>NC_084655.1:5037500-5659687 GCF_019802595.1 Syngnathoides biaculeatus | reverse complement strand
TGCGTAAAACGTGACTTGGAACACCAACAAAATGCCCCTGGATAAAGTCCGTTGATGTTCTGGACTCACCCTCAATACAACAGATCCTCCAGAGTCCCGAGTGCGTCAGGTCCCCTTTCCTGCTCCTGGGCTGCGGCTGGGACTCGTCGGCGGTGGCGTTGGTTCCGTTGCAGATGTGCGCCCGCGAGTAGAGCCAGTAGTCCGTGCCGATGGCGATGCTCATGAGGCTGAAGGCGGCGAAAGCCCCCGCGGTGACCAGCAGCGTCTGAACCCCGCGCTCACACCAAGCCATGCTGTCTCATACTACAAGCAAAGATGAACGGGACGGGACGGTGGACCGCACAGTCCGGACGCACCGGAGCGCATCAGTGCGCGGGGAACATGCGCCTACCTACTTGTTGAAGCGTCAGCTGACCTTTTTTGTTTGTTTGTTTGTTTTTTTTTTTTTTGCAACACAAGCAACAATAGCAGCGAAAGCTTTTGAAAAAACGTACATAATGGGTCTACACAATGAGTGTATTAAGTCTTTCTAAAAAAAATATTCTCACATCTAATTTTTCGAAAATAACCCTCCCAACAACTCCAGGAGGGAGCACGTCGAAATCTTATAAGAGGAAAGACCACACCCTCATCTCGGGCGAACCAATGGAGCATCAGTGACATTCGGAGTTGGTTAAAAAATATATATCACAAAAGTACTACTCTTGACTAAAGCAGAACCGGGGCGTCCCTAGGTTTTTATTTTTTTGGTGTGGGGGGGGAGTTGGCCCCAGGAGTATCCTATTGACATTAGACAATTGAATACTGTTGTGTCTCTAAATAATATGTTTTGTGGGGGGACAACACAAAAATAATGAATAGTTTATCAGTATAAAAAAAAACAAAATATTTTCATGGAATCGTAAAAAATAACAAACAGATTAACAACCATCCATCCATCCATTTTCTACCGCTTCTCCCGGTCGGGTCGCGGGGAAGTAGCTTCAGTAGGGATGCCCAGACTTCCCTTTCCCCATCCACTTCTTCTACCTCTTCCGGAGGGATCCCAAGGTGTTTCCCAGGCCAGCCAAGAGACATAGTCGCTCCAGTGTGTCCTGGGTCGTTCTCGGGGTATCTTTCCGGTGGGACATACCCAGAACACCTCACCAGGGAGGCGTTGGGGAGGCATCCGGATTAGATGCCCCAGCCACTTTATCTGGCTCCTCTCAATGCAGAGGAGCAACAGCAGCTCAACACTGAGCCCCTCCCGATGACCAAGCTTCTCACCCTATCTCTAAGAGAGAGCTCGGACACCCTGCCAAGGAAACTCATTTCGGCCGCTTGTATCAGGGATCTTGTTCTTTCGGTCACGACCCACAGCTCGTACCCATGGGTGAGGGTAAGAACGTAGATCAACTGGTAAATTGAGAATTTTGCCTTTCGACTTAGCTCCCTTTTCACCACAATGGATCGATACAAAGTCTGCATCACTGTAGGTGCTGCACCAATCCGTTTGTCATTCTCCCGCTTCATTCTTCCCTCACTCGTGACCAAGACTTCAAGATACTTTAACGCCTCCACCTGGGCGAGGATCTCATCCCCAACCCGGAGATAGCATGCCACCCTTTTCCGACTGAGGACCATGGTCTCAGATTTGGAGGTGCTACTAACAGCCATTAACAATATACAGTCATTCTATGTATTGCATATTGTGTATTTAATTCTATAATTAAGGTGGGAAAAAGATGCACAATCAATATAAATCAACGACAAATTTCTGTAACCGCCAATATATATTTTATATGAAAACACTCATTCCTTTCTCACTTTGCTGTGATTGGTCATATGTTAATGTTAACCCCCCAAAAAATCTCCACTGATATTGGCCAAAAGTTTTGGAGTGGGTTAATTTGCCAAGATATTCAGGTGTAAATAGTTAAACAAGTTGTTATGGTCAACAAGTTGAAAATGTTGAGGAAATGTGACTCATACACCAAATTATTTGGAGGGGCTGGAGAATATTTTAGGTACCTGATGCCCCTTAAATTATACCCAATGACACCACTGGATAGAAGTACAGATACTTGTGCGAAAAAATATACTCCGGTAAAAGTAGAAGTAGTGATTCGACTACTTTGGTTAAGTAAAAGGAAAAAGTGCTCAAGTAAAATTTTGACTGTCAATTATCCACGTTGATAACGTGTCAGTGTGCAAAAAGACAAACAAAATAGTTTCCCGATTATTAACTTGCATAGTGCTAGTTAGGGAAGGGTAATGGAAAGTGTTTTTTTTTTTTTTAATTTGTAGTACTGGTTTCCTATACAGTACTCCCTGGTTTTTCCTGGGGGTTACACTGCAGAGTACCCATGATGGATAAAATCTGCAAAGTGGCGCACCAATATTGATTTTATATATATATATATATATATATATATATATATACATATATATATATATATATATATTAAAGCTATGAATCCAAGGGCCAGGTGTTATTTTTGTCAACTTGGGGTCACCATTCTGACATTCTGCAGTCATTATCTTTGACTCAATGCATGAGACTTGAAAAGATGGGCCCTGGCCTCTTGCGGTCACGTGGGAGTCAGCGAATGAGAGTGTAGAATGGGCTGGTTGTTAACTGGCTAGAGGTTGAGTGACTCCGCATCAGTCATGCCAAGCGGCAGGTTGTGTGTGGATACACGATGTGCTTATCTTCACGCGGGTACAGTTTGTTCAGTAAAGCAGATGAAAGTCCGCTGGCGGCTGTCCCATAGATAGAGTATACACTTGTATAAGCCAATTCTGCTTTGCCACAGGCACTTTGTACTTCAGCTCCTTTTTTAAAGTGTTTGTTGTTTCATTCACTCGCCCAATGAGAATTGGATTTGTCTTGAAAAACAGCATCGACGATGGAATCAGAATCGTTAAATTAGAAGAATCCCATCACTGGTGCTAGAACTGAGAAGAAGAAAATTAATAACTGGACAATTAATAACTGGGTAAAAATGCAAAAATTACCAAAAAGTCCCTGTGGGATGGGCCATGAAAAAGCAGCATTATGGTTGGGTGCAGATCTCCACCAAGTATCACAAATGGTCCTTTTGATAGTCACCCCCCTCTGCACCTCATCCAACATCCACTTTGAAAAAGAACATTCAGGAAAACATTTGGGATAAGGCTCATCCATATACTGACCTAGATGAAAAACACCTCCAAATTGAAATGTTTAGGAATTATGATGAATACAATAACTTATAATCTTTCTTTAATTCACAGCTATTTTTGCATGGATGATAAATATACAGGTATACTGTTTGTACAGTACAGTATGAACGATGTAAAGAGCTATTTTTAACATTTAACATAAAATACCTTTGTCTGGACATCACACACACAATATTTAAAACAGATACAAGTGCAAATTTTGTTCAAGGCACTGCTAAAAGTCACAGTCCTTGTTTTGCTTCTAACCTGCATTGTGTGCTTCCTGAGGGCCTACTGTTCAGTTCTATTTAACTTTTACTTTCAATATATCTGAATTTAGGGGGGCACAGAGGATAACTGTTTAGCACAACTGCCTCGCAGTTCCGAGTACCAAGGGTCCAAATCCCACCTTGCATGTGTAGAATTTGTTTGTGCTGCCTGTCCCTGCGTGGGTTTTTCTATGGGTACTGCACTCTGGTTTCTTCCACATCCCCAAAACATGCATGGTAGGTTAATTAAAAATTCTAAATTGCCCATAAGTGTGATTGTGAGTGTAGCTGTTTGTTTCTATGTGCCGTGCGTTGGCAACCAGTTCAGGGTGTATCCTGCCTCCTGTCTGAAGATACCTGGGATAGGCTCTAGAAGTCCTGTGACCCTTGTAAGGATAAGCAGTACAGAAAATATGTGGGGAGATGCATGTAGAAACAAACAGCTGCAGTCACAATCACACCTATTGGCAATTTAGAGTGTCCAATTAATGTTGCATGTTTTTGGGATGTGGGAGGAAACCGGAGTCCCCAGAGAAAACCCACGCAGGCAAGGGGAGAACATGCAAACTCCACCCAGGGGGAAGCCAGGATTTGAACCCTGGTCCTCAGAACAGTGAGGCCAATGCCCTGCACCACTGTGGCCCCCGTTATTATTATTTGTTTAACTTGTATAATAGATAATAAATGCAAATGTAGCAATTTTATATCATCAGGACCTTTCACTGGAGGTCCCAAACTATTTAAGGAAGGAAATAATTTGCAACTTGAATATCGTAATTTCAAAGAGGGCCTGGGGGGTCTGGGGGGACTGAAAATAGCATGTGCAGCAAAATTAGCACCCCTCCTGAAAATGTGGTTGTACACATTTTAGGAAGCAATAACAGCCCCCAAATTTATTTTCTTTCACCTTGTTGCACTTCTGAGGATAAAATTTGTTCAATCTTTTAAACATCTGCAAGGTATTTTCCCCCAATGGCAGACTTCAGCTCCTCCCAAAGAGTGTCAATTGGATTGAGATCAGGACTCACTGCTGGCCATCTTTTTTTTTCCCTTTTTTTTTTTTTTTTTTTAAACTATTCCTGGGTATATTTGAATATGTGCTTTGGGTCTTTGTTTTGCCGGAGGACCCATGAGCTTGGCCACCAATCAAGGGACTTGAGATGTTGTAGGGGAGATTTAACCACCCTATAATAGTTTGTTTGTCATCGATCATGTGCCCTGCGGTGGGCTGGCAACCAGTTCAAGGTGTACCCTTCCTCCTGCCCAGTCAGCTTGGATGGGCTCTGCCACATCGGTCACCCTCGTGAAGATACGCAGTACAAAGAATGGATCGAATCAAATGTGACGTATAAATGAAATCATCAAATATAAAATCATACGGAGTTGCGGTTAATTCAACTTTCCACAAGGTGGCGCGACCTCGCCATTGCGTTCGGGAAGAGGTAATACTGCGCGTGTCTAATGCTGCACTTTTGCTACCCAGTTCACGTGATAGTCTCTTCGCGCCTGCGCGAACACTGGCCGAGCCGTGATTGGTGGTATGAATCTCGTTGCCCACTCCTGGTTCCGTGTCAACAAAAGCCCAGCCCCCTTTTGTTCCTTCATGAGGATTTCTCCCCCGCCCGTCGTTACTTTTACGTGTAATCACGATTACTAAATCGGATTACGACACTTATATTGTCTTTTAAGACATTTTCCCAGCTTCCGAAATGGACGCGGAGTTCAATGAAGGCTGCGGCGAGAGCAAATCGGCCATCTTCTCTTGGCGTTATCGCCACCATTTCACGTACAAGGCAGATCAAGGCAAAAATATCATCGTGCAATGTAATCTGTGTCTGCCCAGGGTAAACCTGCTGTCCACGTCCAAGACGTCCACATCGAACCTAAAGAAGCATTTAGACGTAAGTTGCCAGTACGTCTTGAACTTTTATGTCAGTCGCCAGTTTTACATTTGAAAAGGAACTGTTGTTTTAATCCTCCGGACATTGTTGTTGCATGCTAACTACCAGTGGAGGGCGGTCAGGATTAATAAGGCCTTCTCGACTGCCCCAAACACGAGCAAAAGCCCTCACCTACATTTACGGCCCAATTTCCTCTATTTGTTCCATGAAATTATTTTCATTTATTACGTCCAATTTCACAGTGTTTCTCTTGTCTGCATGCACTTCTTCCAGTACATGCATGTTTTGTTTGAGGGTTTTTTTGCCCATCAGAGTTCAGCTATATTTCCAAAACTATTTGCTCACATGCCTTGACCCTGATGTGAATTTAAGTGACATCCCATTATTCATACATTAGGTTTAATATGACATCTGTCCACTCTCTGCAAAGATAACACCAACTTTTTGGAAAGGTTTTCAACAAGGTTTAGGACTGTGCCTACGTGAATTTAGGACCATTTTTCAAGAAGCTCATTTGGGAGGCGACACACTGACATTGGACGAGTAAGCATCGATTGTCGTCTTTGCTCTAATTCATCCAAAAGTACAAGGTTAAGGTCAGGATTGTACAGCCCAGTCAAGTTCATCTGCATCAAACTTTCTCATCCATGTCTTTATGAAACTTGATTTGTGCACTGATGCACTGTCATGATGGAACAGGAAGAGGTTATCGCCAAACTTTTTCTATAAAATTTGAACTATCCAAAATATTAGCTTCTGAGCTCCACTGAAAGGAAGTCTAAATGGTTCAGCATAACAAGAAACTTCAGACAGTCAAACAATTTGGGATGTATTTGGTATACGTGAACTTGACTGGCCTGCGGAGAGTGCTGCCCTGACCTCAAACTGATAGAACAGCTTTGGGTTGATTTCAAGAGATTTCAATACGCAAGGCCTTCTCAACCAACAATGGTGTGTGACCCCACAAATATGATCCTGGAAGAATGAGCAAATTGGCCATCAACTCACTCCTGAACCTTGTTGAAACCCTTCCCACAAGAGCTGTTATTGCTGGAAAGGGTGAACCGACTTCATATCAAAACATATGAATTTAAGTTACAATACCACTGAAATATGATACAGGTGAGCGAATACTTTGGGCAATATAGTGTGTGTGTCATGTCAAACTACTATGCCCAGAATCAGTAGTGCTGGCCCATGGAAATTAAACTATAGAGTATTAGCAATAAGAATTTTTTTTTTAACCAATCTAATTTAAAAAAAAAAGTAATAATAAATCATTCTCCCAGGGTCACTGACCTGGCCTTCAATGACATCAGTATCTTTCCATTATCTTATTAGTTGGTCAGAGCAAAACTTGTTGCAGCCCATTTGTACACTTTTGTTACACAAAATTCCGGTTAACACTATGAGAGATCATTTTGAACAAAACCCTTTGTTTATTTATGACATTCATGATGATTCGCCCACAAGTCAAACCTCTTCAGTGTCAGGTCAACTTTAGTCCAGGAGGACTTGCGTGATATATATCATCCACAAAGTGGAAGACATGTACACCAAATTTAACTCATCTTGTCTTTCAGAGAACACATTTGGGATGTGAGGCCAGGCCTGATTCAAAGCGAGGGAGGAAGAGAGAGGAGTACAATGGTGAGGAAAGTAGCCACTGCCAACTCAAAAAGATAAAAGCAGAGATTCTATCCAAGTGCATGACCCAAGAGAAGATCGACGACCTCATCTTCAGATACATCGTGGAGGACTGTCAGCCATTTCATGTGCTGGAGCAGCCCGGCTTCAAGAAGTTGATTACAGGCTTGACCGAGGGTCTCCACCCAATGGACAGGGTGACCTTATTCTCCAAGGTGGACCTCAGTTTCTCGAAGATGCGCGTGGAGCTGGCAGCCAAGCTCACCAGTGTCCAGTACGTGTGCACTACGGCTGATTTGTGGACAGTCAGCAACGGCAGCTTCTTTGGTATGACATGCCACTGGATCGACAGCAACTCGTTGGAGCGTAAGTCGGCGGCACTGGGCTTCGCCAGGATGCCGGGTCGGCTCACGTATGACACTGTAGCCGGGAGGATACACGACATCCACGTGGCGTACGGCATTGAAAGCAAAGTTCAGACCACTGTCGCTGACAACGCCAGCCCATTTGTTAATGTCTTCAAGGAGTTTGCGCTGGATGGGACAGATTGCACCGATGACATTGGCGTGTTTGAGAACGTCTGTGCGGTGCTGGAGGGTGAGCCGGAGCAGGACATGCTTTTATTTCTACCCACCATCCAACGGTGCGCCTCACACACCTTAGAACAGATAGTCACAGAGGATTTCTGGCAGGCGGTGTCGCAAGGACCCATGTGCCAGCTTTATTACAGCACAATGTCTAAAGTGTACTCCATTTGGACTAAATGCCACCACCTTCAGGTCGGCATGGAAGCCGCAGAGGAGATAAAGAAGATGGCCTTGTTCGTCCCGGCCGTCATACGCTGGAACGTGGAGTACTGTGCCCTGCAGAAGATCGTCTCGCTCACAGAACGGGAGCTGACGGAGCTCTCAGCCCGCTTGGATGTCCCACCCCTGCAGCCCGAGGAGATGGACTTCCTTAAAGAATATGTCACAGTGTTCCACCCGCTGGCTTTTGCGCTGGAGCTGTTCCAAGCCGAGCAGAAATGCTACCTGGGCCTGGTCATCCCGACCGTCCTCAGTTTGAAGAACAAGCTGAATGAGCATAAGGATTCGGCCAAGTACTTTAGCGACGTCATCGCTGCCGTGGTGAGCGCCATTGAAGTGCGCTTCCGGGAGTTGTTCACCAGCGACGAGGCTAAGTTCGCCACAGCGACCACTCCCCAGTTCCGCCTGTGGTGGCTTGCCGCCTCCGAGAGGGAGGAGATGTCCTCAATGCTGGCCACGGAGGCTTCCCAGGTGGACCCCTGTGACGTGATCGAGATCAACACCATCACTTCCCGAAATGTCTCCACCATCAAAACTGAAGACGACTTCTTCAGCTACGGCTCGCCCAAGCTCACAGCCCACATCCAGGAGCGTGGTGTCACAGAGGAGATCCGCAAGTATGTGGAAGGAACTGGCAAGAGCTTAGAGTGTCTGCAGGACTTCCCGAGGGTGAAGCAGTTGTTCCTCAAGTACAACACCACTTTGCCGTCTACAGCGCCCATCCAGAGGCTCTTCAGAGAGAAAGGCAACCTGGCCACCTCTCAAAGGAACTTTCTAACCGACGACTACTTTGAACGCATTCAGCTGCTGAGATACAACATCAATGTGTGCTCTGTGCTAAATGGCTGAATATGTTTGCCTTGACTATGTTAAAAACTAATCCTAATCACAACATACCGTACTTCCTCATGTAGTGGCCTTATTGAGTTAAAACTTTTTTTTTAACATTACTGGTACAGTTTTGGCACATGAATGACTGGTGAGACCTTCTGCCTCAACAGTTCTGAGGACCGGGGTTTAAATTCTGGCCCTGTGGGTGGAATTTGCATAATCTCCCTATGGCTGCACGGGTTTTCTCCGGGCACTCCGATTTCCTTCCACGTCCACAAAACATGTATGGTAGGTTAATTGAAGACTCTAAATTGCCCGTAGGTGTAAATGTGAGTGTGAACGGTTGTTTGTTTATGCATGCCTCACGATTGGCTGGCAACCAGTTCAGGGTGAACCCCAACTCCTGTGACTTTTGCGAGGATAAGCAGCTCAGAAGATGGATGAATGGATACTGATCTGGTGGTGCCTTGAGATACGAGTTGTCCAACATTGACCTCTGTGATATGGACAAAGGTTTATATTTTTTCTTTAAAATTACCTGAAATTAATAGCCATTTGCCATGATCTTTTCCTCAATTCATGAAGTCCATATTTTATATAATCCACACAAATAGCTAAGATTATAGAATTAAAACACAAATATACGCTGGCCAAACAGTAAATAAATACAACTCAAAATATCTGGTAGAAAATACTTTTCAAGGAACATGTTAAACTGCAAAGGATTAAAATAAATATAACACATTGCTACAGGTAACATTCAAGTATGCCTTTATCCAGTAAAGGTATTACTAAGCAGACAAAAACAAGTTACAGGATTTTCGTCAGTAACAATATAAACGGCAGAGAATGAGTCCCCTCAAAAGTATTGGAAGGAGAAGGTCAATTCATTTGTTTTTGTTGTATTTTGAAGACGTTGGCTTTCAGGTCGAAAGATGAACATGAGGCAAAAGTTTACGGTCGCCATTGTTGTTGCTCCGTTCCTTGTTACGAAAGGAAATTAAAGTAGAAATGGCTAAAAAAAAATGGCCAAAAAGTAAACACTACTTTGTGGCGTCAGAGCCAATACCAGCATATAGCAACACCTCTGACTTGCAGAATAACTGCAGCAAATTTTCAAAACCGTGTGAGTTGCACTCAAGTATAAACGCAAACTATGCGCAGGAGATGCGGTCGCCACACGCATGAGTATAAAGAGGCCTTAAGTCTTTGAACAGTGGATTGCGAATTTTTTATCTTTTGAGCTGAAACCTAAATGTCTTCAGAATACAACAAATGAACTCAGCTTGCCATTCCAATAATTTTGGAGGGGACTGTATATTAGGGCTGCACGATTAATTACATTTTCAATTTTGAACCCAATACTGCTGCCACTATGAAATGAGTCTTACCGTCTTTTTTTTTCAAAGTACCTAGTTTCTCAGTCTAACCAGACAGCCACCAGAGGGCGTATGTTTCATTGAATTCCCTAAATAGCACACTAAGCGGGAGCCTCTCCATCTCTCATGGGTGGAATTATGAGAGTGCATATTGCCTCGAGAGCCAAGTGCACCAAATATTTGGAGCTTGCCCCTCGGAAAGGGATTGACAGCTTCCCCCCCCCCCCCCTGCAACTTTTAGGATAACATCTGCTGTGCAAATAATCTGTTCAGCCGTATGGAAAAAAACGTCAAAACATTGAACAAGGAATATGTGATCTCCTCATGCAATCATCCCTCCAAAGTGGCTTTAAATGTGTGATTCCCAACTAGTGTTAGAGGGCACATCAGTGTGTTATGGTCTTAAGGTGTGCCGCGGGAAATTATAACTTACTCAATTTCTCAAGAAATTGTTTCCAGGACTCATCATTATTTATATATATATATATATATCATCATTATTTATGCCAGTCGGGCATAGTAACTGACAGGATTTTATGTATTTAATGTGTCCACATAGTGACATTTTTCAATTGTAAAATGTGTGCCTTGGCTCCATAAACATTGGAAATCATTGATTTAAATACACTGTATGAACAATGACTGCAGTCAGGGAGTCAAGTTTAGCTAGCCCACACAAAAAGTGTTCATACGTTCATACATGTAAGCATTATGGTAAAACACTTGGCGGCACCTCCCAAATGCCAACTTCAAAATAGAATCCTAATCAGCAAATCTTATTTTTTTTAATTTGGCACTCGGAAGTACGTTAACGGCCAGTTCCCGTAATGCACGTTATGAACAATCATTGTAGTGGCTGCTTTCAATTTTTTTGGCTGGCCTAGAGTGAAAAACGCTGGGAGTCAACAGAAGGACAAATCACAACTGTTGACTTCTTTGTAGTTGGCGACAACAAATGCTTAACAGAACAATGAAGCCATTGACAATTTACTACACTGATGGGGATTTTCAAATGAAAAGTTGGTATTTACGGCCTAATTTCATTGTCTTTCGTGCATAAACTGCACTTGCTTCCATTTAGGTTCAATTAGTTATTGCATTCTGTAATAGTATATTTATTTAGGTGGCCCTTGGTAAATTTGAATTTCTTGGTAACATGTATTTGTAATTATCAATCATTTATTCTTAAAGACAAGACTGAAAACTGTTTACATAGTTAATTGAAAATAAGTGCAATAAAAATAGATTCTTCCCTAACAAGGAATAATTGTATTACAATTTTGAGCAAAAATATTCAGGATTAATATTTTGACCATAATTGTGCAGTCCCAATATATATATTTATATTGTGAAGCTCTAATCCTATATAGTTTTAGCTAGGGGGGGAGTGTTTAGTTTAGATTGCCTTGTCAATCAAAAAGTCTGGGTTAAAAAAGCCTTCAAACTTGAATAAAATCTTGTTTCTCAACATATCTAATAATTAATTAATTAAACAATTAATCTATAATTGCAATTGAATATCTCACCTGATCACTGTAATTGCCCATGACTACTTTGAAATGATCATTTATTTAATTTTTTTTGTTTCAATTTTACAAAATTCCACAAAGGTGGTAGCCACTTACAGCCTTGCTACTTTCACCAGTTGATATCTAAATACAAACGATATAGCAACGCATGCATGCAATGTAACATCATGGGCAATTTTTTTTTAAATCCTCTTTAACAGCTAACATTACAAATGCTTACTTACTGGGAAACAGTACTGGTGAATCTCTGTATGACTACTACAGTATACTTGAAGTACAAATGCTTTGATTTACAAACGTGGTCACAGAATGAAATCGTTTCTCAAAGCACAGGGATGGTGTACATGAAGTCTCCAAGTTAACCAATGTATTACGAAAGCCAATTATTACACAAAACTAACAATTCATGCGAAGTGTTGAATAGTGATTCCCTCCCTCCCACATACACACACACCTTTTGCTCCTCTTACCATGAAGCACAAAACGGCATCTGTGAAATAAGGAGGTGTCACTATTTGAGGAAATACGGTAATCCACATAAATATAAAATGATTCATGTTTTCTCATCACCACTTTTCTTTCATTTATAAGGAAATATTCAATTGACAATCAACCGAGTGATGAAAACACGACAGCGAGATTATGATTTCACAAGGTATTGCACCATTTCTTTTTTCCCCCCATACAGCTGTTGAATGAGAATATATTGTGAAAGGTTTTATATAATAGTGTAAGAGATGAAAAAAGCATTTCTATCCTTGACTTGAAAACAAAGATCTTTTCTTTTACGCGCACTGATTCCATCATCATATATTAAGTTACACTTTGAAAGCTTGGAATGGGAAACCACATAGCAAAATTCCCATGTGCCTCGCTCCCTAGTGCCCTGCCAGCAGTGCCGGCCTTTTGTGTTCAACGCCTCTCAAGAGGATTCTGCTTGTCATGTAGAGACAAACGTGACATTTCAGAATGGTAAACCATAACCCAAGGTCTCGTTTCGGTGTACACTATAAACAACACATTGGGTAAATCTGGTTTGCCAAAATGATACTAAATTTGGACACCTACATTTTATGTTACATCGTTATGTGTTACCTACCGTGGCCGCTGAGTATTGTCAGACAAAGTCCATGCGGTGCATCAGTGGATATACTATAAAACTAGTGTCAATATTGTTTTGAAAATATCGTCCTAAACATCAGGGAACAAAATAGAAGTGTGATCATTCATTTTAGAAGGAGCACCACGGTTGGGAAGTCAGGACTGAATGATCAGAAGCACTGGTTGACATGAGCTACTGAGAATTAGAGTATGGTAACTTTTTTTTTTTTGTCATTTTCCAATAAAGTGCACAATTTAAAAAGATTTATTTCAAACAAATACTTGACGAAACCAGGGTTTAGTTCCAATTTTGACATTAAGCGGCAGACCACTATTGCACCTCAAAGATTCACTTAGCAGTGCAACACTGGGCCACCTCTCCAATTTCCAAAACCAAAATTCACCTCCTGCAAAAACAGCAGAGAAAGTGAGCTTCGGCGAAAAGGAAGTTGTGACATTGTTTGGAATAAACAAAAAATTGTGGAAAAATAATTTTTGTCAAAAAAAAAAAATGAAGTAATGATCCACATATAAATCACGATATAAATCTCCTGGATTGTATTGTAGCCATAAGACTAACTCACTCTGCTGCAAAAGGAGTTATAACCACCATAGTTGTCAGTGACCAATTTATAACTTAAATTCTTTTAACTCCATGAAATTGTTTATTCTCAAGTTTTTTCTCTTCATTTATTATTAGTTCTCTTAGCTTCAATGCTGCCTACATGAACATTTGACTTTTTTCATCCAATCAGACTCCAGCATGTATTGCCATGTCAATATAATTTTCAAAATTAGTAGTTGGTCCATCAACTATATTGGCAGCACAACTCTTTGATTTTAAATTTGTCCTTGAAGGGCCAGATTTTTAGTCCTTTTAACATTTTCCCATCCTCTTATTAGTTTGTCAGAACAAAACAAGTAGATAATGTACCTGAGTTTTATGCGGTTGTATTTTGTTTAAGTATAGTGTTGATGGTTTCTGTGACATGGTAAGTGTGCTGTGGTTCTGCTAGCTGATGTGATCCATAAAAATAAAATGCACGGCCAAATTCAAAAGCTTGATCCAAATTGGACGTTTTAATGAATTGGTACAAAGTATTACTTATAATACTGTGTGACCACACAAAACACTTTTCCAAGCGGCATTTATTCAATAGGCACAAAGTGGGTGAAAGGTGTTCGCACATCCTTGTCTTCACAGTCCTCTCGTGCTTCCTCCCTTTAAGAATCTCTGTCAATACAAAAGCAGCGTGGCACAAAAAGACCCAACCTGTGCCTCAATGTTAGGAGAATGATATTACTGTCAAGAGGTAAGCATGAGAAGGTGTTCCTGACATGGCTGGCCCATTTTTCTCTCACTTTGCCCTCCTCGCAAGAAGCCAGGGTCACTGTAGGAGTACCTTGGCGGGTGCGAAATATCCCAGATTCTCGCAAGACTCGAGCCAGCGTTGGACGTTAGCGGGGACCGAGGAGGAGATGGCGCCGCTGAGCAGCAGGCAGCAGTAGCACGCCACGTCAGCCAGGGAGACATCGCACCCCACCAGCCAGGGGTCGCAGTCCAATGCCGAGTTGAGGGCGCGCACGACGGTGGCCCGCTCCTTGGCGCTCCCCTCAGCCAGCTGGAGGAAGGCTGTATCCACCCAGTCGTCCACCAGGGTGGCCAGCGCTGCGTTGGACGGGTATGGAGCCAGCAGCTTGAAGAGGAAACGCGCCACGCTAGCCTCGCCTTCGATGGGGGACATGTTCTGGACGCTGAACTTCATCTGCAGTTTTGGAACTGTAAAGTACAATATACACTCATATGTTGTTGCTTTTTTTCCAGGGGTGATATTAATTATTAGTAGGAGATAACATTTGGAGTCTATATTCATTTTAAGTAAAAGGTTAAACACTTGCATTAAACTCAAAGAGTCAACTTTGCTATAAATCCCTTTAAGCCTAGATTTACTTTGGGGGGAAAAAGTAGTCTCAGTCAAATGATTATCAAAGTGTAGTTCAAGCTCAATACCTCTAGAGATATGTGACAGAATACAATTCAATACAGTTAATCTTTTATCAGAATTTGTTTTAAAACTTTCATTGAAGTACAATTTCAATTGAACTTTTATGTACAGTATATTTTAATGAAATCGCAACAAGCTTTACACAATCAGGAATTTTGGAACCGATGTTTATTCTAGTCTTCAAAATATTTTATTTTCATCATGTTCTCCTATTGTTAATGAGGAAGACTCGCATCTGCTGTGGTGCTCCATCGCCTGTATTTGTCGCTCTTGACCCATTCATCGGCCTAAATGGTGTTTTAGCGCCACCATGCTAGTCACAGCTGTCCAGTATTTTCTCTGTTCTTGCTGACAATCCACTTCACTTCGTAGTGCGAGAACAAATGTACTGTCCTTTTACTTTCGTTCCCGTACCAGCGCTCAGGCAGCCAGATATTACATATACATTCTATGTATACGCTATTTACATGTAAAATGCGCTTCTACATAAGAACAATTCACGTTACAAAACGACTTGCGGAACAGATTCGTTTCATAAGTAGAGGTACCACTGTAATATTAAATGAATAGAAAAGACTTGGGAATAAACAATTTCACTGAGTAAATCGAATTTAGGTTATAAATTGGCGACTGACGACTATTGTCGTTATAACTCCTTTTGCAGGAGAGTTAGTCTTATGGCTCCAATACAATCTAGGGGATTTATATGTGGATAAAAGTAATTCTGTATACTGTTTAATTCCAATACATAATCACGACTATAGAATATTAAAAAAAATATGGCTTTAATATTTGTTGTTTTTAATGTATTGATTGCATCAACTTACCAACCCGAGAAAATAGTATACACATTTTCAGACAGATGGCTTCTCTTGCATGCTCTTTTTGTATTTTCAGTATCCGGTACTGCAGGGGTACTTAAGGCATTGATCACAATAGTAGTATTGGTAGATCGCATATTGCGGGACATTAAAAATTAAAAAACTGACATCAGCCTATCATCCACCCCATCATTTGATTGATATATAAACACGATGACATCTGATTTTTTTCTGACTTAGGTCACGCACATGCACAAACCGCATTAAAAGGTAACTCCCGCTGCACAAACTGCGCTAAATATGTGAGAACTAACTAGCTGGTCAGTGCGTTGCCTTTTTCTCTCTGTTTTGTCTTAAATTTAAGAAAGGCTGCAAAAATGAGTGGGGTAGGTGGACCAAGAATGAAGAGAAAAACATACTACTTTCATACAGAATGCAAGGAGTATTTTACCTATTGTTAGATTTATTATTTTATCATGCATTTGTTTATATCATACTTGCCTGACTGATTCAATTTGCGAGTGGCTGTGTTACCCGAAGTGTGACCCAGTGACATGACACCTTGAGGAGTGATGCACCCCCTTGCTGACTTCAAAGCAGATGCTCCTCAACACCATAAACGTGCTGTAAATCAGATGCTCTGCTGATCTCTAGCAGGTTTATTCGGACAATCCTGCAGTTTTGAAGAAATGTTTACTTTCGTATTTGTCTTTATGTTGGTATTGCCATCTGTTTGTTCCTCCATTTGTGTTGTAATCTTGTGACCCTTTGTTTTGAGAAACTAATGAAAAGGGGGACACTGGTAAGGCTGACTCAGAACAGGTGTTGGAGTTGCAGCTGGTCAGTCAAACCAGCGTCTCCCCGGGCTAAATTGAAGACCTCTCTTGTCCCTTCATTGGCATAATTCATCTACCTATCCACCCTAACTGATGAACATTTGGAAGTGTGCTTGGCGCTGGCTGTAAGCAGCTAGTGTCTGGACTTTATGCATCCCTGGGTGATTCACTTCAGTACAAGCGGTGCAAGTCATTTGAGTAAACTCAGATAATAAAAAATTTACATTGTTGATTATGTTGTGTTGGGCAAGATAGGTTCATGCAGCGATGAAAGGTACCTCAACATACATTGGTGCTGAACTGGCGGCTGCCCAGAATTTTAGCTCATTGGTATTTCTATGTGCTCAAACCGGAAACATGGTTGCGACCCACAGCTCCCCAACCACAAAAAATGATAGATCGCGGGATGTTGGCTGCTTAAAAAGTAGATCTTGGGCCAAAAAAAGTTTTGCCACCCTGCACTACTGCTTCTGCAATGATGTTATATTTTCCTACAGTGGTACTAAATGGGATGTAAGAATATTCACAACACCACAATATTGCAAAATTAAAAGTGCCTCAATATCACTGTGGTCTTGTCTCTGTATACAAAAAAAAGAGCTTTTAATTAGGTTTTTTTTTTTTTTTTTTTTTTTTGGGGGGGGCTATATGCAGCCACACCAATTAGCCAAGCTGCTAGAGACAGAATACATCACTAAATTTCGTCCTATTGGACGCGTAACCCATGTGAGCTTGTGAGGTACGTCACAAAAAAATACACTGATTTGGCAGACTAGCCCACTTGATCAAAAGTCTATGTTGGGAGTGATCCAGGAACAAAGGGGTCTTACAGCACCTTAAATTTGAACTTTGTTCTTACAAAACGACAACTTTTATCATGCAATATTCTAGCTTTAGGAATTAAACCTTGTTTTGTTTTTGATAAGTATTTAGCCCCACTACGCACCCATATTTTAAACGTTTAAAAAAACACGATGGTTTTTGTCACAGGCCACATAAAATTTGCACTTGGCTCAAATGAACTCACAAGTTTACCTCTTGAGCAACACCTTACCGTCTTTCCAAATGAGGGTGAAGCCAAGCTGGAAGAGATGACGGGCGTAGCTGTCCGGGTGGCGCGGGCCCAGGCAGGAGAGGAGCTGTGGTGGCACACTGCTGATCGACGAATGGATGTGGACTGTGGAGAGGACTCGATAGCGCTGAGACAGCAGGTTGTGAAGAACCAGGAGGGTGAAGGGGGGCTTTGCTGGGTTGGCATTTATGACGATGTCATGGAGAGCTCCATGGTCCTTGGTAGCCGATTGGGTGGGTAGAGGATACGTTAATATAAAGTAGAACAGTGATTCTCAACGTGTGTGTCGGGGCACATTAGTGTGCTGTGAGCACTCAAGTGTGCCGTGGGAAATTATAAAATTTGACGTAATTGATATTACTTTAGATGCTTTTTAATAATTGCTGATTTAAAAAAAAACATTTCCCCACTCCTTTCTATAGATGCGTTGTACTTTTTTAACTGAACTACTGAAAGCAATTACCAAAATTTCCGTTTTATAAGCCGCGACTTTTTTCCAACACTCTTTCAACACTGCGGCTTATGCGGTGATGCAGCTAATTTGTGCATTTTTCTAATGGCCGCAAGGGGGCACTCGAGCGGAAAAGGTGAGAGCGCTGGAATATATATTCCGGGGAAGTGACTTTTACCGGTATTTTTATTTTATTTTTTAACTGGCCCTGTTAGCGTTAGCAATGTGCTAGCGTGTTGCTGTTGTGTTACTTCCGTATATCAGTGATTTTTACTGGTATGTTTTTTTTTTCAACTGGCCCTGATAGCGTCACGCTATGTGTTATGTTACTGCAGCCTCTCAACTGATTTAGGCTTTTTTTTTTTTTAAACCGTTTGTTTGTGCTACCGTTTTGTTGTTATGTTAAGTTAAACTAAGGTAATAAAACTTTGAAAAGTATTTCTTTGTAAATATCTTGTGTTTCAATGTGGGCACTTGGAGTTTTTACACAGGTGCGGTTTATGTATGTACCAAATGGTACTTTGTTTCCAAATTTATTGGGTGAGGCTTATAATCAGGTGCACTCTGTAGGCCTGAAATTACGGTAATTCATTTCCGCCCCTCCCACCCCACCCTAATTCTCATTTATTGATATACAAGAGCCAGAAAGACACTGACATTTATTTCAGTGTAGTCCTACCTTGCCCAGTAGCATGTCCAGGTCAGCAGAGCCTTTGAAAACAGGAAAACTGGCGCTCTGTGATGAGAGGCTGCTGCTGACCGTCAGGTCCATGTCAGCATTGGGTGTGGTCACAGTCTTTGCCAGGCCCTCCACAGCCGCCTTCAGCTCGTAGAGCTTACGCATGATCTCATCCTGACGGGTCTCCAGCGCTTTGATGGACGGGTCCACCATGCCATTCTGCATACAGTAAATAAATAGGTCCAGCCACCTGAGTGACAGCTGAATTATCAGGCCTTCCATTCATATTTTGGAGCACCATTTTCAACGGAGGGCATATCAACTCAACCGTTTGGGAAGTCACTGCTCCTGAACGTAACAAATGGAGAGCCGTGGCGCAACTGGTTAGAGCGTTGGCTTCACAGTTCTGAGCACCGGGGTTGAAATCCCACCGCCTGTGTGGAGTTTGCATGTTCTCCCAAAAACATGGATATATTAATTGGAGACTCTAAATTGCCCTTAGGTGTGATTGTGAGTGTGACTGTTGTCTGTCTCTATGTGCCCGGCGATTGGGTGCCAACTAGTTCAGGGTGTACCCTGCCTCCTGCTCAGTGATAGCTGGGATAGGCTCCGACACTCTTGTGACCCTTGTGAGGATAAGCGGATCACTAATGTACGGATGGAAAGGTGGTTTACCTCCCACCCAACACAACATCTCTGCTGCTGCAGCCCATAGAGAAAGGAGTCATCTCATCCGTCAAGGCATACTACCTGACAAGGAATTGGCTGAAGCATTGCTATTTTACAATGTTTACAGGCATGTCAGTGGGACTTTAACAGCAAAATCCGACTTACACCGAAATTCAGGTCACATCACCAGTGTAGGAACATAACTTCTTTTTAACTCAAGGACTTCCTATAATTTTGGTAATCCTGACTGGCATGAAACAGGAGAGGTTTAGTTTGATTTGACTTCAGACAGTGAGACAAACAATGAAAAGCGTTTGTGCAGTGTATGTAAACGATCATGATTCTGGTTCCTGGGTCTTGGGGTTTGATACCTGTGCTTTAGAAGAACTGTGATAGAATATCCAGTTTTCCAGAAATACATTTTGCAAAATCTCACCAAAACCAAAAACAGACGAGCCAAATAAAACATGTTTATCATACAAGTCAACGAAATAAGTCATAATATTGTGCCGAACTGTATTTTAATTTAAACATTTACTTCAATTTACAATGTGAAATGCGAAGGGGTTTTTAAAACTGTATTTCAAATGCAGAACTGAAAGGGGCACAACCATCTTTTACGCCTGCAAACATCATTTATATGTGAGCTCCAGAAGATTTTTACTCTTGCGAAAATCCTGTTATAGCTATGAAGTGTATTCCTAAGATTTTCATGTATAATCTATTTTTAAAACTGAGGCAAACGTCAACGTGACGTTGCAACATCAGCAGCTCGAGATGACGAATTGGCAAAGCTAGTTTAGCTAAACTGGGCTAGGCAGCAAATAGTCGCAAGTATTGGCGTTCAACGTAGTAGTATCAACGGAAGTGTAAAGTATGAGGACAATGAATTGAAACGGAAACTAACTGAATTGGTCATTGAATGTGTTGAACCGTAGTTTACCTGCAGCGGCGCGTGCTCGTGTGTGCAGGTGTCCCCCAGCGGCCGCTCGTGGATATTCGCTAGCTTGTACATGCAAGTGGGCAAATCAACCTTGACGTCACCCCCACACATCGGCTTAACCTGGTACATGGTGGATAGAGGGCACGACTTGTGTTTTGTTTTAATAAAATTAAAAAAGAAGTAATCCAAGACGCAGGCCGGAAAAGGGAGCAGCTTGATGTTGCCAGCCAGCTACAGCCCACGTAGCGGAAATGACACAAAAGGTACATGACGTCACCTCCTGCGAATGATAAACCCCGATAGTGTGTAACTCGAATACAGTCATATTTTTATATCGATTTATTTAAGCGGCTCAGAAAATTGATGGATGGAAGGAATTGCTTCAGTTCACATTGAAAAAAAAAGTTTCTTCACCTCCTTACCACACTAACTATCTCTCTAGACTCTTGACCCTAAATGTTTAAATTAGAGCCACGCCATGTAGCTCCTTCTGACCTTCTCTGTACTCTTCCATCAACACTCTCAAGGCAAATAATGTATTTGTGGTTCTCCTCCTTGGCACAAAACCATACTGTTGCTCAAAACGACTCTTGTAATTATTTTCTAAATTCGCCAGAGGACGCTAAAGCATAATGCTTGTTATACGCATGATCAATTGTTAGAGGTAAAACGTAAAAACATTCAGGTGTGTCTAATAAAATTCCAGAGGATGGATGGATGGATGGATGGATGGATGGATGGATGGATGGATGGATGGATGGATGGATATGGTGTACCAGTACCAGTGTACCTCAAAAAGTTTGAAAACACAAACCCCATGGATCCTACTCAAAGCTTATTGGCTGGGGGTTCAGGATGTTTAACACTCAATAACTGCTCAAAAATTGAGTTGTTGCTTTGTAGACTATAGCAGAACCACTTTGCTGAAGGCATACCTGGTATGCTTCATGTCATTAACATTGGAGATGATCATACAATGTGATAAATGTTCCGCACTCAGCAGTCATTAAAGGTCAAGTGTCATCCCTATAAATATTCTAAGATAGATATTGTAATGAAAAATACATATAACATTATTCACTTCAATGTCTATACGAAAAAATAAGCGGAGAGCGCGTCATTCATGCGCAAAATTGTGGAAGTGTCATTCGACGACATCCAAGTGGTCGCCATATTGGCTGCATCCCCTGTCTGTGACGTCCCCCCCGGACATTCGTCATTGAAAACATGAGGTGGGCCCTACTGTGGGAGACGAACAGGCCCGTTCTGACACGGAAGCTCTTTTCGAAGAAGAGAACACAACCGAGTTACCCGGGCAATATTACCCTATTGTTTCGAGGCATATTCAGATGATATGCATCCTGGCCAAACTGCCTCCCCGTCCGCTCCACTTCCGCAGCAGAGATGAGCAATCGCGGCCAGGCGCCGCAACAAGCCACACCGGCCAACAATGCCGGCGGCCAGCTCCGACGAGCCACCCCAGCCGACAAGGGTGGCTCATCGCAACCAGCCAGGGTGGCTCATTTTTGGCGCCGAGGTGGCCTATTATGGTGCCAAGCCGGGGCGCTTTACGGCGTTGTCCATAGCTGCTGTCCGCAGTGATTAACACCGTTGAGTCGGGGCACTTTACGGCGATGTCGTCGCATGCGGCTGAGTGCGGCATTGTCGGGAGCATTGTTCATAGCCGCTGCCGTCCGCGAGCCGACGTGGCAGCCTTCGCTGGCGAGGCAATGCAGTAGCCTTCGCCGGCGAGCCCAACGTCATCTGACGCACACATCGACACATTTAGAACGCCTCTCATATGTACGCGGATCTTTTGCTACGTTATGAGAGACCGATTACGTGGTCCACCCCAAACTATTGTTTTTTTTTAGTAGCTGTATACACACCTACCTGTCGTTTGGAATCCACGAAGCTCTCGTCCATTGCACCTGTGCAATCCATTTTTCACGACGGACCGGGTCTCTTGCAAACTTATGAAGGGTAAATACATCCTCCCGAGTGTTCAAGCGATGTCCAGCAATGCAACGAGCCGGCATTTTGGCTAACACGAAGGAACAATGACCTACCTTCCCGGAGGTAAAATAAATAGAAATAAACGAGTCCACTTGAGGGCGGTCCTGCCATGTACGTCACTTCCTGCTTCTTCTCGAAAACAAATCCCTCGAGAGGATTTTCATGCCATTAGTTACAAAAAGCTGTATACGTCAAAATCATGTTTTGTGGTAAAAAAATGCATGGATCAATGTCGGCTGCCGTTTTTTCATTAATCACTTCTTCTTCTTCTTTTCCTTTCGGCTTGTCCCGTTAGGGGTCGCCACAGCGTGTCATCTTTTTCCATCTTAGCCTATCTCCTGCATCTTCCTCTCTAACCCCAACTGCCCTCATGTCTTACCTCACCACATCCATAAACCTTCTTTTTGGTCGTCCTCTCGCTCTTTTGCCTGGCAGCTCCATCCTCAGCACCCTTCCACCAATGTACTCACTCTGTTGCCTCAGAACATGTCCAAACCATCGAAGTCTGCTCTCTCGAATCTTGTCTCCAAAACATCCAACTTTGGCTGTCCCTCTAATGAGCTCATTTCTAATCCTATCCAACCTGCTCACTCCGAGCGAGAACCTCAACATCTTCATTTCTGCTGCCTCATGTTCTGCTTCCTGTTGTTTCTTCAGTGCCACCGTCTCTAATCCATATATCATGGCCGGCCTCACCACTGTTTTGTAAACTTTGCCCTTCATCCTAGGAGAGATTCTTCTGTCACATAACACACCAGACACCTTCCGCCAGCTGTTCCAACCTGCTTGGACCCGTTTCTTCACTTCCTTACCACACTCACCATTGTTTTGAATTGTTGACCCTAAATATTTGAAGTCATCCACCCTCGCTATCTCTTCTCCCTGTAGCCTCACTCTTCCCCCTCCACCTCTCTCATTCACGCACATATATTCTCTTTTATTTCGGCTAATCTTCATTCCTCTCCTTTCCAGTTCGTACCTCCATCTTTCTAATTGTTCAGCCGCCTGTTCCCTGCTTTCACTGGAGATCACAATATCATCTGCGAACATCATGGTCCAAGGGGATTCCAGTCTAACCTCATCTGTCAGCCTATCCATTACCACTGCAAACAGGAAGGGGCTCAGAGCTGATCCCTGATGCAGTCCCACTTCCACCTTGAATTCTTCTGTCAGACCTAAGGCAGACCTCACCATTGTTCTGCTGCCATCATACATGTCCTGTACAATTTTAACATAGTTCTCTGCCACACCAGACTTACGCATGCAGTACCACAGTTCCTCTCTTGGTACTCTGTCATAGGCTTTCTCTAGATCTACAAAGACACAATGTAGCTCCTTCTGACCTTCTCTGTACTTTTCCACGAGCATCCTCAAGGCAAATAATGCATCTGTGGTACTCTTTCTAGGCATGAAACCATACTGTTCCTCGCAGATACTTCTGTCCTGAGTTTAGCCTCCACTACTCTTTTCCATAACTTCATTGTGTGGCTCATCAACAAAGTATTCTTTGCATCTATTTAGCACACTACTGAAACCAGTCAACACATTTCCATATCTATCCTTAATCACCCTTACCTGCTGCACATCCTTCCCATCTCTATCCCTCTGTCTGGCCAACCTGTAGAGATCCTTTTCCCCTTCTTTCGTGTCCAACCTCGTGTACATGTCTTCATATGCCTCTTGTTTAGCCTTTGCCACCTCTACCTTTGCCCAACGTCGCATCTCGATGTACACCTTTCGCCTCTCCTCAGTCCTCTCAGTGTCCCACTTCTTCTTCGCTAATCTCTTTCCTTGTATGACTCCCTATATTTTGGGGTTCCACCACCAAGTCTCCTTCTCCCTTTTCCTACCAAAAGACACACCAAGTACTCTCCTGCCTGTCTCTGATTACCTTGGCTGTCGTTGTCCAGTCTTCCGGGAGCTTCTGCTGTCCATCGAGAGCCTGTTTGACCTCTTTCCGAAAGGCCGCACAACATTCTTCCTTTCTCAGCTTCCACCACATGGTTGTCTGCTCTACCTTTGTCTTTTTAATCTTCCACCCACCGCCAAAGTCACCCTACACACCGCCATCCTTTGCTGTCGAGCTACACTCTCCCCGACCACTACTTTACAGTCAGTAATCTCCTTCAGATTACATCGTCTGCACAAAAAATAACACACTTGCGTGCTTCTACCTCCGCTCCTGTAGGTCATTCTATGTTCCTGCCTCTTCTGGAGAAAAGTGTTCACTACAGCCATTTCCATCCTTTTTGCAAAGTCCACCATGATCTGTCCCTCAAAGTTTTTTTCCTGGATGCCATCCTAACCCATCACTTCTTCATCGTCCCTATTTCATTCACCAACATGTTCATTACAATCTGCTCCAATCACAACTCTCTCGCTGTCTGGTATACTCAGAACTATTTCATCTCGTCCCTTCCAGAATTTCTCTTTCAAATCTCAGTCACATCCTACCTGTGGGGCATATCCACTAATCTCATTTTACTCTTTTCACCTCCAAGACATTCTTAGCCAGCTCTTCCTTTAAAATAACCCCTACTCCATTTTTCTTCCCATCTACTCCGTGGTAGAATATTTCAAACCCTGCTCCTAAACTTCTCGCCTTACTACCTTTCCACCTGCTCTCTTGGATGCACAGTATATCAACATTTCTCCTAATCATCATGTCAACCAACTCCTGAGCTTTTCCTGTCGTAGTCCCAACATTCAAAGTCCCTACAATCAATTATAGGCTCTGTGTATTCCACTTTTTCTTCTGACGACAGATCTGGTTTCCTCCTCTTCTTTGTCTTTGGCCCACAGTAGCTGAAATTCCACCGACGCCCTGCAGGTTAGCAGTGCCGGGGGCGGGCGTTGTTAACCCAGGCCACGACCGATCTGGTATGGGATTCTTTAGATGAACGCTCCTATTTGTTTGCCGCAGTTTTTACGCCGGATGCCCTTCCTGACGCAAGCCTTTGCATTTATCCGGGCCTGGGACCCGCCTACAGATTGCACTGGTTTGTGCCCCCATAGGGCTGCATTCCGTTTTTTCATTAATAACATACTAAAAATCATGCATTTCATGACAGTGGCCCTTTAAGTAAGTAAGTAAGTGTCTTTCATCTTATCCCTTTAATATGCAAACTCCACATAGGCGGGGCTGGGATTTGAGCCTCGGACCTCAGAATTGTAAGGCCAACGCGCTAGCCAGTTGGGCTACCATTCATCCAATTTCATGGGACAATTTGGAGAATTACATTGTATAGGTAGGTCAGTGCTTTTGATAGTGTTTAGGCCACCAGCAGAGAAGGCACTGTTTGTCCTGACCACTGTGTGATGTCTTGTCAAGCAACAATGAAGTTGCGGGATTGGAAAGCTAGTCGCCCTGAGGCTAATATTTCAATTACTAGTGGTCTTTTGACCTGATCAGACATAGCAACACAATCCTGCACCAGGAAGCAATTCAAGAAGCCTCGAATTAGCTTAGTCGTCTACATTGATGTGTCCCCTTGTGGTCACCTCACGTCAGTGCTTTACACATGAGCTACATCCACTCTCGGGCAGATAATGCTTAGATGTGAAACTGGAGGTCATCTGAAACCTGACAATGACGAGCAGGACCTTTAAATGATGCAGGAACAGGGATATGGACGTTTGAAGGCTGCTGGCCAGTCACACAGGTGGAGGACTGAGATGATGCGGAACTTATAAAAGTTCATGGACTTAAGTCAGCGATGTCATATGTCATGTTGGTTCTGTCTAATGAGCCTGTTGGTATTTGTGTTTCAAAGACAAGTGTGAACAATTAATGAATAATAAAACCCGTTACAGTGGTATGCATGCTGCCGGTGGCTAACTTGCATAGTTAATCTAATCAGGAAGCCTGAAGCTCATCAAACATTTTTAACAATTGTCAATATTCCTCATTCAATATTTGCTGTAGTTGGACAAGGAGAAGCATTTGTGAAAACAATAACTCTCGTTCTAGACAGGGAGGAAGGAGGTCTTACATTCATTGCAATAACAACAATTAGCATCATGGTGAGTAAATGGTATTTGTAATCATGAGGGTTGTTTTTTTTAATTCAGTTTTTTATTTTTTGTTTCTTTCCATAGAAATATGGAGCCTATCCCAGCTGTCAACAGGCAGGACACAGCCTACACCCTGATCTGGTTGCCACCAAATCGCTGGGCACATACAAAACAACTATTCGCGCTCATATTCACACTTTCAGATAATTTGCCATCTTTATTTGACCTACCGAGAGTATTTTTGGAATGTGGCATAAAACTGGAGTACCAAGAGAAAACTCACTCAAGCATGGGTGAGAACATGCAAATTCCACACAGATGAGGCTGGATTATTTTTTTTAACCCAGATTCTCAGAACTGTGAGGCAGTTGTGCTCCCCAATCAGTCACGGTGCCATCCAAGGAAAAGAAGGGCCAAACATAATACAGTATATCAACAGGAAAATAGAGTGCCGTGAAAAATGTATTGTTAAATTTTTGTATAGTCCCCTGACTGTAATGTTTGAGATAATCAAACAAATGGAAATATACAACAAAGAAAACCCAAGTAAACATAAAATGTTGTTTTTAAATAGTGATATTATTGATTAAATTTAAAAAAAAAATCTACATGCCGCTTTGTGAAAAAGTAATGTCCCCCTTTGTTGAGTTCATTGAGGTTAATCACATTATTTTGGTTCATTTTCATCAACCACAAGCAAGCCTGGTTACTTCTGGATCTGCTCAATCAAGAAATTACTTAAATAGAACCTGTTTAGCAAAATGAAGTCAGCCAAAATATCTGTTTCAACAAAATGCCATGATCCAAATAAATTCAAGAAGAGATGGGAAATGAAGCACATGATATTTCTCAGTCAGGAAAAAAGTTACAAAGACTTCTATGAATGTTTAGGATTCCAGAAAACTCTGTGAAAGCCATTATTCACAAATGGAGAAAACACAGAACAGTTGTGAACTTTCCCAAGAATGGCCGTCCAAGGGCACAGCGACAACTCAAACCAGAGGTCTGAAAGGAACACAGGACAACAGCCAAAGAATTGCAGTTCTCCCCTGCCTCAGTTGAGGTCAGTGTTTATGACATCACAATTAAAAAAAAAAAAGGGGGGGGGGCGTGCAAAAATGGCATCAATGGCAGATTTCCAAGCCACAAACCACTGATGACCAAAATGAAAATAAAGGCTCATCTTATTTTTGCAAGGAACAATTAATGATTGTCAAGACTTTTGGGCTATTCTATGGACTGATGAGACACAATTTTTAACTTTTTGCAAGTTGTGTGTCTCGTTACATCTGACGTAAATGTAACACAGCAATTCAGAGAAGGGAAGACGGAGGAATAATTCCATACATATGTGAACCTGTGGCTGTAAATAATGTTGAATATTCGGATGGGTCTTCGAGCGGAATGACGGGGAGTCTGACAAGCTCCTTGGCCGACCGAGGTCCGCGGCTCGGTGGGGCGCGAGCTCACTGGTCCGCCGCCGAGCCCCGGAGCTCGCTCCCAGGCCGAGAGAGCTCCAGGGCTCGGCGGGGAGCGAGCTCACGACTCCGCAGCTCGGCAGAGCGAGCTCATCAGACTCCTCCTCATTCCGCCCGAAGAACCATCCAAATATCCAACATTATTTACAGCCACAGGTTCAAATCTGTATGGAAGTATTCCTCCCTCTTTCCGATCAACCGATACTGCTATTTCTTCATCAGATGAGGATAAATCCTAGAAATCAACGCTGGGCATAACGGTGTCCCATGTAATCGAGCATTTGGAACGGCACGTGTCACGTCGGATCCACCCACGTAAGTCACGTGACTCGCAAAAAGAGCAGTGCCCCCGAAAATTGATAATTGTCGATAAAAATCTTCTCAAAACACTATGAAATGAGAGAGGATTTAACATCACATTGTCAAGATAGAGTACATATTACATGACCTACTGGATACATTGTTAATGCAAACCAGCGGAATTCCTCTGTAAGAAAACCACTGATTTCAGTTGTTGCTGCTGATGTTGGCCAAACCATTTCTTGCTTTAGGGCTTCATTACTTTTTCAAACAGACCCAGGTAGCTTTGAATATTTTCCTCAATAAATCAATCCATTTTCTTAGCTTCTTATCCTCACAAGGGTCACGGGGGTGTGGGAGCTCTTCCCAGCTGTCAATGGTCAGGAAGCAGGGTACACCCTGAACTGGTTGCCAGGCAAACGCAGTCCTCTTTCATGTTCCTGGCATCCTGCCCAAGCTGGGCGTGGCCAGCCAATTAGTCGGCACACACCTGCACCCTGTTTCGGCTGATTACACCCGGTACTTATAGGACACGAGGGACAACTAGTCCTCCGCCAGATCGTTGATTCCCATGCCTCGTTCCCGCACTCCTGTATACCTGACCTCCCGTGTACCAACCCTCGCCTTTTCCCTGACCATCCTAGTAAGCCTGCCTCTTCTGATACTGCTGCTTTTCCTGACTGACTCGCTGATTATTGACCATGGACTGGATAAAGGCTTTCTGTACTCTACCTGCTTGCCTCTGGAGTCGTGCATTTGGTTCCGCCCTCGAGCCCCGGTCGTTACATTCTCAGCAAAATATTCAAAAAGCATTTTATGTTTACTTGTGTTACCTTTGTCTGATATTTACATTTGCTCGTTGATCTTAAATGTTAAAGTGGGAGAACTGCAAAAAAAAAAAAAAAAAAGCAATAATACATTTTAACAGAACCTTAGAAAAAATACTGTACTATGTATTAAATCTGGAATACATGTTTTGGGTTTTTTGTCTGTTATTCACTCACAATAGATCTCATGTAGTCTCACGCAAAAGTTTGTGACTGGATCAGCACGAGTAAGCATCCATGATTGTGAGGGGAGAGAGTGACATGTATAATTTTTTTATGATGCACAGAGAACAGGAGAAGAGAGACAAAATTAAATAAATCAATAGTGAAATAATTACAATCCAGCCATATGGGGGCACAAGCCAGTGCAATCTGTAGGCCGGTCCCAAGCCTAGATAAATGTAGAAGGTTGCGTCAGGAAGAGCAAACCAATATGAGTATTCATCCTGCAGGGTGTCTGTTGAAATTCAGCTACTGTGGGCCAAAGACAAAGAAGAGGGGGAAACTGGATTCATTGTTGTCAGAGGAAGAAGAGGAATGCACAGAGCCTATATCTGAGTGTCGGGACTTTGAATGTTGGGACTATGACAGGAAAAGCTCAGGACTTGGTTGGCATGATGATGATTAGGAAGAAAAGTTATGTTGTGCAACCAAGAGAGCAGGTGGAAAGGTAGTAAGGCTAGACGTTTAGGAGCAGGGTTTATCCCAGACAGAGAGAGAGTTGTTATTGGTGCAGATTGTAATGAACATGTTGGTGAAGGAAATAGGGACGATGAAGAAGTGATGGGTTTGGACGGCATCCAGGAAAGAAACTTTGAGGGACAGATGGTAGTGGACTTTACAAAAAGGAAGTAGTGAACACTTTTCTCCAGAAGAGGCAGGAAGATAGAATGACCTACAGGAGCGGAGGTAGAAGCATGCAAGTGGGTCATATTTTGTGTAAATATATACAGATGTAATCTGAAAGGGGTTAATGACTGTAAGGTAATGCTAGGGGAGAGTGTAGCTCGACGGTATAGGATGGTGGTGTGTAGAATGACTCTAGTGGTAGCTAGGAAGATTAAGAAGACAAAGGTACAGTAGAGATCCATGTGGTGGAAGCTGAGAAAGGAAGAATGTTGTGTGGCCTTTCAGAAAGAAGTGAGACAGGCTCTTGATGGACAGGAAGAGCTCCAAGAGGACTGGACTCCTACAGCCAAGCTGATCAGAGAGACAGGCAGGAGAGTTCTTAGTGTGTCCTCTGGCAGGAAAGGGGAGAAGGAGACTTGGTGGTGGAACCCCACAATACCGGAAAGAGATTAGCGAAGAAGAAGTGGGACACAGAGAGGACTGAGGATAAGGAAAAGGAGTACATCGAGATGCGACGTAGGGGAAAGGTAGAGGTGGCAAAGGCTAAACAAGAGGCATATGAAGACATGTACACGAGGTTGGACACGAAAGAAGGAGAAAAGGATCTCGACAGGTTGGCCAGACAGAGGGATAGAGATGGGAAGGATGTGCAGCAGGTAAAGGTGATTAAGGATGGATATGGAAATGTGTTGACTGGTTTCAGTAGTGTGCTAAATAGATGCAAAGAATACTTTGACAAGTTGATGAATGAAGAAAATGAGAGTGAAGGAGGAGTAGAAGAGGCAAGTGTGAAGACCAGGAAGTGGTAATGATTAGTAAGGGGGAAGTTAGAATGGCACTACAAATGATGAAATATGGAAAGGCAGTTGGTCCTGATGACATACCTGTGGAGGTATGGAAGCAATTTGGAGAGGTGGCTGTGGAGTTTTGGACCAACTAATTCAACAGAATACTGGCGGATGAGAAGATGCCTGAAGAATGGAGGAAAATTGTGCTAGTTCCCATTTTTAAGAACAAAGGCAATGTTCAGAGCTGTGGGAACTATAGAGGAATTAAGTTGATGACCCACACAATGAAGTTATGGGAAAAAGTAGTGGAGGCCTGACTCAGGACAAAAGTAAGTACAGTATCTGCGAGCAACAGTATGGTTTCATGCCTAGAAAAAGTACCACAGATGCATTATTTGCCTTGAGGATGCTAGGGGAGAAGTACAGAGTAGGTCGGAAGGAGCTACATTGTGTCTTTGTAGATCACAAGAAAGCCTGTTACAGAGTACCAAGAGAGGAATTGTGGTACTGCATGCGTAGATCTGGTGTGGCAGAGAAATATGTTAGAATAGTACAGGACATGTTTGATGGCAGCAGAACTGTGGTGAGGTGTGCTGTAGGTGTGACAGAAGAATTTAAGGTGGAGGTTAAAGGAATATAAGAGATTGATCTTAAAGTAGTTCATTAGATGTTGCTCCATCCTGTGTATGAAAGTGTGAGACTCTAAAGTGCTGAGTGTGTGACTGGTGGAACGAAACAGGGTACGTGGTGCAAGAATGTGCAAGAAGGGAATGTTTTAGAACAGACAGTCCTAACGGCAAGGAGGGTGCGAAGACGAGAGGACTCGGCAGTTGGTGGAAAAACTACTATCAGGAAACCACTACCAGGAGGAGCCAGCACGCGATTCTGCAGGGGAGGAGTCGGGCCAACATCCGGCGGCCCAAAGGAGACCAATGAGAGAGCGCCAAGGATACCTGCAGGAGACACAGAACCAATAGTGAATTAGTAGATTGTACTTTTAAATTGTTCTGGGCAACTCGGATGTAGAGTACGTCGGCTGCAGGGAACAGAGACGTACAGGGTTGTAATGAGAGGGACCCGAGACCCAGGTGTGTGTTGAAGGAATAAATCCACTCGTGTGTGAAAATGCCGGCTTCCTGATACCTTTCTATTGCAGAACGAGCGCGCGTATTGTTGGATGAGTGGCAGTTGGGTAAGGTCACAAATTGGAGTCAGATTACTAAATTAAGTTTATGATGATTTTAGAAATAAAATTCCAACAAGATGGAACTGCATCAGCGATCAGCTCTTAGCCCCTTATTGTTTGCTGTGGTATTGGATAGGCTGACAGATGACGTTGGACTGGAATCCCCTTGGACCATGATGTTCGCAGATGATGCAGTGAAAGCAGGAAGCAGGTGGAGGAACAATTAGAAAGATGGAGGCATTCACTGGAAAGGAGAGAAATTAAGATTAGCCAAAGTAAAACAGAATATATGTGTATGTGAATGAGAGGGGTGGAGGGGAAAGAGTGAGGCAGGTTGGAACAGTTGGCGGAAGGTGTCTGGTGTTCTATGTGACAGAAGAGTATCCGCTAGGATGAAGGGCAAAGTTTATGAAACAGTGGTGAGGCTGGCCATGATGTAAAGATTAGAGACAGTGGCAGTGAAGAAACAATAGGAAGCAGAACTGGAGGTAGCAGAAATGAAGATGTTGTGGTTCTTGCTACGAGTGAGCAGGTTGGGTAGGATTAGAAATGAGTTCATTAGAGGGACAGCCAAAGTTGGATGTTTTGGAGACAAAGTGAGAGAGAGCAGACTTTGATTGTTTGGTCATGTCCAGAGGCGAGAGAGTGAATATATTGGTAGAAGGGTGCTGAGGATGGAGCTGCCAGGCAAAAGAGCGAGAGGAAGGCCAAAGAGAAGGTTTATGGATGTGGTGAGGTAAGACATGAGGGCAGTTGGGGCTAGAGAGGAAGATGCAGGAGATAGGCTCAGGTGGAAAAAGATGACATGCTGTGGTGACCCCCAACGGGACAAGGGGAAAGGAAAAGAAGAAGAATAGTGAAATAATAACATGGGTAAAAACTGCAGCTAGTATTGAATAAATATTGACATAATCAAAGACACTTTCACATAATTAAATACATACTGAAATAGTAGCATAATTCATGACACACATAATTACTCAATTACACATTTATTTATTTGATTATGGCACTTTTGCCCCACCCTACATGTGGTAATCAAATCATTTGTGCAATAAAAACACTACACATGTAATTAGTGTACAAATTGCATGCGAATGATTATGAGCTGATGAATAACTGAAATGCTGTGGAATTAACTGAATTGTGGAAATACAGAATTTGAGACTTGAAGTTGGAAGAGTTTTAATCTATTTAGAAGTGTGGAAGCAGGAAATTGCTGTGTAAAATATTTGGGATTTTTTTTGTGGAGAATTTGTAAATTTGAGGAATGTAATTAATAGTTAATTGTCCTGAGTGACTTGAATATCTTGAAGTTGGGATGGTTTAAATCTGATAGAAATGTGAAAGGACAGGATTCTTTTGAAATATCTGTAAAATGTCATAATTTTTATCATGGATAATCTTATAATTCAATGTGGGAAATTTGATAATTTTGGAATGTGATTAATAGTTCGCCAGAATGAGCAAAATTGGGAATGTGGAAAGAGAAGTTAAAAATGTAGTTAAATAATTATTTCATCAATGAATTAAATATTTTTTAAAATTCAAAACAAATGTTTTAATTAGGATATTTTTGTTTTAAATTTTGGGTGGTTTAAATAGTTTCCAAAATTTCCTGAATGATATGACTTGAAATTTTGAACCAGATATGGTTTAAATCCATTGATGTGGAAAAAGGAGGTAAACACTGGATTTAAGGTAGAAATGTGTACATTTGCTATTCATATGGTGATGTGATTTTTTTTATGTGCAAAATAAGTCCTCAAGAATTTTGTGAATGTTGACTGTCAAAAAAGTTGGTGGAACAACAATTTTTAAAAATATACTTCATGCACAACAGAGTGTGAAGACTTTATCTATTTATTTATTTATTTATTTATTTATTTATTTGTTTGTTTGTTTGTTTGTTTGTTTGTTTGTATGTTTGTATGTTTGATGGCAGCACGGTGTAATTGTGGTTCGCACATCCAACGTTTCTCGCAACTAGTCCAGGGTAAATCTTCCACTCTTCCTTTCTCTGTTTGTACACCAATATTGACTTCCAGACACAAATGACACAAATAATTTGTCAGTCTGCCTCCATAATTCAGTAAGTCAAATCGAGTCTGTCACCTGAATGCCTTCCTTGTATAACTAATTGCACCTTCTCACTCGGAAAATTCTTCCCTGTACTTGACTGCCTCTCCACAATAGCTTTTCATTAACTACTCAGCATGTCTACTGCTCACGGTTTCAAAAAGGGGTGTAGCATTTGGGACAGTCCAAAAAGGCCCAATAGATGTACGTATATTTATAAAGATAATAATTCTCAGTTTTGAGTGACACTACTCCATGTGCAGAATTATTAAACAGGTATTTTGACCATATCATGATGTGCAAGCATATTTCTTAGCTCTCAACTGAATAAACCTGAATGCTCATTGGATTTCAGTATAGCAGGTGCTATTTGTGTAATGAGCGTGGGTGTGTGCTAAGTAGATCAATACCCCGTATAACTAATTATTAGGAAGCTTCTTTTCTTTCGGAAAGAAAATTGACCCAAAATGGGATTCTTCTGAGTCTGAAAAGTCTAAAATGATCTAAAGTCTCTGAAAGGGATGCAGCAGCAGCATCCAAGATTTCGCGGCGTGGTCAGTGATCAATCAAATGTGTTGCTGTCAAAAGTCAACAGGGTCACAGGAAACATGATGAGAGTAAAAGACGCAAATTAACTGCCAAGGAATTAATAAGAATTAAGTTTGAAGCGACAAGGAAATTCTTATGCATGAAACTGCAGCCACCTGCTCCTCTGCGTAGCTGGTCAGGTAAGGCTTGATATACGAAAAACTGATGGCATGACCCCCTTCCTCAAATGACTTCATCCCAGTTGAGAACTTCTTTTCTATCATTCCATTGAAAACTTTTTAGCTGTTCTTTTATAGTTATCGTGGAAACAAATGAATTGTTTTTTAAAAAAACGTGAAATGGGGAAAATATGTTTTTTCATTTTTTCATCTGTATTCTATGTTATTAATAAAGGTGCATCTCAATGAATATTAATACTGTAGAAATTCATTCATTTTACTAGTTCATTTTAAAAAGGGCTCATATGTTATATACAAATGTGTAGATTCGTTTATGAATTTCAAATAGGGATATTATTGTCGCAACTGTAATAGTTAACATTTGAATATTAACACTTTCACTTAAACAGGAAATATTTTTGCCCAGGTATTTAAAAACAAAACCTACTAAAAGATTAAATACTAACATATTGTAGTTAAAAGTTATACAATTGAACTGTACTCAGGCAGTGATTCTTTTGCGTACCACTGGGGGGGCTGCTCTGACTAGTGGTGCTGCCCTACAATGGAGTGGTCACAATAAATCAATCCAATTTAGTGTTTCAATTTGAGATCAACTGTATGTATAACATGAACGATGGTATCCACATAAGTATTATCATTTCACAAAGGAAAGGGAACGAGACATCCTCAATAGATGTACAGGGATCGTTTCTGTATTGCGTACCGTGGCAGGGCTGTCATCTGCTGCATTATGAATGACGTTCCTGTGGAGAGCGCACAAAGCCTATTCAGGCCCACTTCAATCTTTCACCACAAAAAGGATGGCAACTAGTGTGATAGGATTCACAATACACAATGCAATTTTGATAAGTGGATTTTGGGGTGAAATTCTTGGCAAACCCTGAAACACACAAGAACATCTACAGGTGGGTTTTAAAGGGGATTTTGCAATTTTGATTAATAAAAAATACCCGAGGACGTTGCCAATTGTGAAGGCCTGTTGTTTATTTGCTGTTCAGCTCCTTGTGAGAAAACAACAAAGTGTGTAAACACAACTACACCGGGATCCCTTTCCTCTTTGTTGATATGAATTGAAGATGGGCCGCACATTAAAGTTTTAAACGGGCTTAATGAGTAAGATGAGCCTGACACACCTTTCTTGATATTACCTTTTGGTTTCATTTGGGAGACAATGTGGTGAGGATCAATTATTGACAGCCCAAGCAGATAATCGACATCTTATTCAGACCTACTCCAATGCGTGCTCACTCATTCTTACACGCAAGAAATATTTTAGGAGAGGTGTCAAGATAATTAACTGGATGAAGGCAAATAAAGTCAAACAAATTGAAGCATAAGAATTTAATCAGCGATTGTGGTCAGTTGTTGTATGATTTTAACATGGGATTGAATTCATTTACACAGATGCAGGTCAAATTATTTGTCAGCTAAAACTAAGAAGTGGTTAGAATTCAGTTAATTGAAATGAAGTAAAATCGGTATTGTGGCAAGTGAGAAATACAAAAACCCATTCCGAAAAGGATTTCTTTCAGAGAGTTGGTTTGTACACTTTGTAGATAGAGAAAGATATTCTTGCATACATACCAAATAAAAAAAGGATAAAAGCATCAATTAACATCAATTTCTTTAAAATGGATTTAATGAACATTTTGTTTTAATATATATTTTTTATTTTTAATCTAATTCATTTCAAGTCATTAGATTTTATATTGTATTTTAATGGCACGGTGAATCAGCTGTAAAGCGTCAGCCTTACAGTTCTGAGGACCCAGATTCAATCCCGGCCCCACCTGTGTTGAGTCTGCATGTTCTCCCTATGCCTGCGTGAGTTTTCTCCAGGCACTCCGATTTCCTCCCGCATCTCCAAAACATGGATTAATTGGAGACTCTAAATTGCCCCTCGGTATCATTGTGAGTGTGGCTGTTTGTCTCTATGAGCCCTGCGATTGGCTGGCAACCAGTTCAGGATTTGCTCCGCCTCCTACCCAACGATAGCTGGGATTGGCTCCAGCACCTCCGCCACCCACACAAGGATGAGCAGCTCAGAAAATGGATGGATGATAAAATGCAGTGGACCCCACTTTTTGCAGCAGGAAAAACTAAACTTAAAAAAAAAAAAAACTGTTGAATGTGTAAATGTCGAACTATGAAGATGCTTCCATTTGAAGTCTTTGACCAACCGGTTACAGGTTTCTCACTACCTGAAGCATCTGCTGAATCGAGCTTTTGTTCCTGCTGAGTTTCAGTGCAGCCCTCTGAATCGTGCTTTCCCTCGCGTTGCCCAAAGGCCTCCTCTCAAGAGGAGGTAGCTTGCTTTTTTTAAGACCGCAGATCCTGTTTCGAGAAAGATGTCATGGAACTGTGTATAGTTAATGGTTGATTTGTTTTAGCGTGTTTAATTAATTAAAGTTGAAGAATGACACAGTGGCTAATGCAATCCTTTCCATTTTTTTGTAGGTAGGGTTCTGAAGAAAATGGCTGTACAGCCCTTCGTTGGACCAAGTCTGCTTAACCTGTTTAAGGAAAGACACTTAGACACACACATCATTTTTAATATTACCTCATTTGTGTTGGCCCACGTGCAGTTGTTCAGTTTTGACCTGTTGGCTCACGTTACCTTCCTGTTCCCACTCAGCTCTCCTAACCTGCTGGTGTCACATAACCATTATCATTTTTCACATTTGTTCATGGAACTTTTCTCTTTTTGCCATTTCAGTCAGTTGTGCTGAAAAGAGATTGAGGAAAACCAGTATGGAAAATTGATGGATGGATGAATAGAGTCCCGCACACACGATTGTCTCTGCTTTCCAGTTGGAACATGCAAAGAAGGAAAAACTATTATTGAATAATGCAGGTTAGTCAAGTATGAATAATAAACACGTTTATATCAGGGATTTGCTGTAACAAGACATAATCAACCTGCAATCAACATAATTGGTAGGATCAGTGGCAGATCTTGTGCTGCTCTTTTTGGGCTTCTCCACCGCATAGATGAGTGTCAAGGTGGTTGTTAGTTCAAATCCCACTCATCCATGATGATGAGAAAAGCACTATGTGTTTCAACCAGGAATGCACAAGTGTATGTTGTGAGCAGGAAACCGGGAAGACCGACAAACACAAACACGTTGCTACTTGTTTTTATTTATTTTTTTTCACATTTACAAGTACAAATAATATGGTTAGTGTATTTAAGTGGGCTTTTCAGCTCTCCTTATTTCACAATACAGTATTTCTTATTCTGGTGACACTACTTTTATTCCCCACATTAGAAACCAGACATTGTCATGGAGTGGCCAGGCCACTTCCCATCGCATTGCCACCTCTGACAGCTGTCACAGCTGTGTTGCATTTGGGACTCTAATTGACCAAGTACTTAATCGGCATTGGCCAGTTCGTTGTGTGTGCTTCACCGCATCCTGGGTTACTCTGCTAGTGTACGTAAGTTGCAAGTTTAGTGTAGAGCAACCCCTTTGTCGCAGCGAGCTTGTGCCACCATAGTCAAGTCACGTTTTTGTTCATGTTTCCAAGTTTTGCCTCATAGCCATCGGACCTTGTTTCATGTTTTTGGACCTTGCCTCTAGCCTAGCATTTTTGTGACACTGCCTTCTTGGACTGGTTAAACTGTGTAGGACTTTGGTTGGGAATAAAACCACTGAACATTATGCCTATGCCTGGAAGTCCTGCATTTGACAGAACGAACTGGCAAAAACATGGACCCAGCGGGCTCAAAGCTGATAGACGCGAAACTTCAAGCCCAGAGGGCTGAAGAATTCACTGCCCTTCAAGTGCAGCAGGCCAAAGAAATTGCTGCCTTCCACTGCCATATCAAGAATCAATGGGAGCAGAGGAATTCAACGATGAACTATGAATTTGCGGTTTTCATGAATCGGACTCAGCAGAGATTAATCGACCGGCCAAGGCCCCTTGTTTTTGTTCCGGCGACTGATCCAATTCTCGGCTGCCTGCCGCTCCTGTTTCGGCGGCGACCGTCTCCTGGCTGCCTGATGACCACGTCTCGATGGCGACCGAGCCAGGTTGTCATCCACTCTTGTTTCAGCGGCAACCATTTCCCGGTCGCTTGATGACCACGCCCCAATGGCAACCGATCCTCGGCCGCCTTCCACTACTGTTTCGGCGGCGACTGTCTCCTGGCCGCCTTATGACCACCCCTCGATGGCGACTGATCCTCGGCCACCTGATGACCACGTCCCAATGGCGACAGGTCCACAACCGCATCACGACCATGCCTCGGTGGTGATTGGCCCAAAAAAAATCCTAAACCCATGAACGGAATGGAATCATGGCGAAAAAGTTAGGTAGGAGAAAAATTGATTCAGAATACAGGGTATTTGACTCAAAGTGGATACACGATTATTTTTTTTGTTCAAAAAGAAAGAAAATGAAAGAACAGGCTGTCTCATCTGTCTAAAGGCGGTGGCGGTATTCAAATAATACAATCTGCGGAGACACTACGAAGTACAACAGCTTGCAAGGCCAAATGTAACCAGACAAACTGTCAAACCTAAAGAGTGGAATGCTAGCTCAGCAAAGTACAGTCATCTGTTTGGGCTAACTTTTGGGTTGTTCACCTGATAGCAAACAGCAGTAAACCTTTCACTGATGGAGGGTTTGTCAAGAAGTGCATGAATCCTGGCGCGGAGTAAGTGTGTCCCGAGAAGAAAGAGGTATTTAATACCGTGAATCTGTCAGCGAGTACAGTCACTAGACGTACTGAAGAAATCGCGGGTAATGTATATGCCCAGCTGCAGAAGAAGATGAACGAATTTGATGTTTTTTTCTCATTAGCACTGGATGAGAGCACAAACGTCCAGGACATAGTGCAACTGCTAATTTTTATTTGTGGCGTTAGCACAAACGATGATGTGCGAGGAGCTGGCAGCCCCCCAAAGTCACAAAGGGACTACGACGGGGGAGGATATTTTTGGCAAAGTGTGCCAAACAATGGAAGAGTTTGACCTGGACTGGTCAAAGCTGGCCAGCATCACAACTGACAGGGCTCCGAGTATGTTGGACGCATCTCGGGGTCTAATAGGATGCAGGAACTGGGAGATGGAAAAACTGTGTTTCACCGCCCCACAACAAATCCACTGCCTAATTCTCCAGCGAGCACTGTGTTGGAAAGTGTTGATTTGGGATTCCCAGCACTCAATGATTTCTGTGCCGCCCTCCCAAACAACATGTACCCTAACATCAGAAAACACGCAATGAAGATGTCCACACTTTTTGGCAGCACGTATATCTACAAGCAAACCTTTTCATGCATGAAACTGCTGAAAAGCCCAATGAGATCAATATTGACAGATGAACATCTGCATCAGTGTTTGAGATGGGCAGTAACTAAAATGGAACCTGACATTCAGCTTCTCACCAGCCAGATGCAGGAGCTCACGTACAGGACACACCTTGCCCTTTTCCCAGTTTTATAGACTAGTTAGTCTACTTGATAGTGACTAGTATTCTCGAGGTTTGGTTCTGCCGCAGTCACCCAGACGCGCATTCACTCATTCCTCATGAGTGTGGGAGTTTCCTACTCACCAGAGATGTCTTCACTTCTTTTGGCTTCTCGTCAACCCTCAGCCTCCAGGCGCAAAGTCGAGGGCCAGTCCCGGAAAGGGTCTCCAGTGCCGTGGCCACGGTCTTTGCCTGGACGTCGACTCGGCCCCTGGAAACCTCAGGTATCTTGAGATCCGTCTCGAAGGAACAAGTAAGCCAAGTAAATCTCAGGTTCACCAATCAGACATTCATTAAACAGGACAAAAAAGGAAGCAAAGACACCAGTTCAAGTCTCGCGAGGAGAGGAACTGTCTCGTACAATTCACCACTGCACTCTCTGATTATCCTCTCCTCAGCACCTCTATTTATTTAGTTTTAAGACTCCCCTTATCTACATGGATGTTACAAAAAGGAGACCACAAGCAAAACAGTTTGAAACAAGGTATACATGTTTGTTCATGTGTGTGTTCATGTGTGGAAGATTACTGAATACATGTGTGGTCATCATTTCTTTAATAGGCAGCAGTTCTAACGGTTCTGATGATTAGATGTTTTTGTTCTTGCTATCTCCTGCTAGGAGGCTGCCACGTTATCAGCCAGCTGGTACCCATCAGCAGTCCACAGACCAAAAAATTTCCAATAGGATTCCTTCTTCAGTTTGATGGCATACCACACCGTTGGTGTCCAACAACTAGTTCGGGGATTCCCACCATGACAGGCACCGACCACATTACGGCCACAGCTGGAGTCTACCACCTCAGCAATGGAGGCGCAGAACATGGTCCACTAGGACTTAATGTTGTCTGCATCTGCCAGAACATTGGGGAAAAAAAAAATTTGGAGGTGGGAGTTGAAACTCCTTCAGACAGGGGATTCTGCCAGATGTTCCCAGCAAACTCACAATATGTTTGGGCCTGCAAAGTTAGACTGGCATCTTCCCCTACCATCGGACCCAACTCACAATCAGATGGTCATCAGTTGATAGCTCTGCTCCTCTCTAGACTAGAGTGCCCAAGTCATGCAGTCACAAGTCCAATGACACAATCACAAAGCCGATCATTGAACTGTAACCGAGGGTGTCCTCATGCCAAGTGCTCGTGTGGACACCCTTATGTTTGCATGATGAGCACAAAAGTCCAGTAATAGAACGCCACGTGGTTTCTGATCAGGGGAACTTTGCTTCCCAATCACGCCATTCCAGGTCTCACTGTCATTGCCCCCGTGAGCATTGAAGTCCCCGAGCAGAATGATGGAGTCTCCAGTGGGAGTGCTCTCCAGCACTCTCTCTAAGGACTCCAAAAAAAGTGGGTACCCTGAACTGTTGTTTTAGTACATAGGGACAAACAGCAGGCAAGACCCATCCTCCCACCTGAAGGGGGAGGAAGGCCATCCTTTCATCCACCGGGGTGAATTGCAACGTACAGGTGCCGAGCTGGGGGGCAATAAGTATACCCACACCTGACCAGTGCCTCTCACCTTGGGTAATTCTAGAGTGGATGACAGTTGAACACCTCTCAAGAGGACTGGTACCACAGCCAAAGCTGTGTGTGGAGGTAAAACTAGATGCAGGCCCACATTTCACATTGATGAACATACAAAGGTAAGCTCACTTTTCTGATTTTAATGTCATTCTGAGCATGTATAAATACAATCAAAATGAAATCTGCTGGGGTAAAAATCCATCACCACAACCACACTGGGCGTGGTACTGGTTCTGCTGTGTAGGTGCTGTATCACTGGGTTCAGTTTCTTAGCCTGCTTGCTTTGTGGTTTTCACAGGGAAGTTGATGAGAGAGAGCTGCAAACAGCAATGTCTGCAAGCCTACTGGAACCTGCGAGAGAGTTCTAAATAAGGAACAGAATAACTTTGAGAAACTGCTCATATGAGTCATTTGAATAAAAGGTTCTGCTCTAACAAATGAGCTAAAGTTGAACCTGTTAAAATTGTGCACGGCACGACAGAAAATTTGTTCCTTTTGTCCGTAAAAACCCAGAGGGTTATTTGATTACTATTTATTTCATAAATAGTGTAATTTATTTCCTGGCTATTTTCTGTGAAGAACCCGGGGAGGGTTATTTAGTTATTTATTTCATTATTTTTTTTTTTTTAGTTGTCACTGAAGGTGTAGTGGTACACACGCCTGTCTTTGGTGGTGGGAGCAAGGGATCGATTCCCGCTCAGTGATGGTGTCAATATCTGCCCTGCCTAACTGGCGACCAGTTCAGGGTGTAGTCTGCCTTTCACCCAAAGCAATTGGGTAGGCTCCGGATCTCCCATGACCATTGTGAGGATAAGCGGCTTAGATAATGGATTGCTGGATGGTGTTATTTGTTTCCTGACTTTTGTTCTGTGAAGAATCCAGAAAAGGCTATTTGATTTTGTGTGAGTTTCTGGGAAACAAATTTTTACATTTAGGTACTCCCGCAGTCACACTTATTGTGTAAATGATTTTAAATCCAGGTTGAAACTCTTCTTTTTCTCATGCTTTTTAGAATATAGTCACATTTTGATAATATTGTTTGCACTGTATGTGGTTTTAATGATCTTTTTAAAAAAATATTTTGTTTGTCATTTTGTATTGTTTTTATCCCGTTTTAAATGTTTCATCTCTTTGTTTTCAAATGCCTTTAATCATGTAAAGCACATTGAGTTACCTCATGTATGAAATGTGTGTTCAAAAGTTAATCAATGTTTCTTAGTGGGTGGGAGGCTGAAGTAATATATTTCAAAATATTGATGCCAAAAACATCTTTACAATTAGGTGTGTTTCATCACTTGCATGTTTCCTGAAGATGCTAATTCCATTTTTTTAAATTTTTCTGCTGTTGTATAATATACCTTTTCCATGAAAAGTGACACAACGGAATCTTATTGTTTCCAGATTTCCTTCCTTTGCTTCTTTTGCCAACAATCCTTTGTCACTTTAACTCTACTGTATTCCCCAGTAATTCCACTGAAGATAGACTTGTTTAATTCTTGGTTGGATTTGTGAGCTGACGTGACAGGATGAGGCAACTAATTTGCATTTACACAATAGCAGACAGAAAATTAAATTATTATTATTTGTTTTTGTTATTTTTGAGATGTGAATAAATATCCACGAATTTGTGAAAGTGTTATAGTAATTGGGTTAATAGAAGAGTGTAATGCGTTTCATATTTAGTTAGGATCATTTATGCACTTGTATCCGCAGTTTGAAGGGCAACTCATGCGATTTTATGTGATAGACAAAGATAGTCAAAAAGACTTTGAAAATAAGACTTTTACGTGTCTTGGCATGGTCAGAACAGTGGACAATAGATTAGTTTATCTCTCTCCTAATTCTGATGACCTGGGTTCAAATCCAGCCTACCTGTGTGTAATTTGCATGTTCTCCCTGCACCTGTTTTGGGTTTTCTCCTGGTACAGCGTTTTCCACCCGTCTCCCAAAAACATGCATGGTAGGTTGATTGAATAGCCTATAGTGCTAATAGGTGTGAATAATTAATGTTTATGTGTACCCTGCGATTGGCTGGCGACCAATTCAGGGTGTACCCTGCCTCTTGCCCAAAGTCAGCTGGGATAGATTCCAGCACCCTTTGAGGCACTAGTAAGTAAAAGCGGTACAGAAGATGGGTGGATGTTTAAGCATGGGAGATGTAAGATTAAAAAAAAAAGTCTTTACCTTTATTTTTGTTTATGTTAGATGAAAATACTACCACTTGAGAGAATCATTTAGTGGAAATAAGACTGGCTGTTTGCCACCACTGAGGATGCAAATGCGCAATTTTTGACTTTATACTGTATAGGTAAGTGTGTATTCGAATGTGAGCACACGAGGTGACCTTGATGACCACCAGAGTCCTCACTTGGGCTAGATCAAATGTCGCCAGACCTCAGCTTTGTAAAATAAACCTGACTCAACCTGCTTCACACTCATAAGGCAACAAAAACCACCACGAATGCACACACGAGCAAAGCCAAAAGCATTACATTTGCTCACAAAAAAAAAGTCATTGCATCTACAGTATATAAAAGGCAGCAGATACTGATAGAGAAAGCATGATTCTGTTGGTAGTCCCAAACAAACTGTACTTCATCATGAATAAATGAAAACAAGTAGAAGAGTTGGAAACATAAACAATTGAATAAAATTTAAAAAAGATGATTCTGAAGCCAAATATTATTTGTCCAAGCAGTCCTCCTCTTGGTTTGCGGGGGATGGCGGAACACAACGAGACCATTGTGATTCTAAAACAAAATTACTAATTTTACTAATAGTACATTTGCAATGGTGGAAAAAGAAGTAGTGATGCAACTCGCTTACCTAAAAGTAAACAAAAACAAACTGAAATTAATGCAATCAAAATACACCCTAATTTAAAAGAAAAACAACAAAAACATTGTACTGCCTGTACGGAAAAAAAAATCATATAAAAAGTAAATTACATTAAAAAAGACTGAAAGAAAGCAGGGAACAAAACAAAAATTGATGAGACAATGAGGCAAGGTGGTGATTGGTTGACACAAGGAACAGGGCTGACGAAAGCAGGTGGGCACGAAAAAGTGACAAATAGGCAAGATATACAGGTAACTACCAGTAACTCAAATTCTCGTGTGCTCATTTGAATTGATTTTCAGAAGAAAATTCAGTGGGTCATGTCTTTCCCAATATTGGTGAAAATAAATGAAAATGACCTTTTAACTCATAAATTGTGCATTTGCATCTTTACGAACGGCAATCGGCCACTGTTAAATACATTACATAAGTGAATATAATATTTGTTATTATCTTGACTTCAACATTGATTTATGTGATTCCATCCAATCGCATTTCCGCCTTTAACAAAATGTAACCTGGAACAAATTGGAATGAGCCAAGATATGTGGGTTTTATTATTATTTAATTTATCTGTGGAGATTTGATGACAATTCTTTGGATTGTAAATAAATCATTATGACAAAAGGGAAGAAAACCTGCGATGGTAATATGGAACACATGCTGAAATCAAAGGAGTTCTTTGTAAAATGAAGGACAGCTGAGTAAGGGGGTCCACATGTTTAGGACAGGACCATAGCTTGGAACTCTGGAAAAGAGAAAGAAATACAAAGTCGTGTTTATAAGCTTGTGACCGACAATTCGTGCATCAGTGCTGGACCAGGAATAAAATGTAATCAACTTGCAGTCTTCGAAAAGCTCTTGAAATAAATAATACTGCTACAAAATGACCTTTTTATTTTTATACATTCCTTTATAGTAGGTACTGCACATCTGTGTGTAAAATCACATTTTTCCAGATCTCGACATGATTCGTACCATCGACTCCAATACGGCCGTCGCTGTTGTTGTCGGCGGCCTTCAGGAAGGCTTTGGTCTCAGTGTCTGTTAGGACCCTGGCACTGGAACAAAACCTCTGGAGGAAAAACCTGAAAACAACATATCCACGGGGGACGTGTTAGAAATCAATATAAATACAATCTTGATGGCTTAATGGCTCTTTGTGTAGGACACACTTGAGCTCCTCCTCTTCGATGTAGCCGCTGCCGTCGTTGTCCAGGATTCCAAAAACCTTCTTTATATCTTGGGTGGTCTTATTGGTGAGGCCGCACACCTGGAAGAACTTCTTGGGGCAAAAGGTGTCTGGTGCTGTAGGCATGAGGTGGACCAACAGGAAAGCAGTGTTAGAGACATTGTCTGTTGGAATCCTGTTATTTTTATTTTCAATGATTATATGGGATCTTCCTATTCAAGGACATTTGTGCTTCGACCAACAGTCTTGGAAAAGCAGGCACAACTAGTGCTTTGGCAACATCTACGGGGATCTTCATGCTAAGGAACTATGTTGAAGTGGTTGAGGAGCTTCAGTTAGGCAAAAGCAATCCCTTGCTGTGGATCTATCAGCAATGACTTATCTTTTTACTTGTGAATTTTTGCAATTCATAGCTGGGGGCTTTTTTTCACGCTCTACTACGTAATCTCATTGAATAAGACGTCATGCTGCGACACAGTGGAGCCCCACATAGTCGCGATTTTCACACAGTCACTGACTTTTCTTTTGAATTTCTCATTGTTTTGGGAAACTCCCTCTTTTTCATGTTTGTTAAATAGCCGTTGTTTGTTATAGAAGGTCATCACAAAAGCCGGAAAGACATAATCCCTTGCTTGTTAGCTTTTTTTTTCATAACCACTGCCACGCATATTTACATTTTTTTAAATATATTTTTTTCCGATTTTTTTTTTTTTTTTTTTTGGCTTTTACAGCAAATATCATAGGAGTCGCGGCACGGTGAACAAGTGGTTAAAGCATCTGCCTCACCAGTTCTGAGGACCGTGGTTAAAATACTGCCTCCCCCCTAACCCCGGTTATGGGTTTCCTCTCATGTCCCAAAAAACATGCATAGTAGTTTAAATGAATACTCTAAAATTGTCTGTAGGTCTGATTGTGAGTGTGAATGGTTGTTTATCCCGCGATTGGCTGGCAACTAGATCAGGGTGTTGGTGACCAAACATAGCTGGGATAGGCTCTAGCGCTCCCACGAGGCTTGTGAGGATAACCTGCTCTGAAAATGGATGGATAGATATAACGTAACTACTGTACCTCGTACTGAATTTGTCTTCCCTCCAGGATATGTATTCGGTCAACTGTGTATTATTTGTTCAACAGCAACACTGTCAAATGGACACTTTGTCATCTTAAGAGGCAAAACATACACTAAGAGTTCTAGCTCATGTATTACGTCTCTATTAAAGTCCTTTTTGCTCATTTTGGAATTGGGCTGGATGAGTAACGCTTAGTTTCACATACTGACTAGTATGTACTGTGCAAAAGAAAGTCTAATATGCAGAGTTACAAAGATACACAATAGCGGATAAGGTGAAAAATGATACCTTGGCAGTCATTGATGGCATCGGCGACGGCATCAGCAGAAAGGATCGATGACAGCGACATGTTCTTTTGCTGCAGGTGCATGAACGTGTTGGGGAATTATTGAATCATTATCGTATTGTGCTGCATGGGCAAGAAGGGTTGGCGGTTAGACCTATTCTCATTTGGAGACATAGTTCTGGATTTTTACCTTTTGCTGTGTTGTCATATTAAGAAGAGTGACTACTGAGTCATGATTTCCTTTTAAGGATGAGTCAACTTCAACATACAACAAAAAAAAATCTCTAACTTACCAGGTGAGGAGGCTTGCAGGCCAATTGGTGATGCAGCAGAGCGAGAGGAGGTAAGGCTGAAGCTGACCGCCGTCTGTGTAAGTGGCTTATATAGGCCCGGCTGCACTGACAATGGGCTTCACTAGAGTTACCTGTCTGTGGATCAAATTCTAACTGGCCGCCCCGATCCAGTTTCCCTAATTAACCTTTACTATTTATAAACGCCTACAGTCAAAGAGACGGGAGTCGTGGACATCTGTAACGCCCTTGAGAAAAGCAAATTCACTTCAAAAGTATCCTCCACTCCCACCTGTGCGACACTCCCGCTCATCATCCACACACACGACACTTCTTTGCCTCTCTACTTTGTAAGCATACAACCCAAGAGAGGCTGAAACAAAGCGCAACGTGCATTTCTTTTGGCGGTTCCTGATCACCTCACCCCCACCTACCTACCCATTCAAGGATGCATATATCCTTTTACAGGCAGCAGTCCCAACAGCAGAACGCATCACAACATGCCTGTTTGCATGCATTTTAAACATGGAGAGTCAATACAAATTTGACATTCTGTTAAAATTCAAGTGATTGAATGCCAAATATTAATATCTCTCAGTGCAGTCCAAAGAAATATGCCAAGAGAATAACAATTCTCTATTTGGCCTCATACCATCACAGAGGTATTCATTTAAAAAATGCAAATTATAGTAATGAATAATTAAAATTAATGAAGTTTTACATTTTTTAGAAAGTCTTTACACTGTCCTCCAGTCACCTTTAGCAGAGATTTTAATGTTCTTCTACTGGTCTATGAATCACTAAATGGTTTAGGTAGGTGGGTTTGCTGAGTGTATCCTCGCCACGAAGTGGGGAGGGGGGGGTACATCACCCCAAAGACAAAGGGTTTTTTTGCACACTGTCACACAATCGACCTGAACTGCCTCGGTGACGGACTGGTAGTTCATGATCAACGCATTGGGCACCTCGGGTTTAGGTCTTGAATACATGAAGGAAATGCTTATGGAATACAAATCCAGTAGGACTCTGAGTTCAACAGACTCAGGGCCAAATAGTGGAGCGCAGAGTTCAAAGTAAACATGGTGAAGTAGTATTTAGCTATTATGCTGCACAAAAATGGACAGTCTTCAAAGTATTCTCCCCACCACTTCACATTGTCTCAAGTCAAGGTCAGCAATGTCCCATCCTCACTATACACAGTGTTGATGGTGCACTGCTTCCCCCTCCTGGGATGCCAGATAATGGATCAGAATTTCCTTGAAGGCATCTAGGAATCTTCCTCCATGGCCTCACCGAACTCCTCCCATGACCACCAAAGCTGCATTCCGCTTTCCCAGCTGGTACCCATCAGCAGTCCACAGACCAAAAAATTTCCAATAGGATTTCTTCTTCAGTTTGATGGCATACCACACCGTTGGTGTCCAACAACTAGTTCGGGGATTGCCACCATGACAGGCACCGACCACATTACGGCTACAGCTGGAGTCTACTACCTCAGCAATGGAGGCGCAGAACATGGTCCACTAGGACTTAATGTTGTCTGCATCTGCCAGAACATTGGGGAAAAAAAAAATTCGGAGGTGGGAGTTGAAACTCCTTCAGACAGGGGATTCTGCCAGATGTTCCCAGCAAACTCACAATATGTTTGGGCCTGCAAAGTTAGACTGGCATCTTCCCCTACCATCGGACCCAACTCACAATCAGATGGTCATCAGTTGATAGCTCTGCTCCTCTCTAGACTAGAGTGCCCAAGTCATGCAGTCACAAGTCCAATGACACAACCACAAAGTCGATCATTGAACTGTAACCGAGGGTGTCCTCATGCCAAGTGCTCGTGTGGACACCCTTATGTTTGCATGATGAGCACAAAAGTCCAGTAATAGAACGCCACGTGGTTTCTGATCAGGGGAACTTTGCTTCCCAATCACGCCATTCCAGGTCTCACTGTCATTGCCCCCGTGAGCATTGAAGTCCCCGAGCAGAATGATGGAGTCTCCAGTGGGAGTGCTCTCCAGCACTCTCTCTAAGGACTCCAAAAAGAGTGGGTACCCTGAACTGTTGTTTTAGTACATAGGGACAAACAGCAGGCAAGACCCATCCTCCCACCTGAAGGGGGAGGAAGGCCATCCTCTCACCACCGGGGTGAATTGCAACGTACAGGTGCCGAGCTGGGGGGAAATAAGTATACCCACACCTGACCAGTGCCTCTCACCTTGGGTAATTCTAGAGTGGATGACAGTTGAACCCCTCTCAAGAGGAATGGTACCACAGCCAAAGTTGTGTGTGGAGGTAAAACCCGACATTACCTTGTTGGAACTTCTCAACACCACACACCAGCCTGGCCTCTTTCCCTGCCAGAGAAGTGACATTCCACATCTCTAGAATCAGCTTTTGTAGCCCAGCATCGGATCACCAAGTTCCTTCAGGCACCATCCAGCTCACACTGCACCCAACCCCTATGGCCCCTCTCTCAGGTGTTGAACCCATGGGAAGAGGGACCCACGTTACCTTTTTGGGCTCTGCCTGTTCAATGCCCATGGATGCTGGCTACCGAATGCTCGCCTTCGAGCCCCACCTCCAGGGCTGACTCCAGAGGGGGGCCACAATGACCCGTGTCCAGGTAAGGGAAACCTAAATCCAATTTCTGTATTTGTCATAGGGGTTATGGTTCCATGCTTTACCTGTTCCCTCACCGAGGACCTTTTTGCTGTGGGTGACCCTTCCAGGGGTGTGAAGCCCCAAACAACTTAGTTCCAATTATCATTGGGATACACAAATCCATCCACCATGATAAGGTGACAGCTCAACGAGGGGTACTGGAGCTATAACATGACTTATCCTGATCTCAAATAATCCTCAAATGCTCATGACAGGTGATAAGCACCTTTTTTTCAGATTGTCACTATATTGCTTTGTCAACTGTGCTGATTAAGGGATGAAAAGTCACCCTCTGCAGTTGGTGTTGCCTTGCATGATGCTGCTGATGATGAAGCATAATAGAATGTGTCCCTGGCATTTACAAAAGGCATCTGGTCACGGGACAGTGTTGGGTAAATATGCAGCCTTGCTAGGATGTTGGCTTTTCCTTTTTCAGATACAGGTAGTCCTTGGGTTAAGACAGTCTCGATCTAAGGTGTTTCGACTTTACAATGCCCGTCTACCGTCCGCCATTTTGTCTGGCTCATGCTTGTCCGTGTTTGTGCGCCGGGAGTATCTTTGCCTCCTCCTTTTTAGACATTATCGCCCCAAAGAAGAAAGCTGTATCTTTTAGCAATGCTTCTGCAGCCATAAGAAAATCCATGACCATGCAAACGAAGCTCAAGATCATAAAAAGACAACACCAAGACTTCAGTCGGTCGACCATGGTGACAATTATTAAAGACAAAGCCCGTATTTTAGCGTATGTGAAGGGTTCTGTTCCTATGTCGGATATAATAATCACAAAACAAGGTTCTTTGATACTTGTCGAGATGGAGAGGATTGAGGACAAGGTTCTTCGCAATAGCTAAGCACAGCCTACCCTTCTTCTCCATCCACTTCACAGCAGTAATGCTAAATACATCATCTTGTTTATTTCAATGTACGAATTGGAGTTAAGTCGCTACTGTAGGAACGGATCTCAGTTGTAGACCGAGGACTCCCTGTATTCTTTATGCAATCTGCAACCAGGCAGAATCGGCAAAAACAGTAGTAAGGTAAACTCCCAGCTCGTTCAGACCCATTCAGACCAACTTGGAAATGATGTAGATCTGCGATCACTTTTAAAGTTACTAAAACATCTATAAACATACAAAACACACTTAAAGTTTCCGTTGAAACCTGTTCTCACTCTCTCACTTGCACAATTGTTGAAATACGAGGCAAAGTGAGAGTGCTTGCCTGAAACTCTTTGTTCGTCACTTCCAGTCAAAGTTCTTACTGTAAAACTGACACATTAAACAAAAAAGAATTAAACATTTTGTACTTCCTGCCAAGTTGTGCCACAGTGTAGAACTACACTGAAAGTACAACTCTAAATTCGATGCACTACAATAACCCATAAAATGGATTGATTAAAAATATGCAATGTATGGGAGGTGCGAACAATAAAAACTACTGTAATATGGTGGGGAGTTCACTGTAAAGTAATTCCTTGGTATTGACATGACATAAAGAGCTAACCATGCTGCGAGTAGCAAAAATATCAATGGCTTGAACTGTAAATAGATCACAAAATGAAATTCAACCTCAACTAAAAACATTATTCTTGAAAATAAAGAACTTACAGATCATTTGATTTCAGGTGTGCAAAAACATACTCTGAACTTGGATTAATAGCCCAGGCTAAACTTTGCTGCTCCCTGAAATAAGATTATAGTGTTCCCTTGCTATTCACCAAAAATAGAGACTATGTCCTTCCACGACTTTTTAACAAACGTAAGCTCATCACCTCACTTCAACATGGAACCAAGATGGCATCAAAGAAACCCTAAAAGCCTCAATCAGTTTTTTGTTTTTTTTTGTTTTTTTTTAAGAATAGAGTGGTGGCATGATGGGTTAGCTGGTAAGGCGTTGGCCTCACAGTTCTGAGGTACCGGGTTCAATCCAGGACCCGCCTGTGTGGTGTTTGCATGTTCTCCCCGTGCCTGCATGGGTTTCCTCCAAGCACTCCGGATTCCTCCCACATTCCAAAAATATTCAACATTAATTGGACACTCTAAAATTGCCCCTCGGTGTGATTGTGAGTGTGTCTGTTTGTCTCAATGTGCCCGGCTTTAATTTGGCATTTTAGAGAGTTGAAATATATGTGGGGTATTATAGTACTCTTTGTGCGTGTGCGCTTGCCGTCCTGTCATTGCAGCTGTGGAAGTGAGCAACTTGTGGTTTCATTGCATCACGTGAAACATTATTTAAAGGCTTGCCTGAGTGCCTTTGAAGGAAAATAAATCAACAGTTACACCGGCCAACTGATGTTTAATAGTCATTGTATATGAATAGCGCCCATAAAAGTAAAATTACAGGACTTATGTTGTCTGGATATTGTCTGTTTGTCTGCCTGGATGACTGGCTGGCTGACTTTATTTTACTCTTTATTTTATTTTATCTATCTCTATTAATCTATCCATCCATCCACTTCCTTAGCCGCTTATCCTTAAAAGGGTCGCGGGAGTGCTGGAGCCAATCCCAGCCGTCAACGGGCAGGAGGCAGGGTACACCCTGAACTGGTTATCAGCCAATTTAGAGTGTCCAATTAACGTTGCATGTTTTTGGGATATGGGAGGAAACTGGAGTAAACTTTCTTTTGGCTTGTCCTGTTCGGGGTCGTCACAGCATGTCATCTCAGATGAATTTTCATATTTGTTTGGCACAGTTTTTACGCCCGAAGCCCTTCCTGACGCAACCCCTCTTGGGGAGTAGAGGCCCCAGTGAGAAACAAACTCACGACGTCTGGTTTACCAAACCAATGCTCTAACCACTGAGCTATGGAGCCCCACTTGGGAGGAAACTGGAGTCCTCAGAGAAAACCCCACTCAGGCACAAGGGACACCATGCAAACTCCACACAGGTGGCGCCAGGATTTCAACATCGGTCCTCAGAACTGTGAGGCCAACGCTCTAATATTTGCGCCACCGTGTCACCATCATATACTCATTCATTAATTAATAGTTATTTAAAGTATCGCTATAGCTTGCTAATTACCTCATTACCTGGCTAATCTATTTAATGTTTTCTTTAGATGTTATACCATCTATTATTCTTATTTTCTTTATCGTTCTCCTGTATCTAGCTATCCAATCCAACCTATTTTATGCATGTTACCTATTTTAATTCCAGTTATGCTGCTGATCATACCCTAGCTATTGTCATATCAAACTTTGTGAATTTTACCTGATCTCACCTTAGCCTACCTATCTTCTCTTTTGTGGTGTTTTTCACTTGAATGTGACTGTGCTTTGGAGGCTGTGACTTGATCAACTACAACAGTTTCTTTACCGCATGTGACCTGGTCAGAAAGTCTTCTTTCCGATGATGTGAAGAATGCCTTCCATAACATCGACCAGGATAACATTGACTATCTAAACTTGTGAAATTCTAGAGGAAGCCAGAGTGCCTGGAGAAAACCCAATCAAAGCAAAATCAAACACAAAAAAACTCCACACAGGAGGGCCAGAGCCAAATCCAGAATCTCAGAACTCTAAGTGCGTCTACATTAAATCTAAAATACAAAATCAGAAAGGATGAAGGCCAACTTTTGGATCTGACGGCGCTCTGCCTATTCGACCAAAATGCAGAGCTGGCCATTTTTTTTCCTCTGTGTGTGCTAAAGTTTGAGTGATCTTCGCATACAGGATACCACCGTCAAAGTGAAATGAAAAACAATGTAGCCATTAAAGTATTTTAATGGATGGCCCACACCCCAAAAGCTGCCAGATCTCATCTGATCTCAGTCGTTAAGAAGCGTCCTTCCTGGTTAGTACTTGTATGGGAGACCGCATAAGAATACCAGGTGCTGGGGTTGGGCAGTAGGCCAATCACCTGCTCCGTAAAAAAGCTCCAGACTACAGAAACCATAATTGCAGCCGAATGTGCCTCATGGCATTGAGATCACCAACTTAGTATGCCCTTGCACGTCAGCAAGGACAACCTCTCCACCCCATACCCTTTTGGCCATTTATTGAACCTGACAAAAAGTCATATACATAAATACAAAAGGGGAGCACCCGCAACAAGCTGCTGTAGGCCACAACTCACACTCTAATGCTGACAGGCAGACTAAACCATCACCTTGATTAGTCCTCCTCTTATCTGAGGTCAGGTCGCAGGAGCAGCACAAATAACACAGTGATAAGATTTTATGAAATTTGCTTGTATCGTTATATTGCTTTAATATTTTTTCACACAGTAGTGCTTGTTTTCTTAATTAAAAACATAATTGAAAAATGGTGGTGTAATTTGGGGAATTGTAAGTGATTACTGGGATCTCAATTCATTTCAATATGGCCAAATTTTTGCCCACCCAGTATATCGTGTACGTGGAACTGAACTTCAATGTAACTGGAACACAAAAGATGGACCATAACATATAAGTGTGTCAAAAACATGCAGCCTTCTTCTGTGCCAACTTTGCTTTCTGCAAGTCGTACATGGCAACTTCTTTTCCATTTGGCATCCTTCTCTGTTTCATTTGTGTAGAAGCCAAAGCAAGAAACTCAATCGTTTCTCCTAGAAATGACACGGCGGACACCAGATCGAGAGCTGGACTTCACCCAGCTGCATGTGGCGGCTACATGATGTCATGTGCTGAGGCGAAAGATATCTTTGCAAACTATTCTGTTACCAGAGATCATTTATTCATTTACATCTGCTCATGCTCCTCCCCCCAAAAAGGTGTCGGTTGAAGCGGGACCTTTATATTTACAGTATATATAAACAACGGCAAGAGGAGTTTGATTTGCTTGTATTGAACACAATTAATTTTCCGTAAATTATTTCTTGATTTAAACATTATTACAAAATATTTAACCATATTTTAGAGTAGTAAATTTAATAACATTTAATATTAACAACAGACAATGATTTTTTTTTTACTTGTATTCGTATGTTAGGTTTTCAATTATGAATAAAACGTTATCCCTCATTAAAAATATAAACTTTTGATAGCATGAATCCCAAATTCAAGAAAATAGTTCCAGAAAATTAAAAATGATATATGGAAAAAGTGGGGGGTGTTTTTGGTCGCTTAATCTTTTTACATAGCTGCTGCTAAAGAGACAGTAAACTAAATGTATTTAATTTTATTTTACATAATTTTAATAGTTGGAGTTTACAGCTGACAAAGAACAAAAAATTCACAAATTTTAGATCCTATTTCTAATATTGAAAAAGGCAGAGACTGGTCCATTGTCTTTAATTGATATTTATAATATGAGTTTCACTTTTCTTTTCTAATTTAAGTTTGAAATAAACTTTTGTACCATAGTTGTATTTATATAGTGTCATCGTATATAAATATTGCACGACTGTTCTTGCAGTAATACGAGTGGTCCACGGACTCCCTCTTAAGGTACATGAAAGAGTCACAGCCTAAGTTCATTTAATGTGAAAATAAACTGAAAATTTAGAGGTGAGAATTTGGGGAGTATTTTAATGTAACTTTTATGTGTAATTGTTTTGGCACCTAACCACAATCTAAGGACATTTCCTCCTATATTCAGGCGCAGTGGTGATTTTCAAACTGTCTGGAGGTATAAATACTAGCCAAAGCATGGGACCTTTCAGAATTGTTTTCATGCGTTCTACTTTGCAAATCATCAAAAGTACAAGCATGTTGCACTGTCTAGTAGACAAGTTGGTGTACTGCAGGTTTGTTGACCCTTAAAGAAAAAAAGTCAGAATGAGTTGAATTAAACTATCCATCTATCCATTTTCTGAGATGCTTGTCCTCACAAGGGTCACTGGAGTGCTGCAGCCTATCCCAGTTATCTTCGGACAGGAGGCGGTGTAAACCCTGAACTGGTTGCCAGCCAATTGCAGGGCACATAGAGACGAAGAGCCGCACTCACAATCACACCTAGGTGCAATTTGGAGTGTCCAATTAATGTTACATGTTTTTGGGGTGTAGGAGCAAACCAGAGTGCCCGGAGAAAACTCCCGCAGACACGGGGAGAACATGCAAACTCCACACAGGTGGGGCCGGGATTCGAACCCCAGTCATCAGAAATGTGAGGTCAACACTCAGATGCGCCACCATGCTTGGTTTAAACTAGTAGATTACAAAAGGTGTGAACAAATATGACCTGCTTGCTGTGCAAAAAGTATTTGTGGCAGGTGCATTGGCCTGTTCTATTTTGAAATTCAATTTTTTTTTAAATGTTCCATGGTCTCAGTAGACTATACAGTAAGTTTCAGTAATATTATAATTATGTTTCTGTCGAAAAGCTCAAAAGTAAATATAAAACAGGAAGTTTGGTTTGAAGTGGAAGTTCACTTTGTTCAGGGCATCTCTTCCAATTTAAATGACACAGCGCTATCTAGTGAATAAGTGTAATCTGATATTTTTTATCATACCTTGACATGATTAAATCAGAAGTATGAAATCAGCTTCCCTGTCCTGTCCATAACTTTATTCGGTGCTTTTGAAAAGCTGAACCTCCAATGTAGCAAAAGAATATTTATTCTTTTCCATCATATGTTCCTTGGAAAGTGCATCGATTTTACAAAGAGCAAAATTCCTATTTAAGACATGAACACAACTCAACGACAATCACAGTCATCTTTTTGTTGGACAGTGTGTGTTCCGTAGGAGGAAATGTCTCTTCATGAATGTATAAAAATGATTTATGTTCAGATGAAAAGGGGAGAGGCTGCCATTTTTGTTCTGTGTTGGTCAGTGGCCACTTGATGCCTTAACCAAGGTGGTGAACTCTGCGGGGTGACAGAGAGTAAAACACAGAGTCAGCATTTATAGACCTTACAGCAAAAGGGATGTGGAGAATGCTTGCGGTCCGGTGCTCGAACCATCAACGCCAATCTTGCCGTCGCCATCGGTGTCACCGGCCTTGAGGAATGCCTGGGTCTCAGCATCATTCAGGCTGCGTGCACCGTGCTTGAAGTTCTGCAGGAACAGCCTGTGGACCCATGTTGCATGTAATTAATTATTATCTTCTTTTAATTGTCATGTTAGCATTGATTTTTTTTTATTTTTAAAACGTAAATATAAATATTTAATTATAATGTGTAGTAATTTATGTATTTAAATGTTACTATGTAACTTGTTTTTTGTTGTAAATTTTAATTGGGTTTGTTTGTCAAATTTTTTCAATGTAGAAATTTTAATTCAGGTGGCTCAGTGGGGCAACTGGTTAGACCGGTGACCTCACAGTTCTGAGGTCCGGAGTTCAAATCCGGGTCCCGCCTACGTGGATTTTGGACATTCTACCCGTGCTTGTGTGGGTTTTCTTTGGTACTTCATTTTCCTCGCACATTCCAAAAGCATGCATTCATTGGACAATTTAAGGTGTGATTTTCAGTGCAAATGGTTGTTTCTAGGTAATCTGCGATTGGCTGGCAACCACTTCAGGGTGTGCCCTGCCTCATGCCTGATGACAGCTGGGATAGGATCCAGCACTCCCGCGACCCTCGTGAGTGTAACCAACAAATAAAATGAATGGATTATTAGTTATCTGCGATTGCCTGGCATCCAGTACAGAGTCTACCTCGCCTCCTGCCCGAAGATAGCAGGGATTGGCCTCCGTGACCCTTGTGAGGATAAGCAGCAATTGTTAGTTATTGATTTATGTGTTTTGTAAATCAGATGATTTTTATATTGATCCTGGTCATTTTACAGTCTCAATTTAATCAATGGCATGTTCCACATTTTGCTTTTTGTAGATCACAGCATTGTTTTATTTTATATTTACTATCGGATTGTTATGCCAATTAGGGTTCATTAATATTCTAACAATGCTGCACCCGTCACATATATTGCATACAGGTCTAAATCACACCAGCACAGCTGACCTCCAAGTCTGAAGTATTTCATTAAAAATGACGCCTACCATAATAACGGTGTTGAGCTCTTTGAAAGATCTAATATCACTGTCAGTCATGAGTGATAGTTTGAATGAGTACAGAAATACAGCATCATGAAAATGAAATGCGTGTTAATTGCAAGCCATCTCTCACCCAAACCAAACAAGACCAGATCATTTGTGGCTGAGGTCTTACTTGAGCTCCCCCTCCTCAATGAAACCACTCTTGTCCTGGTCGATGATGTGAAAAGCCGCCTTCAAGTCATCCATTGACTTGCCGGCCAGTCCGCAGGCCTTGAAGAACTTACCGTGGTTGAAGGTTCCGGCGTCTGGATTCAAAATCAATGTGATTAACACAGGAGCCATGAAGAAATGTGTGTGTGTGTGTTGTGTGTGTGTGTGTGTGTGGTGTGTGTGTGTGTGTGTGTGTGTGTGTGTTTGTGTGTGTGCATGCGTGCGTGTGTGAGTTTTCTTGCCACCTTTGCATCCATCCAGGGCTGCAGCGACCTCAGCATCATGCAGTATCCCGTGCAGGGCCATTGTGATACACTGTCTTTGAATCAAAGCGGATCATTATTGCAATTGTATCGTGAAAGAGAAATCATCATTCTTCAGTGTTCCAATGGAAATCACTAAAGATGGAGATGCCACGTGGTTTGTAATGGTCAATAAATGAATATGTTAATGGTTATAAACAGTGAATAGTGAATGAGATTGGTGGTGTAGAGGTGAGTAGTTGTCTTGTAATTAGGAAACCTACAATTTGAGTGATCAAGTTTTACCTTGATGCAGCCATCCAATTCCAATCACAGGACTGTTATTTATCATTTTTATAAATGTTGATGTATTTATTATTACTATTGTTATTATTATTCAACAAGTTGTCCAGTTTACATTGGCCCTCAGAAGAGCTTGTAAAAACTCAAACTGGAATTCAGCTACACCACAGGCATCAAACTCAAGGCCCGGGGACCAGATCCGCGCCACCACATCATATTTTGTGGCCAAAACGCAAACAAAGTGAGTCAAGCTCACGTTTCTCAGTCACTTGATTTGTTTTTTGAATTTTGCAAGAAAATCGGTCCTAAATTGAACCAAATACCTTTATTTACAATGATTGAATACTAAAATATTTTCTTACCAATTTTCTACGACTTCTGATTTTAAATGTAAATTTGTTGATAATAATGATAATGCTCTCCATTTCTAGAAAAACAACAAACATTGTTGACACGTCAATTATTTATATTTAGAGGTTTTTCCTCAACTTAAATTACTTTTACAGTCACAAGAGAAACTATTATGAGGTGGCTTTTGGCAAAAAAAAAAAAAAAAAAAAAGAGTTTTGACACCTCTAATCTGTACTAAATTTGCAAATCTATTTCCGTCAAGTAGACATCGTGTGAGTTTGTAACTCAATAAGTGACTCAATAAGCGCCACATGTCTTCTCCAAGCAGCTGACGCCGATCCTTCAGAGCCAGAGTTCATGTTATGCTACAAAATATATATTCCTCGTATTATTGTCATCCAACATGTCACATCTTCTATAATCAAACTCACCTCTGAGGGAGGGGGTCTTTGTTTTGGACGGTACAGATGATGCGGGACAGGAGCCGGGGACTCGACTGCAGTGATCGCGCCGCTGCCACCCCTGACCTTTTATAGGTTCACCCCATCGAAATCTGAGGCACTGGATAATTGACACCACTTAAATGGTAGGGGTAGGTGAGGAAAGGGCCGAGTGGGGAGGGGTGGGGTAGACATTTTGTCCCACAGCCAGAGAGCACTTTATTTTTAGTTTCACAAATGAAGACGCTTAAAAGGTGCGTTTGAAGGAGTCTGCGCCCCTCCATCACCACCCCACACACACACACAAACACACGCTTCTTGCTAATAATAGTGCGACGACAGGCGACAAGGGGGACGAATTGGAAGGGGTCCTGGCAACGCAGGGCCATATTTAACAAGTGCTACCTTTGATTTTGGATGGAGGCTCACATTTTAAGACCTTGAAGTTGGAAATGTCAACTTAGATGCAGAATCAAATCTGGACAGTGAACAGCTGTTTCTGCACCCCTGGTGGAATGAACCCAAAAACATTGAAAAAATAAAATCAAAGGAGAACCTCAGTAATTCTGGGTTCGACATGGCAGAATGTTTTCTTACATGTAGGTGGCACTACTGTCCCATGGTTACTTATCAGCTGTCACTTTTGATCCTAACAAGCCCCAAGAGAGTCCGAATTTGATAGGGGTTGAAGCGAAGCTGTTCAAGATACTTTTCAGACAAGGTTACACCCCAGGGGTTGCAGGATTTGAGGAGAAGGAGAAAATATTTTTCAGATTTAACCACACTGACTGAAAGCTTCTGCCAGTGCTGTTAATAGCTTGTTGCTAATTGACAAAAGTAGCATCCCACCGCCCTTGCTCCCCCACTCCTGCCTTCAATCACAACGCTGAGTCTCAACAGAAATTTTGATATGATTGGAACTCTGTGCAATATGTGTGCTTTATTGTTATTTTCATTGATAGCAAGTGCTAGCACAACAAAGCAAGCAGTTTTTTGCTCCTCAATAATTTGCATTGTTGTTGTTGCTTTAAACTTATATCTAGATTTTCACAAAAAGCAAAGCTTAAAACGTTTACTTGAATTGCCCAATTTAGAATTTTATTGAACTTTTGAGCTTAGAAATTTTGATTTCACCCATGCATCCATTTTCACCCTGAACTGATTGCCAGCCAATCCCAGGGCACACGGAGACAGAAAACAGTCGCACTCACAATCATACCTAGGGGCAATTTATAGTGTCCAATTAATATTGGATGTTTTTGGGATGTGGGAGGAAACCGGGGTGCCGGCACGGGGAGAACATGCTAACTCCACATGGGGTGGGGCCAGGATTCAAACCCCTGTCCTCAAAACTGTGAGGTCAATGCTCTAACCAGTTCCCCCACCGTGCCGCCCCATTTCACCCAATTTATATATTTTATTGAAGTGCTGACTCGGTCACATCCACTATTGACCTCATGAATTCAAAAGGCCTGGCGGGTGCAGGCAGTGTTTTTCCCTGCCAAATTCCTGAGTCCATTCCAATGACATCATTAGTGCGCGCATGTTGTGGCTCACGTGTGTGTCGGCTGTCAATCAATGCACAAACAGGCAGCCACAAGCGAGATTATTTTAACACCAATGGAGTATTTATTCCCGGTATTTTCACTCTGCCTCAAAAAGTGCAGATAGTGTACAGCTTGCCGAACATTTACTCTCAGCAGTGAAAAGCTGTGAGCCGTGTTGAAAAATAGTCCGCAGGCAACTCATAAATAAGCGATAAAAAATATTGTTTTTCAGTTGATGATTACCGGATCCCACAAAGAGGAGATGGTGCGTGGGGTGGTCTGTGAAATCAAGAGGGTCTTGGTCAGGGCGAATTTATGCCTTGACGAGAGCAGCAAACTCTGTGGAAATAGAAAGGAAACTGACATGAGAGAGAGCGTCGATACCTCACCAATAAAACCCTTGTAATGGCTTTGGAGTTCTTTTGGCAGTTTTTAATTAAATATTTTATGCAACATGAAAGCTTGTAAAAATGTTTGCATTTCTTTTAAAATGTTTTTGAATTCTTAGTTCATTCCATTGCCCAAAAATAATCTGTATTTTTTTCATGTAGAATGTCATTCTTCCACAAAGCTTCAATTGGGGAAACTGGACTCTTCTTGTTTGTTGAATTTGTTTTTCTTTTTGTTTCAGTTTTCTGAAAGGACTTTTAAAAATGACACTGCCAAATATGCTACAGTGGTCTTGCAGTGCAAGACCGTATAGCAAATTGTGAAACGTTTTAGAAAACACAAAAACAAAAGATGGAACATATTAGGCTAGTCATATGACAAGAATGTTCATTTTAAAAAGTTGATTTTGTGATTACTTCAAAGAGCCTGAATGATAAGAAATTATGCCAGCTTTCTACAAATTTGAACTTTTCCTCTGTTTTTGCAACTTTCTTCTTGGGTTTCTGAGTTACAGAAATCTTAATGCAAACACTTTTTTTTTACACCTTTGTGACTTCTTTTTACATTCATTTCTATCTAAGATTTATGTTAATTACTTGGAAAACTTTTATGTTTAGTTTTTGGCATTATTTCCGACTGACTTACCACTGATCATTTAAAATTTTGTCATTTTTTTGCCATTATTATTACAGTTCCAAATGAGACAATGTTTATGACCGCTGGTTGTTATTCATGTTGTTTTGCCTCGGTGGAGGTCATATTCCATGTGAAATGGAGTATTTTGAAGCAATTGTATGAAGTGCACTTCGAAATATAATTATTATTACCCTCAATTCCAATCTTGCCATCTCCATCGCTGTCCCCAGCGGCGAGGAAGGCTCTGGTCTCCTTGTCGGTGAGCACCCTAGCAGACCTGGAGAAGTTCTGCAGGAACAGCCTACAAACGATGAGTTTTTATTAGTCAAAATTATTATGAAACAAATGCATTTGGCAAAAACAAGAATAACTCAAGAATTTAGTCTTAATTATTTGACCAACATCTCTGCAATTATAGATTTAGAGATGCTTATTGAGGTACATGATGTGTTTATCTGAGGTTTTCATTTATAAATCTTTTTTTTATTTGATTTGATTCGTGGCAAAATCAGTTTGACCTCAAAATGAGGTATGCATGTTCTATTGTTAACACTTCCTGATTAAAACATTTGGAAATTCTCTATATTAACCCCAGAGGGTAATCGGACTGCATTACAAAACTATCTTTGAATGTTTCATCGGTAATGTATTGGACCAAAGTGTAAATTAAAATCAAATACGATACATACTTCATTTACTGAGGGCTGATTAATTCCAATGACTTGAATAGTTAATATTTTATATTACTGTAACACAATATTTCAACTACAATGTAATATATATAGGTAAAAACTCAATTACATTGGTTTTCTATGTCCATTCCATCAATTCCCACTAGTTTCCAATTTTTTTTTAAATATGGTTGATTTTCAGGCTATTAATTCCAAGATATATATGATAATTTTTCAAAGTTTTGAAATGAAATTATTTCAAAATATTTAGGTACATTTTTAATTTTAGGATATACATTATATCCAAATACACTACTTATACATAGAGAATTTGATTTTTTTAATGATTAAATTACATAATTTAAAATATTTAGGATAAATGAAATTTTAAAAAATCTAGCATACTGTCTGCGATTGGCTGGCGACCAGTTCAGCGTGTACCCCACCTCCTGCACGAAGACAGTTGGGATTGGCTCCAGCACTCACGTGACCCTTGTGAGGATAAGGTGCTCAGAAAATGAATGGCTGGATAGCATACTGTATACATTTTAAATTCCTTAATTTTTAATTATTTAGGTTCTGTAAATATATATTTCCAGACATTTTTTAAACTTTAAATTAAATTCTATCATTTCAAAAATATTGAGAAAACATTTCAATTTTAAAAATATGTATTGTAATATCTAGATTTTTAATTGCTTAGCACCAGTGTTTCAAATGATTTTTATGGAATCTCAACCCATTAGAAATCAACAAATGGTTAAGTCACAGTGTTGATTAAAAAAAAAATGGAAATGTGCTTAAAAAAACAATCTTTGAATATATAGATTGTCAGTCATTAAGGTCTCCTGGCAATTCATAATCAATTTTCTTAGCCGCTTATCCTCACAAGGGTTGCGGGGAGTGCTGAAACCTATCCCAGCTGTCAACGGTCAGGAGGCGGGGTACACCCTAAACTGGGGACATACAGACAGGCAACAGCCGCACTCACAATCACACCTCGGGGGAATTTGGACTGTCTTATTAATGTTGCATGATTTTGGGATGTGGGAGGAAACCGGGGTGCCCGAAGAAAACCCACGCAGGCACGGGGAGAACATGCAAACTCCACACACACAGGGCCGGAATCAAACCTAGGACCTCAGAACTGTGAAGCCAATGCTTTCAAGCTGACCCACCGTGCCGCATCCTGCCAATCCGCAAAGGTTAAATTGGGGAAACTGAACTTGTCTTGTTTGTTTTTAAATTTGTGGCAATTTTTTTTTAAATTATTATTAGTCTTGTTTTCCAAAAACATTCAAATCTGGCTTACGGGCAACTTTGCATTGTGGCAAAGTTTTGGATGACCCACTTACTTGAGCTCATCCTCCTCGATAAAGCCACTGTTGTCCTGGTCAATGATCAGGAAGGCCTTCTTCACATCATCGGAAGACTTGCCAGCCAGGCCACACATGCTGAAGAAATTCCTGTAGTCGAAGGAGTCGGCGGCTGTAAAGCGCACATGCAGTGGAGTGAAAAATACAACAAAACAAACACCTGTTGGACAGGACAGATAATAATAGAGGTAGCCAACATTAACTTGATTAGCTAGGTAACTAACTAGATAGATTGATATGATAGATTTAAGTTGATTATGTAAATACAATGGATTAGATCACATAAAATGAAGCGATGGAACAACTGGTTACAGTTCCCCCCATGCTTGCCTGACTTTTCTCCGGGCACACCGGTTTCCTCCCACATCCCTAAAAACATGCAACGTTAATTGGAGACTCTAAATTGCCCTTAGGTGTGATTGTGAGTGTGACTGTTGTCTGTCACCATGTGCCCTGCAATTGGCTGGCAACCAGTAGTTTTTTTCAGGGTGAATGTAGCAATGGATATAAATTACCTGCGCAGCCATCCAGAGCTACTTTCACATCAGCTTCTTTAAGCATACCAGCGAAGGCCATTTTTTTTTCTTATCTAGAAGAAGGAGAAACGGCAGTTGTCATAAGTTGTGAATTCACATTCATCGGTGACAATAAAAACTTGAGCGCCTTCAAGAAGTCTCTTAAAAAAAAACTACAGCTCATCAGCTCACATTGCTTTTGCGTGATTCCAATGTAAATACAATAAATCATGAGTAATGACTGAGTTGATGGCGAACATGCTGCTGCTTACGACATAAGTGTAGCTTGTCACAACAAGATAGATCATGTGACTGCCAATAAAAAGAAGTGCCGCATAGCGAGTGCATTGGATGACACCATCCAATATTTATTTCACTTCTTTCCAAATGCCCACCATCCACAACAGCCTCAGGAGTCCTGCGATCCGAGTTGGCATAGTTGCCTCCGGATGATTATCATTATAGTCCAGCGTGTAGAGTACACAAATGTCCTTTTGTGGATCCTCCGTGGGGCTTTTTGGGGGCCTTTCGAGCGATCCGCACTCACCTTTGCACTGCGTTGAGGCGAGTGAAAACACCAAGGCTGATTCCAAGTTAATGATCCCAACAGCACTTTGCTTGCCTCTTATATGTCCTCCAGCAACACCATTTACAGAGCTTTGGGATTGGGGTTGAGTATCGGGTGCCAAGATGCAATGGCTTTCGAAAAAAATGTGTCTACTAGTCCAGTCTATTTTTAGGGCAACAAATGAGGGATGCTTCCATGTGGCCAGAGCACACAGACGCCCGCTGAGTTCACAGGACAAAATTGCACACGTCTGACTTGGAACGACATCAAACGGGATTCAAGCGTCATTACAAGCGACTTTCAATCAAACAAATGGCTGCATAATGAGACCGAGAGGGGTGTATGGTTTCTGCTGCTCTCAGTTGCAACATGCAGGATGTGTTTATCACTGTGATAATGACTTGGATCTTCATATTACGGCCATATGCTCACTGACATATATTGGGGCTCGAAATTACTTTGCAAAGAGTCCCGGGTCAACTTTATGTATTACAAATGATATATTGGGGCTCGAAATTACTTTGCAAAGAGTCCCGGGTCAACTTTATGTATTACAAATGATATGTAGTATTATTTTCACATTTAAAGTAAAACCAAAAGAACTAGAAAAATGACTAAAATTATGGCAAGTACAAATGAAATTGATACTTTCACAGCCTATTTTTTGTCACATAGATATGGTATTTATAGTTATTTAGCATTTAAAAAGTTTTTTTCAAATGTCTTTTTTTAGAATAAAGCCAAATGAAGTTCAATTTTTTTGACTTAACAGTGGCTACGCAAAACATTCAGACCCCCTTTGTCACGACCCATCAGTGCGGGAGAGGACCCAAATGCAAGACTCCGGAGACGCAGAGGCAGTTTGGGAAAACTGTTTATTCGTTCCAAGGTCAGGGATCAAGCAGACAGTCAACTGGAGCAGCAGTAACCCAGACGTCAGGCATAGAAGGCAGGTAAGCGGGCAAGCAGGGATCGGTACACGGGAGATCAGTCAGAGAGAGCAGGAGTGCCAAGGATGTTAAGCTTACGGGGTTGGTCGGAGGACAGGCGAAGGTCGATACAGAAGGGTTCATGATCAAAAACGAGTAAGTGCTGGAACGAGGCATGGGTGGCAAGTATCTTCTGAAGGTAACCCTAACCCTAACCCTAGGTTCTTTTTCCTCAGTAATGCAGGCCCCCATATTGACAGGAAAAAAATGAATTGGCATTGCATTTCACACAAAAACTCAAATATCCAATGGTGCTGTCTGTCTCTCAGATCTGAGGACAGGGGTTCAAATCCCCATCCTGCGTCTGTGGAGTTTGCAAGTTCCACCTGTATCTGTGTGGGCTTTTTTCCCAGGCCATCCGGTTTCTTTCCATATGCCAAATCATGCAGAGTAGGTTAATTGAAGATTATAAATTGCCTGTACAGTGAAGAAAATAAGTAGTTGAACACCCTGCTATAGTGAAAATTCTCCCACTTAAAAATCATTGAAGGGTCTGAAATTTTTATTGTAGGTGCATGTCCACTGTGAGAGATAATCTAAAAAGAAAATCCAGAAATCACAATGTATGATTTTTTAACTATTTATTTGTGTGATACAGCTGCAAATGAGTATTTGAACACCTGTCTATCAGCTAGAATTCTGACCCTCAAAGACCTGTTAGTCCGTCTTTAAAGGTCCACCGCCACTCCATGTATTATACTGAATTAGATGCACCTGTGTGAGATCGTTAGCTGCATAAAGACACTTGTCCACCCCATATAATCAGTAAGACTCAAACTTGTAACATGGCCAAGACCAAAGAGCTGTCTAAAGACACCAGAGACAAAATTGTGTAACTCCACACGGCTGGAAAGGTCGACGGAGAAATTGCCAAGCAGCTTGGTGAAAAAAGGTCCACTGTTGGAGCAATCATTAGAAAATGGAAGAAGCTAAACATAACGTCAATCTAAATCAGAGTGGAGCCCCATGCAAGATATCACCTCGTGGGGTCTCAATAATCACCTTTAAAAAGGTGAGGAATCAGCCCAGGACTACACGACAAGAGTTGGTCAATGACCTGAAAAGAGCTGGGACTGCCGTTTCCTAGGTGACTGTTGGTAATACACTAAGATGTCATGGTTTGAAATCATGCATGCCACGGAAGGTTCCCCTGCTTAAACCAGCAGATGCCAAGGCCCGTCTAAGTTTGCCAATGACCATTTGGATGATACGGAGGAGTCATGGGAGAAGGTTTTGTGGTCAGATGAGACCAAAATGGAACTATTTGCTCATAATTGCACTAACCGTGTTTGGAGGAAGACGAATGATGAGTTCCATCCCAAGAACACCATCCCTACTGTGAAGCATGGGGGTGGTAGCATCATGCTTTGGGGTTGTTTTTATGCACATGGGACAGGACGATTGCACTGTATTAAGGAGAGGATGACCGCGACCATGTATTGTGAAATTTTGTGGAAAAACCTCTTTCCCTCAGTCAGAGAATTGAAGATGGGTCGTGGCTGGGTCTTTCAACATGACAATGACCCGAAGCACACAGCCAGGAAAACCACGGAGTGGCTCCGTAAGAAGCATTTCGAGGTTCGGGTGTGGCCTAAACCCAATAGAAAATCTTTGGAGGGAGCTGAATTTCTGTGTTTCTCAGCGAAAGCCCGGAAACCTTTCTGATCCAGAGAAGATCTGTGTGGAGGGGAGGGCCAAAATCCCTACTGCAGTGTGTGCAAACCTTGTGAACAACTTCAGGTAACGTTTGACCTTCGTAACTGTAAACAAAGGCTACGGTACCAAATATTAACATTGGTTTCCTCAGGTGTTCCAATATATATTTGCAGCTGTATCAGACAAATAAATCATTAAAAAAATCATACATTGTGATTTCTGGATTTTTCTTTTTCGATTATCTCTCTCACAGGTGACATGCACCTACGATGAAAATTTCAGACCCCTCCATGATTTCTAAGTGGGAGAACTTGCAATATAGCAGGGTGTTCAAATACTTAATTTCTTCACTGTAAGTGTGAATGGTTGGTAGTTCCTTTGTGCCCTGTGATTGGCTGGCAACCAATTCAGGATGTACCCTGCCTCCTGCCCGAAGATAGCTTGGATAGGCGCGAGGACTCCCGCAACCCTTCTGAGGTTAAACAGCTCAGAAAATGGATGTACGGATGAAATTCTCACTCAGTTAGAAGATGAATGAATATATAATATTGTGCTTCAATCAAATATGACAACAGCATAACTACAAAATCTTAGACTGGAGTCCAAGCTCCTGAAAAGAATTATGATGAATGTTCAACCAAGCGTGTGCAACAATTTCATCTTCTCTGGGATTTCAGAAATGCTCTTGGAAACCCCCAGATGCAGATTAAAAAGTTGAGGATGTCCGCACTCAAAATATAACAAGATACTGTTGACAAGATTACTTTTCACTGTGACCATCGATTGGGAGGCTCTTGTTCAGGAAACCAACTGTTCATTGTAAATTTTGAACACTTTTGGCAAAAACTCTCTGTAAAATCTAAAGGTAGGGAGCTCAAAGGGATTTTTATTTTTTTACATGAACAGTTCTCCAAGGAAATCAACAAGAGGCATAAAACTGTATACCCATTGAAGAATTACTGGAACAAAGGCAAACACGCGTGGTTAGTTGTCGGCAAGCTATATGTCAATGGCCAACTGTGTCATGATGCCGTCACGCTTTGGCTCTTCTAGGTAAATTCGTACTTCTTTTCATCAGTTGTTGTTATAAATTGTCAAAAGTGTATTTTGTTTCATTCTTTCCACTTTTACTTGGATAAGCAAAAACGGAATCATGCATTCCACCAGCATGAATCCTCACTCCTATTTCTGTGCTTTCCTTCTCCGGTCGTTTCCACACACAAATTGCTCAAAATGCATCTTGCAAACCACCACTACACACCAAATTACCCCTTGTCACTGTTTGTTTTCTATGATCAGTGTTTGTTCATTACTTGTTTGTAGCCTGGCTTTGCAGGACTTAAATATAGCATCTCTATGAACCTCTCTAAATAACATTGGTCAACACAATTCCAAAAAATCTCCCGAAAACCCAACAAAGAATGCATCATACCAAGACTATTTAAAATCAAACACTCACCCAATCTTCTCAGCCAATTCTACAATTATTATAAGAGGTGATTTTAACCAGCGGCACTTTAAAGACAGCCTTGATGTTCCTTTAACCAGTACACAATCATACAACATTCTGTCCCACCGTCTCTTCAAACGCGATCAAAGGACACAGCTTGACCCCAAGACCCTACCTCCGAACAATCTGTTTGTACCCGATTCTACACACTCCGACATCCTTCAGTGGGATCATACCTGAAAGCTCACCTGTCATCCCGGCGTCATTCTTACTATTAAGTTAGTTTAGCAACATTTCTGATGGCTTATCTTGGGAAAACAAACCTGTGAATTCGTCCAATCCAGCTCTGTCTGCACTCAAGGGAAGGCTTCACATCTGCTTCTAACTGGTCTGTTGTGCCCCTTACCCATCCTGAGTCACCCATGGTCCCAAATCCCTTTAGATTTCATCACTGGCCTGACTTCTTCTGAAGGTAACACTTGCACTCTTACCATTGTTGATCAATATTCTAAATGTCCATTACATGGCCCTTTCCAAATTTGCATTCCTCTTTCCAAAATACCCTGTGCTAATGAAACTAGTAGCCTGCTTGCTCCTCATGTTTTCAAACTGCAAGATATCCCCATCAACATTGTCTTGAATCGAGGACACTGTCATGATCCTGGATTCCAGCCAGGGCTGGGCGTGGCCGTCTAATCGGAAGGGTCACACCTGCGCCTCATGACATCCGATTAGACCCAGTACATATAGGACCCGGGGGACGACAGAGACTCTGCTAGATCGTTGCCTCTCATGCCTCGTTCCCGCACTACCGTACTCCTGACGTCTACCTCCCGTGTACCGACCAACGCCTGTCTCCCGACCTACCCCGTAAGCCTGCCGTTACTGATCTTGCTGCTTGTTTGGACTGACTCCCTGGTAACCGACATTGGAACGAATAAAGGCTTATTCCGCACTGCTTACCTCTCACCTGAGTCGTGCATTTGGGTCCACCCCCGAGTCTCGTCCGTGACAGAACGATCTAGCCAAGAACATGGACCCAGCCGACTCTGAAGCCATTCGCCGTGCGCTGCAAGTGCAGGGCAAACGCCTGGGTGAGCAAGAGGCTGCTCTCCAGGGTATGACTCACCAGATCCAGGAGCTCTGCACCCAGCTGCAACCGTGGCTAGCCTCCCAAGCTAGCGCGGCCGCTCCTGTGCCTCCCCGTGCCACCATCACTCCGCTCTCTCGACCAGAGCGGTTCTCAGGCGACTCCGGTAACGTCAAGCCCTTCCTGGCGCAGTGCGATCTCCACTTTGAGCTGCAAGCTTCCGCTTTTCCCACGGACCGCTCCCGGATCGCCTTCGTCATTTCCCACATGACAGGGAGGGCGGAGGCATGGGCCACCGCCGAGTGGAGCCGTAACTCGGAGACCTGCCGCTCATGGGCGAGCTTCGTCTGCGCGCTCACCCAGGTGTTCCAGTATGCGGCTCCGGAACGCCAGGCGGTGTCGTCACTCATGACAATTCGCCAGGGGCATCGCCGCGTGTCCGACTACGCCATCGAGTTCCGGATTCGGGCTGCCGAGAGCCACTGGAATGAGGAAGCCCTCCATGACGCGTTTTACGAGGGACTGTCCCCACAGATCCGTGGTCACCGCGTGGCCATGGATCTTCCGCCTTCGCTTAACTCCCTCATCGCATTGGCCCTCAAGGTGGACCAGCGCCTCACCGTGCAGAGACAGATGGAGGGCCTGAGGGAGGAGGAGAGGGAGAGTCGCAGTCCGGTTGTTTCCGCTTCCCGGCCACCCGTGTTGTCAGCTTCACCGGAAGCCATGCAAGTGGAGGGGCTTGGCAGCTCAGCGGAGGAGCGCTTACGTCGGCGACGAGAGGGACGCTGTTTTTACTGCGGGCGTTTGGGACACTTGATCGCCCGTTGCCCGACTCGACCAGGGCATTCTGACATCAGGATCGCTACTCCGGTGAGTGTGCGGTACACCGCGACGGGGTCAGGGAGGTCCCTTCTTCACCTCACCTTGGGAACGGACTCCCGTTCATGCTCTGTGACGGCTTTTATAGATTCTGGGTCGGAAGCAAACCTGATAAATCCCCGCGTGGTCGAGGAGCTGGGGGCAGCAACCTTTCCCACGCAACGTTTTCGTCACGCCTATGCCGCCAACGGCAAGTTCCTTTGTCGGGTTACTCATCGCACTTAGACGCTACGTATGAGCTTTCCGGACGCTCACTCGGAGCGTATTAGCTTTCATGTCTTCGACGCACGTAGTAGCGACATCATCTTGGGCAGCCCGTGGCTCAAAGAACATAATCCGCACATAGATTGGGCCACGGGTCAGATCAAGACTTGGGGAGAGGACTGTCTCAGTCGCTGTGTCGCTGTCCGGAGAGACAGGGGTATTCAAGTTGCGCCGGTTCGGCTAACAGAACCTAGTACCGCCCTGGACCTGACCGCAGTGCCCTCCTGCTACCATGACCTACGGGAGGTCTTCTCTGAATCTAAAGCAAAGTCTCTGCCACCACATCGGTCATACGACTACGCGATTGAACTCCTGCCAGGCACCTCTCCTCCCAGAGGGAAACTGTTCTCTTTAACCGGACCAGAGCATCAAGCCATGAGGGACTACATCGAGGACTCGCTGGCAGCCGGATTCATTCGCCCCTCATCCTCACCAGCCGGTGCAGGGTTTTTTTTTGTCAAGAAGAAGGACTCCACGCTGCGACCCTGCATCGACTACGGAGGCCTGAACGACATCACAGTCAAGAACAGGTACCCTTTGCCGCTTATCTCTACAGCATTCGAACTCCTCCAGGGAGCCCGGATCTTCACCAAGCTCGACTTGCGCAGCGCTTACCATCTGGTGCGGATTCGGGAAGGGGATGAGTGGAAGACGGCGTTCAACACCCCCACAGGACACTATGAGTATCTGGTGATGCCCTTCGGACTGACAAACGCTCCGGCCGTCTTTCAGAACTTCATTAACGACGTGCTTCGGGAGTTCCTGAACAGATCTGTCTTTGTTTATCTGGATGATATTCTCATCTTTTCAGCAGACCTAACGTCTCACATTCAACAAGTCAGAGAGGTGCTCCGGCGTCTGCAGCAGCACCAATTATACGTGAATATGGAGAAGTGTGAGTTCCATCGGGCTTCGTCCTGGCTGAGGGAGAGATACGGATGGATCCCGGGAAGGTCGACGCGGTGCTACGGTGGCCTACCGCCACCAACAGGAGGGAGGTACAGAGGTTTCTGGGATTTGCCAATTTCTATAGGAAATTCATAAGGAACTTCACTTCCGTGGCCGCTCCTCTGCATTCGCTCACCTCGCCACATACCCTCTTCGACTGGTCCGGGACCTGCCAGGAGGCCTTCAGCAGGCTCAAGGCAAGTTTCACTACTGCGCCCGTTCTCATTATTCCGGACTCAGATAACCAGTTTGTGGTGGAGGTGGATGCATCGAATTCAGGAATCGGAGCAGTCCTGTCGCAGAGGAGTCCCAGGGATGGAAGGATCCACCCGTGCGCGTTCCTGTCTAGAAAGTTGACCCCGGCAGAGAGGAACTACGACGTGGGAGATAGGGAACTGCTGGCGGTCAAGAGCGCGTTGGAGGAGTGGCGGCACTGGCTGGAGGGCTCGCAAGTACCGTTCATGGTCTTCACGGACCATAAGAACCTTGAATACCTGAAGTCTGCGAAGAGGTTGAACGCCCGTCAGGCCAGGTGGGCCCTATTTTTCACCCGCTTCCACTTTAAGGTGTGTTTCCGCCCAGGCTCCAAAAACGGCAAGCCGGATGCACTCTCGCGGATCCACGAGGGAGGGCGCACGGATTCAGACGCCGCTACTATCCTGCCAGCGGGGTGCTTCGTGGCCGGTTTCACCTGGGCGATCGGTTCGCGGGTGAAGGAGGCTCTGGGAGAGACACCGTCACCCGCGGATTGTCCGTCGGGCCGCCTGTTCGTCATCCCATCTCTGCGGGGAGACGTCATCAACTGGGCCCATACCAACAAGACGGTCTGCCACCCGGGTATGGCGAAGACACGTTCAGTGGTCGAACAAAGGTTCTGGTGGCCTAACCTCAGCAAGGACGTAATGGAGTTCGTCAACGCCTGCCCGGTGTGTGCTGCCAATAAGACTTCCCGCCTACGGCCTGTTGGTGAGTTGCAACCCCTGTGCATCCCCTTTCGTCCGTGTTCACACATCGCGCTGGACTTCGTCACCGGCCTGCCGCCTTCTCAAGGGAACACAGTGGTGCTGTCCATAGTGGACCGTTTTTCCAAAATGGTTCACTTCGTGCCGGTTCCGAAGATCCCGTCGGCCAAGCAGACAGCCCAGTTGGTATTAGACGAGGTCGTCCGTTACCACGGCCTACCCCAGGACATCGTTTCGGACAGGGGTCCGCAATTCAGCGCCCGTTTCTGGAAGGAGTTCTGCAACCTCATCGGCGCTTCAGCAAGTCGGACATCGGGTCATCACCCAGAGTCTAACGGCCAGACTGAGAGGATTAACCAGGAATTAGAGACCGGTCTTCGATGTCTGGCATCCAGGGACCAGAGCACGTGGAGCCAGCACATCAAGTGGGTGGAGTATGCCCACAATTCTCTACCCTCCGCTTCAACAGGTATGGCTCCACTCCATGTCGTGCATGGGTATCCTCCGTCCCTGTTTCCTCCACTGGTCACAGAATCCACAGTTCCATCGGCCCTGGCCGTGGTGCGACGCTGCAAACGGACCTGGGAAGCAGCTCGGAGGACACTGTTGCGCATGAGCAGCGCCTACAAGGCCGCAGCAGACCGCAAGAGGAGGGCCGCACCAGAGCTCAGAGTGGGACAGCGAGTGTGGCTCTCCACCAAAGATCTCCAGCTGCGGACGGAATCCCGCAAACTTGCTCCCAGGTTCGTTGGCCCGTTCCCTGTTTCCAAGGTTATTAACCCGGTCGCCGTCTCGTTGAAACTGCCCAGGTCGATGAGGGTGCACCCAACATTCCACGTCAGCAGACTTCGCCCGAATTGCACGTCGTCGCTGGCTCCTCCGCTCAAGTCGCCCCCGCCCCCCCCCGCATGGTCGACGGTGGGTTGGTGTACACCGTGCGCCGGTTGCTGTCATCCCGCCGCAGAGGGAGGGGGGTCCAGTACCTGGTGGACTGGGAGGGATATGGCCCGGAGGAGCGCTCTTGGATCCCCTCCCGCTTCGTCGGCTTGCAGTGTGCACATTGAGGGAAGAAAATATACTTAAATGATTTTAGCAAATAAGTGAGTATATTGTGAAAAATTGAGAATATGTGAAAATTGTAAGAGGTTCTGAATACTTTCTATACACAGTGTCACATAGGTTTATACGTTTATCACATATGTTTGTCACATACATATATACACTACCATGCATAAGAATTATCATACAAAAAATGATCAATACAAAATTAATTTCTAACTTAATAAAATCAGTCATCAGTCATGCAGGTTGCAGGATGAGGAAGGTTAACAGCCAGGTGTGCTTTACTTTGTTGTGATACCTTCAACAAACACCACTTTTAATTAGTTGATGCATATTAGTGCAGGACACTTCGTTAGATACACCCACAGAATCACATCTTCTTCTTTTTTTCCTTTCGGCTTGTCCCGTTAGGGGTTGCCACATGAGACCTGATAAACCAAGTATTGAAAAAGTCCTCCATACATATATATATATATTTTTTTTAATTATTATTATTTTTTTTAAATGGTCAGATTTGGTTTTATTTTATTGTTATTGTATTTGTAAATTTGAGTGGTGTGCAAGTGCACGGTGGCTCAGCTGGTAAAGTGTTGGCCTCACAATTCTGAGGACCCAGGTTCGATCCCGGCCCTGGCTGTGTGGAGTTTGCATGTTCTCCCTGTGCCTGTCTGGGTTTTCTCCAGGCACTCTGGTTTCCTCTCACATCCCAAAAACATGCAACATTAATTGGACATTCTAAATTGCTCCTAGGTTTGATTGTGAGTGTGACTGTTGTCTGTCTCACCGTGCCCTGCGATTGGATTGTAACCAGTTCAGGGTGTACCCCGCCTCCTGCCCATTGACAGCTTGGATAGGCTCCAGTACCCCCCCCAACCCTCGTGAGGATAAGTGGCAAAAAATGGATATATATACACAAAAATCTTCAAGGTACAATATTTTTTTTTTCTCTGAAGCATTTTTACACTGCTTTGATTTTAGTGGGGTGAGTACAGTTACATACATGAATGCAATTGTACTAATAATTTCTTAGAGGGAAAAAAGTTACTGATGGTGTAGTGATACAGGCGTCCACCTTTGGTGCGGGCAGCGTGGGATCAATTTCCGCTCAGTGTTGGTGTCGATATCTACCCTGCGACTGACTGGCGACCATTTCAGACTGTAGTCCACCTTTCGCCTGAAGCTAGCTGGGATAGGCCCCAGCTTTCCTGTTACCCTTGTGAGGATAAGATGCTTGGATAATGGATGGATGGAATGTCTTAGATGTCTTAAAGGGAAATTCTGGGGGTTTGGATTAACAATGTATCCAACAGGTCATGTTATATGTACTGTACCTTCACAATGTGATCTTAATCATCTCTCATATAATGGTTTTTTTTATAAGATTTTTTTCGGCAATTCCGAATTTTCATGGGCGCCAGCATTTTAGTGAGTCACATGACCTACGTGCATGGATGTGACGTAATAGGCGCGGCAACAAAGGCTCACTTACGTTGGGAAACTATTATGGCCAACGCTGATTTCTCGGATTTATCTTCATTTGATGAAGAACGCGAGTCGGCCGAGGCGGGACACACCATTCATCCATCCAATCGATTTTACAGTGCGTTTCTGCCAACCAGCGGAGGACTGCACTGAAGACACCACTCATGGCCATGAAGGATGGTAGAACCCATCAGTGAGAGGTAGCCCTTATATTGTGGGTTCTGACAGGGTCCCCACAATTTGGCACATGGTGTCCACCACCTACAAATGCTTCATCTTGGACCCTGACATAGCTTCCAGTTCATTCATATTCCTTACTTTCACTTCATTAAAAACAGATGACAATAGCACGGTGATGCAGCTGTAGAGCATTGGCCTCACAGTTCTGATGACCAGGGTTCAAATCCCAGCCCACCTGTGTAGAGTTTGCATCTTCTTCCTGCACCTGCGTGTTTTTCTCCAGGCACTCCAGTCTCTTCCAACATCTCAAACATGCATACATTAATTGGAGAGACCAAATTGCCCGTAGGTGTGATTGTGAGTGCGGATGTTGTCTGTCTCCATGTGCCCTGCAATTGGCTGGCAACCAATTCAGGGTGTACCCTGCTTCCTGCCCGATGACAGCTGTGATTGCCCCCAGCACTCGTGACCATCGTGAGGATAAGTGACAAAGAAAATGGATGGATGGATGGATGGATGGTTGGATGGATGGATGGATGGATGGATAGATGGATAAAAAGAGATCACAATGGCATCAAATCATAAATACCTTTATTGATCAGTTCCAGGTAAATTAATTTAACACATATGGCTTCCAGAATTCTTGTCTTCTGTAGCAGACATTTAACATCAGACCAACAAGGAGAGCAGCAGGTAGGCAAGAAGGTTTTGAATATCTGAGGTTTCTGGTCTCTACATGAAATGATCTGGTGAGTCAGAAATTTCCTTTCTGCCGTTATTCACTACAGGGAAAGGAACTCCTAGCTCTTAAAGCTGTTCTTTTTATTTCAGAAGTTCGCAGAACTCTGTAAAGAAAACAACAAAAAAGAGGAGTTTAAGCAAAAAATGCATGGGCAGATACCTTCCGTGCATATGACTTTTTATAATGTGGTTTCAGCACTAAGGAATGGATAGCTCCCTATAACCCCCTATTCACAGTATTGTTTTGGGTGGTCAGAGAATGGTCTGAATGCCTTTGATTTGCTATAGTAGAGTTTTCCAACCTTTATTGAGTCGAGGCACACATTTTAGATATGTGAAAAATCTCATGGGACACCTCAAAAATAAAATGGTAAAAAAAAATACACTGTACTCTACAGTATAGTACACGTGTGAATGATAAACTTTGTCTTAATTTACTCAAATTTGCTGTGAAATATTGGCTGTATGAATAGCAACATGTGGATGAACAGTTTTATTGTACTTTCTGCCATCTAATGCAAAAGAATATTATTGTTCTAAGGGTGACTGCTAAAATGACCCGCTTGTTCCATTTCCATGCTTTGTGTTATGAGCCAGCGGCACAGTGGAGCAACTTGTTAGAGCATAGGCCTCATAGTTCTGAGGATTGGGGTTCAAATCCTGGCCCTCTCTGTGTGAAGTTTGCATGTTCTCCCACTGCCTGCATGAGTTTTCTCCGGGCACTCCAGTTTACTCCCACGTTCCAAAAACATGCATTAATTGGAGACTCTAAATTGCTCCTAGGTGTGATTGTGACTGTTGTCTGTCTCCATGTGCCCTGCGATTGGCAGGCAACCAGTTTATGGTGTACCCTGCCTTCTGCCCATTGACAGCTGGGGTAGGCTCCAGCACTCCCTGCAACCCTTGTGAGGATAAGTGGCAAAGAAAATGGAAGGATATAAAAACTTGGCCTTTGAACAGAGTTTTTATATCTACTGTACAGTATACAGGAGGTGGGTGTTTGCTTCAAATTGGGATTACTGGTTAACCTTGATGTTTTAACATTTTCCATGCACAAACCTTCCATCCCAATCTGGCCATCGCCATCTTTGTCTCCTGCAGCCATCAGAGTCTTGGTTTCAACAGTTGTCAGCTCCCTTGCATCAGAAGAGAAATTCTGAAGGAACAATCTGAGGGAGGAGCATAATAGTGCATAACATAAATCTTTACTCATGACATTTATCCCTTTCTACTGCAGGTCTATCTACTGTCTTCAGTCACCCCTTATGCATGAATTTACAGTTGTAGCATTAAAGTTAAGTTCTGATTGAGGGCTATTAAATGCATCTACAGTATCTGTGCAGCTCTTCATCCTTATAGAAGTCATTAAACCACTCGTGTTTACACACCAAACATGCACTCCCATGAATACACACATTGACACACATACTTCAGCTCCTCCTCCTCAATGAATCCACTCCTGTCCTGGTCCAGGACTGTGAAGACACTTTTCCAGTTTGCTACAGACGAGTTTACCAGTCCCACTTGTGCAAAGAAAGTTTTGTAGTTGAACGTGCCCGGAGCTGCGTAATGATAAAGGGGAAAAAAACAGCTGTTTTCAAAATGTTTACACCAAAACACTAATACAAGAATATTGTACTTACCTCTCCATGTAGCACTATTATGACCAGCATTCAAAATACAGTGGTGCCTTTACATAGTATCTTAATTTATTCTGGTTGCACCACCAAACACTTGTATTGCTAATATATGTTTAATAATATAATACATAATGTGGATATACTGTACATGAAGATTGTCTCGATTCCATCCATCCATTACCTTTGACGCTTATCTTCACAAGGGTTGCGGGGAGTGCTGGAGCCTATCCCAGCTGTCAATGGGCAGGAAGCGGGGTACACCCTGAACTGGTTCCCAGACAATTGTAGGCACATCGATACAAGGAGACACACTCACAATCACACCTAAGAGCAATTTAGAGTGTCCATTTAATGTTGCATGTTTTTTTGGGATGTGTGACAAAACCGTAGCACTCTGAGAAAATGCAAACGCCATACAGGCTGGTCCGGGATTGAACCCTGGACCTCAGAACTGTGAGGCCAACGCTTTTCCAGCTGATCCACTGTGCCACCTTGTCTCAATTCCTCAGTGATATTAGTCTTTCTTCAAAGGGGATAAAGAATATATACCTCTGAATATTTTATGATGTGTTACTCTACTGTTTGTCCTCAAATATCTGTTAATTAAAGGATCATAACACCAATTATCTTCCGTTCCAATAGGTGTTAGCATTAAGCTAGCGGACTTTATGGCAAAGCTCTGTTGTTGTTCTAACTACACAATATGTTGTTCTTTTCTTTTTTTTTTTTCATTTGATGATAAGCTTCAATTGAGTGTGGCAATAAACTACTGGAAGACTTTCTTTAGGGTTGTTTTTTTTTTTTTTGTCACTATCTGCAAAATTGCTGGTTGTAAAGTTACTTGACTTGAGTGCCATCAAACAGTGCTCGTTTCTTAAATTTTTGCTCAAAAGTTGAAGCAAAAACTTGGCCGAACAACAGCTAGTATCTCAAAAAACACAAGTTTTAGCATAAGTGTAAGAAAAGTATATTGAATGTTATTGTAAGATTATGCACAGTTTGAACATTAACTTAAACAATGGACAATAAAAAATCATACCTCTACTTACTAAATCAAATCATCCAGGAAGTCATTCCATAACGTGAATTTTTCATAAACAGAAGCACTATTTATATGGAAATAGCCTAATCTGTTCCAAGACCCACGCCAAAAATAAGCATTCAAAGTACATAATGTAAATCCATCCATCCATTTTCAACCAGTTCTCCAGGTCACATCGCGGGGGAAGTATCTTCAGCAGGGATACCCAGACTTCCCTTTCCCCAGCCGCTTCTTCCAGCTCTTCCAGAGGGTTCCCAAGGTGTTCCCAGGCCAGCCTAGAGACATAATCTCTCCAGCGTTTCCTGGGTCATCCCTGGGGTTTCTTTCCGGTGGGACATGCCTGGAACACCACACCAGGTAGGCATCCAAAGGAATCCGGATCATATGCCCCAGCCACCTCATTTGGCTCCTTTCAATGCGGAGGAGCAGCAGCTCGACATGGATCCCCTCCCAGATGACCAAGCTTCTCACCCTATCTCTAAGGGAGACTCATTTCGGCCGCTTGTATCCGGGATCTTGTTCTTTCGGTCACGACCCACAGCTCGTACCAATAGGTGAGGGTAGGAACGTAGATCGACTGGTAAATTGAGAATTTTGCCTTTCGACTTAGCTCCCTTTTCACCAAAATGGATCGATACAAAGTCCGCATTGTAGGTGCTGCACCAATCTGTCTGTCATTCTCCCGCTCCATTCTTCCCTTACTCGTGACCAAGACTCCAAGATACTTTAACGCCTCCACCAGGGAGAGGATATCATCCCCAACCCGGAGAGGGCACGCCACCCTTTTCTGACTGAGGACCATGGGCTCAGATTTGGAAGTGCTGATTCTCATCACAACCGCTTCACACTCAGCTGCGAACCGCTCCAATGAGCATTGGAGATCAGAACCACATCATCTGCAAAGAGCAGAGATGTGATACTGAGGCCACCAAACTGAACACCCTCTTCGCCTCGGCTGTGCCTAGAAATTCTGTCCATAAAAGTTGTGAAGAAAATCGGTAACAATGGGCAGCCTTGGCGGAGTCCAACTCTCACCAGAAACAAGTCTGACTTATTGTCACCAATGTGGACCAAACTCAGCACAGCAGACAGCAGTCATACAGGGACCGAACATCCCGGATCAGGGGGCTCGGTACCCAACAATCCAGAAGAACCCTCCACAAGACTCTCTGAGGGACACGGTCGAATGCTTCTCCAAGTCCACAAAATACATGTCGACTGGTTGGACGAACTCATGCACCCTTGAGTATCCTGCCAAGGGTGTACTGCTGGTCCATTGTTCCACGGCCAGGACAAAAACCACATTGCTCAACCTGGATCTGAGATTCGACTTAACGACGGACCCCTCTCCAGCACGCCTGAATAGAGCTTACCAGGGAGGCTGAGGAGTATGATACCCCTATAGTTGGAACACACCCTCTGGTCCCCCTTCTTGAAAAGGGGGACCAACACCCCAGTCTGCCAATCTAGAGGCACTGTCTCCGACGTCTACGCGAGGTTGCAGAGGCGTGTCAACCAAGACAGCCCCACAACATCCAGAGCCTTTGGGAACTCTGGGCAAATCTCATTCACCCCCGGAGCCCTGGCACCAAGGAGCTTTTTAACCACCTCGGTGACCTCAACCCAGAGAGAGAAGATCCCCCCTCAGAGAACCCAGACTCATCTTCTTTATGGGAAGGTGTGTTGGTGGAATTGAGGAGGTCTTCAAAGTATTCTCCCCACCGATTTACAACATCCCGAGTTGAGGTCAGCAGTGCCCCATCCCCACTAAACACAGTGTTGACGGTGCACCGCTTCCCCCTCCTGAGATGTCGGACGGGGGACCAGAATTTCCTCAAAGCCATCCTGAAGTCGTTCTCCATGGCCTCACCAAACTCCTCCTACGCCTGGGTTTTTGCCTCAGTGACCACCGAAGCTGCGTTCCTCTTGGCCAGCCGGTACCTATCAGCTACCTCAGGAGTCCTGCAGGCTAAAAATGCCTTATGGGATTCCTTCTTCAGCTTGACAGCATCCCTCATTGTTGGTGTCCACCACCATGTTCTGAGGTTGCCGCCACGACAGGCACCGACCACCTTACGGCCACAGCTCCAGTCCACCACCTCAACAATGGAGGCGCGGAACATCGTCCACTCAGACTCAATGTCCCCCACCTCCCGCAGAACATGAGCAAAGTTCTTTCGGAGGTGGGAGTTGAAATCCATTCAGAGAGGGGAATGTCTCAGCCATTTCCAGCAGACCCTCACAATACGTTTGGGCCTGCTACGTCAGACCGGCATCTTCTCCCACCATTGGAGCCAACTCACCATCAGGTGGTGATCAGCTAACATCTCCGCCCCTATCTTCACCTTCATGGTCGTAAGTCCAATGACACGACTACAAAGTCGATCATCGAACTGCGGTGCCAGGTGCACATGTGGACATCCCTATGCCTGAACATGGTGTTCGTTATGGACAATCCGTGATGAGCACACAAGTCCAATAAAAGAACACAACTCGGGTTCTGATCGAGGCAGCAGTTCTTCCCAATCACACCCTTCCAGGTCTCACTGTTATTGCCCACGTGAGCATTGAAGTCCCCCAGTGGAATGATAGAGTCCCCAGAGGGAGCGCTCTCTAGCACTCCCTCTAAGGACTCCAAAAAGGGTGGGTACTCTGAACTGCTGTTTGGTGCATAAGCACAAACAACAGTCAGGACCTGTCCCCCGACCTGAAGGTGGAGGGAGGATACCCTCTCATCCAACGGGGTAAACCCCAATGTACAGGCCCCGAGCCGGTGGGCAATGAGTATACCCACACCTGTTCGGCGTCTCTCACTGAGGGCAACTCTCGAGTGGAACAGAGTCCAAGTGGTGCATAGAGGCGAGTCCGACTATATCTAGTCGGAACTTCTCGACCTCATGCCTCAACTCGGGCTCCTTCCCTGCCAAAGAGGTGACATTCCATGTCCCTAGAATTAGTTTCTGTAGCCGGGGATCAGATTGCCAAGGTCCCCGCCTTTCACCACCGCCCGGCTCACAATGCACCCGAACCCTATGGGCCCTCTCACAGGTGGTGAGCCCAAGGGAAGGGGGACCCATGTTACCATTTTGGGCTGTCCCCCGCTGAGCCCCACATAATGTAAAGAATAATAAAAATGATGTTCATTTACCTTTGCCGTTGGACAACTACGTGACGAGAAGGGTGAGTGAGAAGTAAAAGGCATCGTGGGGGACATAGGAGGCCAACATTTGACAGCCAAGAGAAAACATACGTATAAATGTGCGCACACACACAACTTAATTCCACCAAAGTTTTTTGAGCCCCTTTGTGAAGAAAGATTAAAAAGTTACAGAAAACACAAACGAAAAACTCACCAAGAAGTTCTATTTTGCAAATGTGCACTAGCTTTTGACAGCATGTGAAAGTGCTTGCGTGATTTGGTGAAAGCCTAGTGTCCAAGGGAAACGAAAAGCATCATGGGTAAAGACTGACGTGCCCCTCTAGCCAATGGGATGCCAGGAAGATGAAATGACGATAGCTAATGGGAGAGCCACACAAACAAAGATACAGGATATAAAGACCAGATCCACCACGACCCAAGTGCGCCATGATGAGCCAAATCACCACCTCCCCAAACTGTCCCTCCCATATGATTGTTCCCGCGTGTATTGTTTGTCCTGTTTGCAATACACGTCTCAATGTCCTCATTGATGCCAGTGTAGGTCACGTTGAGTACGTCAGCTCCAATTGCTTTCTCAAACCCCTCCAATTGTTGAAAAAAGTCACAGCCGTACATGGTCTACTCATCTTCCCTTTCACTTACCAAACAGTACCATTTACTCTACTTATCTCAGGCAATCACCATGAAAACATTTCGCTATTAATTGGTCCTTTCCCTCTCTTAGTCCTTGGAATTCCCTGCCTCATGAAGCACACACGCCCAGAGACCGGACCCACCTATTGATCACCGAGCGCAGTCCTCACTGCCGTTTGCACTGTCTGCTTTGTCCCATGCCACTACAGCAAACCTCAATTACCTGCCTCACCAGGCGACCTCTCCCGGGCATCAAAGAATATCTTGAGCTCTACCCTGTTTTCAATAAGGATGTTGCCATTTTACTACCGTCTCAATGGCCTTATGACTTCACGATCAATCTTCTGCCGGCAGCCCTCTCCCTTCCAGCCATCTCTTAACCTTTCTCGCCCTGAGAAAAAGGCCATGGAAGACTATATCGGTGACTCCCTGACTTCTGGACTCATCCAGCCCTCTTCTTCCACCGTGGGGGCCAGGTTCTTCCTGGTTGACAAGAAAGATACAAATCTACGCTGCGGCATCAATTACCATGGACTCAATGTCATCAGGATTGAAAATAAAATCTCCACTTCCCCTCATTGACCTCTCATTTAAACCCCATTGCCCAGATATTCAACAAATTGGATCTATGCAATCTATACAAGCTCATCCGCATCAGAGAGAGGGATGAATGGAAAACTGCTTTCAATACCCCCTTTGGGAATATGTGGTCATGCTGTTTGGAGTAACTAATGCACCTGCCATTTTCCAAAATTTAATTAATTAACGTCCTCCATGATATGTTGAACCCGTTTGTTTTCGTCTCTCTATACGATATTCTCATTTTCTCCTCCTCTCCCAAAGAACACCGCTGTCATGTCCGCCAAGTCTTCCACTGTCTCCTTGAGAATCACCTCTATGTCAAACCTGAGAAATGTGAATTCCACTTCTCCTCCATCCACTTCCTGGGCTATATTATTGACATAGGACCTGGCAAAGATCCAAGCAGTCATCAACTGGTCCATTCCCTCCACTCGCAAAGAACGTTTCCTGGGATTTGTCAATTTCTACAGCAGCTTCATCTACACTTAGACTAAAGTAGCTATTCCTCCTACTAGGCTTATCTCCACCAGTTATCCATTCCAGTGGACCCCGGCTGCATCCCGAGGCTTTGAGTTTCTTAAAGACTAATTCACCTGTGCCCCCATCTTGAAGCACTTGACCCCTCCCTCCAGTTCGTTGTGGAGGTCAATGACTCAGACACTGGAGTGCATGCTGTTTTCTCTCAGTGCAGCCCCACTTCCCAGGAACAAAATCTCATTTGTTCCCTGCTGAACATAATTATGATGTTGGTAATTGTGATGCTTTGGTTGGAGGGGACTGATTATTCATTTATCATAGGGACCGATCAGAAAAGCCTTGCCTACTACCACTCAGCCAAACCTCTTAAACCCGACGAGGTCATGGGCCCTTTTCCTGAGCCGATTTAATTTCGGCCTCTCTTTCTGGCCTGGTTCTTGAAACAGCAAGCCTGATGCCCACTTTGCATATACTTACCCTGGGCACATGCAGGCCTTTGTCTGAGCCTGCTCTGTCTGTGCCCGAGGAAAGACTACTCCCAACCTGGTCTGGTGCGCTCCTTACCTATCCTGAGCTGCACCTAGTCTTACATCACCTTGGAATTCATGACCAGCCTACCTCCCTATGAACGTAATACTATAATTCTTACTATTGCAGATTGATTCTCCAAGTATGTCTATTACGTACCCCTTCCCAAATTACCATCTGCCCTTGAAACTCCTTACCTCCAGTCACCCCTTTAAACTACACAGAATCAACCCCGACTTTGTCTTGAACTGAGGCCCTCAGTTCTCCTACCAAGTATAGAGGGAGTTCTGTCAGGAGGTGGGCGCAGCAGTCTTGTCTTCCAGATTCCATCCACAGTCCAACAGGCAGACATCATGGGAAAATCAAGACTCTCTCAGTCGCCTCTTCGCTGCGCTGCCGCATGCAATCCCACCTCCTGTAGTGGCTTCCTCCCATGGATTGAATATGCCCACAATTCCTTCACCAGTTTTGCATTGTTATGTCTCCTTTCACGGTCTATTAAGGTTTCCAACCTCTATTGTTATGGCAACAGTAGCGAGCGGTGATGGTTCTTGCATTGAGGGATCAACTGAGTGTATTTGGAAAGATGTTAGGTCACCTTTAACTTAGTCTGCTGTGAGGAATAAACGCCTCGTGGACCTTCGTTTCTCTTCCACACCTGTGTACAAAGTGGGTCAGAGGGTTTGGCTGTCTACCGTGACCTCCTGTGTCAGACCAAATCCCATAGGCTTACTCAGGACTTTATTGGTCCCTTCCTGATCACTAAAATCATCATGAAAATGGGAAGTATTTTGTATGTCAAGTACGAGTATTGTATTTAACAATCCTATCCTATCCCACCCAGCTTGTTCTTTCTTCCCAGAGGGCAGCATTACTGTCCTGTATAAAATTTGACTTCAGTGGGAGAGTATAGCATTCAAATAATGCTTTGCTTTGTTTGTTTTTCTTACAGCTTGTGTCCTGTCTATTCTTCAACATTCTTTCTGTATTGTCTCTTTTTCTTTTACTCTCCTCTCAAAGTTTGTTCTGTCTGATAGACGTTTTTAATAGACTTCATAATAAAATAATAAATATTCTCCTGTTGTACAGAAAAACTTGCGACATAAAAGAGATACCGATCCTCCATTCTGCTTGATCTACTGTAGTAGCCCAACAGGAAGGAAAATCTTTTTGTTGGAGTTGTCTGGTTTTGAAAAGAAATTACAATTTTCCAATGTTTTTAATAAAAGTTACATTTTTCCAACTTAATTTTATTAATTTAGAATACCCTAAATAAAAGCGCATGTGGCTCACAGTTCTGAAGATCTGTGTTAAAATCTGGCCTACCCTATGTGGCGTTCAGATTGTCTCCCCATGTCTGTCTGCGTGGGTTTTCTCCGGGCACTCCTTTTTCCGCCCACATCCCAAAAACATGCATTAATTGTAGACTCGAAATTGCCCCTAAGTGTGATCGTGAGTGCGATTGTTTGTTTGTCTCTGTGTGCCACGCAATTGGCTGGCAACTAGCTCAGGGTGTACACCTCCTCCTACTCAAAGATAGTTGGGATGGGTTGCAGCATTCCAGCGACCCTCGTGAGAATGAGCACCTCAGAAAATTGATTGATGGATTCCGCGATCGTTGTAAGGATAAGCAATATGAAAAATGTATGAATGAATAAATAAAATGTATTAGTTTTAACCTGGAACCAAACAGAATTCATTTTTTTTCATTTCACAACAAAATTGAGACGTTTTCTTTGGCTTTTTAATTTTTCATTTCTATTATTAGAAGCTTATATGCGGATGTACTAGCAAGTGAGAATAATCACTCTGGATCATCTATTTTTTTTTTTCTGAAATGAACCGTGCATTTCACTCTGTTTGGGTCAAAATAACCCCACAAGGCATGTAGGTGCTAGAACTGCCACACAGGTGCTTGCTTACCTGCACGCTCTATTCTCACTGTGGCCAAACACATCATACGCTCTGGAAGTGTCTAGCTCGTGTATACTGTATATTGTGTATATAGATTTTTTGCTGTATCAGAGTTAACCTGTTGCTCATTGCATTGCAGATTTTTTTTCATATTCATATTGCCTAATATTTGCTATTTTGAGTGGAAAATGCTTCCCATCTGGAAACATTAAAATAGTAACAACAAAAGAAATCATTGAAACACATTTTAAAAGGAATAAAATGTGCACAGGGGACAGCAAAGGTGTCAAACTCAAGGCCCGAGGGCCAGATATGGCCCGCCATATCATTTCATGTGACATGGATAAGCAAATCATGGGCATGTACTGTATGTTCTTTGGGGCCAAAATTTCAATTATAATCACTTCTAATAATGATGAGAAATTGCAAGCATTTCAAAATCCAAACATTAGGAAGGATGCAGGCAAGCTGATGCGTTAAGCATTTGTAACCATTTTCAGCTGTATGTAAACCAAGCTAATATACAAAAACTGGGACAAAAATCTGGCCAAGAAAAACTGTCAAAAACTGAAACGTACAAAAACCGAGGTTCCACTGCAAATTTAATATGATGGAGCGATTATACATTTATATGGTTCCAGAGTCATAACCACTCTGTGACGGAAACAGTAATTAAAATTTGGCCCATGACGAAAAAGTTTGACACTTCTGTTGTACAATACTACTGTGGATTACTGCAAGTTTAAGAGTTTGAAAGATTTTAAAAGTATGTAAAGTGTTATTGAGGACATGGTGGATTTTATAAACGGCGTGACGAAAATTAAGATCAGTTTGGAGATATTCATACAGCTTTAATATATGTATAAATAATCCCCATAAATAATAACATGGTCATTACTTCACTGATTTCCCCAATTGCGGGGGTGGTCTGGAACATTACTGTTTTCCAATCCTGATTAGTGTGTGAAAGCATTTTCGCATCCAATGGCCTGACTCACCTTGACACGACTGCACCGCAGCCACGATGTCCTCGTCTCTCAGCATCCCTGCAAATGCCATGTTGCTTTCTTTCCTCTGCACTTGCCTGAGGGAGTCACGCACATGCACAAAAGTGACAGTCAAGCCAAAGTGTGGGAAAGGTGTTTTCTGCTTTTAGGTGACACATTCAATGGTCTGAATTTCATAGCACGCCCACGCATATATTATTTTAGTTTCATTTTGCCATGGCAAATGATACAAGCACTTTGTTTTCAATGAAGGCGTTGATTCATGCATCAATTCATCATTTGTTGTCGACTGATAATACCGGACCTTTATAATACTTCATGACTCTTTTGTAGATTTGCGTGAATGTAATAAATCAATACTAAAATGACTGCAATTATCAGGAAAAAATTCTTTGTGATTTAATATACTTGGCCAATAAAGATGATTCTTAATTTTGCATAGTCAGCATACCTTCGCATAGCAGGAATAGTTATTCTAAAAAATGTATTCAGAAAAAATCAACAAGATGCTTACCGTTCTGCAGTCAAGCTTTTTGTATGCTTTCTCTGTGTCTCGGTTTTTCTTTTGTTGAGCTTCTGAGCCACCAACTCTCTCTTGCAGCTCTGTGATGCTTTGTGCAAGGAGCAACCAAACACATTTGTCAGTAAACCCGAGGAGAGTTCCCCTACCTCACCACAGTAAGTGTTCTCTTCCTCCTCCATCAGTTCATCGGAGCACATAATTTCTCACTCCTTTTGTTTTTGCAAACTTGCAAGATTGCTCTGAACAGAAATGATTTAATCTTAGAACTTTTTGTGTAATTACTTCTGCCTTCAAATGTATATTTGAATGAAAATTTTATTATATTTAAGGCAATTTTTTTTTTTTATTTTGGAGTATTGCCCACCAATGAAAGAATGATGATGGCTTATGATGCTGTTAATAATACAGAATTCCCTCAGAAGCAATTAAATGTTCAGTGCCCTGCTTAAGAATGCTGCACCATACAATTATTTGACAGCAACTCGACCACCTCACACAAATACTGTGTAATATTTGAGCATTTCACTTGTTAAGTATCAAGACCAAGGATAGAGAGTGTTTTTTCCCCAATCAGGTGCCACTTAAATTAAAAAAAAAAAGTCCTCCAATGGACATTATACGTACAGTGAAGAAAATAAGTATTTGAACACCCTGCTATATTGCAAGTTCTCCCACTTAAAAATCATGGAGGGGTCTGAAATTTTTATCGTCGGTGCATGTCCAATCTGAGAGAGATAATCTAAAAAGAAAAATCCAGAAATCACAATGTATGATTTTTTAACAATTTATTTTTGTGATACATCTGCAAATATATATTGGAACACCTGAGAAAACAAATGTTAATATTTGGTAACGTAGCCTTTGTTTACAATTACGAAGGTCAAACGTTTCCTGAAGTTGTTCACCAGGTTTGCACACACTGCAGGAGGGATTTTGGCCTTCCCCTCCACACAGATCTTCTCTGGACTGTTAAGTTCTGGTCGGATGAAACCAAGGTTGAATTTTTCAACTGTAATTTTCAAAGGTATGTTTGGTGCAAACATAACACTGCTCACCACCATAGGAACACCATACCTGGAGTACTATAAAGCACAGTGGAAGCAGTATCATTCCTGGGAGCTTTTTTTTTTTTTTTTTTTTTTTTATGTAGATGCAACTTGGGCCTTATTAAAGGGGGAGGAGGGAATTATGAACAGTTTCAAATAGAAGTCAGTGCTAGCAGGACACAAAGCAAAAAAACTTCACACTTCTTCTAGAAAGCAAAAAGAAAAATAAGTCTGCATTCCATCCATGCTTTTATCTCAACTAGACCTTACTATACCTCTTCTGACTGGGCTTCCCAAAAAGAGCATTAAACAGCTGCAGCTTTTTCAGAATGCTGCAGCATGGGTTCTAACCAGAACAAAGAGGTCAGTGCATATAACTCCAATTCTAAAGTCTTTACGTTGACTCCCAGTCCGCTTCAGAATAGATAAATTCTCCTACTGCTCTATAAATCACTGAATGAGGTCCTGAATACATGAAAGAAATGCCAATGGAATACAAACACAGAAGGGTTCTGATTTTGACTGACTCAGCTCTAGTAATGGAGTGCAGAGTCCAAAGCAAACATGGTCAAGCAGCATTTAGCTATTATGAGGCAAAAAATTGCCAACAGAGGTTACGTAAGCCCCAACTGTGAGTGTTTTCGCATCCAGATTCAAAACTCTTATTTTTTTCTCATGAATTTTACAGTACTTCCACTTTTCAGTGATATTTCTAGCACTAAAAGCTGTTTTAATTGTACTTTTTAATTTAAATATGTTTTTATTTTTGTATTTGAATGTTTTTAATCATGTAAAGTGCATTGAGTTACCTTGTGTATGAAATGCACTATGCAAATAAATTTGCTTTGCTTTGCTTCTGAAGCCTTTTAAAACCACTTAACTTTATTTGGGGTAATTCAGAGTCTCTTTAATGGCAACTTCCATTTAACATTAGTTTGAATGTGACTAATTCTGAACACAGCCAGATCCCCAGTTTAGATAGGGTGTGTGCACTTGTTCAAACAGATTTTCTCTTTTTTTTTTTTTTTTTTTTTTTTACATCTGCTATCAAAAGCATTTTGGAAAAAAATATTTTACAGGTTAGAGCTCACAATAATGATGGATAAAACGTTGGAAATTACTTATCTTGGTTTCATTTATAAATATTACAAAAATGTAGCATTTGTGTGTGGACTTTTTATATCGACTATCTATGAAACTAAATCATTTTCCGATTGAATCAGAGTTCCACCTGACTCATTTATTGAGGCTCTCTAATTAACCTCTACCATACTCTTTTAAAATACTTTCTTTCTTCTTAAACATACAGTTGTACTGTACAGTATCAAGATTTTAATAATTTTATTATGTTTTCATGTTTTGTTGTTTTAAAGTTTGTTTCAGGCGACAAAGCGTGTTTGTCTTTGTTTGTTACTTTTGTAGTTGATTCCGTAATTCTACTTTATCTGAATTTTTAAAACTGAGTGTAACGCCTGAGTACTTTGCCAACATCAATCTATGCTTTTGCAAACTTTCCACGACCTTTACGAAATGCGTTTTGTTTCTATGACAAATAATGAGAGGTGCTGATTGGCTGTACGTTCAAGTGTGTCAGTATTCCAAGTCTCGATTGGCTCTTACGCCCCGTCAGTCACGCTTTGGCTTTGGTTGCCGCCCAATTTCGTGACGTGTGGTCGCGAAGAAACATGGCGCTTCGTAGGGGATGAGTTGTACGGTAGCCACGTTTGATTTATTCCTGTCCAGTCCGCTTTTACCTGAATAACGTCAAGCGGCACCCACCGAATATGATTTGACGACGGACTCGTTCGCACCTTTTGTCCAAATGGACACCAGAAACGAGGCTTTAGTAGGCGCGTTCGTTGTCGTTAGCGACTGTTATCATCGAGATGCTAGCCGAAGCTAACTGGGTAAAGAGCGACAGAATGCTTGCCTACATTTACGTTCTATTGTTAACCAATGACTGAAACACGACGTTTCATCATCGTACCCGAGCGTCAATTGTTGTTGACAACATTCTAGCGGCTTGTTTTGAAGCTAAGCCAGGATGAAGATATGCCATGGATGTGTTTTGTTGCTGTTCAAGGCAATCTTACTGTGGGCATGCTGCCCAGCTGAAGGTGCTCCTTTTCAGGATCGCCACAGCACAGGTAAGGCTTTTGGGGAATGTTTGATGATCTCTTTTCAATAACTTGAAAAAAATCTAGCTACATAAGTGTTTCCTCGCTAAGAGCTAACGCTAGAAGTTAACAATACAGCACCGATTGAAATAGAAAGGCTTAAAAAGCCCTGAAGTTGAAGGTGAGGATCTGTCTGAGGTACCGATACCGGTTATTGGATTGACACAGGTACCGGGTAGATGTGAAGGCTGCCGATACCAGCAAACAATACTTCAAGGCAAAAACAAAATAATAATAATAAATGACATCGAATAAGTCCTCCCCACAAGTAGTTGTGACTACACTGTTTGTTAGACACATTGGCAATCATCATGCTTCTTAGAAAGAAAGAGGGGCCTACGTTCACAGTAATCGGTAGTTGTGTTACTTCAAATTTTGGGGGTAGGTATTAGTGATATTGGTAAGTACTCATGCGTAAATACTCGGACTGGTATTGGTCTAAAAAATTGTGTTGATATCCCTATGTACATTTTAAATAGTTTATTGGCTTTGTTGAATGTGAAAATTCTCACAGTTCTCTCTCAGTATTATCTCATATAAAAATGCACAAGTGAGCCAAGGTTACCTCAGCTAAATATTTACACCTTGGAAGCAGATTTGGGTCATGTTTCCCAACATGTCAATAAATTACTGCTTTTGCACTGTATTAATGGCAGTTAGGCCTGTCAGACTATTTATTTTGACTTATTGTTTGCTAGGTAAAATGGACACACTTGTTTTTTTTTTTCAGACTCAATATATTGTCATTGTTGTGGTCAGCTGATAAGAGTTGGATGCATGTGCAATTAGCTGCTAGTCGCCTGTGGACCAGTGCAGTGTTGGCTCCGTCCAATACTCCACAGCCTACCTCCATTATCCAGCATAGACATTTACACAACTGAGAAACTTAAAGTGCCACTGACACCAAATTATACATTATAAAGTAGATATTGTTAACCCTGATTAAGAACAACCGTGTGACGTGCATTTATCAAGGTGGAGGTCCGTCGTCTATTAGGCACAGTAACTAGTGTTGTTTTTATAGGTTTATTAAAAAAAAACACATACACAGTGAAAAAAAATTTTAAGGAGTGAAAAACAACATCCCTGTTGCGAAAGAGGTCCATTGGGACCTGCCATATTTACGCCATGCATGAACAATGACGTCATCGTCATTTACGTCAACACCAAGCATGCACAGACAGTGTGTTTCCTGGCTCTATAGAGCGAGTGCACGTGATGTCACCATTTTCACGGCGGCCTATTGACGCAGGCATGAGGATTTCGGCAAGTATGGTAACCGATCTTTCGGTTCCGTTGATTTTTTTATCCTGGGAAACGATTTTTAGGTTCCCATTGATAATGCTCATGGGAACCGGTTTTTACATGTACTTCAGAATAAAGCCTTAGCAGGCATGAGCATTTTGTTTTTTACGCTTAGCAACCGACATGTTTGACTAGCGTTTGAGTGACCCGTAAATGAATAACTCGACCTTGGGCATGCGTAGCGCAGAAGCGGAAACCGGTGCTGTTTGTAAACCACACGGACAAAGCTGGGTGTTTTAATCATTAAAAATAAAGGGGTTCATGTAGGTTCGTTTTATACAGATTGTTGTATTTCGTTGAGAACTTGTTTTATATTCCACACATTGGCGAATTTTATTAAAAGTAAGCCCTGAGATCTGGGAAACGGACTTTCGGTTCAGTGTTTTCTCAGGCTGGGTAACGACACAGTAACGGAACGATCGTTTCCGTGAAATGCTCATGGCGGTTGACGGTCAAAAAAATGCTGCTCGACAGTGTAGGGGACTTTGAACCTTAGCAGAATATTCATAATGTCCGACACTTGTTGTGCTGTTGGTTGTTACAAAGGCGAGACAGATATTCAAAGAGATCATTCTATGGAATACCAGCTGAAAAGACGAGAAAAAGGTTGATCGATTTCAGCAAAAAACAACGCGTTTAAAAAAAAAAAAGACAGGAAGTCATCTCCAACGTACAGAAGCGTGTTGCAGCCACACGTTAATCTTCAGTAAACCTCTCCCCTACAGACTTTTTTTTTTCCAATATGCATTGTTCTCAAATGACTCCAATGCGTATTTAAAAAAAGAAAATAAACCGTCAGTCACAGAGGTTTACCGAAGTTCGTGTGGCTGCAAACGCTTTGTGTACGGAGGAGACGACTCACTTTTTCTTTTTTTTCCTAATTATAGTTAATGAATGCGAGTTTGTGTAAAACCAGGGTCATTTATTTAAATATTGGTATTTGTATTGAAAGAATCCGAATGGCTCCATCAGTATGTGGGATTTATTCTTGATTGAGAACAGATCCAGAAATGAAGTATTTGTATGCGTCCAAAGTTTTCTACGCTTTCAAACTCTTCTGTGTAAATCTCGACGGCTTACTCACCAAATACATGTGTAGATCCAGTTGTCCAAGACAAGTGGAAGCTGGTTAATAGTCCCAATTTCCTATCCGTGAAAACATCTACTTTGGCATTAAATATGGGTCCTCTGTGCCAAGTGTCTCTCATTTTTCCCATGTACCTTCGTTTATTATCACCTTCTAAATGTTTTAACGTTATCAGACAAAACTCTGGCCGTCGTGCTATAAGATGTATTTTCAGTTCGTCTTAGCATTGAAGAATGGTTTGTTTGACTGGCACTTCCGGCCAGTGACGTGATTTGATGACGTAGGTACACGAGCTCTATACCGAATGGCAAAAATTTGCTTCTGAACAGTTTGGCAAAAGGAATATTCCACTCCTGTTGAACTGAATGAAATCCAATTTGGGTTCGGCCCATTTATTACAATTGAGGTTTTTATATGGAGCATTTGAATTCGGTTTGGAGTTTTTAAACCGATGATAAGGCCAAAAAAAATGTGGTTCCGATTTTCTACATTTCACATATCAGGTTGGTAGTTATTTATTTTTTTTTTTTAATGCGAAAATTTTTTACTCAGTCCCCAGCACATGGAGCTGGCATTTTCTTGTCAGTTTTCATTTATTCACCCTGTCTCGTCGCTAAAATGCTAAAATCATGATGACCTCTTTCATTGCGAAACACTGGAATATTAGAAATAATGATAAATAAACTTGACTTTTGTCACAAATGTGGTAGAGGGTAGGACCCAGATGAAGGAAGCCGGGACATAAGCGTGGATTTTAGGAAGGTTTATTGAACTGTCAATAATTGACGGCCAATAGTTATTTTACACTGCACGTGAGATGAGACGGCTGAGCGACAACACGTAATGCGTAGCTCAGACTACAAGAGAAAATTGCTCGTTCATGACTGCACTGTCAGACTACTGCAATAGAATCTTTTATTCCGACACTATAGTACCGCTGAATCGTTTTTTTTTTTTTTAACGATCATTGGGCTATAGGTATTTAACTTAAATGCGACCAGATACACGCATTACCGTGGCAACAACACGCATTACCGTGGCAACAACAACATGAGTGCATCACACTGACTGTATAGTAAGAATAATGTGGGGGGGGGGGACATATATTGCTGGTAACCGGTGGTCACGTTCGTGTAAGTCTTGCTTGAGATATGTTGAAGCACTTTTAATCCGATATGGCAACAAAATGTTATGTAACCTAGCAAGCTAGTGTTAACGCTCATGTTTGTGTGTATACATGCTTCCGTTCTGTGGAACACATGATATTGACCATAGCAGAGAATTCCAACCTTTTTGAAGCCAAGGTACATACTCTACAGTTGAAAAATATCATGGATGTCACACGAACAAACAAAAATGTCATAAAAAGTCGATAGTTTCATTGCTGTATGTACTTCCTCCCATCTAATAGAAGACCATTACTTTGTTGTCACTATACCTTACTGGCATAAATAGATGAACAAAGATACATTTCTTCTAAATATGTATTTTTTTAAGCAATTAAGTACACATATACACAGTCAATGAACAGGTCATTTAAAAGCCCAACTGACACCAAAAGCATGATTTTTAGTATGTTTTTAATTTTTAAAAAAAGGCAACTGGAATGGACCCATCCGTTTTTTTCACCACACGTGATTTTGACTTACGGAATTTTTGTAACTCCCGCCATGAAAATCATCTCAAGGGATTTGTTTTGGAGAATATGCAGGAAGTGATGTTATTTGCAGACGCCCAGTCAATCTTGATGGAATGAGTAATCTTTTTTTTTTTTTTTCCCCCAACTCTGTGATTTACCCCAAAATTCCTGGTCATGTAAATCCCAGTTTGTTTTATTGAAGTTCTCTTTTTGAGACTTAAGAACAATGGTTAATATTTTGTAATGAAGCTGCCAATGGATAACTGCCTCACACATTCCAAGTTTATCATCTCGGGTAAATTATTTGCAATAGTGTTGTTTACTGTCACAAGATGGCACTCAGTAAAGAAAGGTTGGTTTACCTTTTTATGATACTGTGACCTTTACTTCGCCCAGTCTTAAAATTGCGATATAGACGGATCTGTAAGACTGTAATTCCTGATTCTGAATGAAGGTGAGATAAACAGTTGTTGTCATTGTCGTATCCATGCCTGAGAAGGACAGTGGCTAGATATTGAGGCACTGGCCTATAATTGAACCCACTGTCAGGAATTAATTCCGTCACTAAGCTTGTAAATCAATTTACTCAAACTTGTATTCCAATTAAACAGGGTTTGACATTGACAGTGGCCCATGGCTACTGCGGCGCTGTTTGGGGCCATCACCTACGTAAAAACTCAACTTCAGAACTAGGCTCAGTAGCTACTTTATTTATCTATTTTTTATTTTTAAAAATGTTGTACTCCGTCTCCAGCACATGGTGCTGCCAATTTCTTGTTAGTTCTCATTAATTCACGCTCTCACATGTATAACGAGATAAAAATTCATGATGGTGTCTCACTTTGCGAAACACTGGAATATTAGAAGAGATACTAAATAAATTAGATTTTGTCGTTAACTGGGCGCAGGGGAAAACCCAGATGCAGTAAGCTGAGACATAAGCGTGGATTTTAGGAACATTTATTGCCGGGCAGATATCGTACACGGAAAGGCAGTCCAACAGGGAGACGGTAATAAAATCACAAGGCAACAAGCTTGGTCCAAAAAACATGAAACAATGTAAAAAATCAGGACATGGCAAAACATGGAAACGTAACATGACTTGATATGGGTCAATAACGCTATGACATGGGATGAGGCAGTTACGCTAGCTGACGCTCGTGAACACACATTCATGTACACACAATGATCTGGGAACAAGTGGCATGAAAAACAAGGCTTAAATACACAATGTAATCAGGGCGCAACAAGGTGCAGCAGCGGACACAAGGAAGTGGCACACGGCTGCGCCACCACCCGGCGCATCGCTATGCCTTGTCTCTCCAAGTGCGCAGTTTTTTTTTTTTATAACTATTCACATCAGATATTTACAGTACTACGTCAGAGGACAAAAAAAAACAACTATAAATAGTACTACAGGGTGTCCCATAAGTCTCCATTCATAAGAGACTTAATATATTCTATTCATTTACAGTTCTAATGTATTATATAATGAATTACTTTTTGTGCCAAAATGCTGAGTTCCGGTGCATACCTTTCAAAATACAAGGCTACAAGGTTAAAATATGAAGTTAAGTTAAAACTTGCACATACAGTGGGACAAAAAAGTATACAGTTACCCATCAGCTGTGCAAGTTCTCCCACTTAAAAAGAAGTTGAGCGGAGTTGCTCAAATTCAAACAATGCCCAACCCTACTCATGAATGCAATCGTAGTCATACATTCATAAAGTTGTGTAATACATTATGAAAATGCTAAATAGGGAATAATCACTAAGCAAAGCAAATGTATATAGCACATTTGATATACAAGGCAATGCTTTACATGATTAAAAGGATTTGAATACAAAGATTTGAAACATTTAAAACAGAGAAAAAATAATTAAAAGTGACAAAATAATTGCCTTTCCAACAATAACAATTGTTTTGTTGTGCTTTGGTTGAAGAACATTTTGGCTCATCCAGTTATCTGGTTTAGACAGTGGTGCAACAGCTTAATTGAACTGTTGTCATCTGGAGACACTGCTAAATATAACTGTCTCATCTGCATAGCTATGATAGTCCAAATTAAAGTCTTGAAAATTTTGACCCAAGTTTCCCCTATACAGGCTGAACAAGAAGGGTCCAACAACAGATCCTTGAGACCCCATAGGTCAGGGGTGTCAAACTCATTTCACATTGTGGGCCACATACGGACTCGGACTGTGAAGTGGGCTGGATCATTAAAGTTATACCATACTCTGCTATAGATAACAAAAGTATCATTTCTTTCCTTTGTTTTGGTGTAGAGAAGCACAAGAACATTACAAAAATCTTGAAATTTAATGAACATTTCTTTTACAAAACATTTTGTGAAACACCTCACATTTCCTTAGACAAATGTACAATTTACTTTTATCACTCACATATATGCATTTCAACTGATCCCACTGATTATACAAAAGGAACAAAACATTAATTTGTATTGTATTGTAAAGGGCTTCACATCCTGGTCTTCACCTGTTTAACCTGCTGCCCTCTGGCAGGCGGTACAGGTCCCACAAAACATGGACAACCAGATTCAAGGACAGTTTTTTCCCCAGAGCCATCAACTTCTTGAACTCAAACCACTGAAATAACAGTACTGTAACGGAATATTGTTTATTTATTTTATTTTATTTATTGTTTTTACCCAAGATGTTCATTTTTTTTCCATTTTATTATTAGCATTGAAATACATTTTAAGAACGACGATTAATTTTCCGATATTTCGAGTGATAAACACTATTCTGAAGGGTCCCACGAAGAATGTGAAAAATACAAGCTTTATACGAGCGTTAAAGGTTATCAATCTGACCCAATTAGACAGAATACACATTTGAATGCAGACGAAATAGCTGGTCATGAAGAAAGTGCCGAGCACGCAGGGAGATGGATATGCCTCATGTTGAAAACAAAGACTTCTTGTTTGTTAAAGGCTTTGATATCTTCAATGTATATACAAAGTTTTCGGTCTTGTTTTAAAACTATGCAAACGCCGTGTATTTAGTAAATAGGTACACGACCACCCGGCTGTTCATTGTACAGTGTGATGGATCTCCCTCTGCTTGTATGAGAAACTATCCGCTGTACAATGTGTTTACCTGTAGTGACGTCAAGAGGTCAGCCGCACGTGTTTTTCAGACCCGGGAAACTCGGTCAAAGTTTGTGGACTTCAATTCATAAACGCTTATATTTTTTGGTTACATCATCCAAAAGGTTACATATTGTATGGTACAGTATAACATATTTTCTTCTAGAAAAGACAATTTTCGTTAGAAACTAGACATTCCATACACTTTAAGGGATGTGGCCTAGTGCATGAAGTCAGGAAATGGAGTCCAGTGTGCGTATCTGGGGTTGATCTCTGTCCTACAGTACCTTCTTTCAAGTGTTGTCATTTTGTATTTGTGTGATTTGATTTGATTGACTGATGTTACATACAGTAAATGGCTAGAAAAACATTGGCAACTGTAACACTCCTTACACACAGACGAGAACATAAGACTGTTTCATTTTTCACTCAAAATTTGGTCCTACAACACGCACAAAAATAAACAGCGAAACAATGGTTTGTTACTCAAAACGTTCAAGTTAATCCACTTATAGGTGAAAATATGATGCTAATGTGAATGAAATCACCCCACCTGCTGTAACATTATTGTATCACAGTGAATATTGCTGATTAGTTCAGTTTGGTCTTGTCTGTTGAGACAATCAGGAGACAGTGACACTTCCTCTGTTAACCAGGTTGAACGTTAACCTCGCCTTTCCATCATCACTTTGTTTTGACATTCAGTAACCTCTTTTACACAGAAATCATGTGCAATTGTTGCATTAGAGTCCAATAGAATTTATTTCCACCTTTCTGTTTTAAACATAGCCCAGCCAAATGCAACCAATCACAATCCAATGGAATGTAGGACGACATCAGCTTCAGCTTCTCCTGTGACTGAGGTGTAATTACAGCGCTAATTGCTTTCAACAGAGAAAGGTGACGGAAGTGCGTGCCAGGTGTTAAACGCCATGGCATACCCTTACACACAACTGGCTTCCTGCTTCTATTTCTGGGTTAGACACTACCTCCAAAAGTGTGAATTGCCCCATTAATTTACGTGATGGATCTGTCGGGGCTGGGGGTGTTTTTTTTTTTTTTTAAATAATAGCTGTTGAAGAATACTGTACAGTATTCCTCCATTGTATTCCAATTCATTGCTGTTTTTTTTAAGCAATGACATACAGTATATAATCAAGTCTGAATTTAAAGTTGCTTGCCTTCAAGTGTAGTACCACATTCTGCTGGAATATAAGAAAATAAGGCAGAGAAGGTCCCCTACTAAGCAGCAGTAATTATTGTTCCCACAGAACAGAGAGAATATTTTGTTAAATTAGCAGCTGCTTGAATGTTTGGAGAAAGAAATGTTAATTTCTTTTCTTGAAACGCATTACAGCAAAAAAAAAAAAAAAAAAAAGGCAGATTTTTGCATATTTTTTCCATCAATTTTAAGTTACATTTTCTTAGCTAGTTATCCTCACAAGGGAGTGCTGGAGCCTATCCCAGCTGTCAACAGGCAGGAGGCAGGGTACACCCTGAACTGGTTGCCAGCCAATGACAGGGCACATTGAGACAGACAACTGTCGCATTCACAATCACACCCAAGGGCAATTTAGAGTGTCCAGTTAATGTTACATGTTTTTGGGATGTGGGAGGAACAGGCACAGAGGAACATGGAAACTCCACTGAACCCTGGATCTTGAACACCCTGCTATATTGCAAGTTCTTCCACTTAGAAATCATGGAGGAGTCTGAAATGTTCATTGTAGGTGCACGTCCACTGTGAGAGAGATAAACTAAAAAGAAAAATCCAGAAATCACAATGTATGAATTTTTTTCAACGATTTATTTGTGTGATGCAGTTGCAAATAAATATTTGAAGACCTATCAGCTAGAATTCTGACCCTCAAAGACCTGTTAGTCCGCCTTTAAAAGTCCTCCTCCACTCCATGTATTATCCTGAATTAGATGCACCTGTGTGAGGTCGTTAGCTGCGTAAAGACACTTGTCTATGCCATACAATCAGTAAGACTCAAACTTGTAACATGGCCAAGACCATGAAAAACAATGTTAATATTTGCCTTTGTTTGCAATTACAGAGGCCAAATGTTTCCTGTAGTTGTTCACCAGGTTTGCACACACTGCAGGAGAGATTTTGGCCCACTCCACACAGATCTTCTCTAGATCAGAACGTGTTTTTGGGCTGTCGCTGAGACACACGAAGTTTCAGCTCCCTCCAAAGATTTTCTATTTGGTTTAGGTCTGGAGACTGGGTAGGCGAGAACCTTTTATATGCTTCTTACGGAGACACTCATTGGTATGTGTGTGTGTGTGTGTGTGTGTGTGGTGTGTGTGTGTGTGTGTGTGTGTGTGTGTGTGTGTGTGTATATATATATATATATATATTATATATATATATATATATATATATATATACACACACACACACACAATTCCTTGTGAGAGTATTCGACCCCTTTAAACCTTTCCACCTTTTGCCACATTTTAGGCTTCAAACATAAAGATGTAAGAATAATTTTTTGTCAAGAATCAACAAGTGGGACACAATCGTGAAGTGGAACGAAATTTATTGGATATTTTAAACTATTTTAACTGATAAAAACCTGAAAAGTGGGGCATGCAATATTATTTGGACCCCTTGCATTAATACTTTATAGCGCCACCTTTTGCTGCATTTACAGCTGCAAGTCGCTTGCGGTATGTCTCTATCAGTTTTGCACACCGAGAGACTGAAATTCTTGCCCATTCTTCTTGCAAAACAGCTCGAGCTCAGTGAGGTTGGATGGAGAGTTTTTGTGAACAGCAGTCTTCAGCTCTGCCCACAGATTCTCGATTGGATTCATGTCTGGACTTTGACTTGGCTATTCTAACACCTGGATATGTTTATTTGTAAACCATTCCATTGTAGATTTGGCTTTATGTTTTGGATCATCGTCCCGTTCTGAAGATAAATCTCCATCCCAGTCTCAGGTCTCCAACAGGTTTTCTTCCAGAATGGTCCTGTATTTGACTCCATTTATCTTCCCATCAATTTTAACCATCTTCCCTGTCCTTGCTGAAGAAAAGCAGGCCCAAACCATGAGGCTGCCACCACCATGTTTGACGGTGGGGATGGTGTGTTCAGGGTAATGAGCTGTGTTGTTTTTACGCCAAACATCGTTTTGCAATGTGGCCAAATAGTTCAATTTTGGTTTCATCTGACGAGAGCACCTTCTTCCACATTTGGTGTCTCTCCCAGGTGGCTTGTGGCAAACTTCAAACAAGACTTTTTATGGATATCTTTGAGAAATGGCTTTCTTCTTGCCACTCTTCCATAAAGACCAGATTTGTGCAGTGTACGACTTATTGTTGTCCTATGGACAGACTCTCCCACCACAGCTGTAGATGTCTGCAGTTCATCCAGAGTGATCATGGGCCTCTTGGCTGCATCTCTGATCAGTCGTCTCCTTGTTCGAGGTGAAAGTTTAGAAGGATGGCATGGTCTGGGTAGATTTGGAGTGGTCAGATACTCCTTCCATTTCAATATAATTACTTGCACCGTCCTCCTTGAGATGTTTAAAGCTTGGGAAATCTTTTTGTATCCAAATCCGGCTTAAAACGTCTCTACAACAGTATCTCAGACCTGCCTGGTGTGTTCCTTGGTCTTCATGATGTTCTCTCCACTTTAAACAGAACCCTGAGACTATCACAGAGCTTGTGCATTTATACAGAGACTCGATTACACACAAGTGGATTCTAGTGATCATCATCAGTCAACATTGGATCATTCAGAGATCCTCACTGAACTTCTGGAGTGAGTTTGCTGCACTGAAAGTAAAGGGGCTGAATAATATTGCACGCCCTACTTTTCAGTTTTTTATTTGTTAAAAAAAGGATTAAGTATCCAATTAATTTTATTCCACCTCACGATTGTATTCCACTTGGTGTTGATTCTTGACCCAAAAAATTAATTTTATATCTTTCTGTTTGAAGCCTAAAATGTGGCAAAAGGTTGAAAAGTTCAAGGGGGGGGGGCGAATACTTTCACAAGGCACTGTAAATGTAATAATCATTTTATTTTTTTAAAAAGGTTTTATTTAAAAGTGACTGATTGTTGTCCTATGGACAAACTCTCCTACCTCAGCTGTAGATGTCTGCAGTTCATTCAGAGTGATCATGGGCCTCTTGGCTGCATCTCTGATGAGTCTTCTCCTTTTTCGAGGTAAAAGTTTAGAGGACACGCTTCTCCTGGTCCCTGCAATTGAACAGAATCTCTCAACCAACTCAAATAAATGCTCAACGATGGCATAACATTTTATTAATATTGTTGATAACATATTACATTCTTAAACTATTTAACACTAACGTAAAAAAGTTTTGCATTAAATATTTGTGCATAAAATGTTTTTGCATAGCGCAGTTTATCCACTATATTACACATCATTTGCCAAGACTTCAAAAGAAGCATTTGACTCTTCTACAATCGGAAAAATATCCATCGTAGCTACCTTTGGTGCATCACTGTCAAACTCATCATTGATGAATTTCTTCAGTTCTGGTGCTTCCTGCATTCATGATCAGTGATCCCATCTTGCTCCAATGGTCTCTGTGCCATACATGGTGTTTGTGAGGAAACATTTTTTGAATCCCAAGAGTCTTGGTTCCCTTTATTTGTCATTATTGTCAGTGCTTTAAGGGGAAGGTCCACCGTGCTAATAGCCCACCCTCTTGCCACTGTTCAGCTACATCTGTAGTAGCTCTTCATAGCGTCAGATCGCGATCAAAACGAAAGCTCTAACTATGTAGAAATGAGCTTAATGGGCACTTTTAAAAAAAAAAAAGCGAGCATTTCAATTCTGCGCGTGATCCCTTTTTTTTAAAAAAAAAATGAACGTACGATCTTACAACGTAGTTTCAGCTCGCGTTATTTTGCTTCCAGTTTGGCTGTGTCATCATCGGCTGGAGTGCTGAGACATTTCTTTAAAAGCGGCTGCACAACTAGCTTTTGTATTCGACATTTTCTGTCTTTAAGTTAAAACAAACACAGGACTAGGGTTTCTGATGTTTGGTGCTGTAGCCACAAATATGCTACGCTAACGATCATAAAATGCAAAGCCCCACCAGGAAGTCAGCGTTCAGAGTTCAGGTTGGTGGTGCACATTACCGGAAAATATGTCTGTAATATAAGACATCGAATATCTTATCGAAATTTATATGTATGCCTTTTTTTACCACTCTATGTACCCGTATACAACAGTATGCTGAATTTGAAAACATCAACGAACAGCGGGGAAGCCAGTAAAACAGTGAATGGAAAGCAGGGATCCAAACAACTAACAATAGCTGAAGCTCCTCCACGGAAGATGACTGGGGAAATTAACACTATGGGTAACCTTAGGCCTAACCCTGGAAATAATGTGCTTCCAGAACTTTGAAAACGCCGACTGATTCGGGAGTGTGCAGTGTGACAAAAAGGCTGATTAAGGCATACTGATTCCATTAGATGGGAACAAAAGGAAGGGCTTTTAAAAGCTTTCATTGTGGTCGCAGAAACCAAGCTGTTTACAGTAAAAGGCTGGGTAACAATGTATTTGATCTCAAATCAACTATTTAAGTTCATCAAGAAATATGGTATAAGTATGGGTTCTGTAGGAATATCTTGATCTGTTCTCCACATTTATGTCTGGAATTTGTACAAGTACGCAGGATGCTGCAGTCTACCTTCAAACATTTGGATAAAGAAAAATTGTACAGAGAAAAAAGGTGTTTGTTGTCACTGTTTTTACGAACTTCACAGATCCATTTCAACACACTGGGTTCTGTTTAATACACTTTGACTAAATGGACAAAAGTGGTGGGACAGTTGCCCTTTACAGAAACTTGAAAATAGAGTTGTGCTCCATATGTGCTGATGTGACACTGCTACAAGTACTCGATTGTAGTGCCTCTCAAATTGCACGACAAGCATCTCTTCAAATATTCTGAGACAAACTGACAAAATAAATCCAATCTGCCACAAGAGATTGATGCTAACATCTTTGGACAGTTGACTCAGTTGCATCAGAGAGAGCATGACAGGACAAAATAACAAAACAAAGTGACCATTGGTCACATCTTTGAAATGAGCAGTGATATTTGAGAGGTCAGCCGAGATGCACATGCTGATAGGTCAAAACCTACCTTCAAAACTCGGACATACACGATAAGAATACACTGGTACCTTGATTTAATACAAGGGCACCAATGTACTTTTTTGTTGTTGTTCCAAGCCGATATATAAACTTGAATATATTTGGGCGTTAGGGACTGGGGAGGATTAGAGTTATGACCTGAGATTTAGATATGCCGCCCTTTATTAGGGGGACTGGTGCAATTAAAGTATTATAATACATGGGGAAGGAGAGCCACAGGCGGCACAGTAGTTTCGGCTGTTTAGTGAGTGGGACAAAGTCAAACACGTAAATACAAAAATCAAAATACTCACAAGGAGCGGCTGGAGACTTCAGCTGCTAATGTCACACCCATTAAGGCAACATATCCAAAACAGATGCTACAGTTCTCCAAGTAATTAATTTTTTTTTATAACCAGTTTCTTTACATTCTTTATCCTTTTATAAAACAATGATATTTTTCTTTATCAAAAGCATATACCAAAATTGATGGTGCTTTCTTTGGGGGCTGGATTGGATGAAAAGCATTTAAATAAATTTTAATGAGGAAAACTGATTTGATATACAGTGAATGTTTTAATTTTGACTACCATAGTTATGCAGATGACAGTTATATTGAGTATTGTCTCCAGATTACTACAGTTCAATTGAGGTTTTGTGCCACTGTCTAAAGCAGATAAATAACTGGATGACCCAAAATTTTCTTCAACTAAACCATAACAAAACTCAGACAATTGTTTTGGCAATAAAGAAAAGAGAATTGCTGGTAATAAAGACCTGGACTCTCCATCTTCAAAACGAAAGACCAAGTCCGAAATCTTGGTGGTGTTATTGATTCTGACCTGAATTTCAACAGTCATATCAAATCAATCACAAAAACTGAACCATCTGAAGAACATACAGTCTTCTTCTTTTCCTTTCGGCTTGTCCCGTTAGGGGTTGCCACAGCGTGTCATCTTTTGCCATCTTAGCCTATCTCCTGGATCTTCCTCTCTAACCCAACTGCCCTCATGTCTTCCCTCACCACATCCATAAATCTTCTCTTTGGTCTTCCTCTCGCTCTTTTGCCTGGGAGCTCCATTCTCAGCATCCTTCTACCAATATACTCACTCTCTCGCCTCTGAACATGTCCAAACCATCGAAATCTGCTCTCGAATCTTGTCTCCAATACATCCAACTTTGGCTGTCCCTCTAATAAGATCATTTCTAATCCTATCCAAACTGCTTACTCCGAGTGAGAACCTCAACATCTTCATTTCTGCAACCTCCATTTCTGCTTCCTGTTGTTTCTTCAGTGCCACCGTCTCTAATCCGTACATCATGGCCGGCCTCACCGCTGTTTTTTTCAACTTTGCCCTTTGTCCTAGCAGAGACTCTTCTGTCACATAACACACCAGACACCTTTCGCCAGCTGTTCCAACCTGCTTGGACCCGTTTCTTCACTTCCTTACCACACTCACCATTGTTCTGAATTGTTGACCCTAAATATTTGAAGTCGTCCACCCTCGCTATCTCTTCTCCCTGTAGCCTCACTCTTCCCCCTCCACCTCTCTCATTCACGCACATATATTCTGTTTTACTTCGGCTAATCTTCATTCCTCTCCTTTCCAGTGCATGTCTCCATCTTTCTAATTGTTCCTCTGCATGCTCCCTGCTTTCACTGCATATCACAATATCATCTGCGAACATCATGGTCCACGGGGATTCCAGTCTAACCTCATCTGCCAGCCTATCCATTACCACTGCAAACAGGAAGGGCTCAGAGCTGATCCCTGATGCAGTCCCACCTCCACCTTAAATTCTTCTGTCACACCAAAGGCACACCTCACCATTGTTCTGCTGCCATCATACATGTCCTGTACTATTTTAACATACTTCTCTGCCACACCAGACTTACCTGTGCAGTACCGCATTTCCTGACTATTTGAGCCTGTTTGACCTCTTTCCGAAAGGCCGCACAACATTCTTCCTTTCTCAGCTTCCACCACATGGTTGTCTGCTCTACCTTTGTCTTCTTAATCTTCCTACCCACCACCAGAGTCATCCTACACACTACCATCCTATGCTGTCGAGCTACACTATCCCCTACCACTACTTTACAGTCAGTAACCTCCTTCAGATTACATCGTCTGCGCAAAATATAATCCACCTGCGTGCTTCTACCTCCGCTCTTGTAGGTCACTATATGTTCCTCCTCTTCTGGAAATAAGTATTCACTACAGCCATCTCCATCCTTTTTGCAAAGTCCACCACCATCTGTCCCTCAAAGTTCCTTTCCTGGATGCCGTACTTACCCATCACGTCTTCATCGCCCCTGTTTCCTTTACCAATAGGTCCATTACAATCTACACCAATCACAACTCTCTCGCAGTCTGGGATGCTCAGAACTACTTCATCTAGTTCCTTCCAGAATTTCTCTTTCAACTCTAAGTCACATCCTACCTGTGGGGCGTAGCCGCTAACCACATTATAAATAAGACTCTCAATTTCCAATCACGTCCAGAGTCGCCGCCGCGGCCCGCCGGCCCACGTACCCCTCCGACAGACACCGCCTTCGCGCGCGGCCGCGGCGCCGCCCCGGCGCGGAGGGCCGGAGGGCGGGGGGCTGCCCCGGACGGGGAAGGGGATAAAGAGGCGGACGGGAGGGCGCGGCGGGACGCGCGAGCCGGAAGGAGGGGGTCGCCCCCCGACAGACCCGGCGCCCGCCGTGAAAACCCCTCAGCCGACGCGACACTCTCCCCCCACCTCCCGCGACCGAAAACATCCGCCGCGCCCGTACCGCACCCGGCCCGCGCCGGAAGCGACGGCGACCGCGTCTCCGACGGACCCCAGGAAGGGCGGGCGGCGGGGCGGCTGCTCCCCCAGCCGCGGCGCCAGTCAATCTCATCACTCGATCTGATGCTCTTTTCACCTCCAAGACATTCTTAGCCAGCTCTTCCGTTAAAATAAAATAAATAATAATAATCCATCCATCCATCCAAATAACTCTATTTCTCTTCCCATCTACTCCGTGGTAGAATAATTTAAACCCTGCTCCTAAACTTCAAGCCTGACTACCTTTCCACCTGCTCTCTTGGTTGCACAGAATATCAACCTTTCTCCTCATCATCATGTCAACCAACTCCTGAGCTTTTCCTGTCATAGTCCCAACATTCAAAGTCCCTACACTCAGTTGTAGGCTCTGTGCATTCCTATTCTTCTTCTGACGATGGATTCGGTTTCCTCCTCTTCTTTGTCTTCGACCCACAGTAGCTGAATTTCCACCGACGCCCTGCAGGTTAGCAGTGCCGGGGGCGTGCGTTGTTAACCCGGGCCATGACCGATCCGGTATGGGATTGTTTAGATGAACGCTCATATTTGTTTGGCACAGTTTTTACGCCGGATGCCCTTCCTGACGCAACCCTCTGCATTTATCCGGGCTTGGGACCGGCCTACAGATTGCACTGGTTTGTGCCCCCATAGGGCTGCATTCTGAAGAACATACAGTGACCTCCGTAATTATTGGCACCCTTGGTTAAGATGTTTTTTTTTTTTTTTTAGCTTCTAATAATTTTTTTTCTCTAAATAATATAGGGCCTCAATGGGGAAAAAAGAGAAAAATCCAACTTTCAGTACAAGTGCATTTTTTCAGTGGGGAAAAAAATCCCACAAAGAAATAATTGACATCAAATCATGTGTGTCACAATTATTACCACCCCTGGTGTTGATACTTTGTACAACCCCCTTTTGCCAACAAAAACAACACCTAATCTTCTCCTATAATGATTCACAAGATGGGAAAAACAGAAAGATGGATCTTCAGCCATTCCTCTTTGCAGAATCTCTCTAAATCATCCAGAGACCTGGGTCCTCTCCTCTTCAGCTCACCCCCCAGATTTTCGATGGGGTTGAGGTTCTGTGAACTGAGGTGGCCATGGGAAGAGATTGATTTTGTGTCTGGTGAACCATTTATGCGTAGATTTGGCCATATGTTTAGGGTCATTGTCTTGCTGAAAGACCCAGTGGCGACCCATCTTCAGCTTTCGGGCAGAGGGCAACAGATTTTGATCTAAAATGTCCTGGTATTTTAAAGCATTCATGATGCCATGCAACCTAACAAGGTTCCCAGGGCCTTTGGAAGAGAAACAGCCCCACAGCATCACTGACCCATGCCCATACTTCACAGTGGGTATGAGGTGCTTTTCAGCATGCGCATATTTCGTGGCACGCCAGACACACTTCAGAGTGTTTGTTGCCAAAAATCTCAATCTTGGTCTCATCTGACCAACGCACACGGTCCCAGTTGAAGCCCCAATACCTCTTGGCGAACTCTAGTCGTTTGCGTTTCTGATTGTGAATGAGGAAAGGTTTTCTCCGTGCATGCCTCTCAAGCACCTTGTTGGCGTGTAGACAGCGCCTGATAGTTGATTTGGAGACTTTGTGACCCCAAGATGCTATTTGTTGTAATGCTGAAACAGTGACCTTTGGAGATCCTTTGATTTCTCTTACCATCCTCCTCACTGTGTGTGGTGGCAAAATAAACATGGGTCCTCGTCCAGGCTTGTTTCCCACGGTTCCAGTTGTTTTGAACTTCTTAATTATTCCTCTCACAGTGGACATGGGCAGCTGCAGTTGAGTGGCAATATTCTTGTAGCCTCTGCCTGACCTGTGAAGGTCGACGCACATCTGCCTCACTTGTATGCTGTGTTCCTTTGTCTTTCCCATGTTTAAGAGTGGATAAGAAAAATTGCCTCTGTGTCATGTCATATTTATACCCCAGGGAAACAGGAAGTGATGAATTACTAATTAAATGTTCCTACATACTCTGGTAAACGTTGTAAACTACTGTAGAAATGACAGAAATGCTTCAATTATATTTACTTCCTGGGAATTAAGGGTGCCAATAGTTGTGGAACAGGTGATATAATGAAAAATATTTTTTTTAGTCAGGGATTTTCTCATTTTCTTACAATTCATTTGAGTTGGTTACATTTTCCTAAATGTGTTACAGTATTTTTCGAAAATAAACACTGAATTCATTTTAAGGCTTCTAGCACATCTTAACCAGGGTTGCCAATAATTATGGAGGGCACTGTATCTAGAGTGAAGGCTTGTGTCAAGCAGACCAGGAAAAGCTCATCCATGCCTTTATCTCAAGCAGGGTTCGCACGCGTCCCTAAAAATCCCTAAAAACCCCTAAATTTTCGAAGGTGCATTTAGGGGCTCGTAAAAGTCCTTAAAATCCGCGAAAACCGGTCAAGCCCCTAAAAAGGCCTTAAATTATAAAAAATCAAAGGGAGGACCTCTACTGCCAAAATTCTCCCGAAAAAAAAAAAAAAAAAACTTATTTAAAAAAAAAAAATAGCGATCCGTCTGGTGTCTAAAACAGCCGGAAATTGTCAACGGAAGTCACCGTGTTGACGAGTCGCCATCTTGTTGTCGATTTTCCATTGTTTGTTTCCGTGAGTCGGCATTTCACTTCATCATAGTTACGTCTTTCATCGATCCAACTTGTATCATGGGGAAGTGCATTTTTCAAGATGGTTGGGTTGAAAGTAAGGAGTTTGGAAGCTGGGTTCGTTGAGATGCAAAAGATCGGCACATGTTTTACTGCCATCTGTGCAAGCAGAGCTACCAGCTAGGAAAGATGGGCGTCAAAGCGCTGGAGTCGCACCGGGAAAAAAAGGAGACACGCTGATTTGACGAAGACTCTCTCATCTTCCGTTGGTATGAATCTGTTTCTAAAATATAAAGATAGTGAAGCATCAACTTCAGGCAGTGGTACTAGCAGTGCATGCGCACCTACAGTTGTCCAGCCATCGACTTCAACCAGCCGGAAGTCAGGCTCTATGAACGTAGTTCAATACACGAAGGCGGACTCGTTAAAGGCAGAGATCGTGTGGACTTTAAAAGCGATCTGCAGCCATTACAGTTACAAATCTTGTGAAAACAATTCGAAAGTGTTTGCAGTCATGGTTCCAGACATTGACATTGCTAAAAACTACCACTGTGGGGAAAGGAAGACTTCGTACCTGGCTACATTTGGCATCGCTGCCCACTTTTCATCTCTACTGCCTCAAAGCCAAAAAAGCCACAATAGAGACTGACATATCTACGCTTATTGAGAAGGCTGACAGGCTGTGTGAGGAGGCAAAAGAAAAGAGGAATCTAAGGTTTATCACCGAGGCCAATGCACTCAGAGGCAGAGCAAAGGACAAGAGAGCCACTTTGGCACCTCTGCAGCAACAAATAGAGGAGGCACTGGGTAGACTCAAGGAGCTAGAGTAGGGGTGCTGAGACAGACATCAGTAGAAGACATTTGTGTATATAGTTGGAACTGTAGTTAGAATCTGTTTTTCTGTATACTGTTATGTGAAGACGTTGACAATGGTCATATCAATGAGAACTACCACAAGGGGGGACAGGTGATCACTGTCACAGGTTCTGAGATACTGGAACATTTGATGAACCAAGAACACCCGATGGCACCATTGGGTGAGTCTTTTTTCCTTACTCTTGATTTCCCACGATGGCCCTAAATTTTTCGTGTCGGCCCTAAATTTTTTCCGTGTCAGCCCTAAATTTTTCGTGTCAGCCCCTAAGAATGCCCCTAAAAAGCCCTGAATTTTTTTTGGTCAGACTGAGTATGAACCCTGTTTAAGACTTTTAAGTGTTCCTTATGGTCACGAAATCCAGTACATATCAAACATAGGTGTTTTAAAACTCCATCAATTATTCACTGATTTTTGGGATTTGTGGGGGGGGAGTAACCCCCGCGAATAATGAGGAAACACTACCCCATTATGCTCCTGCATGGTATTCTTTATCCACAATCTGTGATGAGCATAGAAGTCCAGCAACGGAAGACTGCGAAGGTTCTGATCAGGAGGGCCCTTCCTCCCAATCACATCCTCTCACATCTCACTGTTGTTTCTCGCATGAGCATTGTAGTCCCCCAGGAGAACAATGGAGCCCAGTGGAAGAGCTCACCAGTAACCCCTCTTAGGACACCAAATAGTGCGTTTACTCAGAATTGCTGTTTGATACGTAGGCACAAACCAATGTCAGGGCTCGTCCCCACACTCGAAGACAGAGAGAGAGGCTGTTCTCTCGGCGTGAACCCCACGGTACATGCACTGAGCCGAGGGTCAATGGGGATCAGATCACCAAGCTCTCTGCTCTTCTGACATTTCACCACACATGTGCACATAAAGGCGTGTTCTAGCAAGCTGGCTTCCTATTCACCGTCTATCTCTTGCTTTCGCCAAGGCGGTTGCTGGTATGCCCCCCCCCGCACATCGAGGCGATGATACACTCTTTTACACACTTTTGTTGTGTCTGAAACTACTCACTGATTGCAACAAATAACTCGTACACATGGACATTTTATGTATCACCCCACTTATATTCTGTTCTATAAACTTCTGTATTTCACTTAGTACCCACCACATTACAGTTGTATAGAGCTTTTGCACCTACGTCACCGAAATCACGTGACTGGCCATATTCCTGGTCAAACAAAGCATTGTTCAATGCTAAGATCCTTATAGCACAACGCCCAGAGTTTTGTCCGATACCGTTAAACATTTAGAATGTGATAATAAACGAAGGTACGTGGGAAAATTAGAGACACTTAGCATGGAGGACCCATATTTAATGCCGAAGTCGATGTTTTTGTTGATAAAGTGGACTGTTAACCTGCTTCCGCTTGTCTTGGACAACTGGATCTACACATGTATCTGGTGAGTAAGTCATCGAGATTCACACAGAAGAGTTTCAAAGCGTATAAAAGTCTGGACGTAATAGAATTATCTCTTTGAATATCTGTCTCGTCTGTTGTGACAACCAGCAGCACAGAGTATTGTAAATATTCTCCTCCCGTTCAGTGTCTCCCACAATGTCGAGCAGCTCTAGTTGACCGGCAATATTGTGCCGTGAAAATGCTGACGTCACGTGCATGAGCTCTATAGCTGTATTCATGATCCTTGTCTTGCATACTTATTTTCCTGTCCTTGTCCTGTCCTATCTTGTCCTGTTCTTCCTTCACAGGGTGTGTACCGCTACAATGGTACGTAACATAGCGTTAGTCTTGTGCAACATCCCTGCTTTGAGCCACCACCAAGCTTACATTGCACCCGACCCTTATCACTTCATCCCACAGTTGGTGAGCCCATTGGAAGGGGTACCCACGTTACGTTGTGCCCTGCTAGGCCCTTTGGGTGCAGGGAAAGCCAAAAGGTGCCTTTCCTCACCCAACTGCAGGCCTGGTTCCAGAGTGGGGGCCCGGGTGATCCGCGACTGACCAAGGGAAAACATCATCCAATATTTCACACACAATTGAGATTAAAAAGAATTTTGTCAAAATATGGGCATACAAAAAAGCGGCCTACCACATCAGTAAATTGAGTCACGCGCTTGGCCAAGATATCATTGTATTACTTGTACCGGATTATGTGGTCTACGTTTGTCATAGAATTCACAGAATTCATGAACAAGCACGATACATCCCAATGGAAAGCTTAAATGATTTTTGCATTCAGTGTAGTTTTGGTTCCTGCACATCTGCAAATCTGTTGAATAAATGACTCTTAATCCAATTTATGCAGAAAAAGAGTATCACCATGACCCACTCTGGCGAGAGAAATCCAAACCCAGACCTGCTGCACCAAAATGAAGCCACGTTACTGTCAGTTGGTGTCATTGTAGCATGAGCATTGCATTGGGTACCAGAGTGTTAAAATTATCTAACACCTAGAGCTCGCTGATGTATAATTACCACCAAAGGTTTGAATATTATCTTCAACTAAAAAGTTTGAATTTGAGAAAATATTATGTAGTCCTGAAGATCCTTGTGGCTAATGTAAAAACATGAGTTTACTTTAATGAACATGTAATAAATTGTACCTTGTGAATCACTTTTATTCATACTTCTTAGAGATTAAAAGAGTAACTCGTCACACTCCACTTTATCACTACACTTGGATAACACTGATTGACAAGAGCGGGGCGGGTGAGGGATTGGGGGGGTGCATGCGCACATCGCCGCGACAGCTGTAAATAGGAGGCCGGCTTGTTAGAACGCTCCTTTATGTGCGTGCGCTCGACGTATTGACCACACCCGAATCAAGCAACGAGGTGGATGGTAATCGAACGTCTTTTTTTTTTTTGTTGGGCATGCCGTCACTTGATCAACCAAATCTGCCTTGCGATCGCCGCATTGTGGACCCCTGGTGTAACCAAATTTCCTTTGACATGGATCATTATGTTGATGACTTTCAACGTAAATGCACTTGCAGTACGTGAAGAAGCTCTGAACATGCACTTCTCGCATCACTTCCGGACATGCTCAGTCCAGTTAACTTACATTTCCTGTTTCCAGGTGAAGACTGATTGTTTAAGAGCAGGCTTGTTTAGTTAACAACGTTTATGAAATAAACACGTAAATTAATGTCAAAACTACACAAAATAACTGCTGTTCGTCTTTCAATATCGATTTTTTTCTACTCGTAACAAATATTTCACGCGTGATTTTTCGTGTTCAACTGTGCAATTTGCGAGCGTGAAGGCGCTGGAGCGCAGTCGCGCTCGTAAAAATGTGAGTGCACTGATTGCAACAAATAACTCGTAGACATAAAGATCTTACGTATCACCCCACTTATATTCTCTTCTATAAACTTTTGTAATTCACTTAGTACCGACCACATTGCATTTGTATAGCTGGATTCCCGATCGTTGTCTTGCATGCTTAGTATCCTGTCCTTGTCCTGTCCATTTTTGTCTTGTTCTTCCTTCACAGGGTGTAGCACTACAGTCACACGTAACATGTAGCATCGGTCTCTCGTAACATCAATATTTGTTTTTGTTGTCAGTATGGAATGATTTACTTTTCTCATTCTGTTTACAGTTACTACTTTGTCTTTTTTCTCTTAACCCTCTGGAAATTCTGTTCTGTTCGACTAACTGCCTGGAGAAAAGCCACGCAGGCACAGGGAGAACATGCTAACTCAACACAGTCAGGGCAAAATTGAACCTGGGTCCCCAAAACTGAGCAGAAGATGCACTGACCAATCGACCCCCTATTTTAAGTTTTCAAATTTTAAATAAATGGCCTAATTAAGTGGTTACTTGAATTTTAATCTGCCACATTTCAAAATCCATCTAAAAAAAATAAATTCTTAGTTTCATTCAACACAATACTTTTCAGAAGACAAATTCCAACATAATTTCCCTACCAAAATTATGTAATGTTCTTAGAGATCTTATAATATGGGCTTTCATTTACTATTAACTAAAAACCACTGAAATTAAAACAAAATTATAAATTTGGTAACTGTGAAATTAATATTTTTTAACTACAAAATACATAAATACAATATTTCTACTTATAATTAATTGAGATGCACCTTTGTCTGCCTTTTCTCCTGTATAGACAGCAACATGGGGGATCCATTTTACTTGTCTCTCTGCTTGTCACTGACTGCACTGGTGACCCTTGTGGTGCTGCTGATGAACTGTGTTAGCTGTTGCAAGGGGAGGGAGATCAATTTCAAGGTCAGTTGCCAAGAAGAGACTGTCTAATCAGTGTTGGCTTGGAGTGTGATTTACCCAAAATGTCCACCCGCTAGTTTAGAATTGGATAGCAGTCAAGTAATACTGTTACTTCATGGTTTTATGTCTTTTTCAAATATCTCTTATCTATTGTTTTTGGCTATAATTCTGAAAGATTTACAGTAGATGTTTGTTGATCCAGGAATTCGAAGACCACTTTGATGAGGAGATCGACTTCACACCGCCAGCTGTGGACACCCCGTCTATACAGTCACCAGCTGAGGTGTACACTCTTGCTGTCTCCCCTGTGGCCTTGCCTGGACCCCTGCACCTTCAACCTGCAGCACCTGTTACAGGTTGGAAAAATGATACAGTCTCTGTGTCCAAATATGCCTTTATTTGTTAATGTTTGTTTGATGGTGTTAAAAGATGTTAATGGGTGGATGAATGGATAATAATGACATTGTGTCTCTGTGGGTGGATTCCCAGATGGATCCACAGGGTTCCAGGTAGCCCGTCATAGTCTGAGTTATATCCAAGAAATTGGCAATGGATGGTTCGGCCAGGTAAGAATTTTACCTCTTACATCCCGACCAAAACAGTCATAAGTCTGTTTGTTCTAAACTGGCCTTCCCAACAGGTAATCCTGAGTGACATCTATACAGATCCTGGTGGCACCAGAGTGATAGTGAAGGAATTAAAAGCCAATGCAAATGGAAAGGAACAGAATGACTTCCTGCAGCAGGGGGATCCTTACAGGTAAATGTATTATTATTTCTTTAATCACCTGTTTTAGAATTTACAATCAAACTGAGTCAATTTTTCCAAGGCATGAGCTATTGTAACTCTCCAATTGAACATAAAACAAAACAGTAAGTGTTTTAAGAAGTTATTTAAAACAACCACTTAACTTTGCTTTAGAAAACCTATTGAGCTTAACTAGTAAACAATGGAAAATGCAATAGCTGCACCAACAAAAAAACATCGGTGTTACAGTGTTATAAGCCTTAAACCAGTGGCTCCCAAACTTTTTTCAGCACCCGCTTTTGGAGATAGAATTATTTTTCATTATTTTTTCTTTTTTTTTTTTTTCCCAACTAAAATTTTACAGATTTCATCATTTCATTTAACATTTTTTCATTGGGTGGTGTAGGCTTGTGTGCTTGGTAGTTAAAATAGCTCCATATTTTGGGTGTAACTTAATGAAAAGTGTTCATGGTAGCCCCCTGTCATAATGTGGCTCCCCTAGGGGGCGTGCCTCCCACTTTAAAAACCACTGCCTTAAACCAACAGATTCAAGGGCCACTGTCATGAAATGGATGATTTTTAGTATGTTAGTAATGAAAAAACGACAGCCAATATGGGCCCATGCGTTTTTTCACCACTAAACATGATTTTGACATATGCCACTTTTTGTAACTCCCGCCATGAAAATCCTCTCAAGGGATTTGTTTTTGAGAAGAAGCAGGAAGTGATGTAAAGGACAGAAGCGCCCCCAAGTGGACTCATTTGTTTCCATTAGTTTTACCTCTGGGAAGGTAGCTCGTTTTTCCTTCGTGTTAGCCAAAATGCCGGATCGTTGCATTGGTGGACATTGCTTGAACACAGAATGAATTTAGCCTTCATAAGTTTGCAAGAGACCCGGTTCGTCGTGAAAAATGGATTGCACGAGTGCAGAGGACGAGAGCTTCATGGGTTCCAAATGACAGGTTGGTGTGTATACAGCTACTAAAAAAAATAATAGTTTGGGGGAGATGTGTCGATGTGCACATCGGACGGCGTCGGGCTACGCAGCCGACAATGCCTCACTCAGCCGCGTGCGCGCAGTAAAGCGCCCCAGCTCGATTGTGTTGTTCAACGCGTACTGCCCCGTCTATGAACAACCCCCTAAAGCAGGATGGCTCGGCTCCATAATAAGCCATCACGGCGCCGAAAATGAGCCACACCGGGTGAGGCGTAGCGTTCAGCGTCACGGCTTTGGCGAAGGCTGCGCGTTGGGCTTGCGGATGGCGGCGGCTCTGAAGAATGCAGCCGATAATGCCTCACTCAGCCGCTTGTGACGACAATGCAGTAAAGTGCCCCGGCTTGACGGTGTTTTTCATCGCGTACTGCGGCGGCTATGAACAAGCCCCTAAAGCAGCACTGCTCGGCCCTGCCTCACTCAGCCTTGTGCGACGACAACGCAGTACAGCTCCCCGCCTCGACGGTGTTGTTCGTGTACTGTGGCGGCTGTGAACAACCCCCTAAAGCAGCCCAGCTCGGCTCCGTGATAAGCCACCCCGTTGTATGAGCCGCAATGGCTCATCTCCGCTGCGGAAGTGGATCGGACGGGGAGGCGGTTTGGCCGTGATCGCATATCATCTGAATATGGCTCAAAACAATAGTGTAATATTGCCCCGGTAACTTCACTCGGTTTTGTGGTGTTCTCCTTTTCGAAAAGAGCTTCGTGTCAGAAGGGGCGTGGGCGTCTCCCATAGTAGGGTGCATCATGTGTTCTCATTGGCGAATGTCCGGGTGACATCACGGACAGAGGATGCAGCCAATATGGCGGCCACTTGGATGTGGTAGAGTGACACTTTTGCAACTTTGCGCAGGGATGTCGCTCTCTCTGCTCACATTTATTTTTTCGTATAGACATTAAAGTGAATAATGTTATATGTATTTGTCAATATCTATATTAGGATGTGTATAGTGTTGACACTTGACCTTTAAAGAAGTGTGATAACATACGTAGACAGAAAATATAGATACTCACAGGCTTGTATCCTTTATCCTTTGTGACACATTGCGAACATTACTGCAGTGTATGAGTCTTTTGTAAAATGTTCGTGTTTCTGTATCATGTCTGTATTAAAGTGGCCCGAGGTGGCGCACACACCAAAAGCAATCCAAAGTCCATTGATTAAAGCAAAAAATGCTGCCAAAAATGTTAAATACTTTCCATTCAATTTAAATTTTGTCATTACTCTGTTTTTATATTGTACGCTTTAGAGTGCTATTTTCTTATTAAAAACAAGTCGGGTTTTTTTTGGGTGGTGGCACTGGAATGATTTTACTGGCATTGCTGTTCAATGGGGAACGATTTGAGATACAAGTATTTTATTTGAGTGTGGTCATTGAACAAATTGAACTAATTTCTTAAGGCACCACTGTTTATCTAATATATGTTAAATTGTTTTCACTTTTATATCAGTTTTATTGATTTTAAATTTTATCCTCAGAGTTTTGCAGCACCCAAACATCCTCCAATGCCTTGGGCAGTGTGTCGAAGCAATTCCCTTTCTGCTTGTTTTTGAGTACTGTGAAATGGTGAGTGATTACATTTTATTTGCAAAGCCGTATTAAAACACTTTTACATTTTACACAGGTTTCTAAATGAAGTTTGTAGTAGGATATTTACAGTAAATTTAACTGCCTTCATGAGCAGTGTTGTATTCTCTTACAAATTGAGATTTTTTTCCAGCAGTTTCAACACTCGAGAAGTTAATAGAGAACTGATCTTATCACTTTCCAGCACGCATAAATCCAGTTCAGAAAGCATGCATAGTTGAGCTGCCCCACCAATTAATCATTTGGATTTCTGATTCCTGATTTAGCCCTCTATTTAACAGAACCTATAGCACCGACTCAAGACCACATAATAGCAAGTGACTTATTTACCCTTTCTTCTTATCTTTTCTGGATGGGTTGATAAGGAGCTGGCCCCCTCATCCCAGCTGGTGTGAGGGGTCCCTCATCTAAGCTTGACACTTCTCACACTCCCACCTCACCCAGGAAAGCAACAAGTTTAATTTACACTCCTCCTCTGTTGCTTTCACCTATTGCTCCATCTTTACCACCTGCAACATGTGAATTTCGGGTCATTTTTAGTTTGGACTAATGTAAACTATCCATCCATTTTTTGAGCCCCTTATCCTCACAACAGTTGCGGGAGTCCTGGATTCTATCCTTGCTATCTTCAGGCAGGAGCCGGGCTACACCCTGAACTGGTTGCCAGCCAATCACATGGCACAAAGACAGATAGCAGTCGCACTTACAGTCACACCTAGTCGCAGTTTAGAGTCTCGAATTAATGCACGTTTTTGGGATATGGGAGGAAACCAGAGTGCCCGGAGAAAACCAAGGCAGGCACGAGGAGAACATGCAAACTCCACACAGGCGGGACTGGGATTTGAAACCCGGTCTTCAGAACTGTGAGGCCAACGATCTAACCAGATGCTCTACTGTGCTGCCCTAATATAAACTACCCTACAGTAAATAAGGCCTTAAGATTACCAACTTTCACTTTGACAGCAATGCGACAGAATCTACTCACTTTCAAATAATTAATGGCTACAAATGATGTTGTATAAGTTTATATTGAGAGCTCTTTTCATAACCATGAATGAGTTTACACAACCTAAGCAAATAGGTGTGACAGAATGAAACTTTGAACAAGGCTCCCGGCTGCTTGTATGGCCTCTGTTACAAATTGTTGGTTGTTTCTCAGAGCTGGCACAAGTAATTACTTACCCCGCTTTCAAATTCCCATTTTTCTGAGCTGCTGATGTGCCTAGCAGGTTCCAGTTCAATTCCCTTTGCCAGACATTGCATCACATTGCTGGGCATGATTATATTGTCAGGTATTCTGACCTGTTTGGTGTCCTGGTACTGTGTGTTATAAACTATCAAGCTCCAGTTATGTCCTTGACAGGAGAAGGAATTAACCCATGTATATTAAGTATCTGTGTGGTTTGGCATCAGATATTTGCTTAAATCACATACACTCAACCAGTCTCAACTGTTTGTGAGAGCTGCATTAACAACTTTGCACTTGAAAAGGTAATGTTTTTCTTGCTCTTTAAATCTTCTACATCAGAAACATTTACTTTCATTACACAATTGACACCACAGAGAGTATTGTTAACAATCCTGACAATTTGAAAAATCAAGCCATTCTCTTGGCTCTCATACGCTGTGACTGTTGAATCCACTGAAAACACATCCTGCGCCACTGTCAACTGTCAGTCAAATACTGCTCCTTGTCCTGAAGAAAAATGGATGCTATTTCATCTACATCTGTCTTCCCTACACATCACTGTGTTTGTGCTGCGAAAATATATCTGCTTAAAGCCTCCAGTAGCTGGATTTTATCCTACTGGGTCATTGCAATACTTTTCCACACTGTAATAATCAGACGCTCAAAGGTGGCTATATCAGCACGAAGCTGTCGTCCACACACTGGCTGTCAGGTTGATCAAAAATTCCCCACCTTCTGAAAACATCTTCCCATCACATCCATGGAAACCATCCACAGCAGCCTAAAACCCTTGTCCACTTGCTTGCTGGCTGTCAAGTCAAACTTCCAAAATTAAATACTATCCTTTCTCTTTTTGTACGTGATGTGCACACTCTTGTGGCTGTCAACAAAGCGCTATAAAGTGGCCACACCATATTTGAAACAGGCTGATATACAAACTGATAGATTTGTTACACTCTAGCCTCTTCAGGCCATGTAGAGTAGTGTTCAAAATAATAGCAATGGTTTCAGTATATTTTTATTGCTACATGTCAAATAACTTACCAGTAGGTGCAGTAGATTCTCAGAAAACCAACAGGACCCAGGATTCATAATATACACATTCTTAAGGCTGTGCAATTGAGCAATTTGTTGAAAGCGGTGTGTTAAAAAAAAAATAGATGTGATGTTCTATAAGTGAGGTCATCAATTTTGTGAAAAACTTGTGGGATTCAGGTGGCCCATATTTAAGAATGAAGCCAGCACCAGTTGAACCCCCATTTCTCCTTGAAATCCTGAGGAAAATGGGTCGTTAAACACATTGTTCAGAGTAACATCTTACTTTGATATTATTTAAAGTTTAATTTTATTTAAGTTTAATTGGAGTAAATTTAAGTTTATTTGGAGAGCGGAAACCTTATAAAGCGGTACAGGGGTTCAGCTAAAATGATCTGTAATGCCTGAAAATGGAGAGCAAAACCAGAGACGTGGCAGAAAATGGTTAAAAAGAAAAGGCATGTGCAGAAGAGGCTACAGTTTTCCAACTGGCCTGAGGAGAAATGGAGCCACTTTTTGTGGACTGGTGAGAGTAAAAATGTTTGGGTCCAGGGGCCACAAACAATATGTGAGCCGACCCCTAACTCGGAATTCAAGCCACAGTACACAGTGAAAACAGTGAAGCACGGTGGTGCAAGCATCATGATATGGGCATTTTTCTCCTACTGTGATGTTGGGCCTATTTATCGTATACCAGGGATCATGGATCGATTTGCATATGCCAAAATACTTGAAGTTCATGTTGCCTTGTGCTGAAGAGGACAGGACCTTGAAATGGGTGTTTCAACAAGACAATGACTCCAAACACACAAGTAAATATGCAAAGTCTTGGTTCGAAACCAACAAAGTTATTGTGATTGAGTGGCCAACCAAGTCCCCGGACCTTAATCCAATCAAGAACCTTTGCGGTGACATCAAAAATGCTGATTCTGAAGCAAAACCAAGAGATGTAAAGGAATTGTGTAACATTATTAGGGAAACTTGGAGTGGAATAATAATAGTAATAGTAATGAAAAGAGACACAAATTGGTTGACTCCATGCCACACAGATGTGAAGCAGCTATAAAACTGGTCATACAACTAAACATTAGTTTAGTGATTTAAAGGATTGGGAAATCCTAGAAACAAAAAATGTTTTTACAAAATACTTTTGAGTTTTAAGTCAACGGCATTTTTTTTTAACACACACCTTTCAACAATTGGCCTCATTGCACAGCCTTAAGAGTCTGTATATCATGAATGGTGGGTCTTGTTGGTTTTATGAGAATCTACCGCACCTACTGGTAACTTGTTTGACATGTAGCAACAAAAAGTATTCTGAAAACATGGATTAATTTGGTTAGTCACATTGCACTGCTATTATTTTGAACACCACTCTTTTCCCGGTCTTTTGAAAGACAAATCATGACAACACTGCTGCATTTAAGACAGCATGCACCAGATGTGACGTTACCTCGGGCAGCCTTGTGATTAACGGCAGTTTTTGCTTCCCATGTAACCCATGCTGATAATGAGTTTGAATGTGATTGGTTAATTCAATACTTTTTTCCAACTGAGTTAAACATTTATAGGTCACATTAATAGTGGTGGTGGGGGGTTGAAATTATGTATATTAGTTTAATTTTTCTCACATCACCAAAAAAACTGCCATTTAAGAAGGAATGTGTAAACCTTATATCCACTGTATTTTAAAATTTGCAGGAGGCAGAGTACCCATGAGATGAATACGATAACAGCGTGACTATACTTTGGGAAGCCAACTCAGCCAAGATGTATGACACACATTTGATCATGTGCATCTGCGCAGAATTTACACGCGTGGTGGAAAAAGCCAGTTTGTGAGAACTGAGTACTCATCACACCTCAATGTGCTGCAGAACAGGTTCACATACATACTATCTGGGACTGTACTGCGACCCACTGACTGATTTTATTCCAAGATGGTTCCTGTATTCCTAAAGTAGTGTATTCATAAAAGGAGATGGCACACTGAGGAAACCCCTCATAAATGTGCACATAGACCAGCCCAGAATGCAGTCACGGTAACTGGATGTGATTAGACATTCGTAACTAAAGTACCTCATGGCTGCTGCATGAACAGTGTGTTCTCAGTATGTTCTTAACTCATTCCTCAGAGAGCTTTGTAATTCTTACTAATCTCCTTTATCACACATACAATACTACCCTCAAATTGAGGTGTATTTTTGTAGTACACATCAATATATTAGTGTTAAAAGTTGAGAGAGAAAGTCAAATTGATTTTCTACTTCATCGGAATTGAATGATCGTCACAGGTGTCACTGATGTTCCCTAGACACTGTGGTTTGTGAACTGTCAGTGCACAGTAAGTACCCCAGGAACCAGTCCAACCACAAAGACCCGTGTAATCTTTTGATATCAATGGAGGTACAGTATAGTACCACAGATCAACTTTTAAAACTCCTACAATGGCCATCTGTTGAGTTATGTTAAATGCAACATAAGACAGACTTAATATCTCATGTATTTGTTGTGTGTTGGCTCAAACTTCGTTATCTTATTTCTTATACTAGAGCCCTAAAATCCAGAAAGACTCTCACTAAATAAAGTTACACCAGAGATATGTTAATTCTCAGCAGAACTAAGTGGACAGGAACTGGATGATTTACTACCACCACGTGGCAGCTTCTGCACAGAGTATCACCCAAGAGCTACCCGATGTTTATGTTCCGTGACTAGGGGAAACCCAGCGCCTAGCCTGATATAATTCTTCCCATCTTCCCATTTCCAGGTTAGGCCAGGCCCACAAGTAGCATAGTTTACAATTTTCAGAAAGAGAAATATGCTAACACAACAGACAAAACAGATTAAAAACAATCTAAAAATCATTATTTTCCCTATACATACATAGTTTTATCCCTCTCGCAATTAAGTCATTAATTTCTTGATCAATGAACCTACTACACATCCTCCTATCCTGCTGGTCCAATCAGTATTATTAATAAATTCTGTAGACTATCGGACGACTCATCACTATAAACTGCTCTCTTTGCACAATTTTCATTACCATAATGTGCGGCGTTGACGCACTCTTAACGGTTCTAAATGAAGAAGACTCTGCATCTTGCACATCTGTGACTCTAATAATCTTTTGTTCTTTGTTCTGAATGTCGTACCAGCCCAGCACCAACTGCTGGAGACAAATTCATTGTGTGTTGTTACACACTTAGCCAATAAAGCTGATTCTGATTCTATTACAAGTTTTATTCAATAAGAGCAGGATAGCGAGTCTCTGGTTCTGAAAATCTTGCGGAAGGGAACTGAGCTCCGACATTGATCCAACTTTAGGGACTTTCTAAGTTTAGAGAGAGCGTTCGTAGGTTTCCATGGTGACCCGGTTGGCACCAATGATGTCGCTGAACCACTGTTAGATGAGGGTGGGGATGCAATGTTTCAGCACAACAACCAGAAAGTCCAGTGATTGTGTTGAGTTGCTGCAGGGCCTGGCACACAGACAGCCTGCTTGAAGGTGCCAATGTGGAGGAAGCAAAAGAAGGGTGCTAAGCGGCCACAAAGCTAGTCTGCTCTCTTGTAGTCAGAATGAAGTCAACACCGTCTGTAGGTAACTGAGGGACGCATGGCCATTACATGTTTTCCTGATGCCAATTTATTTGTCAATTGGAAGAAATTAAATTTAACACCACAACCATTCATCCATTTTCTGAGCCACTTATCCTCACAGAGGTGGCAGAAATGCTTAACCCAATCCCAGCTATCTTTGAGCAGGATGTGGGGTACACCCTGAACTGTTTGGCAGCCAATAATAAGGCACATATAAACAACCATTCGGACTCACTTTCACACCTATGGTCAGTTCAGAGTCTTCAATTAACCTACTATGCATGTTTTTGGGATCTGTGAGGAAACTCCACACAGGCATAACTGGGATTTGATCTCCAGACCTCAGAACTGTGAGGCAGACCCTCTAACCAGTCATCCACCATGTCCATTTGCTAAAAACAATCAGGTGTATTTTTTTCCTCATTAATTTACACACAGCACCCCCATATTGACGGGAAAAAAATTAAATATTGTTGAAATAGCAAGTATATTAATTTTAAAAACTTATCATAGCCATAAGTATTCAGACCCTTTGCTGTGACACTAACTGATGCTGTCCATTTCTGCTGATAATCCTTGAGATGGTTCTACACCTTTAATGGAGACCAGCTGTTTCATTATACTGAAAGGACTTGATTAGGAAAGCTACACAACAGTTGAAATAAGACCTCACAGTGCTTGTCAGAGCAAATGAGAAGGATGAGATCAAAGAAACAGCTTGAAGAGCTAACTTGCGGGAAGGCACAATACTCTTCCTAGAGCTGGCCGTCTGGCCAAACTGATGAGTCGAGGGAAAAGAGCCTTGGTCCCTTGTCGAGAGAAATAAAGAAAAACCCAAAGATTACTGTGGCTGAGCTCCAGAGATGCAATTGGGAGATGAGAGGAAGTTCTACAAAGTCAACCATCATTTCAGCCTTCCAGCAGTCAAGGTCATCATAGCAGTGGCCTGAAAGAAGCCTCACCTCAGTCCAAGGCACATGAAATCCCTCATAGAGTTTGCAAAAAAAGGAGTACTCCAAGTTGGTGAGAAATAAGATTGTTTTTTGATGAGACTAACAATTTATTGGCCTGAAGTGGTATGTGCAGACAAAACTAGGCACTGCTCATTACTTCTCCTATGTACGTATGTATATTTTTCGTCTTGTCCTCTTGGGGATCGCCACAGCGTGTCATCGCAGATGAATGCTCATATTTGTTTGGCACAGTTTTTACGCCGGATGCCCTTCCTGATACTGTCCCAAAAGTGAAGCATGATGGTGGCAGCATATTGCTGTCCGACAGTCTTTAAAGTGTTCAATGCCAGGTTGTGTTGGCCACACCAAAGCTCCAGTCTCGCCACTTCATGTCAATACCCAGACTCGTCGCCATCTTTGATGAGGCCGATGGTTCTGGTGTCATCTGCAAACTTCAGTTTGAAAACCGGTTGGCTCGAGGTGGTGTCGTTTGTTTAGAGCAAGAAGAGCAGAAGGGAGTGAACACAACCTTGGGGTGACCCGGTGCTGCAGACCTGTCAGCTCGTAAGGTTTAGCCGTAGTTCATACGGATTTTATGGTGAATCTTTTGTATACGGCCTTATATGACAAATCATACGGATTCTGAAACTGCAGACCAAATTCCGTTCTCCCCAAAAAGTTCTTGTGATTTTGCAACAGTTTTTTGGCGCAGTCGGTCAAGCTCACTAGGGAAGCGTTTGCGGTCAACTTGATGGTGTTCTGGCTCGCACATCGGCTGGGTTCACCTTCCTCCTCCTCCTCCAAAGTGCTTCCTCAAAATAGCCGATGACACATTTTTCCTTCCCGCAGTGTCACCGTGAGTCCGCCGTGAGTTTACGTTAGAGCGACACCTTGAGTTGTGTTACCTCTCTTACAGGCAAATCAATGTTCCATTATCTCAGCAAAGTGATGCTTTGCTTACCTCACAGCAATGCAAACTGTGAAATGATCTTCAGTGTGGTGAGAAAAGTTCACACAGAATTCAGAAAATTGCTTGCACCAGAAATTGACAGCATAATTGCCATGCAAGGTCAATATGGATGGATGCTGTAATTTCGATCCGAAGGGTCAGCATTTAGAGTTGAAGAAAGTTACACATGAATACAATTCTGAACACAGTAATGCCACTAAATAGACTTTGGCAATTAGACATTAACTTCAGATATTGTCATTATGGAGATCTACAATAAAAATCATTGAAAAACTGTTTTTTCCCTCTGTTATTTTGACATATAATTTGCTTCGGTATTTTATAAGGATTTTTTGCTCTCTCTAAGGATTTTTTTGGTAGTTTATACAGGTTGGCGCTCCAAAAAGTTGACAGGTATGGTGCAGATAGTGGGTGTGGATAAGGTGGTGTCCCCCAGCCTCACCTCCTGTGTCCTGCCCGTCAGGAAGTTGTCGATACAATAAGAGATGGCAGGCAAGATGCTGAGCTGGAGAGCAGTTCAGGGATTATGGTGTTAAACAACTGGAGTCCATGAACAGGATTCTTGCAAAGGTTCCCTCACTGTCAAGATGTACAAGGATGAAGTGCAGACCCATGTTGACAGCATCTTCCGCAGACCTATTAGCTTGATAGGATACCGGCAGTGGGTCCAGCTGGGGACTTGTGACACTCTTGAGGTGGTCCAGAACAAGGAGTTCAAAGGACTTCATGACCACAGATGTCAAGGCAACTGGCCTGTAGTCATTAAGACCCAAGACTGCTGCTTTTTTGGCGACCAGTATGATGGTGGATCAAAAGGCCCAGCAGCGACTCCACTTCCTGAGAGTGGCCAGGAAGAACAATCTGGAAGCTAAGACTGTACTGGCTTTCTACACAACCACCATGGAGAGCGTCCTCACATACTGCATCACAGCGTTGTATGCTGGATGTACAACAGTGGACAGGAAAGCTCCGCAAAGACTGATCAACACCGCCCAGAAGATCATTGGCTTCTCTCTCCCCTCCCTAATGGACATTGCCAACTCCCGCTATCATATGAGAGCTACTAACATCCTTAAGGACTCTTTCCATCCTGGTCACCACCTGTTTAACCTGCTGCCCTCTGGCAGGCATTACAGGTCCCACAAAACAGACGAGCAGACTCGGACAACTTCTTTCCTAGAGCCATCAACTCCTTGAATTTAAAACCACTAAACATTGTAGTATTGTAATCTCAAATTATGCGACTGGATTTTGCAATCTTTGCATTTCTTGGTTTTTATAATCTTACCAATGCCTGGACAGGGGGAATAAGAATTGAAAAAAATGATTTTTCTTTCTTTCTTTCTTTCTTTCTTTCTTTCTTTCTTTCAATACTTTAAATTATGTTTACATGGTTAAAATGTTTCTGGGTTTAAAATATAAAAAAATAATTTGTGGGGAGAACATTTATTTATTTGTTTATTTATTTAAGAAAAGTCAAACCAAATATTGAATGTATTTTTATTAATTTAATTTCAGGTGTGAAATTGCAAAATCTATTTACCTGAAAATGTAGGCAATTTTTGCTCATTTGGTCAAATTTATGAGATGATTATTATTTTGGTCAAATAATAACAGGCCATTGTCTTAATAATGCGTAGTATCTTGACCCTGTGTGTGTTTACAGGGGGATTTGCGAGGCTATTTGTCTCAGCAGGACTGGACATTCAGAAGTGCTGAGATACTGCAGCTGCAAAGGATGGCATGTGAAATCGCTGCCGGTCTCACTCACCTTCACAAATACAACTTCCTGCACAGGTAGCACTCTAAAACTGCAACCTGGTTTCTGCCTCCCTTAGCCTACCTCACTTTTGGCAGGGTGCATCCCATTTGAAGCAGTGTGGCTTTTTTAATTTCCAGTGAGGCTAGAAACAATTTTGACTTTTTTTATCAGAGGCTGTAGTTTATGTATACAAATGTTAAATGTTAGCTTCCTGTCTTTGTTTCATTTAAATATTTAGAATACAATGAAGCTGAACCTTTTGGCTAACCCTTGTGAGTGTCTGGCATGAGATTTTCCCAAATTAAGGTATTATTATAATTCTAGAAAAAAAATCAAACTTTATCCTTCAATCTAATGATCGAGCCTTCAAAATGACAGACAAACAACGTTGTGTTCTCTTTGGAAGCCTTGTGTTAGTCAAGTGTTTAGGGCTTCGATGATTATTTGAATAGTTAAAAAAAATGAATTGTAAAAAAAAAAAGTCAAAGAAAAATCTCAAAGCTTCACAGTTGCCATTTTTTCTACAATTTATAATGTTCATCTGAGATAACACGCTGTGGCGACCACTAACGGGACAAGCCGAAAGAAATACAATAATGTTACTGGAGATTCAAGCAGCTCTCAGAGGTAGGAGGAAAGCGTTTATAATAGACAATTACACAGTTTGGGGACATTTCACAATTAAAAAAAAACATCAAGAATACAAGGGTGTAATAATCACATTAATTCACAAGCGGTCGATGGCCACAGCTCAAGTCACTCAACATGCAGACTGGTTGATGGATTAGCCAATAAAGGTTTTATGCGCAACTATCTTGACAAAACAGGTTGAAGCACTTTTTCCAGTTCAGTTGACAGATGGAGTCCCATGGAAGGAACCTGGGACAAAGTAACCATAGAAATATTTGTCTCCCCCACAGGTATCAAACTAAAGGCACAGGGGCCAGATTCGGCCTGTCATCATTTCATGTGGCCCACTTAAGCAAATCATGTGTGTCTCCTTCATGTTCATCTGGGCCAAAATCTCAAATTGTCATTTCTAAAAACGTTGAAATTGCGAGCATTTGAAATGAAGCTACAAGTGATGTAGGCAGGGGCATACTTTTAGGATTTGGACTTTTTTTCATCTTTATGAAGACCAAGCCAATGTACAAAATACTGGAGCAAAAAAAATTTCAAAAACCAAGTCTTACAAAAACTTGGGTACACTGAAATGGATTTTCCACTGTATACATTATAGATTGAGGCTATTATGCATTAAGATCAGTTAATTTCTTATGGAACGGCCATAAATTGTCACAGAAATGGGTAAATTATGATCGGTAAATGACACCTCTTGAAGCATGTGGCACACTTGCCCAAATGTGTTGACACTTCGTGTGGGCATGTTGTGTGATTGCATGTTGACTTCTGGTGGACTTTAAAAAAAAAAAAAATTGCCGGCTGGATAGTGGAGTGTGTTCAATCTACATTAATTTAGGTAATTTGTATTTTGTATATCAAATTTGAGGATTTCATTTTTTTTGTTTTTATCATATGATGCAATATTGTGCTTCAGTACATTACATTTACTTTCTACCGTATTTAAATATTTTTTTTTATTTTGTTTGGTAAAGTGCATATTCTTGAGCGCATAAGAAAAGAGAGCTGTTCGTCGATAGAATTATTGAGTAAAAATTGGTAGCTGATGACTGTCCTCCCGTGTTGGTTACTTTAGTAAAAAAGACACCAAAAAGATATCTGTCAAAACTTTAACACAACTGTATAAATCTGTTGCAACTATAACCCAACTGTAAAAGTAGGACAAATGGAGAAGAGAATCATGAACCTTATTTGGCATTGTCAAATGAAAATACTCAAAGGGTAGAATCTCCTCTTTCTTGACGGCTACATTGCATCCACAACCCTACACAAAGAAAATATTGATCCAGAGCACAAAATAAGATGTCACAACCTGGCACCTTTGCAAGACCAATTCAGTCGCTGTTGGTCATGTGACTTTTTCTTAAAGTGGTATGCATGGGGTTTTGCTCAATGCGCACGATCCATGCGCCAGAGTTGCCAGACTCATCACTACTAAATGCTGAATGGATAATGGCTGTTACACCCATTGTTCCAGATGTTGGGAGCAATAACATCGGATGTGATGTTGTTTGAACGCAGAGATGAAGTCTACAAATCCTCGTGTAGGTCCCTGTGCAGTTGACTGTATCATTCGCGGACCTGTTTGCTTGGTCGGCAAACTGCAAGGGGTCCAGCAGGGGTCCAGTACAAGGCGGTCAATGATTTTCATGACCCACAGTTGTCATGTTTGGCAGGGCTGTAGTCATTCAGACCTGAGATTTAAGGTTTCTTAGGGACTGGCATGATGGTAGAGCATTTGAAACAGGATGGTACTTCACACAAATCCAGGGATCTATTGAAGATCTGTATGAAGGCTGGTCTGCAGACTAAGGTAGCATGAGGAGCCTGTCGCTTTGTTGAGCTTTTATTTGAAGATGTGTCTCACATTCTGTTTGTGAATGGTCAATGCAGAATTCAGAGGTGCGAGGGTGGTCAGTAGTGGGGTTAGAAAGTGTCCTTTTAGAATCTGCAGGAGTAGGTGGTCAAGTTTCCAGCTGGTCCTCTATTACACTCAGCTTGAGGGGTTGGTCTCTTGTAATTGGTTGGTGATTGTAATGCATTCCAGACTGATTTAGTCATTAGTGGTAAATTGTTTTCTAACTTTACAGAGTGTTAATTTCTTAGGTCAGGTGGTTTCTAGCGCAGTTATACAGGGCCCCATTTCCACATCGATGTGTGTCCTCTTTAGCCTGGCAAAGTTGCTTAAGTTTGGCAGTCAACCAAGGCTTGTTTTTGAACGTGCGAAATGACTTTGTTAATACACACATCTCTTCATAGTAACTGAAATAGGACATGACATAGTGTAGTATAGAAGTGGTCTAAAATGTTATTTTCCCTGGTAGGACAGTTGATGTCCTGCTCATTTGTATTTAGGGAGTTCGTGGTAGCTTTGTTAGAGTTCCCAAGAATTATGAGAGATTAGTCTGTTTGGGGTTCTTTTCAATTTCATTTACTTGTTCAGAAAGCATTAGACATGCGGCATTCGTAATGAAAGCTGCAAACTTACAATGTAGGAAGGCGTAATAATTGTGATTTCCCACTATCCCGAACTTTGTGGTAACAGAAATTAAATACACTGGAAATGCACTGCGAAGTGCTCATCCTGGAACTAGAAACCTCACAAACAAATCTAAATCTCAGAGGAGGAATAATAATCCTTGATAAATTATGTCCTTGCCTCTGATTTTCAAATGTCTAAAAAATTCCACAGACAAAATAAACTAGTCTTTGTAAAATAACGAACAAACTCGTAATTTGTGTTTTGCTTTTTAGTGTAATGGAGAGCTGACTGACTATGGGGGATCACAAATTCTTAAAAAAAAAAAAAAAATCAATCTTGATCCCTTCTTATTATGAATAAATGAGAGGTATTACATTTGAAATGACATTTGAAAATTGCTTTAATTTGGCTCTTTGTCAATACTAGAGTTTATGTGAAGTTTTAAAATAACTCTTGTATTAACAACAGATGCGCTTTACTATTTTGGATCCATTGAAAACCTTCACAATACGTTAAACTGTTCAAGTGCTTGCTGTTAAATCACTCTGAAGCATACCAGTGTTTTCCAAAAACGGTTTGCGTGGCAGAGAGGCGGCGTTTCATTTACGATTTTTACTGCAGCGCGCATTGGATGCCTGGCTGCTTGCTAGGAGCAGTACAGGTCAGGAGGTGTGGGGTTGTCGGCAAAGTGCCGCTCAGGGTAACATATGATGCTCAGCTCATCAGCTCTATTTGCATGCTCGGAATAAGCTCCAGGGGTTCCAATTACACAGCTTCGATGCATTGCCACAGTGTCAGCTGTCTGCTGCCAGAGGCAAATGATGATTCTGCACTGTGCGTGTAAAGGGATAGCCAGATTTTGAAAGTTGTCTATTAAATCCTTGTTACAACTCAAAGGGATTTTTCTCAGGTTCTCAAAATTGAGTTTATGATCTCAAAAATATTTAGACGCATATATTTAGTGAGTGTGTACTGTCCTTGCTGTGCTGTAAATAATCTCATTGAGTGTAGTGATTTGCCATCAACTGTGGTCTAAAATAATTACCATGTTAGTATATAATAAAGTACATTGAACATTGTCTAGCACATTTGATACACAACATAATGTGCTATGCATTATTAAAAAATTTAAAAAGTACAATTAAAACAGTGTACAGTGCAAGGAATGTCTTTTAAAGATGGAAATACTTTAAAAAGGATGGGGAAAGCTTTTTACCTGGTTCTAAAAACATTCACACTTGGGCTGACATCACTTCAGTTGGCAACTTATTCCATTGATATGCACTCTAATAGCTAAATCACCATGTTTTCTTTGGACTCTGCAGTCCACGATTTGAACTGAGTCTGTCCATCTCGGAGCCCTACTGGGTTTGTTTTCTATTAGGATTTCTGTCACGTATTCAGGACCTACGCAATTTAGTGATTTATAGACCATTAGCAGAAAAAAATTAAGAAAGACGAGTGCCAATATTCTGCTACTGTATCATGAGTCAAAAATAGAACATGTGAATGTCTTGTTCCTGGGTGAAAAACTGCCATTGGCCTTCTGAGCCTTTGTTTCATGGGCTTGTTTTATATCTGTGATGCTAGTGTACAAACAAAACCTTTATACAGTGCAATTCGTTCACCATTCACATGAATGGAAATGCCATTAATCCTTTCCAGCCTCTTAAGCAAGTAATTATTTGTCGTTTTGTTAATAGGTCGATTGTAGTTTATCAAAACACAGTCATGACATAATGAGACTTTATGGAATTAAAAAATTTTTACTCCATCGTTTGCTTAAATTCAATTCATTGTGTTGCTCTTTCTGGTGTGTGTGCGCCAGGCACGTGGTGGCAATATAATACGGAAAAACAGTTTTACAACTCAGTCAGCTGCAGTGTTGTTTTTTGCAAATAAAAAAGCTTTTGTTTAAAATGTTATGAAACCACAAAATCCAATCTATTTGTTATACTATCCACACCATTTTGCAGTTTTGTTAGCTATAAGATAAATTAACTTATCTAAACCAAGCCTTGTGGTTGTTTTGATTAACACAATATAAAAATAAGTCTTTTTTTTTTTTTTTTTTTTAAATCAGCCAAACCTATGGTTGTTGTGGAGTCAGTTCACTGCCACAATACAGCACTCATATTTAAACTTTATCAATTTAAAAAAAACATGTCTTTTATGTCAGGGCACAAGTGTATTTCAATAGTGAAAAAGCTCCAAACCAATGCTGTTCCACAATATCGACACACGCTACCGATGGGTTTTCATTCACGTTTTCAGATCAAGTCCCAAATTAGAATTTTTCTTCCCAGAACACAAATTTATCAATAAACATTGTTTTGCCATACCGTAATTGAAAAAATATAACCGGGTTTACTTGATTAAAAAGAATAGGTTACACCGTTTTACTGTGACATTTGAGGAGTTGATAAAAACTCACCTGCCACCCACTTTTGTGTTTGGGGGAATCTCACTGTAAGACAACTCTAACTTATGTCATGTTTCTTTTTCAGTGATTTAGCCCTGAGGAACTGCTACCTGACGGCAGATCTTACTGTCAAAATTGGAGACTATGGAATTGGGCCCTATGCATACAAAGTAAGCAGAAATGCATCTTTTTAATAGTTTGGCAAAGTTCCTCTCTTTTGTATTGGCTTTTAAAAGTATGTGTAAAGTGTTCTGTGAGCTTGTGTTTAATTACACAGTCACCGTAACTCAAGTATTGTTCCATAGTAGTCCAGTGAGAAACATACTACTGTTTGGGAAAAAAGTGTTTAACATGAACTGTACAATTCTTTTGTGTGACGTGACAAGCTGCGCTAAGCACGCCAAGGCCCTCCTGTCGGCAGCATTTCTTAAATTCTGCTGATCTGTCACTTTGAATTTAATACTCATAAGATAAGGTCACTCACTGGTGCTATTTCTGTAGAGGTTGGTTGAGTCAAAGCAAGCGTGCGTGGCCTGACTGCATCAAAGCATAAATAACTTTTGTTGGCTCAAAACAAATTATTTTGCGGATACAATCGGCAAAAAAAAATCTCCTTTGTGGTTACCTGTTTGTAATATCTTTATTACCCGTATTCTTTTGTCATCAAAGGAGGATTACATCATCACAGAGGATGATGTATTTGCGCCCCTTCGCTGGTTGGCTCCCGAGCTGGTGGGTGAGCGCCATGGGGGTGTGATCACTTTGGAGCATACCAAGCCCAGCAATGTTTGGTGCGTATAGACAATGCTGTAGTTCCATTCCTGTGCCCTTCAGGAATTGCACAGTGACCGTGATGCAATGAAATCAAAAGACCTCGTGAGAAAGTAAGAGGAAAAGTAATGACATTGATGTTCTTCACTTCCATCTGTTACCATTTATAGAAGATGTCCTTAGTTTGTGACGGCCCTGACAAACATTTTGAGGTTTTGAAAATGATGATATGAAATATATGATATGATATGAAAACATGTCCTTAACGTGGCACAAACAAGCATACTCAGTTACTACCGTACTGCTTGGTTTTCGTTTGATTGTTTTAGATTAATGGCTTCAAAGGTTTTTACAATTTACATAAAATTAATTCACTCTAATTATGACATTTCATAGATGGAAAGGTTTTTGTCAATTCTACGGCAAGAATATATGATGCGCAGTCGTGTGGAGTAACTAAATTGCATGCAATTAAATAATCTAAAGTTATCCGTTACTGGAAAAACTGTGTAATAGAATAAGTTCCTTCCACAAATCTTCATGATTACAATTTTAATCGAATTTGAAAAATAGCCACAAAAACTTTTTTTTCTTTTTGTCCAGATCACTTCTTACTTCTAAAGCCAATATTTGTGATTAACTCTGTCTCTCTCTCTCTGCTCATGTGCCATTCAATCGTATTCTCAAACATGACTTTTTTTTTTTTTTTTTAAATCTGTCCTTGAATCACCACCACTTGGTGCAGTGTGTTAATTTGAAGTTTTGGAAAAGTTAGACTCAGTTATACTTGTAAACACTTAAAGAGCATGCCCTTTTGAACAGTTTCATCTTTACAGTTGTTAGAGTTGTTGACTTCTCCGGAACATTATACACAGATAAGTTGAAGCCAGAAATATGCATACACTTTGCAAAAACATTTCATTTTTTGTCTTTGTCTGAAGTGAAATCAGACCAAGCCTCGCCTGTTTCACGTCTTTCAGGATCACCAAAATTATTTAACTTTGTTAACACTAATGAAAAAAATTTCTTAGAGAATGCTCGATTTTCTTTGAGGTCAAAAGGTTACATACACATAAGTATGTCTATAAAGAACATGGGAAAGACCTGATGACGTGGTCATGGCTTTAGAAGCTCCTGATGAGTTAACTTTTTTTCTGTTTTTTTCTTTCTTTTTTTTTCTATTTGTGTGTCCTGTTCAGCTGTGACACTTTATTCCAGAACAGTTTTATTGTCAAAGTTTTTGAGTTTCCTCTAATTTCTTGATATTTTAGTTGAAGTTTATTGAGGATCAGAGATCAGAGTTTCTAGAGGGCAGAGAGGAACAAAGACAACTCACTAACTATAAACAGAAAAGTAGATCATTACATATCTACAACAAAAACATTAAATATGGGTGTTGCATGACACTGTAACGCTACACCCGTGTAGGAAGGACAGGACAAGATGGGACAGAACAAGGACAGGAGACAAAGCATGCAAACCAAGGATCGTGAACCCACTATACAATTGACTGACCAAGTGAATTATAGAATGAGAATATAAGTGGGGGAACACACAAGCAATTCACGTATACAGTAATCCCTCTCTACTACGTGTATCACCTATCACGTAATCAGTGCAGCGCAGAGTTCTGGAGAAAGAAAAAAACCCAGATAGCTATGTACTAGTGCGCCATTCCTGGTGCGCCGACATGAACCAATGACGGGGGGGGGGAGCCAGCATACATTAGTACAGTACTGTAGCGAGCCGCATTGATAGGGTATAAGGCGGCATCCCCACCAAGACCACATGGACTAATGAAGCAAAAAAAAAAAAACACAATTTACCCCTACTTTGCAGTTTTTCATGTTTCGTAGGTGGGTCTGGTACCAATTAACCGCGAAAAACGATGGATTACTGTACATGAGTTATTCCTATCAGTGAGTAGTCCCACACTCATGAAAGATTCCCAGGGGTTGTGTCCCTACGGACACATGCAAATAAATTCACACCATTGTGCATGAAATAAAAAGATTGCTGTGATGCTGTTCCTGGCTCGCTAAAGTTAAGGACCCCACCCGATCAATCAACAGCAAGACCAGCACCAGGGTTCCACCCTCTAGGAACGCTGTGGAGAGGACACATCCCATGCCAAGGGACCCAGCCTGGTCTGCCAGCCCCTCTGAGGCGCCCTGACATCACGCCACTCAGTGGTGGCCCCAGGGACCTAATGCCATCACATCACAAAACCGTGATCTGAATCTTAAAAAAATCTTAAAATTGGTGGCCAGATCTGAAAAGGCTTTTGCAAGTAAGGGAACCAACAAACCTGATTCAAATAGACCAATTCTGACAGGAGGAATGGGCCAGGATTCCAGCAGAGCCAGAAACTAGAGGAAGGATCCCCAAAATGTTTTACCCAAGTCTTTCAGTTCAAAGAAAATTCTATTCGATACAAAGGAAATGTATGTAAACTTTTGACTCCAAAGAAAATAATATAAAATTCTCTCAGACATTGGTTTTCATTTGATTGTTGCATTTATATTTACTTATTTAGTTTTTCATACAATTGGGCCATCCATAAAAATAAAATGGTTTTGGGTAAAAAGTGTAAAAAGAAAAAATGCAGAAGTTCAGCGAGGATCTCTTAATTATCCAATGTTGACTGATGATGATAAATACAACTCACCTGTGTGTAATCAAGTATCCGTATAAATGCAACTGCTCTATGATAGTCTCAGGGTTCGGTTTAAAGTGCAGAGAGCATCATCAAGACCAAGGAACACACCAGGCAGGTCCGAGATATTGTTGGGGAGAAGTTTAAAGCCGGATTTGGATACAAATACATTTCCCAAGTTTTAAACATCTCAAGGAGGACGGTGCAAGTAATTATATTTAAATGGTAGGAGTATCAGACCACTGCAAATCTACCAAGACTCTGCCGTCCTTCTAAACTTTCACCTCGAACAAGGAGAAGACTGATCAGAGATGCAGCCAAGAGGCTCATGATCACTCTGGATGAACTGCAGAGATCTACAACTGAGGTGGGAGAGTCTGTCCATAGGACAACAATCAGTCGTACACTGCACAAATCTGGCCTTTATGGAAGAATGGCAAGAAGAAAGCCATTTCTCAAAGGTATCCATAAAAAGTCTCGTTTAAAGTTTGCCACAAGCTACCTCCAGTGATGAAAGTCCTCCGGATTTTCCCGGAATTCCGGATTTTTAAATTTTCATGAAAATTGCTCCGGAAACATGAGGAAAAAATTGCCTAAAATTAATCCGGATATGAGTTGAGAACATTGAAAGAACATGCGGTTGAGTTAGTTCTTTTTGCTTTCACGAGCGTAGCCATGTTGAGGCACTAACACTAGTAACAGTCACGCCCCTCCCCTCGCGTTCTATCAAGACGTTATTTTGTGTGGTCTTGACATTAATTTACGTGTTTATTTAATAAACGTTAACTAAACAAGCCTGCTCCAAAACAACCGGTATTGACCCGGAAGCAGGAAATGCAAGTTAACCGTACTGAGCATGTACGAAAGCGCATGTTCAGAACTGCTTCACGTAATGCGAGCGTCATCAACATCATGAGCCATGTCAAAGGAAATTCAGTTACACTAGGCAGGGGTGCTCTTTGTGTCGATTGCGAGGCAGTGTGACAGTTTAAAAAAAAAAAAGAAAAAACATTACCTTGTAGCTTGATTCGGGTGGCCAGCGTCCTATTTACAGCTGTCCCATGGTGCATGAAACCCCCCCCCCCAACAATAAGTCACGATTGCTGAGATGAATGTTTGTTCCAATGTATTGCTAGCTTGTTGCCACGAACGCCGATTATGTTGAAGTAAACTTTCAGCATTTTCAAAATTGCGAGTATAGACCGTTTGTGTTTATTCCTTGACAGGCCAGTGCATTGAAGTTTTCTTCAGATAAAGTTTGTCAGATCAAGAATTTTTATTGATGAAAAATTTTAAATACCGTTTTGTATCATGTTCTACTTATATTAGTTGAAATTGGAAATGATAATTTCGGAGTTTTAAATTTTAGTTTTCTATTTTATTTACATATTTGTTTATTTTATTTTTAATTTACACTTACATTATATTAATCTAGTAAATTATTTTAAGGATTTCCCCTAATCACACCCGCAACTTTATCTGCGAGCATGACTGACCACACCCCTACATTTTTCAAATATGAGTGACTGTGTGCGTGTGTGTGTGTGTGTATGTATGTGTTTATATATATATTAAAGGCAACTGTTTATACTATTAGTATTACTAGATCTATATCTAAGATATACAATGTGGTCGAGTGTATCAGTACAACGCGACGTAACAAGTTTGAGACTTAAACGTTAATAGTAATTACTACAGATCAACTCCTTTAACACGTTTTGCTGTACGGTGTAGAAATTCTAGGATATATTTTTTATATATTCTATACCTATAGTATATGTATGTATGTATATGTATATATGTACAAAGTTTACAAAACAGTGGTGAGGCCGGCCATGATGTACGGATTAGAGACAGTGGCACTGAAGAAACAACAGGAATCTGAACTGGAGGTGGCAGAAATGAAGATGTTGAGGTTCTCGCTCGGAGTGACCAGGTTGGATAGGATTAGAAATGAGCTCATTAGAGGGACAGCCAAAGCTGGATGTTTTGGAGACAAGATTCGAGAGAGCAGACTTCGATGGTTTGGACATGTTCAGAGGCGAGAGAGTGAGTATATTGGTAGAAGGATGCTGAGGATGGAGCTCCCAGGCAAAAGAGCGAGAGGAAGACCAAAGAGAAGGTTTATGGATGTGGTGAGGGAAGACATGAGGGCAGTTGGGGTTAGAGAGGAAGATGCAGGAGATAGGCTAACATGGCAAAAGATGACACGCTGTGGCGACCCCTAACGGGACAAGCCGAAAGGAAAAGAAGAAGAAGTATATGTATATATGTACATGTGGGGGAAAGGACAATTTTAGATGTCTTTTGACTGAATAGTTCGCTTAATTAATTTGTCTTGAGATAAAATGGCATATTTTAATGACAAATGTGGTTTTGCGCTATCCAGTGATAGGGGGCAAAAAATCTGGGTTTGGCCCTCAGGGAACTTCTGCCCCAAATTTTTTTTCGGTCAGGACTTGGAAATTTTACTTTAAATTTTTGTCTGAATTTTTTTCACAGATATTGCCAGAATGCACCACAGCCATCCATATATACCAGGGAGACACACCAAACATGGAAGAAGGTGCTCTGGTCAGATAAAACCAAAATTAATCTTTTTGGCCACAATGCAAAATTATATATTTGCCGTATAAGATACACAGCTCATCACCCTGAACACACCATCCCCACTGTCAAACATGGTGGTGGGAGCCTGATGGTTTGGGTGTGCTTTTTTTTTCTTCAGCAGGGACAGGGAAGATGGTTAAAATTGATGGGAAGATGAATGGAGCCAAATACAGGACCATTCTGGAAGAAAACTTGTTTGAGTCTGAAAAAGACCTGAGACTGGGATTGAGATTTATCTCCCAACAGGGGAATGATCCAAAACATAAAGCCAAATCTACAATGGAATGGTTCACAAATAAACATATCCAGGTGTTAGAATAGCCAAGTCAAAGTCCAGACATGAATCCAATCGAGAATCTGTGGACAGAGCTGAAGACTCCTGTTCACAAACAGTCTCCATCCAACCTCACTAAGATGGACCTGTTTTGCGAGGAAGAATGGGCAAGAATTTCAGTGTCTCGATGTGCAAAACTGATAGAGACATACTCCTTGGGACTTGCAGCTGTAATTGCACAAAAGATGACACTACAAAGTATTAATGCAAGGGGGCAGAATAATATAGCACGACCTGCTGTTCAGTTTTTTATTTGTTAAAAAGGTATAAAGTATCCAATAATGTTTTAGTAAAGTTTTTTTAAATTTTATATCTTTCTTTGCAGCCTGAAATGCAGCAAAAGGTTGAAAAGTTCAAGGGGGTCGAATACTTTCACAAGGCACTGTACATGTTTGTTTGTTTGTTTGATTGATTGATTCATTTTAATCATAGGGCATTGGGGGTCACTTTGTGGGAGCTTTTTGAGAATGCTGGTCAACCATATCCACATCTGTCTGACCGAGAGATTCTCAATCATGTGATCAAGGAGCAACAAGTCAAACTCTTCAAGCCACAACTGGAGCTTCCTTATTCTGACAGATGGTGAGTTTTTCAAAAATATTTCTGAATAAACAATAGTAAACTTGTCTTACCAACTTGCCAAATTTCAATATACAAAATTTTTAAATGAGACATCAAAATTGTGAAAAATCTAGCGATTCTCTCTGCTCACATTATGGTCTGTCCAGAGTATCCATTGAAACACCCCATGCTCAACTGTTAATTAAACCCCTAAACATAACCTGACCTGGAAAAAAAAAGGATGCTACACATGATCTAGCATCATTCTTTAAATGTCACTGAGACCAAAATATACATTTTAAAGGTTTACTCCATAGGAAATGTATTTTGTTTGTTTTATAAAACAAATGTAGCTAAAATTTCATAAAGAAAAATATTTAAAACATTCTCAACACAGCAGAAATGAAATAAATTAGCATCAAAGTAAGTCTCAAGATTTTGTTCGAAATGTCACTTAGATTCGGCAAGTTCTGGTACTCTCCAAAAAGTGACATCACGTCAAGACAACATTTAGCTAGAGAGTGAAAAAGCTAGCAAAGATGGTGATCGAGGAAATGTGTTATATACAGCTGTTCTGTGTCAAATGCTGACGGAGTCAATTTACATGAATGGACGAAACATGAACGGATAGGCAGATTATGGACCAGGTTTGTGAAGACAAAGCGGGCACACTTACAAATCAAAGTGGACAGTAATATGTTCCAAGCATTTCACGGCGGACTGCTTTGAAAACCCGGTACAGCGTTCACTTGGTTTCGGTAGCAAGTCCATAACATGTTCAATTGTTTGGTATTGACAAGTATCTACTTCGTTTTAAATATAAGTACAATAGGGATACAGATATATAAGTCAGCTAATATCTGTATCCATGTGATGTTTAGGAGGTGACGAAATTTGGACTCTGTATAAAGTTAGTGCACTGTTGATGCTGAGGTCTTGCTGAAATTCGACTACGGCTGTGTGTGCTCTAAAGTGTTAGGTGGATTATTTCAAATATGGGCTAAATCTTTAAACGCAGAACGATACCAAAAGTTTCAATTTTTGTTTTACGCCGATTCAGTCGCTAGTACAACAACAAAAAACTGTTGTGTGCAAGCACCATCAGACGTTTAAATGTGTTTGAATTAAATTATTTTGTCAACAAGGTGTACGAAGATTTCTTGAGGGACCTACCAGTCTGTGTTTTGGGTGCGAAGTTCCACGTCAACTTTGTCAGGTCTCGCCGAATCCCATCATTGTGTTGTAATCGCTGCTCAGACGTCACACCAGTTCGAAAATATATGGTTGAATTACACCTGCATAGGATGTTTTTCGAACATGGGAAGAATGAGAAAATCCCCCCTCTTCAGTTCCTTTGTCTTCCACAGAGCATTCTGTAGTTTATTGGTTGTTTGTCGCTATGCCGAGTAGGGGCGTACACTTCTCCTAGGTCTTATGGGTTGGGTCCCTTATCTATGTTCTATTTATTTACCTGCGGCAGTCTATGTGTAGCTGCTCACTGTGTTCCATGTCCTCTGAGTTCAATAAACACTTATTGGTACGGCAACCCTTGTGATCTCTTATGCATGCACAAGATGCCAGTAGCATTTACGCATTCCATAAAAACTTCATCACTGCTGTCCTTATTTTCTAGATCCCACTCGCATGTCTGATTGTCTGTATAGGAAGCCATTTCTGTACTGGGGTTGTCTTTGAGTGATGTCATACGGAAGCAGCTTCAACAGAGCCTCGGTTTGAAACATGGGAGGCATTTGGATTACAGAGAAAATTTGCACTTTGCTGCAAATTTATTTAATTTCTGTTGTGTTAAGAGTTTTAAAAATATTTGTGTTGAGAATTTTAAAAAGATTTTTAATGAAGTTTTAGCTACTTTTGGATGATAGACAAATAAAACACATTTCCTCTGGATTAGACTTAAAATAAAGATTATCAAAACTCCATATAATAATCGCTTTGGTAATACGAGTCAGAAAAAGTGAGCTGGGAGAGTTTTATTAAAGCGCAAAGTTGTGAAAGTGTGACTTGACATCCCAGTGGTGGCCATATTGTCTGTGATGTCGTGATGTCTCATGAAGGCATCACACTGGGGCAGTCGCCATTGACAACACGCTGTGCCAAATGCAATGGGAGATGAACAACAGTGATTTTCGTATTTTTCTGAAGCCCCTTCTGACACTCAAGCTCTTTTTGAGGAAGCGAACAACAAGAGGCCATTTTACCAGATCGTTTCGAACCATATTTAGATATGCGGAAAACTAACAGACTCCCCAAAATACAGACGAGGATGAGGAACCCGATGAAATATTCAAAATGTCCGATATTTGTTCGAGTTCCTAACCCCTTTACAAGTCTTGTGTATGTGGCATACTCAAGAGGACCCATGCCAGTGTGACGGTCTGAGTGCTCCCCGTGCTGAAAAGTCTCCTTGTGTTTAATGTGCATGCATTACTAAAGGAGGAGCTCTAGGTCAATATCAGACGCTTACTGGGAAATCCCCCAGTGTCATAGTTCACCTTCTTCTACATAGCGGGAGCTAACATATGTTATAACCTGACCCTAGCCTAACCTGAAACAAGTTGATAAAAAGGTATACACATATATGTACATTTGCTGTGTTCGTCTTTCTGAGATGTCCATAGCAAACATGATCACTCGGCGACAAGTTGTCGAATGGCACATGTTGAAGCATGGATGGGGATGTTTCAGACTTGCCAGAGGTTTACAAAATATACGCGATTTTCAGCACCGGGAGCACTCAGACCATCACACCGGGCGAAGTATATACGTCAGGGGTGCCCAGACGCCGGTGGGGGGGAGAGCCTCTTTCTCCTCCCCAGCCCCGGCTCGACCGCATGCGGCGGCCCGCCTCTCCGTCCGACCCACCTCCACGTCAGGGTAAACTGCAGCCCGCGCCACCACTAACGGCGACCTGCGCCACTGCTAACGGCGGCCCGCGCGCATCGACACCTTTAGCACCCCATACTTACTTACTTTAACTTTAACTCATTCATGGGCAGGGTGGCAATTTTTTGCCTTATTGAGATAAAAGTCTCCTACCAGGTCAGAATCAAGGAAATAACACTTCTTTTTCGTTTATGGTTATGTTATATGATAACTTTACTAATTTATGATCTTGTCCCAAAATGCTGCCAGGAAGAGGGTACTTGCGTTTTCTTAGTAGATCGTCCTAAAAAACAGAATCAGATTAAAACACTTAAATATTTTGATATACTGAAGGATATAATGCATAGAAATCATGATGTCCTAAAAATGGGACGATGCCCACGAATGGGTTCATAAAACGGTTTTATGTTTTATCATGACACGGATCTTTTGTTACTAGAATGTTCCTTTAGGGATGAAGATGGCTGTCGACAAACACCTACCTGTCATTTGGATCACACAAAGCTCTTGTCCTTTGCACCTGTGCAATCCATTTTTCACGATGAATCGGGGCTTTTGGAAACATGTGACATGTGAATCCATCCTCCCGAGTGTTCAAGCAAAATCCAGCAACACTACGAGTGGGCATTTTGGCGAACACGCAGAAAAAAATGGTAATTTCTCGCCTGTACAAGAGGGAAAGACACTCGACTCCACTGCTGTATGTGTCTGCAAAATACGTCACTTCCGGCTTCTCCTTCAACCCAAAACCCTCAAAAGATTTTTCATGGCGGTCGATGTACAGCAACATTCTGAGTTGCTGTGAACAAACAGATGAGTCCAATCTGGCTGATTTGTTTTTTGGTTAACAACATATTAAATGTCATGTTTTAGGTCTCGGTGGCACTTTCAGCTTACACTTAGCTACATGTTTGAGCTGTGAAAATAGATCCACTTAAAGCCTCCAGTGGCTGGACTATATACCACTAGGTCATTGTGGGGCTCTTTCCACATCCACCACAATGATGCACTCTAACGTGGCCATTTCAACACGAAGATCTGGTGCACACACTGGCTGTCATGTTGGATTTTTTTTCCTTACTCTTCCATCTTTCTCTCCAATCACCGATCCGCGAGTTATAATAAAGTAATAATATAAAAAATATAAAGTAATAAATAAAGAAAATAAGTATTTGAACACCCTGCTATATTGCAAGTTCTTCCACTTAAAAATTATGGGGGGGGTCTGAAATTTTCATCGTAGGTGCCTGTCCACTGTGAGAAAGATATTGTAAAAAGAAAATCCAAAAATCACAATGTATGATTTTTTTTAATGATGTATTTTTGTGATACAGCTGCAAATAATTATTTGAACACCTGTCGATCAGCTAGAATTCTGACCCTCAAAGACCTGTTAGTCTGCCTTTAAAAGTCCACCTCCACTCCATGTACTATCCTGAATTAAATGCTCCAGTGTGAGGTCGTTAGCTGCATAAAAACACCTGTCCACTTCATACAATCAGTAAGACTCAAACTTGCAACATGGCCAAGACCAAAGAGCTGTCCAAAGACACCAGAGACAAAATTGTACAACTCACACGGCTGTAAAGGCTACGGAGAAATTGCCAAGCAGCTTGGTGGAAAAAAGGTCCACAGTTGGAGGAATCATTATCATTGGAAGAAGCGAAACAAGATGGACCAATCTCTATTTAATTGACCTGTTGATTTACTGTATATACTAGTGTACTTAATTTTTTTAAATTTAATTAATTAATTTAATTTTAATTTTTAAAAAGTATATTTACAATAAACAATGTATCTTTGTTCGTGGCTGTGGAGTTTTTGACCAACTTATTCAATAGACTACTAGCAGGAGAGAAAATGCCAGAAGAATGGTGGAAAAGTGTGCTCATCCCCATTTTTAAGAACAAAGGCAGATGATATTGTGATCTGCAGTGAAAGTAGGGAACAGGCAGAGGAACTACTGGAAAGATGGAGGCATGCAATGGAAAGGAGAGGAATGAAGATTAGCCGAAGTAAAACAGAATATATGTGTCTGAATGTGAGGGGCGGAGCAGTAGGAGTGAAGCTTCAAGGAGAAGAGATAGCGAGGGTGGATGATTTCAAATACTTGGGGTCAATAATAGAGAGCAATGGGGAAAAAGTGAAATGAAGAAATGGGTCCAAGCAGGGTGGAACAGTTGGCGTAAGGTGTCTGGTGTTCTATGTGACAGAAGAGTATCTGCTAGGATGAAGGGCAAAGTTTATAAAACAGTGGTGAGGCCGGCCATAATGTACGGATTAGAGACGGTGGCACTGAAAAAACAACAGGAAGCAGAACTTGAGGTAGCAGAAATGAAGATGCTGAGGTTCTCGCTTGGAGTGACCAGGTTGGATAGGATTAGAAATTAGCTCATTAGAGGGACAGCCAAAGTTGGATGTTTTAGAGACAAGGTTAGAGAGAGCAGACTTCGATGGTTTGGACATGTTCAGAGATGAGAGAGTGAGTATATTGATAGAAGGGTGCTGAGGATGGAGCTGCCAGGCAAGAGTGTGAGAGGAAGACCAAAGAAAAGGTTGATGGATGTTGTGAGAGAGGACATGAGGACAGTGGGTGTTAAAGAAGATGCACGAGATAGGCTTAGATGGAAAAAGATGACACGCTGTGGCAACCCCTAACGTGACCAGCCGAAAGGAAAAGAAGAATGTATCTTTGTTCGTCTATTTATGCCCGTGAAGCAGAGTGACAGAATAAGTGAATGGTTTTCTATTAGATAGCAGGAAAACAGTAATTAATGTATACCACTTTTTTGACATTTTTGTTTGTTGGTGTGCTGTGAAGTTTTTCACTTGTAAATTATGTTCCTTAGCTCTATAAAGGTTGGAAATAACTCCTCTCGTCAGGTATTCTAATCTAAACCAACATTACAGCGTGACGGAAATAATGAGAAATAATTTACTGTAATTTGTGTAATTAATTACTTCACCCACACCCAAACTTTAGAGATTGATTCGACTGAATGACAGCTTGTCTACAAGCGTTAGTGCTAGCATTAGCTTGCTAGCCTTCATAACTTGTTGTTGCCTGCCTCTGGGTCGTACTGTGTTAAAAAGTATGTGAACATACCTCAAGTGAGCCTTAAATGTCCACTCCTGTCCTAAGCAGTGGTGACCGCCAACAAACATTTTTCCGCCTTTTTCCTCTTGGAAAAACAGTCAGCATGACCACTTGTTGTCCTCGCCACGGTAAAACATGGACTGGTTGCATTTGAGTTGACAAGATAAAGTCAAGTGATCACAAATAACGTTATGTAGTACTATCAGAATATAAGAACTTATTGGGTGGTGCAATTGTGAGACCAAATTCACCTTGCAGTCTGATTTAAGGATTGTGTGTTGTGTGTCCCATACTGCCATTTTTTTTTTTAATAACGTTACTGCGCATCAGATATTTACAGTACTATGTCAAAAGACATTCGACAAGGTTAAAAAACAAACCTTTAGATTCAATTATACTGTGCACGATTGTGACATGCAGTCGATCAATTACGTCATTGATCAGATCGGCAAATTAATATATTCCAGCCCGTCATCCAAATAATTTCAGCTGTGACCGCTCAGGCCAATAAGATCAGGATAAAGTCTATCAGTGACGAGCACACACTCACAGCCGACAGATTTTTATTTTTATTTCTCTCAGCCCATCTCGCTTTTCTGTCTTTGTTTGGATGACGTGTGCACTTAAAACCAACAACAAAGTGCTCTTAAGTGGCCACGGCAGGAGAAATTTTCAAAGCAAGCATAGTAATGTTCTGGTCTTATAATTAAGACCATTAATTGAACTTGGGTAGCGTAAGACAATTCTTTATTTCCATTTGATAAGATCTCATGCCAAGAACAGCTTCTTTACTCTTCATTTCCTGAATGTGTTATCACACTCAAAAGTGTCTGGAATTGTCACACTGCCACCTTGTGGTTGTTCCTTTCTGTAATACTTATCACTACATCTCCCTTCTAAACAGTAGGGTATAACGTTACCCTCAACATTACAAACTTCAGCAAATCCATGAATCACAATCTACTTGCTTTAGCTCTCAAACATCACTAGTAGTAAATAAAAATAATTAGGTCTTAGCTTTTCTTAAGCAAGAATATTGTGCTAATGTTATGAAAAAATCAGCACCTCTCCCCTTAACAAATGTTAACCCTATAGTAACATTGTAAAACATGCAACTGTTCACAGATTATTCATGTTCTATTAGTCTCGCCGTATGTTTCCTTGGCCTGGTGAACCTCAGTGTCTTAGTCACTTGTGAAGGGAATGACCTAGGACTTAGTTCTCTGAGGACTGTTGCTTTCCTGGCCCAGAGGTCAAGGCATCCGATCTAACATCCGATGCTGGCCGCGAAGCAGTTACCATGTTGATTTGTGTTTCAGCAACACATTGTAGCGCTGACAGACCTGTCCTTGATTGGTGTTGATGCTCTTGTCAAAGCATCCACCAGGACCATGTATTTTCCTGGCATGTAAACTAACTCAAAGTTGTAACGATGCAATGTCATCATCATATGTTGTATTCTGGGTGACATGCCTTTGAACTGCTTTATCCTGATGGTTATGACTGGTTTGTGGTCAGTCCCTACTGTGAAGGTCAGCAAGCCATACACATAACTGAAATTTTCCACATCCAAATACTAAGCCCAAAATGTCTTTTTCTGTATGTGCATAGCGTTGCTCTTTCTTTGTCATTGATCTGGACGCATATGCCACATCTTGCCATTTGTCTTGGTTCTTTTGTTGTAACACAGCTCCCAAACAATCTTTAGAGGCATCAGTGGAGATCTCTGTTGGTTTTGATGGATCAAGGAATCTGAGTACTGGCGCTTTAATTTTTCTCCACTCAATCTCATGTCGAGCAGTCCACTCAAAAACTGTGTATGCTGTAACAACTCCCCGAGGCATGCTGGTTTGGTGAGATTAGGATTGAATTTACCCAGGAAGTTAATCATTTCCATGACTCTCAGCACATCTTTTTTGTCAGTGAAGGCAGGCATGTCCAATATAGCTTGCATTTTTGATTGGTTGGGTTCTACTCTTTCGCTCGTGACCTTGTCACCCAAGAAAGCCATCTTGAAGACCCCAAACAGGCATTTTTCTCTGTTCAGTTTTAGTCCAATCTTTTTGAGTCTTTGTAGGAGTTTTTCCCCAGCCTCTCGTCATGTTCTTACCAAGTATTTCCCCCAACGACCATGTCATCAATGTAAACTGCTGGTGTCTTCCAGACCTTCTATGATGGACTCCATCACTCTGTGAAATATCCCAGGTGCCAATTTGATGCCAAATTGCAATCTCAAAAAACAGTACCTTCCAAAAGGAGTGAAAGTAGTGTACCTGCTGCTTTCTTGGTCTAGTCGCAGTTGCCAAAAGCCTCTTGAAGCATCAGGTTTACTGAAAAGTTTTGCACCAGCCATTTCACTCATTCTCTTCTCGCTTTGGAATTTAAAAATGTTCTCTTTTAATTTTTTAATTAAGTCTTTGGGATCAAGGTCGACTTGTAGAGCACCTGTATTATCATCATCATTATTATGATTATTATTATTATTATTCATGCATGTGATGGAGTTCTGTGGGCTCTTCCACTCGTTCAATAACGCCCATTTTAGTCAATTCATTCAAGTTAAGCTTTCAAACCAGCTCTGAGTGGGGCTGGTGCTCTTCTTGGAGCATGTACCACAGGCTTGGCATTTTCCTTCAGCTGAATTTAGTATGTGGAAGACAATGTTCCATGTCCTTTTAAGACCATTGGAAACTTGTTGACTGACTGTACGTTTCTCACACCGCTTTTGGTCTAATATTTTGCCTTGTTTTCCTCTTTCCATGTTGTCAGTATTTACCTGATGGATTCTCTTCACTAATCCCAAGGCCTCAGATGCTTTTTCTCCTTAAGGTGACTCTTGTTCATTCGGCACACTGGTAAATCAAAAATTGTGCTTGCCTTTTGCCGTCACTTTGTCTGATTGCAACCACGTTTGTTTTTTATGGGCTGGAAGCTTTCCGAGATATGCCTTTTCCCGAGAATCTTCTGGGCCTCACGATCAGAGCCTTGAAATCTTTCTCATTAATCAAGTTTGCCTTGGCTCCCGTGTCAATTTTAAATGTTTCCATTGACCCATTGACTAATAGTGAAATAGTCCTTTTATCAACAGTTGCTGTGTTGACAGACTGGCCTACATTGTTACTTTTTGCAGGCAGTGTGCTGTTTTCTTCAATCTGTGACACCATTTTGATGGAAAACGTATCACTCAAGTCATCACCATCATCAATGTCTTCCTGCACTGTGTGTACATGTTTCTTTTATGAGAGTCAGATTGTAGCATACTGATTTTTTTTCCTTTACAATGCACATTTTCTCAGAGGCTGGACATTGTCTTGGTCCGTTGTTCACCACATTTTGCAAGTGGAAATCTCTTTTTTGAAGGTGTCATTTTGAAATTTACTACGATGCTTTCCTTTTAGTGTTAAGGCATTCCCTGCCTCCGTGTCTTTATATGTTCCTCAATGAGCAGACTCATTAAAGGTCAACACATGTTGTTGTGCTAGCTCACTGGATTGACATCTTTACAGCATTGTCCAAACTTGAGTTTCGACTCTCTTAACAGTTTCTCTCTGAGTTTGTAATCATTTATTCCAAACATGATCGAATCTCTCATGGAGTCTCTGAGATTATCAAAATTACAGGACTGAGTTTTAATCTTGAGGTCAGTGAGAAAATTGTCAAATGACTCACCTTGTTGTTGTCCGCGTGAACAAAAGTAGTTTCATATGTTTCATTTTTCTTTGAAAGGCAATGCTTGTCGAATTTCTTTCACATCTCATTAAACCTAGCTTTGTCATCAAGTTGAGCATACACAAATGTGTTGAATACTTTCTTTCTTCTGTCCTCTATGGTGAGCAGCAGGTCAGTTTTTCTCTCTGCCCTTGCATCCACTCCCAACAGCCACAATGTAGAGCAGGAATTGCTCTTTGAAAGCTCACTCAGTGTGTCACAAGTGTCTGCAATTGTCACGCTGCCACCTTGTGGTGGTTCCTTTCCACAATACTCATCACTATAAGCGTGGCTAGCTATCTAGCTAACCGGTATTGTGGATGTTGTAACTCATGCCAGTCTCAATCAGTGCATTACATGGTTCCGTTTAACCAAGGCCAGCATCCCTTTGTTACTCCTACGTTCTGTCTGTATCTCTGATGCAACATTTTTAAGACAGTCTGACTTTACTGTTCAGCTCCTTGTAACAGACATTTTACTTCAATGTCGCTATGTTTTTTTTTCTTCTAGGTACGAAGTCCTGCAGTTCTGCTGGCTCTCTCCTGACAAGCGTGCGACAGCTGAGGAAGTTCACCGTTTACTCATCTACCTGCGCATGCAAGGCCAAAGGGACCTAGAAGAAGACTTTGAGCAGCGCTGGGACGCTCTCAAGCCGAGCATTTTAACACGACAGACCACCGTTAGCCACTCGTCCTTCCCAATCCTGGAGCAGTTTGCAGATGATGCCCTCCAGCAGGACATTGATGAGGTGCTGACTGTCACAGAAACCAGCAAAGGACTGAGTTTTGAATACATTTGGGAGGCAGCCAAGCACGACCACTATGATGGCAGCCATTCTCACCTGGGCATGGACACAACAGTGAACTACCAGAGCATGTTTTTTCCTGTTTCTACTGAAGACATCCAGGCTCATTTCCCAGATCCTATTGCCAGACTATCAAATGCTGATGGTGGGAACACTCAGTCTGGAATTACTGGAATTGTTCCAGTGTTCAATACTCAAAAGCCAGCTAATGGCAATGGTTACTACATCCAACTTGAAGAAGAAGCAGAAGAAGGTAATACTGGACAAAATGGTGTTCAAAAGACAGACTTCAATTCAAGCCAACAAGACTTTGTTGTTCTCCAAGATGTTCGTTTGGATGAATCCAGCACAGACGCTGATTTTTTTCATCACAGTATCGACTCCAAGGATTCTTACTTACCAGACAGTCATATCTGGTCATCTCTTGAAAATGATAGTCCATACCACACCAATATTTTCACAGAGGAAGAGTCCAATCAGGAGGACTCTGTATCTTGGAGACAAGATTTTGTGGCGCTTCCAGAGGGCAACGGGAACCCTTTTTGTGTAAATACTCCTTTGGATGTGCAAGACATGAGTGCACATGATAATTTCTTAGAGAGTTGTTCAGAAGCCACTCACCAGACTCAGGAGGAGGACAGTGTTGATATAAAGAGAATCAAGAACACTGGTAAACTGGCTGAGAATTATCAGTTTCTTAAGGAACACAACTTGATGAAAGAAGTCACACACTTTCTAAATCCACAGCAGAATTTTCTATCTCCCGGTGTCATCCATGAACCGGAAGAAACCTTCAGAATGGCTTCTTGGGACAACCTGGAGGCCTATGGCAGCCTAAATGCAGCTGATACTTATTTAAAGCCTGCATGTAGTAGCACGTCCCCAAGACGGGCAATTTTGGAGTCGTCTTGCACCAATTTCGGGGAACATAACCCATTTCGGGTACAAAATGAAACAGTGTTGCCTTTCATTACTGTTGTCTCAGAAGACGAATTATGCAACCAGCTGCCATCTAGTAACAGTTCTTCCACTGAGGACCTCACTCTGCTCCCACCCTCAGCCAGAGATGTAGACTCTGATTTCCATTCTACCTCGGAAATGTTAGATATTATCCTTAGTCAGACTGATGATCAGATTACTGTGTTCTCTGAAAGTGCCACTACAGACATATTGTACACAAATGCCAATCCTTCCACCTCGGACCAGGACATTGAAACCTCGAACAGTAGTGATCAACACCTCATTGGAAGTCAAATATCTGAGAAGCCACATATTCAAGGATCTGTTTCAGACAGTGGAAATGTTGATAATCTGACCAGCGTTGTGCTGTTGAGTGAACCCATTGAGGATGCCGATTTGGAAATGGACCCAAATCTGTTGGACCAGGAAGAATTATTTATCGATACCAATGGACAACCTCTCGACAGATCCTCTCTGCTGGTCTCTGGGCCTTCTTTAGACCAGATTAGTCAGGACAGTTTACTTGAGGACAGCATGTCTACTACTCTGCCAACTATTGACCACACTGCTGAGACACCAGACTCTTTAGACTCCCTTGACATTCACCGTCCCGAAGACCAACACAAGCTCCAGCCTCCGTACAAGATAGCTGACAGTGGGTATGAGACGGAAAACCTGGAGTCTCCTGAGTGGAACTCTCAGCCCAACAATAAGGACCTCTCGCCTGTGAAAAATGGCGAGAGTGTAGCCCAAAAGGAAAACAATACAGATGAGATTGCTACTGCAACCAATTTGGTGCCTCCAGAAATTGTCATCTCTGAAGCCGATGGCACGCCAGACACTCCTGGTGAAGATCATGTTGAAGTCATTACTGTCGAAGAACCGCTCATGAGTAGTAATTACAGGGACTCCGCCTACTTCTCGGACAATGACGACAAAGCTGAAGATATAAATGCAGAAGGTTCTGCCGATGTCCGTTCACTGGCAAACTCTACAAAAGTTGCAGTGGCAGTACAGGAAAGTCCAATTGAGCGTATTGTAGAGTCGTTAATACAACAAAAAGATTTTTGTGCTGCCTCAGAAGTGCAGGGTGACATCAGAGAAGAACCAGATCCATCTCCAAAGATGCATTCAGATGTAAAAAAAAATGTAACAGAACCTCCAAGATGGTCGAATCATGACAGAGACAAATCATACATTTTCAACAATCAAGCAGAGTCTCCTGAGCCAGATCACCCTCTCCCCACCAGTCCACTTCCATTGCCCGAGGACACTGTTCACGCAAAGCTGACCAGGACCTTTGCCGGGGAGGCCCATAAAATAAAAGAGCCAGACGTGGAGGGTCGTTATCTGGGCCGGCGAGATAACCCAGAGGATGGTGTGGACGCCGACGAAGAGAACGAAAACAGTGATGACTCTGACGAGGATATTCATGCCTACCAGCTCCACAGCTCCAGCTCAGACAGTGAGGAGGAAAGTGCACACGCCGTGCCGCTCATCATCTCCGATGACAGCGACACCAAGAATTTGAGGAGCTTATTGAAACCCACAACATTCAACATTGGGGCTCCAGGCTCCTCGGCCACGACCACCAAGAGAGCTGTTTCCTTCTTTGATGATGTTACCCTCTACCTCTTTGACCAGGTAAACTTTGGTGTCCGTCTTGGTGTCAGCAATTTTTTTCCCCGACGCTAGAGTTTTCGATCTTTACACTTTTTTGTAGCGCTTGACTTCATTAGGGTTACAGGTAACCTGGGGTCCATCCAGGCTCACTGCAGGTGAGTCAACCGTGGGGCACATAGACATTAGGCATTCATAATACACACATTCACACTTGAGTGGACTTTACAGCGATTTTATTGGCCTGATCCGCTGATAATTGGGATGTCATAATTCGCTGATCCGATGTCATTGATCAGCTCCAAGAAAGATATACTCTGTATCCCCGTCGTCCACAGTATATCTGACTCGAAAATCTGGTTTATTTTTATATAGTAGTAAAAGGTTTTTTTTGTTTGACTGTACTGTAAATATCTGACAACCTAAAGTTACTAAAACATTTTTTAAAAAAGTGTCTGCAGCATGGGTTCGGTTTAGGTGACTAAGAAAATCAATTGCATGAGAAAAATATGAATTTTACATGAATTAAGTGTATCAATCCAAGAGAAATTAGTTTTACAAGGATACAAAGGTGATATTACAGGAAAAAAAACTTACAAAAATAAAGTACTACTATAATTAGCTTTTACTTTTATAAGATTAGTGATATTACAAAGAGTAATTTACTAAAGTTATAACAGTCCTCAATTCTTTATTACATTAGTTTAAGATACAAATTTTAAAAGAATAAAGTTGACAATATTACCATAAAAAGTTTGGTTTATAGTTTGAGTATAATAAAAAAAATTTAAGCAATTTTACAAGCCTAAAAATAGAATCAAGTCAATACCATTACAAGAAATGTACAGGAAGTCCTTGATTTACGAATGGAATCTGTTCCTACGTTAGTGACATAACCCGAATTTCCGCATAAATTGGATTTCACAGTTAAAGGTCTAACCCAGAGGAAATGTATTTTATAGCTTGTTTTGTTTGTTTACAGTAAACACGAGCTGCCACAAACAATTCTTTACAGGACCTTCAAAAAGAACCTTTTAAGACACATCCTGCTTCAACTTGTCTAGAGAAGACATCTGTATACAGGATTTTGTAATATAAAAAAATGATTTGGAATTTCATGACTTTCTTCTTGCTTTTTAACACAAGCCTTAACTTTGAGCAATGGTATGTTGACTTTTTATATCAAGAGCGCCTTTAAAATAACCTTGAGTCGTGCTAAATGCTGCTTCCACTTGTTTAAAGACAAAGGCACCTCTGTACATTGCATAATGTATCTCCTTAACTACCTTTTTACATCATCATAACTAAAATCCACTGTGTTGTGATTCAGGACACCCCCACTAAGGAGCTAGGTGACCACTCATATGGCGCCAACACGCACACACCACAGTTTAGCAGTCCTGTGCAAAGTTCCAGCTACATGAACCGCTTCACCAACTCTGAGAGCTCCACAGATGAAGAAGGTAAACACTTCCACACATGCATGACTCTCCACACACCCTTCACTCATCGCCCGCTTTCCTCAGGGGGTGGTTTTGAGTGGGATGATGACTTCCCCTCAGCACCCACCTTCTCCTCCAAGACGCACGTAGATGTGGAAGCGTCCAAGAGCTCAGCGTCATCCCGCATCTCATCCCCGGCGGCTGCAGTGGCGGCTTCCAGCTGGGAAAGCTCCTCCAACTACTCACGCTTCTCCATCTCACCGGCCAGCATTGCTACCTTCTCCTTGACGCACCTCACAGACTCTGATATTGAACAAGGAGGCTAGTTGACAACACACTAAGAATCTCTTTTGTAGCTGAGCTAATCCGCCTTCGAGATCCTCCACCATGTTGCCATTATAGAATCCATTTATTATATTCAAAGATTAATACGACAGTTCCTCTTTTGTTGTGGGGGTTAACTTCATTAGACAAAATCTGTTATATAAGACCAATTTATTATTTGTAGGAATTTAAAAAAAATCATATGGATTTCCATGGCAAGTGATGTTTTAGAATGTGCTCCATTTGTTCACGTGAGATCGCCAATACACGCTACACAAGCACATGCCTCCACAAAGTGGCTGTGCTTTGCTTGAGTGACATGACCCATGCAGACATGCCAAAAACACACACAAAATCTATTACCTGGCTGTGCACTATCTTTCGCAGTGATTTCTTGGGAGTATAGGCAGCGCAAAGCGTCAATGAGAAGTAGGGTTGGTTGTTCAAATGAGTGCTATAAACCCGAACAAAAGCAATTTCCTGGCTGTACACTGTCCTTCACAGCGATGATCTCAGCTGTGTAAGTACGCAAAGCGTCATGGGAAGTAGGGCTAGCAGATGCTGCTGTTCACCAGAGATTTCTGATGCTCTTTTTAAATACAGGATTGTAGTTGTACAAAACCAAGCTAAAAATTGCTTGTTGCTTGCATTTGTTCTCAAACATACGTTTAGTGTGCATTAGCTGAGCATCAAGCTACGTTGGTATTTGTGAATCTTTTTCCATGAAACCTTTGACTGTGGCTGATTTGTAAAACATTGACATCCCGGTCATGTTCAGTGCATCACAGAACAACTAGGTGACTGACTAAAAGTGAGTTGAAACTGCTTGGTCACGGTTTTTCCATGCAAAATAAGAGCTCATTTGTCACTATGGGTTTTTGATGCCAAGTTCTAGTCAAATAGCCAATAACAGTAACTGCACTAGATGTGCAGACATGCACTACACTGATCTTTTTTTTTTTTAAGAAGGGATCTTCGATATAGCAAGGGATTACTGTACATTGGTATTGATGCTGATACTGTACAGGTATGTGCCCAAAAATTTGAATATCGATGGAAACTCCATGTTTCAATTATTTGTCAAAATGTGAAACGTGTATGAGTTCATCAAGCCTTTATTGGTTTTAATTTTAATGATTATGGCAGAATAAAAAAGCAGTATTAGAATATAGTAATCCATCATTTTTTGCGGGTAATGGGATCACGGGATAAAGCCACTCGTGCGCTTATTGTTCGATGTTGCGCCAGGAACCAGTTGTATGCCTTGTATTAACGCCTTTTTCTGCAATATGCCGATATGGCATGCTTATTTTTATTTATCGTGATGAATTAAAAAAAACCTTAAAGCACTGAAGCCACAAAACTTGAAGCGCAAAGTGGGGAAAGAACTTTGTTTTATGACCAAGTTCAACATTGTAGGTGCCCTGTCCGTATTTTTGTCAGCTTTGCAGAACACTTGCAGAGGTTCTCCTCAGCCTTTAAATGGTCTCAGTCTGGCTAAGTAGACTTCACAATCATGGAGGGCTTTCACAAGACTGCTGACTTAGTGGTTGTGCCGAAAAACCATCATTGATTCACTCCATGGAGAGAAAGGGTCTCAAAAATAAATTACAAAAGAAGCTGAATGCTCACTGACATGTTATGAGGAAGGGAAAAGCATAGCTGGAAAAAGTGGACAAATGACAGGGATGACCACGTCCTTGAGAAGATTGTCAAGCAATTGCGATTCAGAAATCTGGTTGAACTATCATAAGGAGGGGACTGAGGCTGGTGTCACTTCATCAAGAAACACCAAATCCAGATGTCTCCATGTCATGAGTTGTAGCTGTAGAATTGCATAGGTAAAGCCACTTCTTCCTCTTACTTTTCTTTTGGCTTGTCCCGTTAGGGGTTGCCACATCGTGTCATCTTTTTCCATTTAAGCCTTGTGCATCTTCCTCTCTGACACCCACTGTTCTCATGTCCTACCTCACAACATCCATCAACCTTTTCTTTGGTCTTCCTCTCTCTTTTGCCTAGCAGCTCCACTCCTGTACCAAAAACATTGTCAGAAGCACTTGCGCTGGGCTAATGAAAAAAAGTACTGGTCAGTGGTCAGCTTCCGATGAAAGTAAATTAATTATTTCATTTGGAAAGCCCAACGTCTGGACGAAAACTGGAAGAAACATAAAAGTCAAACTGCTCAAAGTCCAGTATGACGTTTCCACAGTCCATGATGGTGTGGGGAGCCATCTTATTTACTGGTGTATGTCCCATTGTCTTTTATTATAATTTTTAGTCCACAGTCAACGCATTTGTTGACCAGGAAATTTTAGAGCACTTTATGTTTTTGTAGACAATGATTTTATTTTCCAGCAGGATATGGAATCGGCCTACAGAGCCCAAATTACGAAAACCCTGCTTAATAGCAATAGAAAAACAGTACAGTGATTGGTCAACCATTTTTCCTAACATGAACCACATTGTGCATTGCATCGGGTATTGTCAAGATGAAGATGAGGAAACAGAAACCCCCAAATGCAGATGATCTGAAGACCAATATGAAAGCATCTTGGGCTACATTAACACCTGAACTATGCCAAAGGCTGATCACCTCCATACCATGCTGCATTGATACGGTAATTCATGCGTCAGACGCCCCAACTAAGTATTGAGGGGATATTAATACAGTTTTCACAAGCCCAACATTTCTGTTGACGATCCTTTTTTGGTGGTCACATGAATTATGCTAATTTTGTGAAATACTGGATTTATTTTTGTTTTTCTGCCATAATCATCAAAATTTAAACAAATAAAGACTTGAAATAATTTTGCCTTATTTGTGGTGAACTCGTATATCATGCAAGTTTCTCTTTTTGAAACAAATTGTTGAAATAAATGGACTTTCCCTCAATGTTCAAATTTTTGGCCACATACAGTGAAGAAAATAAGTATTTGAACACCCTGCTATATTGCCAGTTCTCCCACTTAGAAATCATGGAGGCGTCTAAAATTTTCATCGTAGGTGCATGTCCACTGTGAGAGGGATAATCTAAAAAGAAAAATCCAGAAATCACAATGTATGATTTTTTTATTTTTTTTTATGGTTTGTGTGATACAGCTGCAAAAAAGCATTTGAACACCTAAGAAAACCAATGTTATTTGGTACAGTAGCCTTTGTTTGCAATTACAGAGGTCCTGTATTTGTTCACCAATTTTGCACACACTGCAGGAGGGATTTTGGCCTACTGCTCCAAGTGGATCTTCTCTAGATCAGACTGGGCTGCCGCTAAGAAACACGGAGTTTCAGCTCCCTCCAAAGATTTTCATTTGGGTTTAGGTCTGGAGACCGGCAAGGCCACGCCAGAACCTTTATATGCTTCTTATGGATCCACTCCTTGGTTTTTCTGGCTGTGTGCTTCGGGTCATTGTCATGTTGAAAGACCCAGCAACGACCCATGATCAATGCTCTGACTGAGGGAAAGAGGTTGTTCTCCAAAATTTCACAATAGATGGGTGTGGTCATCCCCTCCTTAATACAATGCAGTCGTCCTGTCCCATGTGCAGAAAAACACCCCCACAGCATGATCTTCACAGTAGGAATGGTGTTCTTGGGATGGAAGTCATCGTTCGTCTTCCTCCAAAGATGGTTAGTGGAGTTATAACCAAAAATTTCCATTTTGGTCTCATTTGACCACAAAACACTGAAAAACATAATAATAAGCAGTGGTCTTTTATTTTTTTCCGAAGCTTTGTCTTAGGATAGGAGCCTAAGTTAGGTTAGGGTGATTGGGAAACATTAACATACCCACACTCAGTTCAGAATCAATAATTATCCAGTTGCATTACATAATTGTAAAACATTAAAATAAGACAGACGCCAGAGATGCTAATCATTAACTGTATTCACTACAGACATGTTTTGCTTGTTGAATCAGTTTTGCTCTGAGCAACCAACCAGAGGAGAGCAAAAATGCTGACATCATTGTGTTATAGTGCTCCGACCGACCCTGTTGGGAGAATGTGAAATTTGTTTGGTCAATGATGCTGTCCCGTTGCGAATAATAGTCTCAAGTGGCACCGTCCCACAAATGTGATTGTGAAGGTCTTAAGCAGACTACAGAGGCAGAAATCTGTAAAAATAAAAAATCAGACGTACACATGGTAAAAGCTATAACCAAGTGAAATGCAACAAAATGGAGAGAATAGATTGTTGGGAATGGATGACTATAATTTGTATTGTAATTGACTTTTTTTTTGTTTTTGTGTCCCTATTAGGAAGCAGTGAGGATGGCGAAAAAGACTAGCTTCCACGTTTGAGCCACTTCACTAGTTGTCATCACACTATCTAACACTTGCACTTTTTGGAGAACTGGAGAAGGTGGTAGAAGTCGATTCAGCTACCAGCCGGCGGTTGACGGTGATTCCCGAGCTGTTCGCAGATGCGCAAATCCACCTATGGTGGCAGGGCGAAAGGGGCCTGAGCAGGGCGTCACAAGTGCGCCTTTGTTTGGCTGTTTCCTGTTTTTTTTCTGAAAAACCTTTGTCACTCCCTCCCCCCCAAAAAAGACTCGAGAAGTACATACTGTATTTTTGAATGCATTGTGATACTACAGCCAAATAGGGAGAACCTTTTTGAATGAATCGTGTTGTGCTTTCGTCATTACTCCCATGGCTTATTGTTTTCTTTTTTTGTGTGTGTGTTCAAAATCTCCTCTTTGGAGAGAAACTCTTTCTTCTGTAGAAAGAACCGTTTTACTAGTAATCTTTTCCTAGGGATGGTTGAGTACTGATACCAGGTATCGGGCCTATCCTGGCCTTATTTCAAGGTATCGGGTACTCGTGATATAGCAGACCATGAGTAAGTCCTCCTGGCCTGTAGGTGGCACTATTCTGCATCCGTTTGACACATCGGTGAATCATTATTTGCATCAGTAAAAAAAAAAAAAAAAAGGCCTTTGTTCACGATCTGTCGTAATAGAGATTTTATGTATCAATAGTACTAGCGCTATCGGTACTCTATTGAGTACGCATAATGGTATCGGTCTGGAAAAAGTGGTATCACGCATCCCTAGTTTTTTCCCACTAGTCTATTGCGCTTAATATGCGCTGAATATCCAATAAAAGTTATTCGATATCCTTCTTATCCATCTTAAAGTCCTTGTACACTTTGTCTTCGGTAGTAATATAATTCATCTCACTCGTGTAACAACTAATCCCGTTTTCTAAGTTTTCCCCACTACTTGTGGGACTTTTGCCCTACTAGTACGCACTTAAACCTTCCTAGTAAACTGGTGTGGTGCACTTCTAAATAAATTGTTGGCATATTTCACAACTAGTTGCTGCATGGAACCTACTAATATCACCAAAATGGCATTAAGTAGTGTTGCCTTACTAGTGTAATGTAGTCATTGTACTAATTTGCCAGAATTGCCCAACTAGTGTGTATGAATGTCGTATAGTGGGGGGGGGGGGGGGGGGCTTAAGGAGGAAGATAGTGGTTCCACTAGTGCAGTTTCACCTTCATGACTAACATGTAGTTGTTCAACTAGCTTGCCCTACTGATTGCCTTACTAATCAGGACAACTTTGGCATACTAGTAGGACAATCATGTCACTAGTAAACCAAAACAGTACTAGTGAGAACTATTGGTGACTTACAATTTATTCACTCTTTGATATGTACTGGTATGCTCTTTGCAATGTAAGACAGTTCAGTGACCATCCCACAACTACCGGTAGAACTTCTTATTGAACACTCTATGTTAAATAGTAGAATTTTAAAATGTCACTAGTACAGTTGTGGCCAAATGTTTTGAGAATGACCAGTATTGTTTTTCACAAAGTTTGCTGTATCAATGTTTTTAGACTTTTGTTAGATGTTACTGAAGTATAATTACAAGAATTTCATGAGTGTCAAAGGCTTTTCTGGTTAAATGAAATCAATATTTTCAAGCTTTCTGCAGTCCACCCTGGCACGCTGTCAATCAACGACTGGGTCACATCTTTACTGATGGCATAATGAAGGCTTGGAGTTTGTCTGGATTTATCGGTTTTTGTTTATCCTCCCGCCTTTTGATGATTGACCACAAGTTCTCAATGGGATTAAGGTCTGGGGATTTTCCTGGGAACACACTTACCTGTGTTAATGAGAGATTCACTGACATGATGTCAGCTGGGCTTTATGTCAGGGCCAAAGAGGGACTTTGCAATAAATTTCAATTCATGTAATCACTTTTCATAACATTCTGTAGTACATTCAAATCGCCATCGTGAAAAATGAGGAAGTCGATTTTGTGAAAATTAATATTTGTGTCATTCTCGAAACTTTTGGCCACATCTCTAGTGTGCAGTTGTCATTTAGTGCAGTTTTCCTCACTAGTAACAGGCCCAACTAGGAAGCCAATTTTGTCTTTAAAGAGCGATGTATTCACTAGGAAAACAATTTAGCACACTAGTACAATGACTGACTGAGAGGTAGTCTCCCCCACTTCCCGCAACCCCGTACTTGCGGGATTTTATAAATATTAAGTGCTCCACTATTAATACTAGGTGTACACGTCAACTAGTGCTGAGTTGTAATCTTGCTAGTAACATATTTCCGATAGTGTCCCATTTTTATGCTGCTACTACTAGGGTCCAGGAGGCTACTAGTAGATGACACATGCCTACTTGTTGGATGTAGTGTACTCGTGCCATCAAATTAGTTGACCAGTAAAGCAGAATTGTGTAATAGAAGGTCATAAAGTGGCACTAGTAGTGTAAAAGAACACGAGTAAGAAATGCCAGTTCTCCTAAGGGCTTAGTTTTTCAGATTTACTGAATTGTCTTACTGGGTAAAAATCGTGTTCTAGTATAAGGACTGTAGAATATATCAGGGCTCTGGAATAAATGCTCAGCCCACTTTTAAAGCCCTCGTACTAGTGTTCTTTGCTGTGTAGCTCCTTTAGACTTGATTTTTTTCAAAAGCTGACATGAGCTCGATTAAAATAAGTAGTGAAAACACTAAACTCGTTTTGTATAGTCCCACTTGAGATCTGAGGGCTGAAAAAAGCTGCTTGCTTGGGTTCAAGTCACTACCGTATTTTATTTTTAGACGACGCAATGAAGACATTTCAAGTTTGTAGGAAAAAAGGTTAACACCCCCCCCCCAAAAAAAAAAATGCAATCAATTCATACAATTGAATTGAAATGGTTGCCATGGAAAGTGAGCATGAGCGGAGATGGAAAATGAATGGACGATGACGATGCATGTCTTTTGCCTTGGTTTTTAACTTTTGATGAGATTTTCCTGTGATTTGTTAGATTTTACTGCTGTTGTGAGTTTATTTTTCTTTTAGTGTCTTCATTTTCTTTTAAATTTAACTTCATTTTTTCGTACCCAAAGAACCTCTCTGGGGGCGGGGGGAGGGGGTGAGCATGCATGTGATTGTATGGCTTTATCTCTGTTTTGATTGTATGTCTTTGTGTCTGTTTTGATTGTGTGTGAAAGAGAGACTGGAATCGGTGTCAAAAATTGGCAATTGGACTCGTGTGCCCCTCATCTGGTCTTTTTGCTGTTCATTTTTGTGTCGACACCACCACTCCCGCCCCTTCACCTTTTCGTCGACAACCCAGGCAGGCGCCTGTGTGCACCTCAAACTTGAAGGATATTTAAGGACTTTGACTGGACGAGCCGAGTTGATGTTGGCTTCATCTTGCACATTTGACAAAAATGTCATTTTTAAATGTAAAACAACTGTACTGTGGATAAATTTGTCATCATTACGGGGACGAGGTTTTGTTGTGTGAACATGAGTTGAGCGCCAATCACGATGACGATGGTGTCACGCATGTTTAAATGTGGCCATTTTAACAGTGGTGATATTTTACTTCACATTGATCATGCATTAGTGTCATTCAATAAGATGTTTATAATTACATGGTTTAATATGAAAATAAATGCAGATGAACTTCTACTGAAGGTCTGTAATGTTCAAATAAAACACTATCGGTTGTTTTTATATACAGTCTGCCCTTGCCCATTCCTGGTTCACCCCCACATTTTTGCAGATTTTCCTTTTATTCCCCATAATCTACCGTATTTTCATGACCATAAGGAGGACTGAGAAATCTTAAATTCTCTCCTAAATAGATGGGGGTGCCTTACAATGTGCACACTGAGATTTGCATCAAAGCATACTGGGAGAGTATATATAACATATTTGTTCAGTCATTCTTTTATTTTTTGGTTATTTGCTAGTTATGCCGTTCTGTTAGTGTGTGTGGCAATGACATAGAATTAAAAACTGGACTGCGCACAGGCCCCTTTCACGTGGTAAACCTTCGTTCAGGTCAAAACATTGCTTTGGGTACTATTTCACGTGAAAGTTGCCATCCTTTGACATCCTTACAATTGTACATTGTGAAACATCGACTTTAATTGGAAAATTCTGGGTTTAGCTTGTTTTTTGCGCTGTTGGCAGTCAAAACTGTGCAGGCGGTCGCAAAGAAGTAACTTCACCGGTAAGTGTGTTTCATCTTAACCTTCATAATTAATTATATATTCATCGCATTATTTTGTATAACAATGTATGTTTACCATACTTTTTGCCCTGACCAGAAGTCAGAGCCTGTTGACCATGGCAGAACCAACGATGGATGCAGAGTGTGAAGTCAAGTTTTTCTTCTAATCATTGGTGTGTGCTAATATAAGCTCTTCTGCTTAAAGATGTAAAATACAATTGTTGCTCACTGGCTTGTGAGTGCCATCATGTGGTAGCTTACATACATGCTAAAACACTTGCTAGGATTCATGCTAACAGGGAAACCAGTGTTTTTAAGTGTACTTCATTGGACACAACAACAATATTTTTAGATATTGGAACGCCATCCATCCATTTTTCTTAACTGCTTATCCTCACAAGGGTCGCGGGAGCGTTGGAGCCTATCCCTGTTGTCAAGGGGCAGCAGGCAGGCTACGCCCTGAACTGGTTGCCAGCCAATCGCAGGATATTGGAACTCATTGTGGACATAAGGTGTGCTGTCCATTTTGGAAAAAATGTAAGAATTTTAAGTGCTCCTTATGGATGTAAATATATGGTACATATCAAACATGGGGATTTTAATACTGCATCCATTATTGCCGGATTTTTGTTATTCGCGGGTGGGGTGGTGGGGGTAAGGAACATAAATCCCGTGAATAACGAGGGAACACTGTAGTTCACTGGTTTGGTAAACCAGGGGTTGTGGGTTCGTATCCCACTGGGGCCTCCACTCCCTGAGAAGGGTTGCGTCAGGAAGGGCATCCGGCGTAAAAATTGTGCCAAATATATATGTGCGTTCATCTGAGATGACACGCTGTGGCGACCCCGAAAGGGACAAGCCGAAAGAAACTTTACTGTAGTTTAATCAATACCCCCAAATAGTCAATAATACTTGGAAAGGGCTTTCAAAATGGAAAGGGCTTTCAAAATTTGGATCGTACCAGTGCTTATTTATGCTGCGTGTCGGCACCCAGTCGCCTGGCACTACCAATTATTGACTCCATTGGAATGGAATATCACCTTCTGGTAATTTAAGTTCACTTCTTTTTTCTAATGTTTTTTTTTTTTCGTATAGTGTGCTAATTTTACCTTGTCATCTAGCTCCCATTGTGTGGAAAATATCGGTAATTTGTTAGGTCTCCCAAATAGTGTTTCAAATGGAGTGAGACTTGTCAAGCTTGTAATGTTGATGTATAGTTTGACTAGATCTATATATTGTGTTCATGGTCTGTGTGTTTCTTCGATGCATTTCTTCATTGTATTCTAAATTGTGCCATTCATTCTTTCTACCAATCCTGCACTTCCTGGATGGTAAGAACAGTTGTTTCAAGTTAATGTAGAACATGAGTCCAATTTTGTTGACCACTTTGTTTACAGTGTTTTCCATTGGTATGATGTCTTTGCATAATGCTTTAGCTACTGTTAGTGCATCAGGTTGTTTAGCTGGGAATATTTCTAGTCGAAGTGCACTTTGTTAACCTTTGAACTCAATGATTAAGTTCCCTGCTGTTGTGAGAAAGTACTTCATTTTTATCTTTTGGATTCCAATCTCCCATCATATACAACAAGCGTTTTCATTGGTCAGGAGGAACGCATCCGACGAATTAAACGCGTATAAAATTTTCCACCTCGCTTGCAAAAGTTAGATCGAAAAATGAACAAGTGTGGATTCTGGCACAGAGCACAGTCGGAATATTGCAGAAAAGTTTTTTTTTTTTAATCTATGCAATTTAAAAATACGGAATTCTGTGTATAAACGGAAAAATCCTGCTATACTGACTTCCCACTGAACAGGGTGACAATTACTTTCTGTTTGAGGTCATTCTCAAGCTTCTACCAGTGGCGGAGAATTCTTGCCTCTGCATCCATAAACAGTTGCCACTTTTAATTTCCTGTTCAAATGTGGTAGCTAAGCTCCACTCACTTTTACACATGCACGTATCCTGGAGCTCAAGTATGTACAGGACACACATTGCCCTTTTCTCTGTTTTATATACTAATTTGTCTACTCGATAGGGACTAGTATTCTCAAGGTTTGGTTCTGTCACACGCATTCACTCATTCTGCAGCAATGTCTTTACTTCCTTTGGCTTCTCATCAACCCTCTCAGTCTCCAGAGGCAAAGCCGAGGCCCAGTCCCGGAAAGGGTCTCAAGTGCTGTGGCCACAGTCTTTGCCTGGACGTCGACTCAGCCACTGGAAACCTCAGGTATCTTGTGATCCGGCTCAAAGGACCAAGTAAATGTCAGGTTTACCAATTGGACATTCAAAAAAACAGGACAAAAAAGGAAGCAGACACCAGTTCAGGTTTGACAGCTCGCGAGGAGAGGAACTGTCTCGTACAATTCACCACTGCATTCTCTGATTATCCTCTCCTCAGCACCTCTGTTTATTTGGTTTCAAAACACACCTTATTTTACATGGATGTTACAAAAAGAAGACGGGGGAGCAAAACATAGTTGGAAGCAAAGTGTACTTGATGTGTTCACACCAGCGCGCTCATTCATCTTGTGGTTCTGTGTATTCTAACATATTTCTCCGCCACACCAGACTTACACTTGCAGTACCACAGTTCCTTTCTTGGTACTTCATAGGCTTTCTTCAGATCCACAAAGACACAATGTAGCTACTTCTGACCTCCTCTGCACTTTTCCACAAGCATCCTCAAGGCGAATAATGCATCCGTGGTGCTCTTTCTAGGTATGAAACCATACTGTTGCTCACAGGTACTTACTTCTGTCCTGAGTCTAGCCTCCATTACTCTTTCCCATAACTTCATTGTGTGCTTCATCAACTTTATTCCTCTATAGTGCCCACAGCTCTCAAAATTGCCTTTGTTCTTAAAAATGGGAACTAGCACACTTTTCCTCCATTCTTCACACATCTTCTCGCCTGCTAGTATTCTTTTGAATAAATTGGTCAAAAACACCACAGCCACCTCTCCAAATTGTGTCCATACCTCCACGGATATGTCATCAGGACCAACTGCTTTTCCATTTTTCATCCTTTTTTGTGCCTTTCTAACTTCACCCTTACTAATCATTGCCACTTTGTGGTCCATCAAACTTAGCTCCTCTACTCTTCTATCATTTTCTTCGTTCATCAATGCCACAAAGTATTGACTAACACTAATGACTAATCTTTATTTTATGTGCAAAACCTGCCATTGCTACTTCTAGGGATCTCAGAGTCAAGACAGGTTTTCAATCCTGAATTTCATCAGCAACCTGAACAGAAAGCTTTTTCATGCCTACTCGTTGAACTTTATGAATATATACAGTACATTGATGGCAGTTAACGTTTGGATACCAGTTGACAAAAATCCATAGGAGTGAATGAGTTATCACCATAATTAACTCAAGCAGGACTTGTAAAATACCACTGACTGCCTGCATCACTCACTACACCTTTCTGCTTGCGTCAGACAGTAGTTTTAATTGGATTTTATAGTGGTTCACGTGTATTGTCCAATAAGGTTAATTTACAATATTGCTCATACAGTGTGTGGATAAAAGTTTTTGAAAAACACATTTTTTTCCCCAATCATTTTTATTTCACATTCTGCAGTAATGCCCCCACACAGTGTAAACATTGTTGACAACAAACATGGAAATTGTCTTTGATGCTAACAGGAAGATTTCATTTTTATTTATAATTGTGTAATTATTGCAGAATCCAGGAAGAGGAGTCTATCTCATCATTTCTCTGTACATATAGTCTCTTCATATCACATTTTTGCCTTGAGGGTGGAGAGGAACATACACACACACACCACAAAAACACTGTTGTAACTGGGCCAAAAAAAAAAAAAACAGTACAAAAAGAATAAAATAAAAATCTTCATGAATGACTAACAGAAAAGAACATGTAGGATGTTTTGGTACAATAGCCCTCAAACGATCAATGTTGATATTGATATACTCTGCATTTCAACTAAAGCCATTGAGAAAAACAAAAAAAAAAGATGTAGACATGCACAACAATTCATATTCCCTTTTTTGACAGTTGGTTGCATGAATACATAAATATCACTGAGGATGTGTTGACCATCATTCACTCCTTCCCTACACACTATATAGAACAGTATAGACAAGTTTACTCTCTCATTGGTAAAAGGTTTTCCACTAATACTTAAAACTTGAGTTGGATATCAAGATTATCCTTTGATGGTAGCAAGTTGTCCTCTCCTGATCAGGATAACCAAACTTGAAAGCTGCTGGAGCATTTACTTGACATAATTCCTGTCAGCCTAAGGTTCATGTACTAGTACGCGCTTTGTCCTCACTGATAGGAGAATTCAAGATATATAGCAAGATTCCCTGGTAGAATAGCCATGTCTAACGAGTAACATATATTCCACTATTGTATGACATACGAGTAGGACAACAACATGTTGCTGGAGAGGCAAAACCATGCACTAGTTGACATTTCTATTCAACTAGTACTACAAATGAAGCACGTGTTGTGAACTAGTACAATTGTATGTCACTAGTACACAAACCTCTTTATCTTGTGTATTTTAGTAATACTACATGTAGTTTTACTAACATGGCAAACGTGCCCTAGTAGTTCTTTGCCCTCACTAGAATACAAAAGTTACTAGTAAGACAAACTGTCCCACTAGTGCAGTGAATTGCCATGCTAGTGAGGACAGAGGGTACTAGTACATTGACCTTGAGCTTGATATCAAACTGTATAATGTCTCTAGTAACAAGTACCACTGTTTTCAAATGGTGGATTTTGCCTCATTGGTAAGATCTACTTATCCTACTAGTAGCATATAGTTTATCCTACTAGTGAGGACAATAACCTACTTGTACATGGTGTTTCTAGTAATACATGGTTGTCAACTAGTGTAGTTTTGCCTCAGTAACATTTAGTTGCCAAAAATGTCTTGCTACACTCTGTCCTCAGTACTAAGACAATTTAGGGCAATAGTGGAATGACTTGGGTAAACATAGTAGAACATTACTAGTAATTCTAAATTGCACTAGTGGGATGACACTCGACCGCTGTATGAGATTTTTTTCCTACACAAGTAGGACATCTTCAGGATATTTAGTCGAACAACTGCATGTGATTAGTAAGGCCAATCTCCTTATTGGGTATTTTGGTGTTACTTGTAGGGTCCAGGAGGCTACTCATGTGTGAGAGATCCCTACTAGTTGGACATATAGTGTTACTCGTGCAGCACAGTAGTTTATCAACCAGGTTAAAAAGTGGTACTAGTGGTGGAAGAGAATGTTATGACAGTTGTTCTACCAGGTGGCCATTTGTTCTACCAGGCCCCTAACAGTTCTACCATGGGCCCATTTGTTTTACTAGTAAGGACATAGAGAATACCAGCAAATGGATCTGAAGAGAGCAAAAACAGAATAAATGCTCAAAAGGCTTTCCATACTCAAATATGGTGCTTTTTTTGTATGCATATACCGTATTGCTTTTCTAGTGATCGTGGGTTGTTCACTATCTTTCAAGATGCATAATGGGATATATTTTTCATTTATTACGGGGATACTCTATATCGTACTCACTACACATTCCAACAGCACCACAAAAATCCTACTATATAGTGGCTAGGGAGTGATTCTCAACATACCCTCTGTGATCATTTATGAACGTTCTCAACGTGGTTCCAGGCACATACAAGAGGTGTGGTGGAGAGAGAGTGCATTTACACACCCACAGCAGCCCCGTTGAGCGGTGTGGGTAGTGGGGTGGGTGATGGTTGTCCGGTGGTGGGAAGCAGGTGTTTTGTGCGGGGGGCCTCCACAGAGTTGGCCCTCACACTAATGTGCTCCCATCCTCCCTATGAGGCAGTAAACGCATACAATATGTCCATGAATCATTGATAAAGCCTTCAAAACAAAGGTGTCCCACAAGAAAACTATACGCGACAGTCTTGAGATAATGTATTATTATTAATTAGATATTATATAATTCATTCTGTGACCACAATTGCCGCTCAAAACATCTTAATCTTTACCACTTGAAATAAATCTGACATGAAAAACTGCACTCTCCTGTATATTGTAATTCATAAAAATATACTGTAATAAACATTTAAACTGTTTGTGCCTCATGGTTTCATGCTTCAAAGCCCATTAACAAAACAAATGTTGATCCTTCATATTATGCACACCTTAGCAACCAGGAGTCAGTAAACTCATTCCATAAAAAATAAGGAAGCCAGTCTCTTCCGAGCTGAGCAAATTGCACTAATACAAGCATATATGCCTGTGAGTATTTTGCATTGTCGGTCTACATGTTGTTGCACTGTTTGTCTTCCAAAATGCGTTGTTTACAGTACTAAAACATTGATTTGATACTAGCTTCATTTGCCCATCTCTGGTGTTTAGCACTGTGTTTAACCATCAGGGGAGCGGACTTTCATACATTATGTGCATTGGTTAAATAGAAGCATTATTCTTTGTTTTACATTTAGTTTCAGTGAATTGCCTCGCCTGAATATAGGGTTAAGTTTTAAAGGTATCAGCAAGCGAAAATCAGATTACTTTGACAGTAAACAAACTGGGCACAGGAATAAACAGCTTGATGTGAGCACTTGGCCTCTTTTTGAAAAATTGTTCACTGCCTGCCGTCAACTCATGTCTCGAAGAATATTTCGTTGATGTTGCTCATACAGTGAAGAAAATAAGTATTTGAACACCCTGCTATATTGCAAGTTCTCCCACTTGGAAATCATGGAGGGGTCTGAAATGTTCATTGTAGCTGCATGTCCATTGTGAGAGAGATCATCTAAAGAAAAACCCAGAAATCACAATGTATGATTTTTTTTTAATGATTTATGTGATACAGCTGCAAATAAGTATGTGAACACCTGTCAATCAGCTAGAATTCTGACCCTCAAAGACCTGTTAGTCTCCTATTAAAAGTCCACCTCCACTCAATGTATTATCCTGAATCAAATGCACATGTGAGGTCGTTCCCTTTTTAAAGACACCTGTCCAACCCATACAATCAGTAAGACCCAAACTTCTAGCCAAGACCAAAGAGCTGTCCAAAGATACCAGAGACAAAATTGTATAATTCCACACAGCTGGAAAGGGCAACGAAATTGCCAGGCAGGTTGGTGAAAAAAGGTCCAATGTTGGAGCAATCATTAGAAAATGCAAGAAGGTAAGAATGATGATCTCAATCGGAGTGGAGCCCCATGCAAGATATCAACTCGTGGGGCCTCAATGATCCTTAGAAAGATATGCTTCTTAAGGAGCCGCTCCTTGGTTTTCCTGGCTGTGTGCTTCAGGTCATTGTCATGTTAAAAGACCCAACCAACTGAGAGAAAGAGGTTGTTTCCCCAAAATCTCACAATACATGACCGCAGTCATCCCCTCGTCAATACAGTGCAGTTGTCCTGTCCCATGTGCAGAAAAACACCGCCAAAGCATGATGCTACCACCCCCATGCTTTACAGTAGGGATAGTGTTGTTGGGATGGAACTCATCATTGGTCTTCCTCCAAACACGCCTTCCCCCATGATTCCTCTGTATCACCCAAATGGCAAACTGAAAATGGGCCTTCACATGTGCTGGTTTAAGCAGGGGAACCTTCCGTGCCATGCATGATTTCAAACCATGACGTCTTAGTGTATTACCAACAGTCACCTTGGAAACGGTGGTCCCAGCTCTTTTCAGGTCATTGACCAAGTCCTGTCGTGTAGTCTTTGGCTGATTCCTCACCTTCCTAAGGATCATTTGAGACCCCACGAGGTGATATCTTGCATGGGGCTCCATTCCAATTGAGAATGACCGTCATGTTTACCTTCTTCCATTTTCTAATGATTGCTCCAACAGTGGACCTTTTTTCACCAAGCTGGTCGGGAATTTCTCCGTAGCCTTTTCCAGCCGTGTTGAGTTGTACAATTTTGTCTCTGGTGTCTTTGGTTTTGTCCATGTTGGAAGTTTGAGTCTTACTGATTGTATTTGGTGGACAGGTGTCTTTATGCAACTAACTCCCTCCCACTGGTGCATCTGATTCAGGATAATACATGGAGTGGCGGTGGACTTTTAAAGGCAGACTAACAGGTTTTTCTGGGTCTGAATTCTAGCTGATAGACAGGTCTTCAAATACTTATTTGCACCTATATCACACAAATCGTTAAAAAAAAAAAAAAAACATACATTGTGATTTCTGAATTTTTCTTTTTAGATTATCTCTCTCACAATGGACATGCACCTACAATGAACATTTCAGACCCCTCCAAGATTTCCAAGTGGAAGAAGCAATATAGCAGGGTGTTCAAATACTTATTTTCTTCACTTTAAGTCAAGGTGGGACTATATACTGAAATGATTTGTTCTCAGGGTTGTGTCAGGAAGGGCATCCGGTGTAAAAATTGTGCCAAACAAATATGAGCGTTTCTTCTGAGATGACACACTGTGGCGACCCCTAGAAGCTGAAACTTACTATACTCACAAATTTACTGACTCTGGTAAACAAACAAAATATTCAGTCTATTCCCAAATAGATCTTTTTTTTCTGTATACAGGCAAGTTTGAATTTGAGTTCTCATTTAGTGTAGTACCACATTGTGTCACAACACTGAGGTCTATAGAAAGCGATACAGAGTAATTAAATACAGGTCCTTAACTAAGCTATAGTAGTAACCATTCCCACAGAGCAGAAAGAATATATAAAAGTGAGACGTTGCATTGTTGCTCGTGTGGATTAAAGTAGCAGTTGTTTGAAGACTTCTAGAACATCTACACTAATTTCCGTTAGCCCGTCTAAAGGCTTCTTTATACTCCCTGAGGCGGTGACGGCACTTACGTCACGACAGCTATCCCATGTTTGCCTTCTTACTCGAGCGCAAGGCCACGGGCGTCGTTTTGAAAATGTACTGGCGATTTCTTCCAAGGCGTGTGCGTCGCTATGGCTGGTATTGGCTAGGACGCCACAGGTTGGAGTTTCCTCTGCATTTTATGGCCAATTGCGGTAGCCGTGTTGTATTTACCTCCCTGTCACTATAGATTGCTGGCATATCTAGATAGACATTAGTTCTAGTTAAACAACTTTCAGAACAATTAAGTGGAATGAAATCCTTTCCCACAGCACGCTTGATAATCTCTCAGGGCACATTGCTTTGGAATCAGTGATGTCATGACTCACCCCTATACCGTAGTCCCACGATTGACCTTTAGGCTGCATGGGTCCAATCCCCAGCCTGTGACAAACAGCCCCAGGAGTCTCCGCTGGGAAACCCACCATTCCGTCCGCTATCATCCACACCTAAAAAAAATTAAATTCTGCTTAAAATGAAGCATACATGTAAGTAAGGAAGTACTTACGCTAAGGTTGATCAGTGGAGTGATACTGGCCTGGTCTAAAGGTCCAACCGAGACTTTGGTGACGTTGTTGGAGACAAGCTCCCAAGCGGAGCCTTGAGGGTAGCTCGGAGTCAGACCCTGTCTGTACCACAGGTTACCTGGGTTCACCCACCAGGAGAGGACTTGTCGCCATTTTTGTTTTTCAAAGGCTTGAAATACAAATCGATTGAAGTTCATCTTACTACTACTCACTGTTTTCATCCACTGCAAATACAGACGTCCGGCCCACAGATAATTGTCTCAAGGTCTGCCGTGAGGGCGCGGGGATGTGGTACCAGCATTCTCCTGTAGCGGACCCACCATTAGTAACAATTAATAACGACAACTACTGATGCAGCAATGTTGAGAAGGTAATCATAATATTGATGTATTTTTATTTTGAGAGAAAAAAGGATAAGAAGTATTGTTTTATTTTACAATTTAATTTATTTTTGGATAGCGCATTGAGACGCAGCCTTTCATTTTCGAAGAGCACCAACACAGACAGACAATAATATAAAACATACATTGCAACAATACACAAAACAGAATTATTGCTCTACTACAACCCCCACAACCAAAAGGGCCTATCACCGGCTCAAATAAAAACTATATAGAAATAATTATGACCACACGGCAACAATGCTACATTAGGAGCAAGAGAATGCCAAAACAAAACTGGAAGTCAAGTAATAAAATAAGACAAAAACATGAACAGCTTATTCATAAGTGAAAAAAATACATTTGATTTAAAGACTTTTAAGAAGCGGTCTTTTAGCATTATTTCATTATTGTTATTATTATTATTATTTGCATTTACTAACACCCTCAAGTAAAGCTCTATCCCTAAAATTAATATAAAACTTAGGTGAGTGTGACAGACAATATTTGTACCAAATACCATGACATAATAGTATGAGATAACACTTTTGATCAAGGAAAAAAAAAAATACTTGTGCGAAAATCAAGTTGTAATTTTACATGAAAAAGGTAATTTTACATGAATGAATAAGGAGCGCTTAATTAATAGTACACAAAAAACGAGGATAAAAATGAATAATAATAATGAGGAATAGATTTCTTTCTATAGTTGTAATAGTACTTGACTTCCACCCCCCATCAAGATTAAAGTTATAAACTCATAAGTAAAAAAAAAAATAAAGTTGTTTCATGAATGAGAAATATCTAATTTTACCTGATTGAAAATTACTTAATTGTCATACAAATAGTTAAAATAAAGCTCAGAATTTAACAAGAAAAAAACTCATCACAGAATTTTTCTTCTTGATGTTACTGTCCAGGCAGAGGCGCTTAAAGGGTTACCTTATTTCTTTACAGCCTCATTTATCATGTTTTGATAAAAGTAATTATCTTTGTTAAAAAAAAGGGGTGGTGTAGAATCCATCCATCCATCCATATTCTGAGCCGCTTATCCACACAAGGGTTGCAGGCAATGTTCCCTCTAAGATGCCCAACTGCGCATTTGCGCACCTGTCGCACACTCTCAGCGCAGAGGGAAACAGATCCAGCGCAGTGAACTCCAGCCTGACTTTTTTTTTTTTTTTTTTTTTTTTATATAAACACGGCAGCACACTGCCTCTCACAAAGAGCTCCTTTCTCGGGCACACCAGGCCAAACACTCTATTTGCTAGTTTACCTGACACCGCCCCCCTCCATTTTAAAGGGATACACTCATAATTACAAACTCCCTAAGAGGGGTTGCATCAGGAAGGGCATCCGGCGTGAAAACTGTGCCAAAACAAATATGAGCGTTCATCTGAGATGTCACGCAGTGGGTCCCCTAACGGAACAAGCCGAAAGAAACTTAGCTTTACACTCGTAATTACAAACACTGGGGTATATAAATAATAGAAGAAAAAGTGGTGAAAATGGACAAGATCTTCTCTTTTTTGAGTGAGAAAGTAGAAAGTGCAGGATGAGATGGTGTGTAATGGTAAAATTCCACTTTGGCAAAGCCTGATTGAGGATGAAAGCACAAACGATAAATTGCCCAAAAAGCTAATTATGTATTTTAAATATAGGAGGCAACATAACATTAACTTTAAAACTGTTTTGGAGCATCATTCAGCTTTCAACATGCAATGTGAAAGATATTCAGCAAGCAATAATTCAGTTTTACACCAAGAAAAACAGACGGGCATATCAATGTGGGTTTAAAAAAAAAAAAAAAAAAAAAAAACAAAGTTGGAAGCGACATTTCAAATTTATAGTTAGTTGGTTTGGTATGTATTTGTATTGTAATGTATTTTTTTGTTTGTTGACATCTTTCAGTGTAAATTTGAAAAAAAATTGTTCTTAAAAATGTTATGATGGGAATGTAATCTGAACCTTTTAATGAGCCATGTAACTTCAATGGATGACACTGATTGACCAAAGTGCATACGTCGGATGTTGCTCACAGTGGTCAAAGGGAGCCTTCACGGCCTTAGTGTGTTTGCTCAGACACGTAAAAAAATAGAGGGAACATTGGTTGCAGGAGTGCTGGAGCTTATCCCAAATATCATCGGGTAGGAGGCGCAGTACACCCTGAACTGGTAGCCAGCCAATCGCAGTGCACAGAGACAAACAATAATCGCAAGTCTCCAATGAATGCATGTTTTTGGGATACGGGAGGAAACCGGAGTCCCCGGAGAAAATGCACGCAGGCAAGGGTGGGACATGGAAACCACTGGCAGGGCCAGGATTTGAACCCCAGTCCTCAGAACTGTGAGGCCAACGCTTGACCTAGTTGCACCACCGTGCCCAGAATCAAATCATGATATTTCAAATAATTTAAATGAAAATCAATTAAGTCAAAAGTAAACTTCAAAAGTAAACTGAGTTACAAGCTTGGTCACAGAACAAATGAAATGTAAGGTACCACTGAATTATTATAATGTGACAAAACTAAGGTTGCAGAAGATTATTTTAAACATTTTTGTTTTCTTCTACATCAGCACAAGCCCCAGAATCACACCACAATGCAGACACGGCCCACACCTTAACCCCAGCAGTTGCGAGGAAGATCCTCCAAAGGATCAACCCCAGGAAGGCCGCAACTCCTGAAAACATCAATGTTAAACACTGAAAGACTGACCAGCTAGCAAAGGTGGTAACAGACTTTTTTTAACATCTCGCTCCAACTACAGTCTGTCCCTGCTTGCTTAAAAACAGACTGTCTCCATCATTCCTGTACTCAAGCGCTCCACAGTACCAGGACTGAATGACTAACAGGCAGTAGCACTCACTCAGGTTTTTGCCACAAATCAAACAAGCTATAAACGCACTGTGGACCCCCACCAGGACGAACTGCGTCATGATTGATGCCATTTTATCAGTGGTCCACACAGTCCTGAACCACCTGGAGCCACATGTACAAAGGTGATTATGCCCAAAAACATGGCGGTGTATGCTCTTAATCCACTGCAAAGTTCAGATGTATCAAGAGTGAAATGAACGAGGAAATGTGTAGTGTGTCACGCCAACTTCATGACTGGCGTACACACATTTCTATAGATTTTGGTGTGATAGAGGTGATGCTGGGAAACCTATAATAAAATCTGAGATATTTGAACACTCAGCACTGATGAGAAATGAATCCCTAATATTTGATTTTGACAAAGTCACACATGCAAAGGTCCAGAATTCACTTGTTAACCAGTGTATTTAATTAATCACTGATATTGGTAAGGGCACATTCATTGATCAAGACTATTTACGCTGCTGATTGCCCTCACAATCATTTCCAGCACATACACTGAAAAGTGTGTCCTCAACTGTGTATTAAAATAGGGTAATCAAAAAAAAAAGTCAACATTTTTGATACCCTCTATGCTGGTGTGCTTCTATTTTAATTAGAGTAAGTAAGTAAGTTTCTTTCGGCTTGTCCCTTTCGGGGTCGCCACAGCGTGTCATCTCAGATGAACGCACATATGTTTGGCACAATTTTTACGCCGGATGCCCTTCCTGACGCAACCCTTCTCAGGGAGTGGAGGCCCCAGTGGGATACGAACCCACAACCCCTGGTTTATCAAACCAGTGCTCTAACCACTGAGCTACGGGGCCTCTGTGCTTCTATTTTATTTATTTATTTATTTTTTGCTTCTATTTTAATTAATGTGATTTATTAGAAATACCATACAACATTCATCTCATAGGGATGAGTGTAGGTTACTCCATGAACACATTTGTGCAAAGATATAAAAACATTATATTAACCTAGTGGGGTAACCAGAGTCAGCCAAATGAGAGTAGTGTCACCCATGATTGCAATGACTCTCCGTGAACGGCGTGCAGGCCTCGGCGCAGATTCCTTTCGCTGTTTCAGACACATTTTGGCAGTGGGCAGCTGTCATCCGCTTCACATCCACCTTTAATGTCTGACCACTTTTTTTTGGTTCAGCATATGTGCCCTGTTGTGACATGCTGTCCCATTTACTTCTCTTTCGCTTGTTAACACTGGAGGACAGCGTGCCAAAGAGGATTTTCTTGGGCGGCACCACTTTTGAGTATCTTCATTTTCAGAAAAAAAAAATATTACCTTGCTAATTTTCTCATTTTCTGATCATGCAGAGATTGGGATCTCAGTTGGAGGGTTTAAGTATAATTTGCATATTTAAGTATGAGCCTGGTCAGGGAGGGGTCAATTCTACATTAAGTGGGATCCACGGAGGAATTCTGGTTGGAATCAGCCGCACTGGATACTTTTGTGCAAAAATGTTTTGGATATTAACGTACACCATGTTTCAGTTGGAAATCGACAAGTCTTTGTACATATGACCCCAGGAAGAGCAAAAAAAATCCTACAGTCTGCTCTTCCTTGATTTCACCTACCGTTTTAACCCGTTAGAGAAACTGTAAATTCTAGGGTTGAGTCAATCACTGCAGGATTGGATTCTGATTTCCTCACCAACAGACCACAGACTGTCAGGATCCACAACACCCTCTCCTCCTCTATCACACTCAGCACTGGCTCTCCCCAGGGGCATGTCTTAAGCCATCTCCTGCTAATACGAGTGCTCAGCAAAATTCTCTTGCGATCATATAGTGAAGTTTGCAAATGACACAGCAGTAGTGGGACGCATCACAGAGGAGTCAGAGTAAACAGACAAGGCAGAACATATGAATGGTGTAAAGCTAATCTTTGCATCACTAAAAAAAAAAAAAAAAATGGAAATGGTGGTGGACTTTGGGAGGGACAGATGGGACCCACCCAGACCCCATTGCACATCTAATGGGAAGCAGTGGAAGTGGCCCTCCAGCTCCAAGTACCTTGGGGGCCTCCTTTCCGAAGACCTCACCTGGAACCGAAACATTTCCAGTCTGCTCTAGACGCCACACCAGCATCTTTACTTTCTCTGGATGTGCCGGACTAGAGAGCCACGTCTTGAGGAACTCCTACAGATGAGATGTGTGGTGGAGATTGTCCTCAGCACCAGCATGCAGAGGGAGGCACTGTAAAGGCTGGTCAGAAGATAATGGAAGGCAGCCTCACCACCACTTCAGACATCTTGACCAGCAGGTCCAAAAAGAGGGCTCACTGCATTGTCAACCGAAACCAACTCAACTCAACCCATCCTGCACCCTCTGGGAGGAAGATACAGAGCTTCTAATGCAAGACCACCAGCCTGAGGAACAGCTTCTTTCCAAAGGGTGTTAGACTGATAACTTGAGCTCTGTAGCACCAGAATCAGCACCCGCCCCCATGCCCCCTCCCACCCCTGCCCATAGCTATTCATTCCAAAATTATCATATTTTCAAGTACAAAGAATGATGGAAATATGTGCAATTAAAGCCTCTGACATTTATGTTTTTGCTGCATCCAAATCGTTGCTGCATTTGCACACATTCACAACTGCAAGAGTATTTTTAGCTTTTATTTTATCTTTTCTGAATATATTTGTTTTCACATGTCTTGCGACCTATTGGGCTAATCTGAGACCTTGATGTCTAATACAGTGTTATCTTGTGTAAAAGTACGCTTGTATGACAAACATCCTTATGAACATAAATTTCTGCGGAAAGTTGATGTGAGAACAGTATTATTCAAACACTTACAACCTTTACAATTTTTCAGGTTTACCTGCAGGGTTCTGCGTGGACACGGAACCCCTGTAGAAGACAGCTCCATCCTTGGCGATGGCCCACACCTGACTGGCCCCGCCTATGGAGATGGACTTGAAGGGCTGGTCTGTGCCCACATGAAGCCATGAGCTGCCCTGGAACAAGTCAAAAGCCTCAATTAAAAAAAAGACTATATAGAGAGCATTAACCTGAATATTCGCAGATTAACCTATTCAGAATTTTGGGGAGGTGGGACTTGTTTTTTTAATTTTTTTGAAAAACTCACCAATTTGCTGTTTTGTGTTCAGGCCAAACCAAAGTAAGCATGACTTTAGTGCCATTTTGGTGGCAGAGAACAAAGTAAGTTGGCGAGTGTCAAGTAGTCCTTTGCTGCAATCTTGTGGCAATGCTAAACACACACTTTCAACTCTCACCGCTGGGTTTTGTGGGGTTACGCCTAACCGACACAGCACGTCCCCCTTGTCACTGAGGGCCCACAGGGGGACCTGCTCAAAGCTGCTGTGGGCCAGGCATGGCATCAGAGAGATGTCACTGAGAGGGATCGGCCAGACCGGCTGCCACGGAGCTCTCTGTGTGATTTTACACTTCCTGGACACACACATGACATCACTGTGTGTAATTGAATCTGTAAATCACCAACGTGTCCATGGAGCTGGGAAGTGGTACCTTGTCCAACGTCTTCGCCGAACAAAATCTTTCAGGGTTTTGTGGCCATGGAACGTTCTACAAGAAACAAAGCCATTTAAATCTATTCTCTTGTCTGGTCTTTTCAAATTACACTTGGCAATGTAAAGCATTCTGTTGATTTTCCCATTTATTGTGTATGTGGTATTGTTGGTAGGGGGTGCATGAACACCATATCCAACCTCAGCTAGTTTAGAAGCCATCTGACATAACAATGCGACATTGAATATAAAAATGGGCTATTTGGAAATAGCAGTGCAGTTTCATCAGAAGGCACCTCCAATAGTACAGGTGCTGGAGGAGCGACTTCTGAGTACTATTTTGGCAGAGTTATAGTGTTACATGGATGGTGGACCCTCCATAAGCAGTCACCTTATCGTGGTGGAGGGGTTTGTCTGTCCCAAATAGTTTTTTCCACTCTTCAGAAAAGTAAACTGGAAGGTTTAAATGCTCCCAACTTTAGAAACTATTATTTAGCTATTCAATTAAAATCCCTCCTGCCATCCCCTCTTGGAAGCACCTTAACGTGCTGGGGAGGTTTGTGTGTTCCAATGATCCTAGAAGGTAAGTTGGCAGAGGTTTCACACCCCTGTTAGGGTTACCCGTGACAAACGGGTATATGGTGGGAACCTCATTTGCTTTGTGTGACAATTCAGTTTTGAACTTCTTGATGCAACTGAGGTTTATTGACAATGGCTGTTCCTGCTTTCCATTTCTTGGCCATTGAAGGGCAGTGTGAAACACGAGGAAATATAGACTAGCAGTAACAAAAAAAAATAATGTAGAAGTCACGAAAGAATTATGAAATATTCATTTTTCACAGAATTTGAATCATATGTGTTACACAGGATTGTTATATTGCTTTTTGTATTTTAGTTGCAGCATTTGTGGACCAACATTTATTATTTTGAAAGAGAAGTGCCAGGAGTTTGATGCTAATTTTTGTTATTTCATGAATGGGATAACTCATTCATTAACTTTGAGTTAGTGAGAACCATGGCCTCAGATTTGGGGGTTCTGATTTTCATCCTAGCCGGTTCACACTTAACGACGAACCACTCGAGTGAGAGTTGGAAATCACGGCTTGATAAAACCAACAGAACCACATCATCTGTAAAAAGCAGAGACGCAATTCTGAGGCCACCTAAACGGACCCCACAACGCCTCAAGTGCACTGTGAAGTTCTTTCCATAACAGTCATGAACAGAATTGGTGACAAAGGGCAGGCTTGGCAGAGTCCAACGACGGTTTGAGCGCTCCCAGTACTGGAAGGTCTCCTTCATGTTAATGCGCATAGAATTTTTTTAATTTTTGTACTTTTTCTACATCCGTGCCAGACTGAAACTTCCCCATCCATGTTTCTTCCGCGTGTTCATTTTCGTTCCGCGTGCATTTCGCTATGGACGTCACACAAAGCTGAACACAGCGAATGAAAGACTACAGAAACAAATGCGAACGTATTGTTTATTTATCAACTGGAGCGCACGTTACAGCACTGAACAAGAATCAACAGAATTGTTCGGGTGATAGGACACTTACTTTCACTATCCCAAATGTGCCTTAATGACTGAGCCCGAACAATCCTCTGTTGATGACAATGATGATGTCAACGTCAAATGTGAGTGACTGTAGATCTATTATTTTTCCTCATCATAAGTATTTATGGAGTTATGCTTTGTCTGGTTGCTCACGTAGGACCCGTTTGCCATGAGTGACCCTACAAGGGGTACAAAGCAATCTGAGGATAGCAGCAAATCTCTGGCTCTACACCTTAATCAACATCTGTGATTTTATCTTCCGGTAATCTGGCAGATTTGCAAACTAATGGGATGTACTTCCTGAGACTGATGCAGTAAGTGCTACATACACAGGAAAGTCAGCAGCATACTGCCATCCATCCTTGTCTGTCCCTCCAGGAACACTGTGGTCCAAAGCCCACTCTGACACCTGGAAAACAAGGAAGTCGTGTAACTATTGTACTACAGATGACTTGGTCAACATTTTCCAAGCAAAAAATGTCACAATTTCAATGGCAAATACAGTGGTACCTTGACGTACGAGACAACATTACATACAAGTTTTCCAAGATATGACCCGAGATCGGGACAATCTTTTGTTTTGTGAGCCAGGATTTTACATACACACGACGACTGCTAGATAGCGCCATGATCGTGAAGATGCTGAAGCACACATGTTCCGCTCAGCTTTTTGAGCTTCATGCGGTTTTCCCATGTGTGCACCTCAGCTCGGTAGCATCTCTGTGCAGATCTGCTCGCATTTGGTATTTTGGATTTAGTAAAAGTGAATTTTCAACCATTTGCCAACATGCGGCCCAAGAAAGCAATAGCTAAGGAATGGGGAAATTCACTTTGACAGTGTGTGTGTTTCTTTCGGCTTGTCCCTTTCGGGGTCGCCACAGCGTGTCATCTCAGATGAACGCATATATATGTTTGGCACAATTTTTACGCCGGATGCCCTTCCTGACGCAACCCTTCTCAGGGAGTGGAGGCCCCAGTGGGATACGAACCCACAACCTCTGTGCTCTAACCACTGAGCTACGGGGCCTCCTCAAAGCAAGCAATAGCTAAGGAATGGGGAAATTCACTTTGACAGTCATGGGACGAATTAAACTCGTATCCCAAGGCCCCACTATCTTTTTTTTGGCCAAACCTCAGAGGTCTATAGACAATTTCACATACACAAGCCACTTGAAGTGAGGCAGTTTATAGGGCTAAATCCAAACTATCCCAAAGACCATTGAATAAAATGGGCACTTGTTGCTGGTATAAATTATAGCTCTTAATTTTAACAGCACCACAAGCCAATGAAACAACTGATCACTAGTTGCTATGCAGAAGTCATCCGGTTAAATCCTAGTGCATAGGTCAGTAAAAGAAAACTGGCCACTTGCTATGAGGCAGACAACCCAACATTTACTTAATCATAATCTTCCCATTGACTAATGGGGGGAGAAAAAAAAAAAAACAAAAACATTCACTTGTTGCTAGGCAGAGTTTACAAAGTTCGATTATAATTTCTGTAAACCAATGAAAAACATTGTGACTTGTTGCTAGGACTCAATTATAATGTTCTGATTGAATCAATATTAAATTGTTAAAGAGTTCAAAATCATGACTTCCCAATAGGGTGAAAAATACCTACCAAACCGAGACAGGGTAAGGCAGGAACAGTATGTCAGTCAATTGAATTATTGCTCTGTATTAAATTAAAAGAAAGGACAATACCAATTCCTCACTTACCCATACCCACTGAGGAGAGGGTGGCTGTGTGTTGCCTTTGGTGCTCTCCTTCAGTCCACTCTCATCACTCCACATGGGGCGGTCGGTGGGAAGCCCTCTGGCACAAACAAAAACACACACATATACTAAATGTTACATACAGTCATGCACACAAACATCAGCTCCCCCTGGGGTGCAATGTTTTTACCCATGACTGTAAAAAAAGAAATGAAACCCCCCCACCCGGAATGTCTTTCCTGATTCATTTCCTGAAATAAAATTAGACTAAACTTTTCTTGTTTGGGGCCAATTAGGATTACCAAAATGATTTCTATTTACTAAACCCTGGGGTGCCAATGTTTTTTAACATGACTGTATTTGTTTATTCTGCCATTGTCCTACCTGTCTGTGTACCCGGTCATGGGGTTCCATCTTTGATTCTCATACACATGGACACTTCTGACATCTGTCTGCTGGCACTCATGATCTGCATCTTCTGCCACCAGAGTAAAAAAAAAAAAAAACAAAAAAAAAACCTTTAAATGTTCAATGCACCAAACAATCACACACAATAAAAAAACACTAATCTAGTTGAGGGGTGGAAAAACATTGTGTTCAAGGGGCAGATTTTCAAGAAATTAAGGCTTTTTATTAGTCAGTGCTCTGTATATCACAGACAGAGATATAAAAATGCCATTTTTGTCAAGGTTTAAATTACACTAAAAATCAAATAAATGGCAAAAAAAGAAATACACAGTTTCATAGTTACCTATTGTATTTTATTTAGATGTAGAGTGGGACGCAATAAGATTTGATTGAAAATTCCATTTTTAAAACAGCAATAAGGCAGCTCATTTGTAGATGAGGTAAAAGATGAAAAAGTTAAAAATCCCCTTCCAATGCAGTCTATTTAATGTTGTTGGGAATTCCCAAAATGTTATGTATACATACATTTAACCAACCCACATTCTGAAGTGACATGCAGTGACGTCCTAATCCATTTCCGGTTCAGATACAGAGTGCTATGTGGCCGTGTATTTATATTTATATATGTCTAAACAGATTGATTGACCTTTTATTTTGTTGCTCAAAGTTACCTTCCACGAAAACGCAGTTCCAGCCATACCTATGTAACAAGTGTATTGAACCACCAAAACACTTATTTCAATATTTTGTGATAGCATGTTATGCTAGCTGAGCAATTAGCATGGCTTTGAGATGGTCTTCGACTATTCATTGCTCGTGCGTCCTTACACTTGTAAGAAGCATAGTAAAAAGAGGAGCTTATTCGCTACCATGCAGGTAATGATCGAGACTTGCAACGTATTAATACCAAGGGCAAACAGAACTTGCGCCTCTGCTGCTTGGCAGCTAGAGAATGTGATAAAATAGCGTGCACCAAGCAGCTGTGCACAAAACAGTAATGTGGGTTAGATTCTATTCTATCAGAATATGAAGGTTCCGTAACATTTGACAGCTCTGAATAAAATAAAATATTGAAGCCACAATTTATTAACGATGAACTGAATAAGTATAAATACCAGAATTCCCAGCCTATAACCCGCGACTCCCCCCCCCCCCCCCCCCCACACGCTTTCAACCCTGCGGCTTATGCGGTGATGTGACTAATTTGTAATTTTTTTTCTAACAGCCGCAAGGGGGTACTCGAGCGGAAAAAGTAAGAGAGACCAGAGGAATATGTGTCGAGAAAGTGACTTTTACCTGTATTTTTTTTTTTTTTAACTGGCCCTATTAGCGCTGTGCTAGCGTGTTGCTGCTGTGTTACTGCCGCTTCTCTTTTTATCGGTATGTTTTTTTTTTTTCCCAACAGCCGTGTTAGCAAGAACAAAGAAGAGACATTTCTGTTTATAGGAATTATTCCTTATAAGACATGCAAGATGTGAAATCAATATAGATAAGTGTTTTAACAATGTCAAAAGGGTGTGAAAAATGTAATGTGAAAAGGGAGCAGTTGTTATATGCTGTGTTACTGCCGCATCTCAGTGATTTAGGTATTATTTTATATATATATATATATATATATATATATATATATATATATTTAATATTATTATAGGCCTTGTTAGTGCTGTGCTAGCGTGTTACTACTGTGTAGGTGATTTTTTTTTTCTTTTTTGTTAAACCAGCCCTTTTCGTGCTACTTTGTTGTTGCTAGGGTAAGCTAAACTAATGTATTAAAACTTTGAAAACGCTTCCTGTGAGCCGTCTCTTTGTAAATATCTCGTCTTTCAATGTGGGAACTTGCGGCTTTTACACAGGTGCGGCTTATTTATGTACTAAATGGTATTTCCTTTACAAATGTACTGGGTGAGTCTTATAATCCGGTGCGCTCTGTAGGCTGGAAATTACAGTACCTGGAAATGAATATTTTGCAGAACTATTTTTATTTTACAACATAATGTACAGAAATAACTGCCCCATATTGATGTTGACGTTTTAAAAATATAGACATTGTTCTGGAAGTGAATTTCTACAGGTTGGCAACTCTGCAGTCATAGACACGAATGCAATTTCACTCATGATTGGTATAGTTGTATGGTTAATAATTTGAGGGTTTCATTTACTTTTATATTTTAAGTAATGTAGAGCGCTGCGTTTTGCATTTCATTCTATGAAAAGTTCTTGAAAATTCAGTTTAATAATTTCTTCCATTGTCCTGGCTGAAAGCCATGGGCTTGCCAGGTTTGGTCAAGAATTTTTGTTTTTGTACATCATTACATCACTACGGAATTTGATGACCGAATGGAGAAATAAAAATGACATTTTATCATAATTTCTGATAAATTATTATTTTACTAAAAGTATTGAATTATTTACAATAAATACATAAGCCAAATATTGAATTAGCTAAATGAATTAAATAAACTGAGGGAGAGACGAAATTAATTTCACAAGAATTAGTTTATAACGTAAATGCTCGGTGGACCAGATTAAAGAATGCAGCAGCAATAATTTAACATTGATATCCAGTATGATTAAAAACAAATGATAAAAGGAAGCCATTATATTATGTACAACTGCAGTCTGACATTATTATAAACCAATAATAAAAGTCATCCATGATAGTGGGTACAATTGCACAAATTGAGATGATGTGGCATTTTTACCTGGGTTGGCCTGTCGCCCAGAGCACCTATTGTACACCCAGGCTGTGCCATCCCACCCGATGCCCCACACCAGCCCCAAACTGTTAGACTCTACACAGCGCAGGTGGCCCGGAACCTGACGCCAGAACCTACAGTACCACACCGTAGAAGCAACGAGAGTTAGTGTGTTAGAGCTTGAGAGTAAGGAAGAAACACATAAGTATGTTAGCTTCATTCAACCAGCATTAAAGACAGTGATAGTGTCAGTCTCACATGAGGTCACATGACAGTGTTTGCGTGGCCGCTTCCAGGGAAAAGGATGGCTCATGGACAAAAATATCCCCTTTGGTTGTTGTGGACCACAGGGCCTCTCCGGACGGGAGTTGGACGGTAATCCCCCGACACTTGCAGCAAACGTCAGACAACAAGCTCAACTAGACATCAGAAATAAGACATCAGTATGACATTCAATCAACAAGGGCCACAAACTATTGAGCAGTGATTCGGATTCACTCGTGAATCCGCTTGAAAAAACCATTCCAGAGTCACGCTTTTCATGTTCAAATCAAAACGAATAAGAGAATAACAGTATTTATTTTAATCTGGCAAGAGCTGCAATGCTACAAATCCACATTCACTTCAGTTGTTCACAGTCACTGCCAATTTGACTAAGTGCACATGCGAGGTTCTACAGTAGCTACTGTAGCAGATCATTTGGATCATTGGGACACAGAATAAGACATCCGATGGCCGTGCCAAAGGAGCTGTATGGATAGTGCGACCGCACCAGATTAGCAATGAATTTGTGCAAGATTGATTCTACACATACTGGCAGATGATTGACTAGATCTTGCCAGCTACTGCTATCTACAAGCTAAGGTCTAGGTGGCACATTGAAGCAGATGTTTCTAACCAGTCACCATGCATTTACACATTTTATGAAACATACTGATGCAAAACAGACCACAACCGCAATGCGGTCCACGATTGATTAAAGTAAACCATTTTAAACTAAAAAAAAAAAGCATTTTGGAAACTGTTTTTTTCCCAAACAGGTCAAAGAAATTGCTAAAACGCACCAACCAAAATATGTCAGCAGTCTTTTACGGTGGAACTAATTTTACGACCAATATTTAACCATATAGGTATAGTTTTCAATTAAATTGGACTTTTCATTTGTTCGACAATGAACATGTCTTTATTACACAAAAGTAATAGTGAGGATGCAATTGTCCATTTGCCAGTCATTCATTAGTGTCTATCCAATAGTGACTGGGGATTTAGACTGCGAGTCTGACACCTCTTAAACACATTTTAAATGTAATTGATCACAAAAAAATAAAAAGATGTAAGCATAGCACATATAAAAAAAAGAGCTGTACATGTTTTGGTGTCTGTATATGTTCTATTTAGAGGTGGGGCCGAGTAGGGTGTCATGTGATCGTTGTTGTGTTTGATTAATTGATTTTCCAGTTTTCAATAAACAGCTGAAAAGGGGAGGAATAACTGTGGCTCTCCTTTTCCCGCATTTGATGGCATTAAAGCAAGCATACTGTGAAAGTCACTTCAAAAGATATCCATCGATTATCTGAGCCGCTTATCCTCACAAGGGTGATGAAAGTGCTGGGGCCTATCCCAGCTATCTTCAGGCAAGAGGTGGGGTTCACCTGAATTGGGGGTCGGGAATCTTTTCGACAGAGAGCCATAAAGGCTCAATATTTTAAAATGTGATTTCAAAAGAGCCATACAGTATTTTAAAAACTAAGTACAAGTGTATTTGCACATTTATGTTTGACCAACACTTTTAGAGTCCAATAAGTCTCAGAATTATTTTAAATCACATTGTTACACTGTTGCTTACCAATGATGACAAAAGTATTTCTTACCATTAACAGGCATGAGGATTTCGGCAAATATGGTAACTGATCTTTCGGATCTGTTGATTTTTGTCCTGGGAAACGGTGGGAAACGATTTTTCGGTTCCCATTGATAATGCTCATGGGAACCGGTTTTTACATGTACTTCAAAATAAAGCCTTAGCAGGCATGAGCATTTTGTCTTTTACGCTTAGCAACCGACATGTTTGACTAGCGTTTGAGTGACCCGGATATGAATAACTCGACCTTGCGGATGCGTAGCGCAGAAGCGGAAACCGGTGCTGTTTGTAAACCACACTGACAAAGCTGGGCGTTTTAATCATTAAAAATAAAGGGGTTCATGTAGGTTCGTTTTATACAGATTGTTGTATTTCGTTGAGAACTTGTTTTACATTCCACACATGGGCAAATTTTATTAAAAGTAAGCCCAGAGATCTGGGAAACAGACTTTCGGTTCCGTGTTTTCTCAGGCTGGGTAACGACACGGTAACGGAATGATCGTTTCCATGAAATGCTCATGCTTGCATTAATGCGACTTCTGGTGATACACGGTTTTGCTAATGGCTTTATAGTCTTTTTCATACGTCATTAGATTAAGCTTCACACAGGCGTTGAGACTTCCATCCATTAACCGTGAACGTAATTCAATTTGATTTTCCATCATGATGGTACGATGGTGAATAGTTCTTGCCGACAAAGGCATGTCTTTTGTTCGTTTGATTATCTTGTCTTTATGCGAAGTTTTTAAAATGTTTATTGGCAACAAGTATGAATGCTTTGGGATATTCCCCATCTGTGAATTTAGACACAAAGCAGAACACTCTCTTTCCACAAAGGCTCTCCATTCTTGTTGAAAACTTCGGTACTCTGCATCTTTTTTTCTTTGAGCGATCTTTGTCAGAAGCATTTCCATAATTAGTTGTTCCAACCCGATCGGGGTTCGACCCTTCTGCACCTGTGGACATCGACTGCCACACTAAACTACTGGAACCCCTTTATGACAAACTGTCTCTGCTTCATTTGTGTTGCCTGCCACACCAAACAACAGCAACCCCACTAGGACAAACCTTCTCTGCGTCATATGCGTTGCCGGCACGACAGAAACCATATGTATAGTTTGCCGTGATGATGGCTCCGCGAGTCATATGCAACCACCAAAAGAGCCAGGTATGGCTCGCGACCCATAGGTTCTCAATCCCTGCCCTGAACTGACTGCCAGCCAATCCCACAGCACATAGAGACAAACAACCAGTCACACTCAAAATCACACCTAAGGGCCATTTAGAGTCTTCAATTAATGCATCTTTTTGGGATGTGGGAGGAAACCGGAGAGTCCAGCAAATACCCACGCAGGCATGGGGAGAAGATGCAAACTCCAAACAGGCAAGGCCAGGATTTGAAAAATCTGAGGCACTCGCTTTAACCAGTTGCTCCACCATGCTGCCTTTTAAAAAAATAATAAAAATCAAACAACATAGAGATGCAAACAATGAACCAGTCTAATATAATAATATTGCCATGGCGCCATCCTAACGGCAAGGAACTAAACTGTGGCAAGTGACTTCAAGTGCTTGAGGCTTTTCGGGAGGATTGTCAATTACTCAGATTTTTTTTTCTATTACTGGCTGAACAGCTAGGCTAAAGTCCTGTCTACGAAAATAGTATTGCTATGGTAGTATTTTGTGGTATTCTGGTGCCAAAGAAATATGTTGGAGGGAGTTAAGGAGTTTCATGTCGTACTTTGCCACCTTATTTTTGGGAAGGCACCAGTTGCTCAGCATTTTTGCTTTTTCCGATAGGGCTGGGTCCCTATCCCCATTGATTAATGTGGGAACACTGTAGCTTGATCACTTACCCAGTCATTCATGTCTTTTTCAGTTTGGGCTGCCAGGACCAGGGGACTCCTCAGTCTGGTCCTGTGGGCTGTGTATACAGCAAAGGCATAGTGGTAGTCCCGCAACACTGGAACCAGCGCTGTCACTTCATTGATGAAGATGTGAAGGTACTAGAGATAAAGCAAAGGCGGGAGAGTTATCCGGAGTCTGGGACTAAAGTCTTGGGACATAGTTAGGGGTATTGAAATAATTTTCATTACAGGCCACATCGTAGTTATGGTATCCCTCAGAGGACCATTACAACTTAAAACTGAAAAGTATCACCTTATCAAATTATAATGTACGCACAATTGTCCCTGCATTTCATAGTCATTACATTGGCGCCTTGAGACGACTAATTTGTTTCACTACACACATAACTCAAAACCCCATTGAAATGCCATTTATCTGTTCCAGCTTCACAAAACAATTGTACTATACTGAGCCAGGCACATGTCCATCTGCACCTGATCCCTGCTTCAAGCTGTGCCAGATGAATAGCATCCAACTCTTTAATAAATAATGGTAAATATAATTTGAATAAAACAATTGTTTCACTCGATTTTTTTTCATTGCCAACGAAGAGTAATCTCAAATGTATCCTCCAGGAACATATTAAGTACATTACTTTTGTTTTTTTATTGGGCATTTCTGAATTTCAAGTTAGTTCATCTGTGACCCTTGCAACAAACAGTTTGGAAAATGAATTGATGGATCATTCTGTTGCAACATAATCCCTACCCTCACACTGTTACTTAATACATTAAACATCTGTAAACAAACTATCATAATTGTAGGCACGTTTCTTCATTAATACATGATGTACCAGTGGATCAGTTCTTGTTGCCAATGTGTGTCCTTCGCACTCCGGCTGGGATCACAACCAGGGCCATGACCCCCAGCACCACAACGTGAAAATCAAACACCAGTGCTCCAAATAAAACACTGGGTGATCTGATGAGCAAAAAAATGTTGCTTGAATTTAAGACCAGTAATAGAGGATGTCCGCTCCAGAGATGGGTAGAGTAGCCAAATATCGTAATCAAATAAGAGTACTGTTACTTGACAGTGACGTGACTCAAGTGAAAGTAAAAAGTACCCTTCCAAAATATTACTTGGGTAAAAAGTACACAGTGAAATAATTGCTGAAGTACTGATCAAATTGTAACTTGTGATTTTTTTTTAATCACCAGATCATGAACAATGAAAATATTACAAAATAAAGTGAAGATTCAAATTCTGACGTTGCTCTGTGTGTGTGTGTGTGTGTGTGTGTGTGTGTGTGTGTGTGTGGTGTGTGTGTGTGTGTGTGTGTGTACACACAGCCAAAACTATTATCACCTGCAATTCACCCCAACGTATTTTCTATTTATAAATGAGCTGAAATATCCACATTAGGTCTAATATACATGAAAGCTATTCTTTTTGTTCGTATAAATATGAACACTAGTTGTGCTCTGTTGTCTTCACGGTAACAACAACTATCCCAAAATCTCCGCCACGTAGGCATGACAATGAAGAAGGCTGGTTTATTTGTGGTTAATACCAATACCCAGTAAGCCCAATCGAAGTTGTTGTGTGAGGTCATGTGACTGTCACCTGATTGGTGAACTATACTTAAACGTCACTAGCGCGTCGATTGCATTGGTGCAAACACTGCCCGATCCATTGTAGTTGTAGTATTGCGTACAAAAGCAATAATCTATAAAAACTACCACCACCCGAAGGTGGAGGGAAGCTACTCTCTCATTCTCCAGGATAAACCCCATAAAAGGTACGGAGACAGCGGGTTAAAAATAATCAAACCAATAATATACCTACACCTGCTTGCCGCTACTAACCGTGGGCAAATTCATAGTGGAAGAGAGTCCAACCCCTTTCAAGAAGACTGGTACCAGAGGAGGTGAGCCAGACTATAGACTCGTAATTTCGACCTTACACACGAGCTCAAGTTCCTTCCAAATCAGAGGTAACATTCCACATCCCTGGAGCCAGGTTCTGTAGCCAGGACTCTGATCGCCAAAGTCCCTGCCTTCAGCCACCACCAGTGAACACCGCACCCCTAAGCCCCATCCCACAAGTGGTGATCCAATGGGAAGGGGAACCACGTTACCCTTTCAATCTGTGCCCGGCCCAATGGGAGCAGGCCGGCCCACCAGGCGGCTCGCCTTTGAGCCCACCTCCAGGCCTGGCTCCGGAGGGGGGCCCTGGTGACCCGCATCCGCACAAGGGAAACATAAAGCCAAGAATATTTTTTAATCATAGGAGCTAAGGACATGTGAAAACATTTTAATGGTTATGTTCTCACAATACGCGTGAAATACTTCAAAAGAAACTGGCCCATGAATAATTACAATGCAATGAAATCTAAATGTGAATGAAGCTAAGTATCATGTAAACTTGCACAAATTGAATTAATCAAACAATTATAAAATACTACCTTCTTCTCATCATATTGCGTGTAGTAAACAAAGAAGATGCTGTCCTTCCTCCCGTCCGACTTTGTGGACTGTTCCAAAGCCACAGCCACGTCCATCCAGCGCTGCGGCTTCCAGTCTCTCCACCAACGTAGTATCCCTTTACGCACCCAGATGGACTGTTAAAAGAATACAACACCAATGCAATGTGATATAAGTGCACATTGGTGAATAGAGCAGAAAAACACAGGCAAATCAACATACATTGCTTCTTTCCAGAGGTTTTTTGCTGATCTCCTCACTGTGCTGCTGTTCATTCCAGGTTGAAGACTGCAAGGGGGTTAGTGAGAAACTGCTGACCAGTGGGCCTGAGACAGACACACACAAAAACACACTGAGACAGCACAGATACCCACAAAGATGGCACAGTGCAAATGAGTACATGCTACACAACAGACACACAACATACAAAAATGGACATTAATATATAAAAATGTGAGTTTATGATCAAATGGTTCATTTCATGCATCAAGTTTTCACAGTCATTTGTTTTTGATAAAATGTAAATAAGAACTAACAAAAAAAAAACACTTCCCAATGTCCAACAATAACGGGGCCATTACTGACTGTATGTTTCTGTCAGGCCACCACCTTCAGATAGATGATGGTTCCCAAACACTCGAAAAAATATGTCATATACATATATATGTTCCATCTAAATTGGGATAATTTTCTTTCCTCTCCTTTCCAGGCATGCCTCCACCTTTCGAAATGTTCTTCGTCCTACACCCTGATTTCACTGCAGATCACAATGTCATCTGCGAAGATCATGGTCTGACGGGGACTCCAGTCTAAACTCAAGTGTTTGCCTATGCATCACCATCAGCAAGGGGCGAAGGGATGATCTCGGATGCAGTTGTACTTTAAATTTCTCTCTCACACCTACAGCACAATTTAACACTGTTGTGCTGCTCCTCATACGTGTCCTATAATATTCAGACATTTCTCTACCACTCCAGACTTTCAAATGCAGTACCACAGTTCCTCTCTAGATACTCTGTCATAGGCGTTCTCTAAATTTACAAAAACAATGTAGCTCTTTATTTTCTGTCTTCACCATCAACACTATCATGGCAAATTCATCTGTTGCATTATTTCTAGGCATGAAACCATAGTGTTGTTGGAAAATATGTCTGTCCTGAGTCTAGCCTCCACTGCTCTTTCACATAACTTCACTGTGTAGCTCATCAACTTTAGTCCTCTGTAGTTCCCACAACTCTCCACATCACACTTGTTCTTAAAAATTGGCACCTGCACACTTTTCAAGCATGTTCTCACTTGCTAGAACTCTCTTAAACAAGCTGGTCAAAAAATACACAGCCACCTTTCCTTGATGCTTCAGACAGTAGTGTTTGAAATAACAGCAGTCCAATGTGACTAACCAGAGAAAGCCATATTTTCAGTATATTTTTAGTTGCATGTCAAAGTTACCAGTAAGTGCAGTAGATTCTCAGAAAACCAACAAGATAAAGCATTCATAATATATACACATTTTAGGATGTGCAATTGAGCAATATGTTAAAAGGGTTGGTTAAAAAAAATAGCAATGGCATTCAATCAGTGAGGTCATCCATTTTGTTAAAAATAGGTGTGAATAAGGTGGCCCCTATTTAAGGATGAAACAAGTATCTGTTGAACATGCACTTTCTCCTTGAAAGCCTGAGAAACATGGGTCGTTTTACATTGTTCAGAAGAAGAGCGTACTTTGATTAAAAATTTGATTTCAGAGGGGATCCTTATAAAGAGGTGCAAAAAAACTATAGGGTGTTCAGCTAAAATGATCTCTAATGCCTTAAAATAGAGAGAAAACTAGAGACGTCGCAGGAAATGGAAGAAAACCGTTCAAATGGACGGCGGGATAACCAGAATAGCAAAGGCTCAGCCAATGAGTCGGTCCAGGATGATCTCAGTCTCAAGTTACCAGTAAGTACTGTGACGGTGAGAAGATATCTGTGTTAAGATAATCTATTAACAAGAATCCTCCGCAAAATCCTTCTGATTAAAAAAAAAAAAAAAAAAAGGATGTGCAAAAGAGGCTACAATGTGCCAAAGAACAAATCAACTGGCCCAAATAGAAATGGAGGAACATTTTGTGGACTGATGAAGGTAAAATTGTTCTTTTTGGATCAAGGGGCCGCAGACAATTTGTGAGACAACCCCCAAACTCTGAATTGAAGCCACAGTGCACAGAAAAAGTAGACTGGTGGTGGAGGCATCATGATATAGGCATGCTTCTCCAATTGTGGTGTTGGGTCCATCACATACCAGGGTTCATGGATCAGTTTGCATATGGAAAAATACATGAACAGGTCATGTTGCCTTATGCACATGCCCTTAAAATGGGTCTTTCAACAAAAAAAATAACCCCAAACACACGCGTAAACCTGCAAAGTCTTGTTTCCAAACCAACAATGTTAATGTCATGGAGTGACCAGACCAATCCCTAGAGCTTAATCCAATCGAAAATTTGTGGAGTGACATGAAAAATGCAGTTTCTGAAGCAAAACCAAGAAATGTAACTGAATTGGTGTTGGGTCTATTTATGGCATACCAGGGATCATGGATTGATTTGCATTTGTCAAAATACTTGAAGAGGTCATGTTGCCTTGTGCTGAAGAGGACATGCCCTGAACATGGGTGTTTCATAGTGGGGATAGGGACCTCTACAATCACACTAGTAACCAGTTGACTAAAGAAATTAACGTTGTAATGAGGGATTATGCATCACAACTGGAAAAACATCTTGATGCAAATGACACCAAATCAGTCATGCACGGATTATAATCGCTCACGATGATCCCCCCCAGGAGACAACAATAATGGGTTATCTGACGACCTGAATAGCTTTTAGTGCAGATTTGAAAAGGACGCTTTTACTCCACACACCCACCAAGTCGCACCAACGTCCACTTCAACATCTCCAACACCATCGCTTAACAGCCATGAACAGGACATGAAGCAGATCTTCAAACAACAAAATATCAACAAATGGCCCTCTGATTTAAAAAAAAGTATGTGCAGAAGAGGCTACAATTTGCCAAAGAACACATCAACTGGCCCAAATAGAAATGAAGGAACATTTTGTGGACTGAATAGGGTAAAATTGTTCTTTTTGGATCAAGGGGCCTCAGACAATTTGTGAGACAACCCCCAAACTCTGAATTCAAGCCACAGTGGACAGAAAGTGTAGACTGATGGTGTAGGCATCATGATATAGGCATGCTTCTCCAATTGTGGTTCCCCATTCTGTCTCAAAGTCTGGGCAGACTAACTTGCTCCTGTCTTCACAAAGATCTTCAACGGGTGTTTAGAACTGTGTGAAGTACCAACCTGCTTCAAACGCTCCACCATCACACTGGTCCCTAAAATAGCAACAGTCTCAAGTCGTAATGACTGCAGGCCTGTTGCCTTGATATCTGTGATCATGAAGTCATTTCAACACTTTGTTCTGGACCACCTCAAGAGCATCATAGGTCCCCATCTGGACCCACTGCAGTTTTGCCTATCGAGCTAACAGGTCTCCAGATGATGCAGTCAGCATGGATCTGCACTTCAACCTTGAACATCTCAACAGCAAGGGAACCTGCGCAAGGATCCTGTTCGTGGACTTCAGTGCTGCGTTTAACACCATCATCCCTGAACTCCTTCACCTCTAAGCTTTTCCAGCTCAGCATCTCGCCTGCCATCTGCCAGTGGATCTACAATTTCTTGACGGGCTGGGGACAGCAGGTGAAGGTGGGAGACACTAGCACATCCTTGTGTACTATTAAGGTTGTGTTCTCTCCCCTCTGCTCTCCGAGCTCTACACAAACGATTGCACCTCATGGCACCTGGCTGTCAAACTCCTTAAGGTCGCAGATGACACAATAGTCATCGGCCTAATTAAAGACAGCGACGAGTCTGTGTAGACATGAAGTGGCGAGACTGGAGCTATAGTGTGGCCAACACAACCTGGTGTTCAACACTGTAAAGTCTGTAGAAATGACTGTGGACTTTAGGAGGCAAGTGAGGTAACTCAACGTGCTTTACATGATTAAAGGCATTTGAAAACAAAGAGCTACAACATTTAAAATGAGATAAAGCAAAAATTACAAAATATATAAAAAAGACAATTAAAACCACTTATAGTGCAAATAATATGATCAAAAAGTGGATATATTCTAAAAAGCATGAGGAAAAAAAAAGAAGTTTTCAACCTGGATTCAAAAACATTCACACTTGGGGCTGACCTCACCTCTGTTGGCAACTTATTCTATTTGTGTGCAGCATAATAGCTAAATGCTGCTTCACCATGTTTGCTCTGCGCTCCACTATTTGACCTGAGTCAGTCAATCTCAGAGCTCTACTGGGTTTGTATTCCGTAAGAATTTCTTTCATGTATTCAGGACCTAAATCATTTAGTGATTTATAGACCAGTGGCAGATATGGCTTGACTTCCCCTTATGAATCATTTGTACTTCCTACTTGACCACACCTGCTGCTTCTACTTTTCCCTCACTCTCATTTTCCTTAATCATTAACTCCTCAAAGTATTATTTCCATTTATCCAGCACAATAGTGGCACCAGTCAATACATTTTCATCAGTATTGTTATTCAGCCTAACCTTCTAGTTAACCTTTCCCATCTCCAGCTCTATCTCTGTTTGGCAAACCTGTATAGATTTTTTTTCCTCCTTTATTATCCAACCTGGCATATATATAACATTGGTCTTTGCCTCTTCTACAGTACCTCCACCCTAGGTCTCAGCTCCATGTATTCATTTCTCCTCTCCCAAGTCCTCTCAGTGACCTACTTCTTAATTTAACTCTTTCCTTTGATGACTTCCTGTACTTTGAAGTTCCACCAAGACACCAAGTTTCTTTGTCCCTTTCATATCAGAAGATACACCAAGTATTTCCTACCCATCTCTCTGATCACCTTGGCTGTAGATGTCCAGACTTCTGGAAGCCCCTCCTGTCCAATGAGAGCCTGTCTCAGTTCTTCTTAAAAAGCCACACAACAGTCTTCCTTTCTCAGCTTCCATCACATGGTTCTCTACTTTTGCCTTCATAATATTCCTCCCAACCACCATCTTTTGCTGTCTCAGACTCTCCCCTACCACTCCTTACATTCAGTAACCTTAAGATTAAATCATATGCACAAGGTGTCATCCACTTGCATGCTTCTACCTCCCCTGTTGCAGATCAACCCATCTTCCTGGCTTTTTTTTTTAATAGTGTTCATTACAGCCATTTCCATCCCTTTTACAAAGTCTCCCACCATCTGTCCCTCCAAGTTCATTTCCTGGATGTCGAAATTACCCATCACCTGTTTTACTCACCAACATGTGCATGACGATCTGCACTAATCATAACTCTTTCTTTAGGATGCTCAGAACTACTTTTTCAAAACCCTTCCAAAATTTCTCTTTCACCTCTGGGTCACATGCTACCTGTGGCACATACCCGCTAATCACATTCTACATAAAACCCTCAATTTTAAGTTCTGGCATCATCATCGATCTGAAAAGTCACTGAAGTGGTGCCTCGAGATACCAGTTTAAGTGTTCCATTGCCATGATGGTCACGCAAAACACAAACACCTGAAATCATTTTTCCACATTGAAATGAATGGCAATGCCATTCCATTCCAGCCTCCACAAAACCCCACAAAATTGGTTGTAATGTATTTTTTAATAAGAAAAGTAGCACTATAATGCAGTGCTATGTAAAAAAATACAGAAAGGATCTAAATAAATAGAATGTAAAATTAAATAGTTTTGAAAACGTTTTGCTTTGAATTTAATGGACTGATGCTCCTTCTGGTGTGCGTCAGCCAGCTGGAGGCCGTATAATACATACACAAAGGAATTTCTCAGGAACCCGCCGTCATATTAGCTATTAGTAGCTCATTTAGAATTAAATTATGGTACGCCACAAAGCATATGAAAAAACAACAACCCTAATGACAGCTCGTATTTTGAAAAACGCAACCATATACCTGTAGCGCTGAGCCAGCTGACTTGGGAGGCAGCATCCACATTGCACCCCCCTCCTGAGATCCAAGCCCACACAGGACCGTCCTCCTCCTCAATACCTTGTATACCTCCCAGACCCAGTCTATAGGGGGCACTACCTTGACCGGGGTGAGGCACTGCTGCTTGCATACTTTGAGATGCCTCTGCGCCTTCCAGATCCACATTGCTCCAAGGGCTGCCAGGTCCAGAGGCTTCAGGGCTCAGGTGGATCTGTGCTGGAGAGAACTGCCTCTCCTCCACAAGTATTACACTCGGATGTTGGTTTATGGATGTTCTGTCGCAGTCCGACATGAGACTGTTGATGAAGCTGTCACTTGAAGGGATGAAGGTTTTGGGTGCTGCACTGGTATCTTGTGTCTCAGTCGGGCGTACAGGGGCTCCTCCTAAGGGGACCACTGAGGGAGCTTCCGCCTGCAGGACTGGGGTATGACTTGTGCTTTTTGCCAGCTCCATCTGACCTAATTCTGAATCAGATTCAGTGCAGCTCACCGCTGAACCTTGGGTAGTTCCTTTCAGGTAGTTACCAAACTCACTGCAGTCCCTTTAAGAACAAAATATAAACATACAAAACTGATTTAAAGTTGGGAGAGGGCACAAAACACTAGGCAATGTACAGTACAAGGACAAAGACAGTATCAGCTGAACAGCAAATTTCTGATCAAGGTACATATATTAAGGGGATGAATAAAGACACAGAAACCAACAAAACCTTTTGCTCACCGAAGTTCATAAGGCCCACTCATAACTTCCCAATAGGCCAATGAAAAAAATGGCCAACTCTTAATATGAAGTTCATATAGCTCTGACGGTATAGCCCATGAACAGAGGAAAAATAAAAAGGCTAATTCTTGCTCTGTTGAATTTCTTGGGCACAAGTTTTCATAGGGCAAAGAAAAATGAGCCACAAGTTTAATCATATTTGATCCATGGGAAAATGGGGGAAAAAAAGTTGCCATTTGAGCTCATAGAGTTCAGTCCTGCCTCACTTAGATCAATGAAAATATTAGCCACGTTACTCAGCAGTGTCCAGGAGTCAATCACTTTGAAAATAAACTTGATCGCTTAACTTGATGACATAATGAGGAAAATCATTACTATAAATAATTATTGTGATTATTAAAATATTAAGCTAAATGTCTCAAATATTTACGCAGACCGGCGTGGGGAATTCTCTTTGCTCTTGCCCCACACAGCAGAAACAGGGATCCAACCGTTCCCACTGGGTTTGGATGGAGTTACCCCTATTCGGAAATATAGACTGCGGTCCTCACCAACAGCCCAAACCTGAAATCAAAACAAAAGGCTTTTAAAACGTTTTAAATTTTTTTTTTTTTTTTTTTTTTTTTTTTTTTTTTTTACACAGTCTAAGTTGTTGCAGGCTTGGGATTGGATAATACATTGAATAGATGTTTTCAAATAAAAGATAAATGTAAATTCATGGTGGTAAAATGCACAGAAATTACAAAACCCTTCAAGTATACTGCATATGCACTAGCAGGACACAAGAAGTATTTGTGACCTAATAAGGCCATGCAATGTAATACTGACATGGAGGGAACGGGGGTCACACAAATGCAGCCCTGATATACAAAACATGAGATTTGATAACGAGCTTCTAATTAGGGAGCATCCCATATGTCAGAGTGGTGGGAATATAGAGAGAAGGCTGGCCTGGAAGTGGTGGAGCAGGTACCTGTGGTCACATTACATGTCAGACCAGGAGTGGTTGATGCCTGAGGAGTGCATGTGTCCTAAGGCTGAAGGAAGTGGAGTGAGTTCTACCTCTGCAAAACTAGCAGTGCAGTCAAAAGTAATAGCTGCTCAGCAGCCAGCCCTGCCTCAATCGTCCTGCCAGTGGAGACAAGGAGAGGCCTCAGCCAGTCTCAAAGTTTAGAGCGGTGTTTGTAAAACCTGCTACAAATTAAATTAGCTTTCCTAGCTTCCCTTTTTAGCTTTTCTAAAAAGTACATTTAATATTATTATAAGTCACTGTGACATTGTGCACTGTTAGATCATCATCATTGTGCTTAAGTATACAAAAATGACAATACTGTTTCTGATTCTGCTAAAATGTATAGTGGACGCTCACCATCTGTGAATAGCTGCCTTATAATTATATGATGTAATTACATGGGGGGAAAAAACTGGGAAAAAAAAGTTCGTTTTAAAAAAAAAAAGTTTCGTGAATTAATCCATGTTTTTAGTAGATTTTTTATTGGTACATAACACGTTACGCAACAAGTTACTAGTAGGTGCAGAAGATTCCCAGAAAACCAACAAGACTCAGCATTCATGACATACACACTTTAAAGGCTGTGCAATTGGGTAACTTTTCCAAATTTTTCTAAGGGTACCACCAGTTTTTTTTTTTTTTTTTTTTATAATTCTGCTAAACCACAATTTAAAAGCACTGTCACAGGACTTTTACATTTAATTTTCATTGCATTTTTATTACTTTTGTCAGATTTGAATTATTTGTGTAACCACTGTGCGTTTTTCTTTCATTAAAAAAAGAAAAGGTACCTATGATTTTGTCCATGCCTATTATAGGATGTCTTACAGATTTAATTGTGCAGGTGTGCCTAATGTGACCATTAGGTGTGTATATGAAGTTTAAAACGAGCTGAGGTTGGAAAAACACATTGTAAAAGTAGAAGTACTGATTAAACAAGTAAAACGTAAAACAAGTAAAATTTAAAATTTTACTGTCAATTATATACAATACAGTGTTCACTCGTTATACGCAGGGGTTAGTTAAATTGCTTATGCGGAGAACAAAAATCTGCGAATAATAGATGTATGATTACAATACTTATGTACTATATGTACCATATTTATCCGACCACATGGTGAATTTAAAAGTCTCACATTTTCTCTAAAATGGACAGCGCACCTTAAGTGCACTATTTCCGCAATCTGTAAATGTTGTGTGACTAGACCAGAGATTCCCAAACAGTGTGCCGGGGTACATTAGTGTCGTGGGAAGTTATCCAATTTTATGTAATTGCTAAAAAAAACATTTCCAAGAATTAATGTATCTTTATTCATCTATTTATGCCAGTGAGGCACAATGACAGACGGAACAAAAAAATCCTCTTCTATTAGATGGCAGGAAGTACATACAGTAATTAATCTATACATTTTTGGTGACATTTACTTTTGTTGGTGTGCCGTGAGATTTTTCAGTTGTAAAATATGTGCCTTGGCTCTATAAAGGTTGGAAATCACTGGAATAGACCAATTAAGGATACCTGACGACACCAGTTACACTGTTAGCATGAATGCTAGCATGTTTTTTAACGTGAAAGCAAGCCGCGAATGGGCAAGGGCACACTACTTTGATTATTTGGCATAACAAAAGAAAAAAACACTGACTAAGAAATCGAAGAAAAATCTCTTGAAGTCATACATGGGCAAAAAAAAAAAAAAAAAAAAAAAAAAATCCACCTTACAAAACCTCAAGACCTCTCAGTTAACAGAGATTAAAATATTCAATTACAGATATATATGAAAAGTCCACCTGCGTATAGTACAGTGAAGAAAATGTCAACACCGTACTATATTGCAAGTTCTCCCACTTAGAAATCATGGAGGGGTCTGAAATTTTCATCGTAGGTGCATGTCCACTGTGAGAGACAATCTAAAAAAAAATCCAGAAATCACAATGTATGATTTTTTAACTCTTTATTTATGTGATACAGCTGCAAAGAAGTATTTGAAAACCGGTCTATTAGCTAGAATTCTGACCCTCAAAGACCTGTTAGTCCACCTTTAAAAGTCCACCTCTACTCCATGTATTTATCCTGAACCCGATGCACCTGTGTGAGGTCCTTAGCTTCATAAAGAGACCTGTCCACCCCATACAATCAGTAAGACTCAACCTTGTAACATGGCCAAGACCAATGAGCTGTCCAAAGACAGAGAAAAAATTGTACAACTCCCCAAAGGCCTATGGAGAAATTGCCAAGCAGCTTGGTGAAAAAAGGTCCACTGTTGGAGCAATCATAAGAAAATGGAAGAAGCTAAACATGATGGTCAATCTCAATCAGAGTGGAGCCAAGATATCCCCTCGTGGGGTCTCAATGATCCTTAGAAAGGTGAGGAATCAGCCAAAGACTACATGACAGGACTTGGTCAATGGCCGGAAAAGAGCAGGGACCACTGTTTCTGAGTGACAGTTGGTAATACATTAAGATGTCATGGTTTGAAATCCTGCATGGCACGGAAGGTTCCCCTGCTTAAACCAGCACGTCAAGACCTGTCTTAAGTTTGCCAATGACCATTTGGATGATACAGAGGAGTCATGGGAGAAAGTTTTGTGGTCAGATGAGATCAAAATTGAACTTTTTGGTCATAATTCCACTAACTGTGTTTGGAGGCAGACGATTGATGAGTTCCATCCCAAGAACACCATCCCTACTGTTAAGCATGGGTAACATCATGCTTTGGGGTGTTTTTCTGCACATGGGACAGGACGACTGCACTGTATTAAGGAGAGGATGACCGCGACCATGTATTGTGAGATTTTGGGGAGCAACCTCTTTCCCTCAAAGCATAGAAGATGGGTCGTGGTTGGGTCTTTCAACATGACAATGACCCGAAGCACACATCCAGGAAAAGCAAGGAGTAGCTCCATAAGAATCACATCAAGGTTCTGGCGTGGCCTACCCAGTCTCCAGATATAAACCCAATAGAAAATCTTTGGAGGGAGCTGAAACTCCGTGCTTCTCAGCGACAGCCCTGAAACCTGTCTGATCTAGAGAAGATCTGTGTGGAGGAGTATGCCAAAATCCCTCCTGCAGTGTGTGCAAACCTGGTGAACAACTACAGCAAATGTTTGGCATCTGTAATTGCAAACAAAGGCTACTGTACCAAATTTTAATATTGGTTTTCTTGGATGTACAAATACTTATTTGCAGATGTATAACACAAATAAATCGTAATTTTAATTTTTATTTTTTTTTAAATACATTGTGATTTCTGGATTTTTCTTTTTAGATTATCTCTCTCACAGTGGACATGCACCTTATGATGAAAATTTCAGACCCCTACATGATTTCTAAGTGGGAGAACTTGCAATATAGCAGGGTGTTCAAATGCTTATTTTCTTCACTGTAGGAGTACAGGGAGTCCTTGGTCTATGACAGATCCATTCCTACAGTAGGGATTTAACTAATTTCGATTTAAGTCGGATTTAACCGTTAAAGTCAAAATGTACGATGACCGCTGGGATTGGCTTCAGCATTCCCACGACCCTTGTAAGGATAAGTGGCTCAGAAAATAGGTAGGTATGGGTACTTTGCATAAAATACTAAAACTACATTAAGTAAAAAATATAAGATGCTTCACTTACTATTAGGGAAGGAAGGCTGGACTCAGAGTCCAGGTAGCTATTGCTAGCGGTAAATTCCTCCTCGGCATCCTCTCCTTTCTGCTCTTTCAAAGTTAGGAAAATACGTCATGCCTCTTCCCTTAATGAACATGAGGCTAATATTAAGCCAACGATGATTCGGATCTTTGATCCATAACGTAAATAATCTTTCCATCTCGGCTACGATCAAAGAATGTTGCTTCATTTTTTTTTCCTTCACAAAAAAAGTTGCATCGTGATCACTGTATCCCTCATTGGGGTGAAACCCTTCACACGTGGTAAAATACGGGCTTTGTCCTTAATAATAATCACCACGCTCAGCCAACTAAAGCCCAAGTCTTTATGTCTGTCATGTCTTTTGGTGTTAATTCTCTCGTTTTTGTTTTTTTTTTCTCTATGATGTTAAGCTTCGTTTAAACGGTCATTACTTTTCTTTCGACTGGACCAACCCAGCTTTCTTCTTTTGGACCATAATCCGTAAAGAGGTGGGCGAAAAGGGCATATAAACTCCCAGTGCACAAACACACATAAGCAATATCCATGAGCAACTCAGAAACACCATGGTCCTGGGGATATTAAGGCAGACAACAGGGGCGTCGTAAAGTCGAAACATTTGAGGTCGAGACCGTCTTAACCCGACAACTCCCAGTATTTCTACTTTGTTACATGCTGTCACTGGAAAGGAGAGGTAAATGCTGTGATGATAATTATGTAACCTGGTCGTTGAGTCCCACGTCGAGCATCATCATCTCGCCAACTATCCTGATCCATCCTGACCCGCAAGGATTGTGGGAATTGACACCTCGCCTGAACCACACCTATGGTTGAAACCCCACACGGACTTTAACCACAAATTGCAATGATGACGTCATCAACATATGACTCACCTTATAGTCCTTTGTGATCACCCACACTACACTGACCCCTACTGACACGTGAAGCGTTTCAACCTCTTTTGCAGGTGATTCTAACTCCACCCAAGACACACCTGGTGGAGGATCGAAATGAGGATTTCATGGCATTATGGAAATTCCACTGTCACTCAAAAAGACAAGGAGACGAGAGGCACAGTGGAGACCATTGACCTGTAGGGCTGTCCAAGCTGAGGCCTGTGCGGACCAGCAGGTTTCCATCCCACAGAACAGCCCACAGCAGGTCTCTCGGTCCCAGCGATAACTGGGCCACCTCCTTAGGCACCTCTACTTCATCCCAGCTAGAGCCCTCTGGGACCCGAGGATGGATGCCCTCCCGAAACCACACCTGAAACAAAATGACGAACACATAAATATTGAGGAAACATGGGAATGAAATATACTGGGATTACAATGCCGTAAAAATGTATTTGCTCGCCTCAATGATTTCTGTATTTTTTGAAGTGTGATAACACACAAAGGTTTCAAATTATCAAAGCAATTTTAGTGTCATTCAGACAACCCCAGGATATACAAAAGGCAGTTTTCAAATGACAATTCAATTTATTAAGGTTAGAAAAAATCCAAACCTGTGTGACCCCCTGTGTAAAGGTCATTTACCCCCTTCTTAAATAATTATAAGACGAATGATGAGTTCCATCCCAAGAACACCATCCCTACAGTGAAGCATGGGGGTGGTAGCATCATGCTTTGGGGATGTTGTTCTGGACATGGGACAGGAGAACTGCACAGTATTAGGAGAGGATGACCGCGGCCACGTATTGTGAGATTTTGGGAGCAACTTCTTTCCCTCAGAGCATTGAAGATGGGTCGTGGTTCGGTCTTTCAACATGACAATGACCCGAACCACACATCCAAGAAAAGCAAGGAGTGGCTCCATAAGAATAAAAAAAAAAAAAAACATACATTATGATTTCTGGATTTTTCTTTTTAGATTAGCTCTCTCACAGTGAACATGCACCTATGATGGAAATTTCAGACCCCTCCATGATTTCTAAGTGGGAGACATTGCAATATTGCAGGGTGTTCAAATACTTATTTTCTTCTTTGTATATTCTCCTTTACTTTGGCTAATTTTCATTCCTATCCTTTCCAGTGCATGCTTCCATCTTTCTAATTGTCCCCCCCGTCCACCTGCTCTCTGCACATCACCTGTAAACATCATGGTCCAAGGGGATTCCAGTCTAACCTCATCTGTCAGTCTATCCATTACCACTGCAAATGGAAGGGGCTCAAAGCTGATCCCTGATGCAGTCCCACCTCCACCTTAACTTCTTATCACACCTATGCCACACCTCACCCGCTATTCTGCTGCCCTCATACATGTACTATTCTAACATTTCTCTGCCACACCAGACTTACGTATGCAGTACCATAGTTCCTCCCTTGGTACTCTGTCATAGGCTCTCTCTAGATCTTAGAACTTTTCCACTAGCATCCTCAAGGAAAATAATGCATCTGTGGTACTCTTTCTAGGCATGAAACCATACTGTTGCTCACAGATACCTCTGTCCTGAGTCTAGCCTCTACTACTCTTTCCCATAACTTTGTGTGGCCCATCAACTTTATTCCTCTATAGTTCCCACAGATTTGCAAATCACCTTTGTTCTTGAAAATGGGAACTAGCACACTTTTGTTCCACTCTTCAGGCATCTTCTCGTCTGCTCGTATTCTGTTGAATAAGTTGGTCACAAACTCCACAGCCACCTCTTCAAATTGGTTCAATACCTTCACAGGTCATCAGGACCAACTGCCTTTCCATTTTTCACCCTATTAGTGCCTTTCTAACTTCCCCCTTACTAATCAATGCCACTTCCTGGTCTGTCACACCTGTCGCTTCTACCCTTACTTCTCTCAATTTCTTCATTCGTCAACTTCTCAAAGTATTCTTTCAATCTATTTAGCACACTACTGGCACTCGTCAGTACATTTAAATTTCCATCTCTATCTTTAATCACCCTTACCTGCTGCACATCCTTCCCATCCCTTCCAGTCCTCATTTTTACTTTCCTTAAACAAGGAAAAAAAATAATACAAAAAACAAATCAACAACAATGGCAACCGTGGAAGCACGTTTGCTTGGACAAATGGATTGAAATGACCAGATACTTTTAATTATGCTGCAAAATTGATTGAGATGAGGCAGCAAAGTATGTGGTATGTAGAACCGGGGGGAACGGTGAGTACGTCATCACAGTCTGTAACCTAACGAGACAATCACGAGAGATGAGCTTACGCCACGCAGCAATTTTTTTTCGACGTGTATGCAGGAGACTATGCACAAGCTATGCAGAAATGCTGCACATAGCAATGTGTAAGTGACGTAATGCAATGCAGGGGTGGTCGGCCATGCGATCCTTGACGTACAACATACCCTTAAACATTTAGCCAATCCTCGTCATTTGGAAAATGATAAGCCTTAATGTATTACGCTAAAACTAGCTGGTCATGAATAAGGATTTGGGAAAATACACTTCAATGCCTTGGTTTATTTCTTTTAAAAATAAATATTGCAATTGCGATTTAACACTACAGCATTATTCACTAAAAAAAGAAATATGGTCAACAAATCAATTGGATAAAGTCAACAAAATAGTTGAGGCAAGCCCAAAAAGTTATGATAAATTGATAAGATCAAATATCTAAATATTGAATTTGAAAAAGAAAACCTTTCCATCACAGTAGAATATTGAATAATTAATTTAGCTTTATGCCTTGAAAGAATGTAATATTACATGGTATCAATCGCAGTGGTGCTGCTGTCAGTGCCAGCTGACTATAGAGAAAGTGGACAGTGACACCACTGATGCTTTTCATCACCAAATGTGCATACAAAAGTAATTCAAATGGAAAACTATACATGTTAATGTTCATAAAGTAAAAGTGTTGGGGTTATTCACTTGTTTTATAGTTAAGAAGGATCCTAATGACTATGGCTAGAATTTTTTTTGAATGATTGTTGAATCGTTGAAATCTGGCCACAATTGTTTGGGGTTTGCATGTTCTCCCCGAGGCTACCTGGGTTTTCTCCGCAAGCTTGTTTCCTTCCACATCCTAAAAACATGCACAGTATGTTAATTGGCAAATGACTCATAGGTATCAATGTGAGTGTGAATAGTTTTTTCTTATTATGTGCCCTGTGAGAACCTGGCGACCCCCCACCCCACCTCTCCCCGAAAGATAGCTGGGATATGATCCAGCACATCAGTGACTCTAGTGAGGATAAGCTGTACAAAAAAATGGATGGATGTCAGCTTCCAATTTAAAAAAAAAAAAAAAAAATTTGCAAACCTACTGACCTGCCCTTGTTGAGACACAGCCCAAAGATAAGGATACCTTCCGGACTCATCACTCATCTCCCAGCCACCGCAACTAAGATCACAGAGAGGTGGTGGGAGCTTCCTAGGATGGTCCAAGGGGATCTGCAGGCAGTATCTTCTGTCAAATTGTGGGGCTGAAATGTACAGAGAGGATTTAAAACAAAGGAGAGTCCAAACTTTTGCCCAGGTCCCTTGTGCTGTATATCTTCTGTAGCGGATCCAGCGCCGACGACGCACACAGGAGTTCCACTTCTTGTCAGGTGAGAAGTTAGCGGGGAAGTCGACAGCATATTCCCAACCCTGCAGGGTAGCATGGACAAAATGTATTTGCCCACTTTCTCATTGTATCATACTTATCAGGACTCTACACAAACTTTTGCACTGGGAGCACCTGATTCGTTCACACACTTTTTGGATATGACATTGCATGCTGACGAAATTCTGTTAACTCGCATACCATAGTTTTATGAAGACTGACAGTAATTTGTGATGTATTTCCAATATATTTTGCTGGGAACAAGATTTTTTTTTCTGCAAAAAGCAGTGGCATGCAGTAATGTGACTAACCGGATTAATCCACATTTTCAGTATTTCTTTTAACTGTATTTTTATTCAAAAGTTACCAGTAGGTGCAGTAGATTCTTAGAAAACCAACAAGACCCAGCATTCATGATATATATTATGTAAAGTGTACATGAAATTCCATTTCAGATAAAAAATACTTGTAACTGTTTTAAAGCCTATTTAATTAGGATCTGCTTATTAGTTTAGAGGTGTGGACAAAGACAGCCAGTAGTTTGAGTTTTTTTTCCCCCCCTTTGTTTTGTTAACCGCAAAGACACCATGCTGTTTGTTTTATTACAAATGGATGAAACATACAGAGCACATGTGCCTCACAGTTCTGAGAACAAGCTTTCAAATCCTGGCCCTGCTTGTGTGGAGTTTGCAGGTACTCCCTGTGCCTGTGTGGGTTTTCTCTGCTTACTCCGGTTTCCGCTCCCAAAAACATGCATGGTAGGTTAATCAAAAACTCTAAATTCTGTGTAGGTTTAAATGTGAGAGAGAATGGTGATGTGTCCTGTGATTGACTGACGACCAGCTCAGTTTCCCCTGCCTCTCACCTAAAGATAGCTGGGTTAGACTACTGCACGTCCACAACCCTAGTGAGGATGTATAGAAAAATGAATGAATGAAACATACAGTATTTGTACAGTTTTGAATGCCATGCGGCACTTGGAAGAACAACCACTGTGAGAAAAAAAAAATAAAAGATACATAAAAGCAACGACGATCACAAAATCAAACAACAGCGTTAAACACTGGCTGTCTTCTATAACCCTCTTCCTAGCTTTAAAATGCATTGTTGCTGTTTGCTGGGAACATGCTGTGCGGGGGAAAAAAGTTGACTCAAAGTTCAAATAAAAATATTTCCATATTTTAAAGGTATTTTAATTCAGCTCGTAATGAGTATATGCAATTAGATTAGCTAAGCAGAGAAAAGAACACAGTTTTCCCTCATTATTAGACAAAATATTATTTCATCTGTCCTCTGTCATGAAGCATATATTTTGTGCTTGCAGGGCAAGAGGCAGGGCACACCCAATCTCAGAGCATAAATACAAACAAACATTCGCAGTCACAATCACACCTAAGAGCAATTTAGAGGCTCCAATTAATTCTGTTTTAGGGATATGGGAGGAAACCGGAGTGCTCATAGAAAACCAATATTGGAGAGTTTTCTATCATGAACTGTCCATTTAAGGTCACACCAAAGCATCTCAATTGGATTTAAAGCCGGACTTTGACTTGGCTTCAAAACTCTCTTTTTTTTGTGTGTCAGATGGTCAGTCAGAGGTGGACTTGCTGGTTTGTTTCAACTGATTGTCCTGCTGCACGACCCAAGAGCACTTGAGTTTGAGGGCATGAACTAATGGCTGGATGTTCCCCTTTAGGATTTTCTGGTACACAGCAAAACTCATAGTTCCATCAATCACAGCAAGTAGTCCTGGTCCTGGGGCAGCAAAGCAGTCAAACGGTCATGCTTCACTGTTGGCATAATGTTCTTTTTATCAAAAGCTGTGCCATTTCTACGCCAGATGTAAGGGGCCGCACACCTTCCAAAAAGTTCAGATATTAACTTGTCAGTCCAGAGATTGTTCCTCTAAAAATCTTGAGGATCATCAAGATGTTTGGCAAATGTGAGACAAGCCTTTGTATTCTTTGCAGACAGCAGGGGTTTTTGCCTGGGAACCCTCCCGTGGATGCAATTTTGGCCAGTATCTTTTTTACAGTAGTCATGAACACTGATCTTAACTGAGGCCAGCGAGGCCTGCAGATCTTTAGAGGTTGTTTGATGTTCTTTTGTGACCTCCAGAATGAGTCGACATTGCACTCTTAGTTGGTCGTCCATACCTGGAAAGGTTTGCTACTTGTTCTAGTTTTCTCCCATTTGTGGATAATGACTGACTGGTTTGCTGAAATGGCATTGCAACCTTTTCCAGACTTACCTTTCCAAAAATTCTGGTTAGTCACAGTAACTTTGTAATTTAACAAGGGAGGGAGCAATTACTTTTTCCACAGAGGGTCAGAAAGGTTTGGATTTTTTTGTGCCTTAATAAATTGAATTGCAATATGAAAACTGCATTTTGTATTTCCTTGCGTTGTCTCTGAGTTATATTAAAATTGGTTTGATGATTTAAAACCTGTGTGTGATAGATATACGTGCAAAAAAAAAAAAAAAAAGAAATCAGAATGGGGTCAATACTTTTTCATGGCACTGTACATGTTTAGTGCCACAAAGCAAGGTGAGAGCACCTGCCAGTGACACTACAATACGCTACCTTAAAGCATACGGTAACATGCATGGACGTTATTTAAAAAGGCAGTGGGAGGAAAACTGTACTTTATTGAAGTACTCAAAGTAAACAGTGAGTTTGGTTGTACTTCAAGTATTTAACAATACTCGTACTCCATTTTTTCATTAATCCTAATCCACAAATCAAATCCTCATCTTCTGTATCTGAGATATACACCTGGGCAACTTCTCCAAACACACCAGGTTCCCACTAGTCATTGTCAGAGTATGTCTCGTTGCCGTGCAGCTCCTCAGAAAGTGAAAGCTCAAACGACAGATGAAACAGACATGTTAGCTCAAGCATCCATAATGCATTCGTAAATTGTGGCATAACTCCCTTCATACCAGTCTTAGTAAAACTGTGTTCACCATTTGTCATCCATCGCTCCCACGCCGCTTGCAACCTCACTTTGAATGTCCTGTTTCCACCAAAGTCCAGTGGTTGAAGTTCCTTCGTTTTGTTGAAGCTCGTCTTCCTGCTACCTCCAATTGCAAACCATGGATTAATTGATCTTGAAGTCTCTCGCAGCTGCTTGATTCCCATCCTTCCCATGTTCCTCTACGTAGCTGATAACTTGCAGTTTAAAGTCTGCTTTGTAAGCATGTCTCTTTGTTGGTGCCATTTTCAGGGGTCCTTAGCCAAAACGATGTTATGCACAAAGCAAATAATGGCAATATTTCCCTGGTGGGGGCCGTGCCTTGACCCTCCTCTTCCATGCCTACCCTTTAGTGTCCTCAGTCACGTCCGCGTTTCCTCTATATAAGCAGCGTGTCTGCAGGTAATGTTCTGTCAGTCAGTCAGGTGGAGCACTCATAAAAAGTCACAACATTTACAGCTTTTAGAGTCAGTGCACAAATGTGCACCACATTATAAGGTTCCCCTTCCATTTTGGAGCAAATGTAAGACTTAAGTGTGCCTTATGGTCATGAAAATATGGGTTTATACCGGCAAGGGATTGTCAAGTGTTTTCTGTCCCCCCTGGGGGTGTGTCCATGAACAAGAAGTGACCGTTATCCATGAGAGTCAAAACAGATATCCTCCCATCTTGTAGGATTACAACGTGAACGTTGGGGATCGCAGTAAGTGGAAAAGAAAAAGCAGGACAGGCCAGTCTCTGTGGTCTTTGTTTTAGGAATTGATATCCGTTACATAAAGTTACATGAACCATATTTTCCAGAGCGCACACCAGGTAATAAACCGCGTCCACTCTGTTGCGTTTTCTCCCCCCCATGCACGAGCTGCACCTGACTAGACACCGCAGATATATAGCATACGTACATGTACGCTGTGACATTAGATATTCACACAAAGATTTTGTAAATGCTTATTTCCATACCTTGTTTCCAAACTGACTGTAACACGACAGAAAAATGGCTCAACCATAACAGAAAAGTTTATTTTATTCATAATCCTCTTGTTTGCTGAAACCACTAGTTGTAGTCTTCAGTATCAGAGTTGAAGGGCCTCAGAAAGTTTCCATCACACACTATTTCAGTCTGTGTCACTCTCAATGTCATTTTCATCTGGAAATACTCCAGAAGTTCTGCTGTTCTCATGTAGCAGTCCAGTCTTTCAATCCGTTCGTGATAAATTATTTCATGGTGCCCCACACGTTTAAAATCACTTGGCAGACCTCAGAAATGAAGACCTTTTCAAGCGAAAAATTTTTGTGAAAGATTTTAAATTAATTCAATTAAAACTATATATTTTGCATTTGTGCTTGTCATGCTGCATCCTGTTAAAGGGTGCAAAAAAACTAGCAACGTATTCTATTTGCTAGAGGTAGCTTCATCATCTACGGGCAAATGAAGTAGATTTTTCTCCTTCTATGCAGAATACAGGTAGCGTTTTCTTCTTCTACACATTGGAGGTATCTGCCCATGCCCAAACCTGAGTGCATTATAGGGAACGGCCATGTTTTAACTATTTTGTTCACGTACAATGAAAGTCACGTGAGCATTTGGGTTGCAATCTCGAATCCTGCTCACAGGTTTCAAATCATCGGTTTAAATATTTAATCCTACAGACAACTTAAGTATATAACGTGGCGTTTTTGTTTTTTTTAACTATCGAGGGGAAAAAAATAACCTTTCAGGGAAAAATTGTTTCATAAGAACATTTAATCAAATACTTTCATAATTTAATTAAAATGCATTGCACATTAATTAATATTGAACCTACATAAGTGAGTTTCTTTCAGCTTGTCCCATGAGGGGTCGCCACAGCGTGTTATCTCAGCTGAAACCCTCATATTAAATAAATGTTGGAAATAAAGCATTTCTAAAAGATTAAAGGCAAATGATTTAGAAATGCAAATTTTTTCATGGCAATAAATGTGACAATAAAGGTAAATGGATCTAAATAGAAAGCAGGTGTGTTCTCACCCCAGCGTGGCTGGGTTCTCCTACCCAGCTGTGATCCACATACCAGTCCCCCTCCCATTCCCAGCTGCGAGATGGCAACTGAAAGCTGTGGAGTGGTTGGGTATTCATCCCAGTCACATCACTCCAGGGCCAGCGGTCTGTGGGCAGCAACGTATCAGTGAAGCCGTCCACCGGGTTCCACCTCTGAGAAAACACACACACACACACACACACAAGAATTTTCTCATCCACATGATGAACAAATGGGATGACATTTATTGCATTCATGTAATGTCTGCTTCTTTTCCTTTGTCTTGGTTAGGGGTCGCCACAAAGTGTCATCCTATCGTCTGCATCTTCCTCTCTAGCACCAAATGCCTCAGTCTTGCCTTACTATATCAACCTTTTCTTTGGTCTTTCTGTAGCTCTCTTGGCTGACAACTCAATCTTCATAATCTTTCTTCCAATCGACTCATTCTCTCGTCTGGATGTGCCCAAACCAAGGTTTGCTCTCTACTAACTTTGTGTCCAAAATATATAACGTTGGCTGTCCCTCTGATGAGCTAATTTCTAATCCTATCCAACCTGGATAATCCTCGAAAGAACATCAATTAACTTCTTACGCCACCTCCAGCTATGCTTCCTGTTGTCTCTTCACTGCGACTGTCTCTTACAGTGATTCCCAAACAGTGTGCCGGGGTACATTAGTGTGCCATGAGCACTCTTCAGGTCTGCCATGGGAAGTTATCCAATTTTATGTAATTGCTTAAAAAAATATATATTTATTTCCGGGAAATAATGTATCTTTATTCATCTATTTATGCCAGTGAGGCACAATGACAGACAGAACAAAAAAAATCCTCTTCTATTAGATGGCAGGAATTACATACAGTAATTAATCTATACATTTTTGGTGACATTTACTTTTGTTGGTGTGCCGTGGTATTTTTCAGTTGTAAAATATGTGCCTTGGCTCTATAAAGGTTGGAAATCACTGGTCTATAACATCGTACATCACCACTATCTTATAAACTTCATCCTTTATCCTAGGTGGCTCTTCTGTCGCACACACCTGAGACATTTCTTCACCTGTTCAAACCTGTTTGGACCATTTTCTGCACTTCCTTACAACACTCACCATTGCTCTGAACAGTTGACTGCTGTTGCGTTATTGCAGTAGTTTTCAAACCGTTTGGCTGCACCTCCCTCCCTTTTTTTGGGAGATGAACCTTTTCTGCTAGCAGTGAAAATTGCAAAAGCAGGTGGGAGGGGGAATTGAAAAATGTGCAGGGGAGCTCGAACCAATCCCACGAGGAGTATGCTGTGAAAACACGACAGTCGCATGATCTTCCTAAGACAAAACATGACTACGATTATCACATAGATTGAAAGAAACTGTATACGGGAAAGAATCTCTCCTCTCATAAGCTTATTTCAAAGACAGATTTTTTTTTTTTTTTTTTTACTTCGCCTCCTTCACCAGCAACTGTAACTTCTAGAGCACCACACGTCAGCTCTGCAGCGAATGAAGGGTGCCAACAAATCAACCAACAATGGAAAACCTCAGTGCTTCTATCGAACACCAAATAAAAATTTTAAAAACAGACGGATTCCTCCACTTCAACTGAATATTTACTGGATTCGACTGAGCTACCAACAAGTCTCCTCCTCTTGATCTATAAGAAATTGCTGCTCTTACTCGAGTTCTTTCATCAAGAAATCACAGAAACCCGGAAGAGTCTGGAATTCATACAGCAGCATGTGAGAGATTTACAATTAGATAATGCAGCACTCTGGTAAAACCTGGTGTTAGGTTCTTCACTATTACAAACACTCACATTAGAATATAAACTTTTGAAAGAAACTACGCTAGATATTCAAATCAAGAAGTATGCGTTACAACCTCATCTTATCTGGCATTCCAGAAAATACTACGGAAGATCCCGATATTACAGTCAAAATTTTTGACATGCCCTAAAGATACAGTTGACAAGACTACTTTTTATCAAATCCACCAATTAGGAGCCCCTCATCCAGGAAATCTACCTCGTTATTTTGTCAAAAAGAGTTTCAACACTTTCAGCAAAAAGTGTTTGTAAAATCCAAATGTCAGGAATGTAAAAGGAACTTTGTTTAGAATGGAATCTTTGTTTGGAATGAATGATTAGTTCCCCAATAAAATGAACGAGAAGCATAGGTTAGTGGTTGAATAGCCTTACGTCGATGGCAACAATTTCAAGATTCCAACATCCCTCCCTGGCTTTTCTTGATCAGTGGTTGTTTTGATTTGTTTATATTCCAAATTCTCATAAGTGTATATTTTGTATCATCCTTTTACTTCATTTAGATAAGCAAATACAGAATCACACACACGATCAGCATGAACCTCCTCTCTTATCTTTTATTACTCTATGTTTTATTGCTCTGCTTGGTTCCATATGTACTAAACACACACACCACCCAAATTTTCCCTTACACACCATCACCCCACATTATATTATCCTCTTATTTGTTTTGTTTCCTTCCATGTACCCTGGGATGACGGGACTTTATCTAATTAAAAGGTGTCAATATGATGAGAAATGTTCTGAAAGCAGTCATAAAAAGCAAAGAATGCATAGTTCTAAATCCATTTGAAATCATAATGCACACAATCATGTTATGTCACAGAATATCAATGGCATTCGATCACAGGCAAAGAGAAATAAAATTATGAATTATATCACCAAATTTAAAACACATTTACTCCTACGACAAGAAATCCGCATTAAATCAGAAGAAAAATGTCTCATTGATGCAAATTTTACTCATGTTTTTTCAGCCTTCTATAACTGCAGACAAAGAGGAGTCGCAATATTGGTTCATAAGATTACTGTATTACTTACAATAAATAGTCCAGTTGAGGATCCAGAAGGCCGATATATAATTATACAGGCCACAATATTAAACAAGCTTTCTACAACTGTTAGTATATACACTGAAAATAAAGATGATCCAACCTTTCATGTGTGTTATCATGCAACTCTATAATTATGGGAGGTGATTTTAAATCATACATTAGATCCACAAATACATCGATCAATTTTTTAAAATAGCAATCAACCTCACTGTCCTAATACATTAAAATATATAAATGACTGGTCTCAAGATACGGAGGCTGAAAAACCACATAAAAAGAGAATACACTTTTTCCTCAGCAGTTCACCAGTCTTTCTCAAGAATAGATTTATCTTTGAAATAACTCAGCTCCTTTGAAATAACTCAGCTGCTCAAAGGATTAGTCCAAAAAAACATCCAATCATCATCAGTGATCACGCACCAATTTCTCTCAATCTAAAACTTGAATCAAATTTAAGATACCACCAACATGACGCTTCAACACATCGCGATTGAAGGACCCATATTTTGATTCTTTTGTGAGGAAGGAATGGGATGAGTTTCTGAAATTTCAATGACTCTCCAACTTTATCTCCATCTCTGTTGTGGGAATCTGGAAAAGCTGTTTTGAGGTAGAATAATATCATATTCTAACTTTTAGAACAAACAAGAACAAAAACTCGAAAATGAAATTGAGGGAAAAAAATTAAACCCCTCAAAGAAGTGTACGCAAGTATCGGTAATCCAACAGATACAATTAAAAATAAACGTCAAAAGCCAAAATCATCAATTAGATGCCATTTTATCTAAATCATCAGATTTTCTACAACAACATTTAAGGTACATTCATTTTGAGCACAATAATCAGGAAAAATCCTTGTGATTCAACTTCAGTGCAATAAATGCATTAATTACAGCTATTCAAGATGCAAACGGCAACTGTACTCAGTCACCGCTAAAAATGTAATTTTTTACACATTTTTATAGCCGCTTATTCACATCTTAGAACAATCCAGTTAAAAAACTAATGGAAAAAAAATTTCAGGATCTAAACATCCCACAGTTAAATGTACAAGCTAAAGACATCTTCAATTAAGTTATTACTAAAACCAGGAAAAGACCCCATTCTTCTGGCTAGTTATTGTCCCTTATCCTTGATTAATATAGATGATGATTATTTCTAAAGCCGTCGCAGCGAGACTTGAAAAAGTACTCCTGTAAATAATTCACTTGGAACAGGCAGGTTTCATTAATGGAGGCTCCATAGCTCAGTAGTTAGAGCATTGGTTCAAGAGGGGTTGCGTCAGGAAGGGCACCCGGTGTAAACACTGTGCCAATGAAATATGAGGGTTCATCTGAGATGTCACGCTGTGGCAACCCCTGACGGGACAAGCCAAAATAATTTTTTTTAGGCAGGTTTCATTAAAAGCTAGAAGCTCCACAAATAATGTCAGATCTTTGCTAAATTTAATAAGCATGTCATGGCGTAACAACCTATGCAAATATGACACTTGATGCAGAAAAAGCTTTTGATAAAGTTAACTGGACTTTCCTGTTTGCAATTCTTTGCAAATTTGGGTTTGGAGATTCAGTCATACATTGGATAGCAACATTATATAATTCCCCAAAAGCGAATATCACCACTAACAGGATTATTTCACCAAGCTTTACAATAGAAGAGGAACCAGACAAGGATATCCACGCTCACCAATGCTATTTGTCATATTTACTGAAACTGTTGCTGTCATTATTTGTCAGAGTGTTAATGTTAAAAGTATCTCCTCGCTTGTCACAGAATACAAATCAATCTTTATGATGACATTCTTTAGTTACAGGAACCCAGGCATTCTCTTCAGACACACTTCAGCCTGATTAAGACATTTTAAACAGGTAGGTGTGTATACAGCTACTAAAAAAAATAATAGTTTGGGGCAGACCACCTGATGGGTCTCTCTCATGATGTAACAAAAGATGCGCGAATGAAATGTGTCGATGTGCATGTCGCCCAGCCAATAATGTCTCACCCAGCCTCGTCTCGATAGTGTTCATCACGTACTGTGGTGGCTGTGAACAACCCTCTAAAAGCAGCACTTCTCGGCTCCATTATGTGCCACCACGGCGCCAAAAATCAGCCACACCGGCTGAGGTGCCGCGTTCGGCGGTCAGAGCTTCTGCGAAGGCTGCGCGTCGGGCTTTTCGATGGGGGTGGCTCTGAAGAACCCAGCCGAGAATGCGTTAGTCGCGAGCGCGCACAAAGCGCCCTGGCTCGAATGTGTTCATCGAGTACTGCAGTGTCTGTGAACACCCCCCTAAAGCAGCACCGCTCGGCTCGTCTCCGCCACGGAAGTGGATCGAACGGGGATGCGGTTTGGCCGTGATCGCATATCATCTGGATATGGCTCGAAACAATAGGGTAATATTGCCCTGAGGGCTTGAAACAATAGTGTAATATTGCCCCGGTAACGTCACTCAGTTGTGTGGTGGTGTCCTTTCCGAAAAGAGCTTCGGTGTCAGAAGGGGTGTCAGAAAAATCCGAATATCTCTGTTGTTCGCCTTCCATAGTAGCAGGCACTGTGCGTTTTCAATGGTGGAAGTGACGATGACGTCAAGGACAGAGGATGCAACTAATATGGCGACCACTTGGATGTCGAGGGACACTCAATTGCGCAACTTTGCGCATGGATGACGCACGATCCGCTCACATTTATTTTTTCGGATAGACATTGAAGTGAATACCGTTATATGTATTTTTCATTACAATATCTATTTTACAATGTTTATAGGGATGACAGTCCCACTTTAAATTCTTCTGTCACACCTCACATTGTTCTGCTGCCATCATCCATGTCCTGTACTATTCTAACATTTCTCCGCCACACCAGACTTACGGATGCAGTCCCACAGTTCCTCCCTTGGTACTCTGCCATAGGCTTTCTCTAGATCCACAAAGACACAATGTAGCTCCTTCTGACCTTCGGTGAACTTTTCCATTAGCATCCTCAAGGCAAATAATGCATCTGTGATGCTCTTTCTAGGCATGAAACCAAATTGTTGCTCTCAGATACTTAATTCTGTCCTGGGTCTAGCCTCCACTACTCTTTCCCATAACTTCATTGTGTGGCTCATCAACTTTATTCCTTTATAATTTCCACAGCTCTGAACATCGCCTTTGTTCTTAAAAATGGGAACTAAAACAGCTTTCCTCCATTCTTCAGGCATCTTCTCGCCTGCTAGTATTCTGTTGAATAAGTTGGTCAAAAACTCCACAGCCATCTCTCCAAATTGCTTTCATACCTCCACAGGTATGTCATCAGGACCAACTGCCTTTCACCGCCAGACTCATCCTGCACACCACCATGTTATGCTTTTGAGCTACACTCTCCCCTACCACTACTTTACGGTCAGTAACCTTCAGATTATATCATCTACACAAAATATAATCCACCTGCATGCTTCTTCCTACTCTCTTGTAGGTCACTCTATGTCCCTCCTTCTTCTGGAAATACAAAGCCTTGTGAACGTTTTCGGCCCCCTTGAACTTTTCAACCTTTCGTCACATTTCAGGCATCAAACAAGATTTTATTTTTTTTGTCAAGAATCAACAAGTGGGACACAATTGTAAAGTGGAACGAAATTCATTGGATATTTTATATTTTAACAAATAAAAAAGTGAAAAGTGGGGGGTGCAATATTATAAACATTATTATTATAAAGACATACCCCAACAAACTTGCAGCTGTAATTGCAGCAAAAGGTGGCACTACAAACTATTAATGCAAGGGGGCTGAATAATATTGCACATACCTTTTTCTTTAATTGTATAATATACAGCGGTGCCTTGATTCTCGGACACAATCCGCTCCAGATGGTTAAAAACCAAAACATTCGAAAACCAAAACACGTTTTCCCATGACAATGAATGGAAAAGGAAATAATGCATTCCAAGCCTACAAAAATTTTTTTTTAAGCGATTTTTGTAGCTTTTCCTGATAATAAACTGCATAGTAGGAATACATGTACAGTTTAAATACTTTATGTAATTAAATAATTTAAGAAATATTTATTTCTTGCTTAAAATGTATGCTTTAGCCTAGTAGAGTATGCTAGTCTGAGTGCATTGCAGTATCTATAGCGACTCGGCCCCTAGCCTTGTAAACTTTTTTTATTTTATTAACAAAAGTGCAGAATAACTAAACAAGCAATATTGAGGGGAGTGGGGGGAACCAAATTATTTGCACAGAAAGTACTTAACGTAAAAAAAAAAAAATAACTTGCAACTCGAGGTAGGGTTAATGGAACAAAAGAAAAAAGCAATGCAAAACAGTTTCAAATGTCTACGGTGGGGGTGACTCATCCCTTTTTCCACAAAGAACGAATCTAATGTTTGTTTCTGCCATCTTTTAAGCACTTTTCTGAAGTGGCTCATAACATTAAAAATTTGCAGTGCCCTGCAACATTCAGTTTTATTTGCGTGATGAAGTTCTACAAAATTATGGAGGTCGTTACATTTAGCACAGAAGCTTTAATATCGGCACTTGAGACATCCTTCCTGCCTTGAGCCTCATCATACGACATCTCCATTCCTCACCAACACTATCCCCAGCTAACTGCTGCGCGTTCATGAAAATAAGAAGCAACTTTTTGACTTCCCCCAAGATCTGTGTCCTCTGCTTGGTCAACACAGTTGCTCCTTTAGCAACATCACTTGCTTTGAGGGCATTCTTGTGACTCATAATGGTGCTGATCGTCGTTTTCGCCACGCAATACTTCTTCGATAGCTCAGAAACACGCACACCAGATTCGTGCTCGGCTATCAAATCCTTCTTGAAGTCGACAGTTTTACGCACCACTTTCCTTTTTTTAGCACCAGCAGTTACACTTGCCTTCTCTGGAGCCTTGATCGGGGGTTAATGCCTGGTAGTATTCAGTTGAATAAGTTGGTCAAAAACTCCACAGCCATCTCTCCAAATAATTCAACAGTACTGGGAAACGTCCGCGAGCAGAGGAATGTGTGAGTCAACTGGTTGCGTAGCGCGCGTTATGACTTTCCTGTTTTTTTGGGGTGTGCATTCGAAAGCACAATAACAAATCGTCGTGGGTGAGCTGGTCGGGGTGTTCGAATACCAGTTTTCATTCGAAAACCCAAAAAAAAAAAAAAAAAAACCACTAAACTAAATTTTCGTTCAAAAACAGATTTGTACGAAAACCAAAATGTTCGAAAACAGAGGCACCACTGTACGCCCATTTCTGCGAGGCGGTGTGTCATTAGTGCTGGGGTTTGCCTGTTAGGTAGTAGTGCCCGGAAGTCCTGCCTTCCCCCTCTCAGGTCTCTGGCCCTCCAGATTTTAAATGCACCTTAGCACCCGGGGTGGGGGTCACAGGGTTACACCAATTACTCCCAGTCAGGGACCCGGCAATTATAGTAACAGGCGGAGGTGGGTCTTACACCAGCCGGGCACCCCTGGCAGCACGGCTGCTTGGCATGGGAGCTCCCTTATAATAGCCCAGGTTAGGGCTCCCTCAGTTCCCACCCTCATTGTTCTCTTATCGGGTGCCCCTATCCACCACGTTACAACAAAGACGGGACTTTCTACTGTCCTCTGACTGGGCTGGGATTGGCTGCATTTCGGAACCTGCGGGTTGGGGGGGGGGGGGGGACCTTCCCGTTCTGATTGCATGTGGTGCAGTGGTGGAGAGGGGTAGCATTTGATCCCTGCAGCAACAGCCTGGTGGCTAGTTGTTGGGGTGCATCAGGACGGGGTAGCCACCGAACCACCCTGGGACTCATGGTTTAGACCGTAGCTGGCCAAACAGTCACAGCTCAAGAGCCACATTATTGACTGTGTTATGGCAAAAAGCCACAATATCCCCATGAAAGAGCCTCAGAGCCACATCACACACATGAACATCATTCCCTCTTCACAAACATACCTTGGCTCAGACAGATTTACTGTCAATGTCAAAAAACACCAACATAAGAAAAATCAACTCCTACAGAGTACCAAGACGACACAGCGGTAATAAAAAAAATGTAATTGTTTGCTCGTTCTCATACAAACTACCAGTTCAACCAAGTCTTGTATCTCAAAACTCTCATCTAATGCAACACTTAGATACATGATTGGTGGTCTGAGTGCAACTGTGAATCATTAGTCAACCTAATGTACGATATTCTCTGTTCAACAGTGTAGCGGAACAGTTGAAAGTTTGATACCATTTGTTTAAGATTTTTGTTTTCAGGATACAATATTTCAGCAACGTCACCAAGGCATTCTTTAATCAATTCCCCTTCACTGTATGGCTTTCTGGCCCTTCAAAATGTACCAAGCCAGTTGATACGATGGTTCATTATTTTTTAAACTGCAAAACTGCTTTTCTTTTTTTTTTCCAAAGTGACTAACTTGTTACGGCAAAGCTCAGTCCCTTTTGGGAATACCAGGTAGATGCTTGTGTGGAGTGTCTTGTTCCGTAGAATGGACATGAGAGTTTTTTCTGGACTCAGAATTTAATGCATCACACATGAAGGTCAGCAAATCAGCAGTGATTGCTGCATTGTCTTATCCCCTGGCTTGACATGCCCCTCTTGTCGTCATGTCCCACAAGCAATGCTGGTTATCAGTCGCGTGCGCTTTGAAAAGTTAATGTTACGAAAAAAATGGTCCTCAAATGCGCTTGGGGAAAGTGCAATTCTGATTAAAGATATCCGGCTAGGTTACAAGTGGCCCGGTTGATTCATTTTCCAAAGCCTAAAACACAGTTGAAGAAGTGTCTACAATGGATTAAGGCTCGGGGAAGAGCACACGTATAACTAAGTGTGGACAATATCAACAAAAACAAGGCTGTATGTTCGAAGGTAAGGTAGAAGTAATTTCTCTGAGTTGGATTGAATTATTATCAGTGCTTTATACGTTGCAGGAGAACAACTTTCACTTTGTTAGTGTATCACTGACCTGCTGAATGAAGTGTGTAATGTTTTATGCCGAAGAGTCGGGTTAGGGGTACGTAAATGCTCGATATGATGCAAGAGAAATGTCTGTTTGCCTATTTATATTACATCGGACTTTTAAGACGGAGCACTGGGTTCCATTACAAGGCAAGTCAAATGAATACACCCACTCGCTTATAAAGCCTACAATGATATTACTCGTGATCTTTTCAAGTAAAAAAGTACTCACCCGGTTTTACATGTGCAGTACGATTCCGCTATTTTATCCTGTTGGATTTCAATATGAAGTTTGTGAGGCGTCAAACCTTTATTGCATCAATCGCCAACGTTTCGCTGTAACTCTGACATTGCTTCCTGTTCTGTCCAAAATCTTAATTCCGTGTACTTGCGTGAAATAGTTGAGACCTCTCTGTAGAACCCTTTTGGACAAGTCTGTCACATTTGGCAAAAAACATACCGCAATGTTACTGGGAAATCCACTTCAAACCTGTTCTGTTCAGTCGCCATTTTGGAAGATTGTGGGAGATGGGAACTGTAGCTAAGGGGGAGCGGAGCTGAAGATCTCCAGTCGGAAAGGTCCATTGCTGAAATGATCCAAAGCTTGCATTAGACTTCATCTCGTCATCACTACCTAGTTGGTTACCTGCTGAAATAAAATACCCTCTAAGTACTGTGTGGTTGAAACAATGCGAAAATGTGACATTGGGAAATTGTACCTGCTGCACAACATTACAACTGACCTATATTTTGTTTTCATTTTGGGTCACGTTGTTGAGGGTTGTGAGCTGTCCAAGGCATTGAATGGGGAGAAGAATAGAAATATGTGATGATGCACAATGACAATGAAGAAACAAATTAAATCTAATCATTTCTCTCTGTGATGATCTTGATGCTGGAGAACAGTGGATAACCATGGGAGTATGTCTACAAGGATGAAAATCCAGAAAACAATAATTACAATAATTTTTGGTAAGTACACGAATCATACTTTTGTTACTTTTCTTTTGGTCTTAGTTAAATGTGAGAGAGATAATCTAAAGAAAAATCTAGAAATTACAATGTATGATTTTTTTTTTAACAATGTGTGTGCGTGATACAGCTGCAAATAAGTTTTTGAACACCTAAGAAAACCAGTGTTAATATTTGGTACAGTAGCCTATCTATGCAATTACAGAGGTCAAATGTTTCCTGTAGTTCTTAACCAGGTGTGCACATACTGCAGGAGGGATTATGTCCCACTCCTCCACACAGATCTCTAGATCTGACAGGTTTCTGGGCTGTTGCTGAGAAACACTCCAAAGATTTTGTATTTGGTTTAGGTCTGGAGACTGGCTAGAACATGCCAGAACCTTGATATGCTTCTTACAGAGCCACTCCTTGGTTTTCCTAGCTGTGTGCTTCAGGTCATTCTCATGTTGAAAGAGACAGCCACGACCCATCTTCAATGCCCTGACTGAGGGAAAGAGATTGTTCCCCAAAATCTCACAATACGTGGCCACAGTCATCCTCTCCTTAATACAGTGCAGTCGTCCTTTCCCATGTGCAGAAAAACATCCCCAAAGCCTGATGCCACCACCCCCATGCTTCACAGTAGGGAACTCATCATTCATCTTCCTCCAAACACTGAGTGAAATTATGATCAAAAAGTTCCATTTGGTATTATTTGACCACAAAACTTTCTCCCATGACTCCTCTGTATCATCCAAATGGTCATTGGCAAACTTAATATGGGCATGGGCTGGTTTAACCAGGGGAACCTTCCGTGCCATGCATGATTTCAAACCATGACATATTAGTGTATTACCAACTGTCACCTTGGAAACGGTGGTCCCAGCTCTATTCAGGTCATTGACCATGTCCTGTCATGTAGTCCTGAGCTGATTACTCATCTTTATAAGGATTATTGAGACCCCGCAAGGGGATATCTTGCATGGGGCTCCAATCTGATTGAGTTTGACCTTTATGTTTAGCTTCTTCCTTTTTCTAATGATTGCTCAAACAGTGGACCTTTTCTCACCAAGCTGCTTGGCAATTTCTACGTAGCCCTTTCCAGCTGTGTGGAGTTGTTCAATTTTGTCTCTGGTGTCTTTGGACAGCTCTTTGGTCTTGGCCATGTTACAAGTATGTGTCTTACTGATTGTATAGGGTGGACAAGTGTCTTTATGCAGCTAACGACCTCACACAGGTGCATCTGATTCAGGATAATACATGGAGTGGAGGTGGACTTTTAAAGGCGGACTAACAGGTCTTTGAGGGGCAGAATTCTAGCTGATAGACAGGTCTTCAAATACTTATTTGCACCTATATCACACAAATAAATCGTTTAAAAAAAAAAAAAAATCATACATTGTGATTTCTGAATTTTTCTTTTTAGATTATCTCTCTCACAATGGACATGCACCTACGATGAAGATTTTAGGCCCCTCCATGATTTCTAAGTGGGAGAACTTGTAATATAGCAGGGTCTTCAAATACTTATTTTCTTCACTTTATGTACAGTACATATCTGGGATGTGGGAGGAAACTGGAGTATCTAGAGAAAACTCACATAGACACAGGGAGAACATTCCAACTCCACACAGACAAGATCGAATTTGAATTGCGGTCCTTTGAACTGTGAGCTAACCAGTCAGTCACTGTGCCACCATGGATATTTTAATGTGGGGAAAGAATGGAATATTGGTAAAGAGGGAATTTGAGTAATGTGGAAACAATTTGGAATGGTTTTAATCGGTCTAGAAATGTTAGAGGAGGAGGTAATGATGTAGAACATGTCCTGAAATGGCACTTTTGTTTTTGAAAAACATGGAAACATTTGATAAAATGTGACATGTTTAGTGTGTGAGAATTTGTGGAAAGTGGAAAAGATTTAGTAGTTGGAATGGTTTAAATGGTTTGATAATTGTTGGAGGGGAAAATGTAGAATAAGTCGTAAAATGGGAATTTTGTTGGTGAAAAGTGAAAACTTGTGATGTGTAGGGATTTTTGTAATGTTCAAAATGAATCCCAAGATTAAGGGAATCACCTAGCATTTTGAATAGGAAAAATCTGAATGTTTTATTTAAAATACTTCACCCACACTGAAACTTTATCGCATGATTCAACATAACGCCGAGATATTTACGCACAACAGTTAGTGCGAGCACTAGCTTGCTGGGCTATATAACGTTTTGTTGCCTGTTTTAGAACGTTATTGTGCTAAAAATATCAGAACCAATGACATAGAATAAAAACTGGACTGCGCAATCTGCATCCATCATTGGTCCCGCCACGGTCAACAGTCTCTGACTTCTGGTCAGGCCTAAAAGTATGGTAAACATACACACATTGTTATGGAAAACGATGCGATCAATATATAATAATTAATTATGGAGGTTAATCTGAAACACACTTACTGGTGAAATGTTACTTCTTTGCGACCGCCTGCACGGTTTTGACAGCCAACAGCGCAACAAAAAACCTAAACCTAACATATTCCAATTAAATTCGATGTTATTATGTTTCACAATGTATAATTGTAAGGATGTCAAAGGACATCAACTTTCACATGAATTAGTACCCAAGGTAACGTTTTGCCCTGACCAGAGGTTTACCACGTGAAAGGTGCCTCTGCATAGTCCAGTTTTTATTCTACACCATTGATGGGAACATACCTCAAGCAAGGCTTAAACAGACGTCCTCTCACGACCACAACAAATTTTTCCATTTTGTTTTGTGCACAGTCCGATCCATTATTGTTATCGTCATGCTAATGAGTGTATCCAATCGCAATTGAGTTGACATGCTGATGAGGATGGTAAAAAAAATACAATTAAAAAAAAAAAGGGATACAAAAGGAGACAAGATTTTATTGCAGTTCTCTGACTGGCTTTAAATGTCCATTCCACACTCCTGAACATTTTTGATACCTATATTGATGGTAAGTACTACGTCAAAAGAGACAGAACAAGGTTAAAAATATTTGTTTTGGGGGGGGGATCAAATATATTGTACACGATGGCAACGCGGAGTAAATGTCTTTTGCGGAGCCAATCAATGAACGGCATTGACCGCATCAGTTAACTATGACAAAGCCAAGCAGCATAAAATGCTAATTATCATCTTATACCAGTTAGGCTTATCAGATTGGTGTAGTCTAATTGTGGCTAGTATTTTTTTAATAATTTAATTTTGTAAGAATTTATTTTTATAATTGTGTAATTTATCTTTACTTCCAGCATTTGTACAATTTTTCCTAATTTGTTTCATATTTATTTTCTATCCATCCATTTTCTAAACCACTTTCCCTCACGAGGGCCGCAGGAATGCTGGAGCCTATCCTAGCTGTCATCGGACAGGAGGCAGGGTACACCCTGAACTGTTTGCCAGCCAATCGCAGGGCACATGAAGACAGACAACAGTGGCACTCACAATCACACCTAGGGGCAATTCAGTGTCTCCAATTAAGGCCAGTTTTTGGGATGTGGGAGGAAACCGGAGTGCCCGGAGAAAACCCACACAGGCACAGGGAGAACATGCAAACTCCATTCAGGCGGGGCCGGTATCGAACTACAGTCCTCAGAACTGTGAGGCCAATGCTTTACAGCTGCTCCACAGTGCCGCCCATATGTATTTTATTTCTGTCAATTCAACCTGTGATGTGGTGTACAACTGTAATTATTTGCACAGTTTCAAGCTGAAATTTTAAAGTTGTTTAAAGGTTAAATGTAAAATTGAGATGCCTTGAGTAGAGATTTTTTTCCTTCTGTTTAGTGCAAATCGGGACAAGCCAAAAGAAACTTTAGTTGTTATAAAACATATAGCTTAATACATTTTGGGAAACCAAATTTAAAAATATCCAAGTATTTGCAAAGCTAAATGGGGTACTACATTGAATAATCATTTTAAGTTACTTAATTTGGACATCACTTACACTTGATTGATACAAAATAAATTATGTAGCTTTACTCTCCTTGAAAATTACATCCACACTTTAAATCATGTGTAAGTGATTTTTTGTAGTTGAGGGGTATAATGAAAATCAATTTAACATCATGTGCAACCGACGTACATGTTTAAATGAAGTAAAAGGACGTATTCTTTTTCAGTGTTGCACTGATGGGTGGACATTGGAGATATTTTTCTTGCAGACTTAACTATTCACCGAGTTGACAGTGACATCTAAATGTATCCTTAGTTTTGTTTTAATCGCTCATTTTCTTAACTAGAGTATTCCTGACAGTTTGTGAGTCTACTTGTACTCTTAATTTTCTCATTTCCCCATCCTCTCAACTTTTCAAGCGCTGTATGATTTCGCTCCCCTCACTGCAATGACCAATCACACCCGTGCACATACACCTGCAGCCTGCACAGTCCCTGTGAGAGAGAATGGGAGAGGAAAAAAGCAGCTCCTGATCAGGAGCGGTCTACTGATATATAACTATATCTAAGAGCCACTTTGTTTGGAAATTACATCACTACACGGAGACTCCCCATCACCCCACCCCGAATACCAGGGCAACACTGCAACCTGTTTTTTTTTTTGGGCACATTTGAAAAATTAGAGCACATTCAGGCCCAAAGTGGTCGTACTCCATTGACCTGTAGTGTATTCAATTGAACATAGGTTGAAAACAATTTGTAAATCATTGCATTCTGTTTTGTGTTACACAATGCCCCAACTTCCCTGGAATAAGGATTTGTATTCCTTTATGGAGCGGTCTCTTACGCCAAGTCATTTCTCCATAGGGAGACAGATACACACTTGAAAATCAAATCAGTCAAGTTCATCCCAACCTGGTTTTCATAAGTCTCCTCTTTGTAGCGGATGGGAGTCTCATGGGGGATCATGTTGAGGTAGACTTGGTGGTCACAGCCGATGCCCCAGCACCGACCTTTGCCGGCGGTGACACGCTTGAGCTCCAGAAGAGAGTCATCAGCACGCACCCAACGTTGGCCGGCGGTTGATACGCTGTACACTCTCCCGTACACATCCACGGCCCACAGCAGAGTGGTGGACATGGTGATTCCTAAGCCAAACAGAGCACTCATCCTTAGAAGCTGACTAGTGTGGTATGGTATAGTATGGTATGAACAGTGGCACAAGCCAATGTGCCATGTCCCTCCAACGGTGATTTAGACAACTTCAAATATAAAATTGAACATTGTCTTCATTGAATAACTATTGTTAATACCAAACAAATCAAAACTTGCGCTGGAAATACTGATAAATCAAAATTAGAAACAACTTCACCTCTCTTTCTTCTGTTTCCCTCCTTCTCTATGTTCTAAATAGGTTTGGTCATTTTTACATTTCCAACATCCTTGGCTCATATTAAATTTGGTCTTACCCCAAAAGACAGCAAGCAGTATACCAATCTCCCGGGGAAGGAAGATTTTGATATCCTTTGTCATCATAAGAATTGGGCGGAGGCCCCACAGCTTAGTGGTTAGAGCATCGGGTTGCTAAACCGGGGGTTGTGAGTTCATATTTGACTGGGGCCTCTACTCCCCAAGAGGGGTTGCGTCAGGAAGGGCATCAAACGTAAAAACTGTGCCAAACAAATATGAGCGTTCATTTGCGATGTCATGCTGTGGCTACTCCTAACAGGACAAGCCGAAAGAAACTTACTGTAATATTAATTGGGCATTTCTTTTGATCTGAATCTGTCTAGTTTTTCCCATGTTAAAAATGAATTGCAAGGTATTACAATATGTCCAGGCTTCCCACTAACTTTCCCCAACTGCAAAAAAAATATATATATGCATATATATTCAATTGCAGCCAGAAGTTTCTATAAACTGCAAAATCACATCTCATTTTTGTTGCACTCTCTGAAGTCAAATCATACTAATCTGTTCCCATTTCAGGTCAGTCAGAATCACAAAAATTATTTCATTTTGTTAAATGCCACAATAATGACAGAGATAATTTGTTAGAGAATTTTAGATTAATTTCTTCAAGGTCAAAAGTTTACAGTACATACTGCACCTATCCTTAGCATTGAGTAGCATTCCCTTTGAACTGTATGACTTGGGTCAAACATTTAGGGTAACCTTCCAGCAGAGTACTGTCAGAAGCTGGCGGAATCCTGGCCCATTCCTCCTGACATGGAGGAAACCAATGTACGTTTCTTTGTATGTTAAAGTAAATTCAAAGGACTCTTTTTCACTGTCTGCTGGAGTCACAGGAAGCCATTGTGAGGGCAATAGGTGGTATAAATGATCACCTGGATCACTTAACACGTATCCTCACAGATATCAGTCAGTCATTAAATACACTCCTTAACAAGTTAATTTCTTGCATCTTTTACACTCTTGAAAATGTTGCTAGGCATAAATTGCTCATCAGCGCTTACTCTTCACGCGTCTCTGATGTGTACATTTATAACAATTTCCCAGCATCACCTCTAAGTGTCGCTAAAGTACTAAAGGCTGGAGAAACATGCGTACGCCAACCATGAAATTGACGTGAGGCACCGCACATTCATTTCACTCTTGATACAGTTGAAATTTGACGGTATAAAGAACGTACGCCGCGTTTTTATGCATACGCACCTTTTGTACATAAGGCCCCTGGACGTTACTTTTACTTTGAAACATCTTACCGGAATGTTGCTTTGTGAACTGAGACTAATCCGCTATACGGATACCTGATTCCTAACAGGCCGCAATGGGCTTTTGTACTTTTTAAAAAAAGTTATTTTATTTGCATATTGCCATTAAACTACTTTTAAAACGTGTATTATGGCTACGAGGAGGTAAAGTAGACTTCACAACAATCAAGACATCATTGTAAAAGAGTGCAGCGGTAGGTCGATTACCTGAACGTTGGTATCCGATATCAGTTGTCAAGCGAATTCAAACGTCATGGCATACGTGTGGAAACTTCTGAAAGTAGAGACACGCGTTATCAATAACAGCTGTGGACGCGTTTACCGCAAAGTCGTCCGTAAACTGTTGACATATCGCTTAATTAGCTTTCGGCTTCAGAACGTTTTTTCTCCTTCATTCGAATCCCACAACACCTACTTGATACAACGTCTCACTCTGCTATTCGGTTAAGTGACTCACTTGGAGTCGCAGACAATGAAGTCACGCCAACATTTTCCCACAGTGCTGTTTTAAATTGAGAGTAGCAGTATGCTGGTTTACAGCGACGAAATGGAGGTAGCTGCGCTCCAATTGGTTAAAACGCCCCAAATGGGTGGGGTTTGACGTGTTTCGCACTGGTCCAACCCGGAAGCGCATGTCATTTGTTTCGTTGAGATTGACTTGCAGCATTTTAAATAATTTATGCCGAGTGCTTTTTATTATTGACGACTGGGGGTGCGTTCTACTCATCATAGAACAGCACAAACTGTCTTGTGTTTTCATAGTTATTAGCAACGATACTTGATGTTTAATAAATTGCGTATAATACACTTCATATTTAAAAACGCAGTTTCGCCTGGTGTATAATTGTGTGCGGATTTTAAAACATGTATACATATATTCAGCGGCACGGTGGAACAGCTGGTAAAGTGTTGGCAGTTCTGAGGGCAAACCCGGATCCGCCTGTGTGGAGTTTGCATGTTCTCCCCGTGCCTGTCTGGGTTTTCTCCAGGCACTCCGGTTTCCTCCCACGTCCCAAAAGCATGCAACATTAATTGGACACTCTAAATTGCCCCTAGATGTGATTGTGAGTGCGGCAGTTTGTCTCTATGTGCTCTGTGATTGGCTCCTGGTCGTTGACAGCTGGGATAGGTTCCAGCACTCCCCGCGACCCTTGTGAGGATAAGCGGCTAAGAAAATGGATGGCTGGATGGATGGATACAGAGATATTCATAAAATTCGCCGGGGTTTTCAATGTTGCCCTGCCCACATCAGTACGTCACTTTAGTGTAGTCCAATGGGTCTCGTAAATTTACGGCGACGTTGATTTTCGATAGCGTCATGTTTTGATACATAAGGTTATGTCTGGCGACACGGTACACGGTACAGCAGCTGTAGACCGTTTGCTAAAACTTGAATCAGACTATTTTATGATCTGGAAAACATCAATGCTAACGGATACAACTGTTGCCTTGGTGGCAACAACATATTTTGAGGATGTCGATATTTTTGTTGACAAAAAAAGAATAAAAATAACATAAATGAGGGGAAAAAAAAGTTTGTGGTGTCCTCAGCTTGGGCTGTTAATTCTTCAAACAGAATTTGAGGTAATGTTCACAATTTGAATATCGCTAGCTATCAGGTAACAAAATTCTATAGCTTACTTGATAGTTAGCTGGTAGCACCAACTTTTGTACGTCAAAATTATGCTCGCGTTCTATCGATTAATATAATCAATATTATAAAGTGTCAGTAAACATCGGTTTGAGTATACAAATGTTGACAGTGACAACTAGAGGAAGCAAGGTGGCTGTGCAGTACAAAATTATTGGTCGACGTCGAGGTGCCATGTCGCAGATTTCTATTGACACAATACAGAAGATATTCTCCACCCCACCCGAATGATAATAATAATAATGATGATCATAATCATCATTTTTGCATCATAGGGCAAAATTGTTCCTCATGGATTATGTCACATGATAAGGACTTTTGCCTTTCCTTAAAAAATATATTGGGCCCGATCAGAGAGATTTTCCATGATTGTAAATCGGCTCAAGAATGTGGTTAAAATCTTGTAGTTTAATCCAGGCATATGAATGGCATCACTCGTCTAGTCTGTGTGGACTATGACATTGAGACACACACTGAAGCATAAATTCCTCTGTGGATGTTTCCTCCTGTCAGACTTTACCCATTAACAGAGACACCGCACCAAGTAATTAAGTATTGGTGCAAGTCTATACTCCACTCCTCTTCTACAACTGCTGATAACCCAGGTAACTAAGTGTGCAAAGAGGTTGAGCCAGATAGGACAGCACCTTTCCTTTGAAGGATAAACTATTTCAAAGCGGACCAATGGCCACGACTGATCTGAAATCACACTCAGACCGTCACATTGATGTACCCCCTCATATCGTCAATTTTCAGACACAGATAGTGAGGAAATCCAGAAGGCGGGTTGTGCTACACCACTTGATTTACCTGCACTTAAAGACAACTTGTTACATCCTGTGACAACCCGTTACATCTTGTGACACGCTCGCTTACTCCTTGTCAGTGTAAACATCAAGGCCGCTAGAACAGAAAACGGGTGGAAATTCTACCCAGCCAGTGACTATTGTTGAAGCCAATGTCGTTGATCTTTCCAGCATGAAGAAGGAAAAAAAATGCAGCAAGAATTTACCCGGCCTCTGACAAACATGATAACCTACTGCTCAAGTTTGTCTTCAGTAGAGTCCCTCAGGTTTGTCTTCAGTATGTTGGCGCAAGTCCAATGACACGACCGCAAAGTCAGTCATCAAATTATGGTCTAGGGTGTCCTGGTGCCAACTGTTCATGTGAACACGCTTATGTCTGAAAATTCTGTTGGTTATGGACAATCCATGACATGCACATAAATCCAATAACAGAACACCACTTGTGTTCTGCTCGGGGGTGTTCCTCCCAATTGAAGGTTGTGTCCAATTACCCATCATGCCTTGCGATGACCACCATCTTGTTTGTCATAGAGGTCAGAGAACGCAGGTGATAAGTGCAGCGGGAATTTTTTTTTAATCGTTAATTTATGTAAATGGTCTAAGAGTTATGATGTCGTAGAAAAGGGGAATCCTGGGACTGTAGTGACGTCATCAGAAACCTATCCATTACTCCCTCCACACTTTACTGTCATTGCCCACGTGTGCGTTGAAATCCCCCAGAAGAACAAGGAAGTCTCCAGCAGTAGCGCTCTCCAGCACCACCAAGGACCCTGTCCCCTGCATGCTCATCAAGATCTCCAAGTAGGGTGGGTATTCTGAACTCCTCTACTGGGTTTTGGTGGATAGACACAAATAACAGGCAGCACCCATCTGCTCACAAGGGAGACTCCCTTCTTGTCCACTGGGATGAACCTCAATGTACAGGCACCAAAACATGGGCCAATCATTATGCACACACCTGCTCATAACTTCTCACCGTGGGCAACTCCAGAGTGGATTATCGTCCAACCCCTCTCAAGAAGACAGGTACTGGAGTCGAACCTGTGCGTCAAAGACAGTCCAGCTATATCCGGTCAGAATTTTTCCCACCTCACCAGCTCAGGAATTTTGTGAAGTTCCAAGTCCCTACCTGAGAACGGGACTGGCTTTTGCCCACCGCACATTTCACCAAACCCCTTTTGGCCGCTTTCCCAATTGGTGAACCCATGGGAAACATAAACAAAGACCCACAGCCAAATTGCACTGTCAGGGCTAAGAGTAGAATCTAAATGCAGTACACCAGACCACAGTAATCGTTACAAATTACCTTTAATGTTCAAAATACACTGGTAGCAGAACAGAAAAAAAAACTGAAACTGCAATGTTGTTGTAGCACAACACCAAAGGCCAAGTGTAGTTGTGCACAGAAGGCTGAGGTGATTATTAGGACAAGAGCATGGCAGAAGCCGGGAGAGTCAAAAACAGGTCAACCCAGAGGTGTGCTGGAGAGTCGTGTATGTAACCAAAAGAGCTGGAAAAGAAGGCTAGTTGCTGATTTGGAGCTCCTGTGTGCCCACTGTGCCCAGGTGAGTAATGTGGCTACTGAGGTGGGTGTACCTGACTGGCAGAGTGGAGGGGTGATTGAGAAAACACTAAAAGCACACGGGTAAAAGAATGTAAAACCACTGACACCACGATCCCACCTTATTATTTCAATATAACGTCACTGTCTGGCGGAAGCCTCAATTTTATTTTTTCACAAATCAATATTAAAAGGCCCCGGAGTTCCTAAAGGCTCTGGATGTTGTGGAACTCTCCTGGTTGACACCCCCTTTCAAAATCACAAGGTCATTAGGGAACAGTGCCTCTGGATAGTCAGGTGGTTTCTCTTTTTAAGAACGGTACTGGATTGTATGTTCCAACTACAGGGGGATCACAGGCCTCAGCCTCTATGGTAACGTCTAATCACGTGTGGCGTAGAGGAGGGTCTGCCAAGAAGTCAAATATCAAATTTAGGAGGAGTATGGTTTTCAGCTTGGCCATAGAAACACACAACACCTTTGAAATTGCAAATGAGGTAACTTTTGTCCATCAATCTATTTTCCACTTATTCTCATGATCGTCGCAGGAGTCCTGGAGCCAATCCCAGCAGTCATCGGGGAGGAGGTGGGGTAGACACCGAACTGGTTGCCAGCCAATCGCAGGGCACATGGAGACAGACAACAGGCGCACTCCAAATCACACTTAGGGGCAATTTAGAGTGTCCAATTAATCCAGGCACTGGGAACACGTGCAAATTCCCCACGGGGCTGGGGGTTTGAACCTCGGTTCTCAGAACTGTGAGGTCAACGCTTTACAGCTGTGCTACAGCGCCTCCCGACTTTTAGGTTTGCTCCATTTTTTTTTTTTTTGCGTGCATTTCTGTTTTTTTTTACCATCAGTCATTTTTTTTTTACATTTAACAGAATATGGACTCAAATTTGTGACAAAACGATTCATACAAACACATTTGAAATAATAAAAAAAAAACGTGATTGAGTTTTGCGTTTGCTTTCTTAGTTGCGATACTACGGAATCACAAACTAAAACTAAAAAAAAGGGGGGGGGATTACATACACGAGTGAAACATTAGCCCAAAAACAAAATGTAAGCGAAAAACAAAGAAATCAAACGCAGAAGTCGTCGGTTAGCGATTTAAATGTTGTGTGTGAATCTTTTTGGCACAAATGAAATTCCATAGGCAACAAGACTTATAAATACGAGTGTCGAGGTTTAATTGGGCGTAGGGTCTCTTTAAGAAGCCTGGGCGCCTGCAGACGTGCACTCACCGCCCATCACATGATTCTTCTCTTGTGGCAATCTACAAGCTTGTGTGAGTTCAGGGGAGTTTTCAGTCCACTTTGGTAACACGATTGTTCTTTTGCTGTTAAAGGACCAAAGATGGAATTCAGTTAACTCTCGGAACATACCCGTGCCGACGTGTCGTTCGGGGAAAGTTGGCGCAGGGAGAGCTATTAACTTTCACTCTTGATGCGGCGTCATTTTGTGTGAACCAGTGCGTTGTAGTTTTGTTTGCGTTTTATACTGTTTTTGATGTTGTTCGGGGGAAGGGAGGGCGGCTGACGAACACACTTCTCAAAGTTTTACGTGGCAGACCGAGACAACTTTGGCTGAAATGGTGGACAACAAACCCATTCTTCAGGACAGACCGCCCGCCTACAACACCGTCCCCGGGGCTTACGGGCATGGCCCCTCGCAGCAGCAGCAGCAACAACACGACTACGGTGCCATCCCCGCCGCAGCTCCGCCGCCCTATCACTACTCAGACAGCGGCCATGGTGAGGAACGAGACTGTCTCCTACGTGTGTCGCATAACGAAACTGATTTAACATTGAGCTGAGTCGCCGACCCACACTTCCGGATTCGTAAAGCCGAGCTTCTCTGTCACCCATAAAGTGGTACGTGGCACAAAATTGAGAGACCATCAAATCTATGCGTTATAAGAGTATATGTAATCCGCTAAACACACGTTTACGTTAAATTGATAGCATACTCGTTTTTGTGGCAATCAAAGGTCATGTTTAGGAGGAAGTGGTGATTGTACACGGAAGTAGGATATTTGGGAGGGGGGGCGGGTTAAAGGGCGGAAGTTTTTTTTTTCGTCTCCCAGACGTAGGAGTTCGGTGGGGGGGGGGAGAAGCAAAAAATAACTGCTCCTTTTGGAATCTTTCACCCATTTTCTAACTGTCGAATCCGTGTATACGCGTTTATATATTGTGAACTATATAGTTAACTCGTCACTTAAAGATGTTTTGGAACACCCCGCAAAGTTAATTACATTATTGGGGACCCAACAACATACCAGACTTGCTACACCTTGTTGGATATCGAACAAATAAAATTAGATTGTTTTTAAGATGTGTATTTACATTAGTACCATGTATGTGTTGTGTTTTGCTTGTCCTGTTAAACCAGGGGTGGCCATATTTTTTTTTTTTTACCCCAAGATCTACTTCTCAAGCATGTTTTTTTTTTTTTTTTTTTTTAAAGAATGACCAATGATGAAATTGAATGACCAAGTCATAAATATCTACCCACTACAAAAATGAAAGTTGTTTTAAAGTATATTGAGGATTTTTTTACGTGTAAAATGTATGTGTGCCTTGCATAACAGCCTGAGCCAATGTTACACAACATAATTAACTTTAAAGATTTTTTGTTACTGAGTTCACGTTGATGATCACTAATCGCCATCCGAATGAAAATGCTCACCTGGGCTGTGTCACTCACGTCAGTGGATTTGTCCAACTGCAGTGAGAAACAAAATCTCCGATGTCCTTCCACACATCAGCCATGGCTTCGCAGCACCTTTACAACTGCAGATATTTTATTGAAGATATTTCCGCCTTATTTTTAAAAGATTGTTTTGGAAGGACTTCCTATTAGCGACTATCTAACTAACCCAGAAACGACGATTCGGTGACGGCTTTGACTGTTGAACTATAGTGTGTGAAAAGTGACTGCTGCGCGCCCAATTGGGAATTTAGTTAGTACACTTTTCTCATTCTCCGATTGCTTTTAGGCAGAATGTCTGTGTCGTATTTTCCGTAAACAGTTCGAAAATGCCGCGACACATTTCACTCCACTGGCAGATGAGGCAAATGCGGTTTGAAAATGACATCGTTAAAAAGTTGTCTGCCTCCTGTTCCGTATGAAAGTGATACGTTTTTGTCTTTACTGCAGCGTCCTTACTCGTGTTTAAGATTTTTTTTTTAAGCAAGAGCTTAAAATAGGGGGCAACTCACTGTGTGTTTTCCTGTACTGTCGTTGTTTGGACAGGCGCGGTGAGCTAAAGTTAAAAAAAAAAAAAAAAAAAACAGCTTTTTTTTTTTCTCAGCACGCCGTCGCGATTGACGCATTGAGCATCCCTCTGTTAAACAGTACAGTCAGTAGGATATATTCAGAGGTGCGCTGGTGCCCATGTGAACTGAAAATAATAAATACACACACGATACAATTGTATTAGTGCACTTTTTTGCACACAGCATTTTGACTTTTTGAGGGAGTGCGGTGGTAGATGGGGTTTGACGTTGAAACCGATCAATCTTTCAAGTGAACATACTGAATATAATCACTTTATGAATATTACTATAAAATGTCAGTATCATTATATAGTGCACAGGTGTCGAACTTGAATCCAGCTCACATGATTTTATGTGGCCTGGGAAGGCAAATCTAGTGTTTCAATTTCCATGATTCTTGTGAAAATCTGTACCAAAATTTCAAAGTGTCAAAGATCATAAAATAAGATATTACAAGCATTTTTGTATAAACATGACCAATAGTTGAAAAACAAAACTCAATTTCTGGTTCCAAAACTAGTTCATGAATTTCATATGTAAATATGATAAGGCAATTAAAGCCCCACTATCATGAAATGCATGATGTTTAGTATGTTAATTGTTAAAAAAAAAAAAGGCAGCCAGGATGGACCCATCTGTTTTTTTTTCCCACCACAAAACATGATTATGACATATATGGCTTTTTGTAACTCCCGCGATGAAAATCCTCTTGAGGGATTTGTTTTGGAGAAGAAGCAGGAAGTGACATTAACAGCAGCAGTGCACTCATGCGCGCTCGTGTGTTTCGACTAGTTTTACCTGCTGGAAGGTAGCTCTTTCTTATAAATGCCGGCTCATTGTATTGCTGGGTATTGTTCGAACACTCGAAAAGATGGATTTACTCTTCATACTTTTCAAAAAGATCTGGCTTGTGGTGAAAAATGGATTGCATAGGTGCAAAGGACGAGAGCTTCTTGGGTTACAAATGACAGGTAGGTGTGTCTAGAGTTACTAAAAAAAATAGCAGTTGGGGGGGGCGTAATCCTCTCAGAATATAACAAAAGATCCGCGTATGTAATTCAGGGCTGCTAAATGTGTCAATGTGCCCTTTGGCGCAGCGGACGGCTTCGGCCGGGGTGGCTCATACGTACTGTCTGGGAGTCTGTTGTTAGTTGGAAGTGATCCACTTATCATCTAGATATGGCTTGAAATGATAGAGTAATATTGCCCCGGTCACTTCACTCGATTGTGAGATGTTCTCTTCTTCGAAAAAAGCTTGTGTCAGAAGGGGCGTTGGAAAAATTTGAAAATCTCTGTTGTTCCTCTTCCATGGTGCCATTATGCGTTTTCAATGGCGAATGTCCCAGTGTATCTGCTGATGATGTTGCATGCAATATGGCTATCACTTGGATGTCAAATGAGACTTCTGCAACTTTGCGGATGGATGACATGCTCTCCACTCATATTTATTTTTTCGTATAGACATTGAAGTGAATAATGCTATGTATTTTTCATTACAATATCTAGTTTAGAATTTTTATAGGCGTGACGGGCTTTTAAGTTCATCCTTGAATCTATCCTCCAGAGTGTTCGAGCAATATCCAGCAATACAACAAGCTGGCATTTTGGCCAAAACAAAGGAAAAAAGAGCTACGTTCCCGCTGGTAAAACTGGTATAAACACACAAACCCACCTGAGTAGGCATCGGCAAATATCACTTCCTGCTGGTTGTCCGAAACAAATCCCGCGAGAGGATTTTCAAGGCGGGAATTATAAAAAGCCATATACGTCAAAATCATGTGTGGTGAAAAAATGGATGGGTCCATTCTGGCTGCCTTTTTTTTTTTAAATTAAAAATCATGGTTTCTGTGTCATTTGGACCTTAAATATTTTGTTTTGACACTCATAATGGCCCTCTGAGGGAAAACGATAACTACAATGTGGCCCGTGACAAAAATTAGTTTGACACCCATGATATAGTACGGAGAGAGATCTTCCCAACACAGCATCTATTTGTTATAGCCAACCAATGTGTTAAGAATGCTGTGGAAAAAGGATGGATCGACAATGCTGATTGACTGGATAATAACTACAGTGACTACAATGTATTAAAGGGTTATTCACCTTTTTTTTTCCACACACACAGGTTCTTCATCAGCGCTCTCACTTGCTATCTTGGTGTCAGAGTTCATGCAAACAGCTCTTGAGACTGTCACTATTGCCTGACAGTTCGTTGAACATCCAAAATATTTAGTGTTTGTATAACTTTATACAATTGTAGAATTTTTTTATTTTCTTGAATTGTTGATGTATGTATATTGTACAGTCAGGAGAATATTTTAAAACTAGTCATTTGCGTTTAATTGCAAAAGCCATATTTAAGAGCCTTTAATCAGGTTGACCTTAAATGGCAATGTTCCTGGAATTTTTATTTTTTTTGTCATCCCCTCCGCCGTTAAAATAAGTTTATTGCGCAATTATCTGCATGTTCCCAACTGTAGGCTACCCCCCACCCCAGATGGGAACAGCTGTGTCCAATCAACCCTACTCTGGAACCTACACAGTCATTCAACCCTCCGTTGTGGTGGTAGGAGGCTGCCCGGCCTGCAGGTGAATACATATTTCAACACACACATAAAACAATTAGACATTGGTGATGTCGCCACTTTAAAATAAAAAAAAAAAAAAAAACGTTGTTGTGAACAAAGAGCAATGTGTCATGCGTTCGCCACGAGGAAGCCTTTAAGCCTCCTTCACATCCCTAACTGCTCCAACCACTCACCAGTTGTTAATGTAAGGTTGAGCAATGATACACATTACACTCATCTTGTGAGTGGATTTGGCTTGCACACTTTTTTTTTTAAGTACACTTGAGCCAGCATACTGTCAGTCACATGTTGAGCCTCACGGCATGCAAGGCTCATTCACCAGCACAACAGCTGGTTGTTGAATTTGAAGTAGTATCTTTCAGGAAATTGTGTAGAGCAGCACGGTGCAGACTCGTTAGAGCATCTGCCTCACAGTTCTGAGGGCTGGGGTTCAAATCCCGCGCCCACCTACAGTGCCCTCCATAATTATTGGCACCCCCTGTTAAGATGTGTTAAAAGCCTTAAAATAAATTGTTTATTGCAGAAGAATACTGTCACACTGAAACTTTTAGGAAAATGTAACCTTCAACTCAAATGAATTGTAAGAAAATTGAAAAGTCCCTAACTAAAAAATAATTTTTTCATTAAATCACCTGTTCCACAATTATTGGCACCCTTAACAATTCCCAGGAAATAAATGTAATTGAAGCATTTCTGTCATTTCTACAGTAGTTTACGTTTACCAGAGAATTTAGGAACATTTAATTAGTAATTCATCACTTCCTGTTTCCCTGGGGTATAAATATGACATGACACAGTGGCCATTTCTCTTATCCACTCTTAAACATGAGAAAGACAAAGGAACACAGCATACAAGTGAGGCAGATGTGCGTCGACCTTCACAGGTCAGGCAGAGGCTACAAGAAGATTGCCATTCAACTGCAGCTGCCCATATCCACTGTGAGAAGAATAATTAAGAAGTTCAAAACAACTGTAACAGCAGTAAACAAGCCTGGACGAGGACCCGTGTTTATTTTGCCACCACACACAGTGAGGAGGATGGTAAGACAAATCAAAAGATCTCCAAAGCTCACTGTTACAGAATTACAACAAATGGTAGCATCCTGGGGTCACAAAGTCTTCAAATCAACCATCAGGAGCTCTCTACACGGCAACAAGCTGTTTGAGAGGCATGCAAGGAGAAAACCTTTCCTCACTCAAATCATAAAGGCAAACATCTGAAGTTCGCCAAGCGGTATTGGGGCTTCAACTGGGACTGTGTGCTTTGATCAGATGAGACCAAGATTGAGCTTTTTGGCAACAAACATTCTTAAGTGGGTCTGGCGTGCCACGAAAGATGCGTATGCTGAAAAGCACCTCATACCCACTGTGAAGTACAGGGGTGGGTCAGTGATTCTGTGGGGCTGTTTCGCTTCCAAATGCCCTGGGAACTTTGTTAGGGTGCATGGCATCATGAATGCTTTGAAATACCAGGACATTTTAAATCAAAATCTGTTGCCCTCTGCCGAAAGCTGAAGATGCGTCGTCACTGGGTCTTTCAGCAAGACAATGACCCTAAACATATGGCCAAATCTACACAGAAATGGTTCACCTGACACAAAATGAAGCTCCTCCCATGGCCATCTCAGTCCCCAGACCTCAACCCAATTGAAAACCTGTGGGGTGAGCTGAAGAGGAGAGGACCCAGGTCTCTGGATGATTTAGAGAGATTCTGCAAAGAGGAATGGTTGAAGATCCCTCTTTGTCTTTTCCCATCTTGTGAAACATTATAGGAGAAGATTAGGTGCTGTTTTGTTGGCAAAAGGGGATTGTACAAAGTATTAACACCAGGGGTGGTAATAATTGTGACACACATTTGATGTCAAATAATTCTTTATGTGGGATTTTTTTTTTTTTCCCCACTGAATAAATGCACTTGTATCGAAGGGTGGATTTTCTATTTTTTCCATTAAGGTCCCATATTATTTAGGAAAAACATTATTAGAAGCTAAAAAAACACATCTTAGCCAGGGGTGCCAATAATTACGGAGGGCACTGTATTTTCTGAGTTTGCGTGTTTTCTCCGGGCACTCTAGTTTCCTCCCAGATACCCAAAACATCCTTGGTAGGTTAATTGAAGACTTTAAATTGCCTTCAGGTGTGACTGGTTTTGTTTGTTTGTACCCTGTGATTGGCTGGCTGCCAGTTTAGGGCAAACCCCCCCCTCCTGCCTGAAGATGGCTAGGATAGACTCCAGCGCTCTCACGACCCTCGTTAGGATATGCAGCTCAAAATGGATGGCTGGATGGATTGCAATAGGTGTCTTTTTAATGCTTTTCAGATAAACCGGCAAAATTATTTTATGTAGATCCTGTAAAGGTATTCTAAGACACATTAACATGACTTTATTCATCAATCACTATCAATTCGCCACTTGTGACTTATCTTACTAATATTGTATTAATTACATTGAATCAGAGTCCCTGTTCGTGAACATAAACATTTTGTGAACAAACGACAGGAAAGTGTATTGCCAGATTTGAATGATTTTTTTTTAAAAAAAGTATAGTAAAATATATAAAATGATTCATCATGAAAAATCAAGCCTCTCTCCTGGATGTCGAATAACTGATGCTGCAAATGAAGGTGCCATAATGACCAACATTACATCTGGAGGAAATAGGGACCTGAAAATACCAAGCCAACTTAGAAACATGAAGATAGCATAATGTCGGGCTGTTTTGCTGCAGCAAGAACTGGAGCTTTTCATAAAATGGATGGCACCATAAAGAAAGAACATTACATGGCTATATTTAGGCAATTTCTCAGGACATCAGCCAGTAAGTTAAAACTTGTGCTCAAATGGGTCATCCCAATGGACAATGATCTTAAGCATACTGCCAAAATGGTTAAAAAGTGGTTTGAGGATAACAAAGTCAATGTTTTGGAGTGGTCATTACAAAATCCTGAGCTGAATCCCATCAAATATTTGTGGGCAAATCTGAAAAGGTATGTGCAAGCAACGCAACCAACAAACCTGACCGTTACACCAGTTCTGTCAAGAGTAATGGGCCAGGATTCCAGCAGAGTACTGTCAGAAGCTTGTGAAAGGTTCCCCAAAACATTTGACCCAAGTCATACAATTCAAAGGAAATGCTACTCGATACTAACTAAATGTATGTAAACTTTTGACCATGAAGAAAAAAAAATTACTCTTAAATTCAAAGAAAATCATCATCAGCTTCATCTTCCTCAGACACCAAGCATTTTTCTGCAATCCACTTCCAACAAAGCGAACGTACCTTCGCGTGCCTTGTGAAGGTATTCGCCCCCTTGAACTTTTCAACCTTTCGCCACATTTCAGGCTTCAAACATAAAGGTAAAAAATTTTTGTTGTTGTCAAGGATCAATAACAAGTGGGAGACAATCGTGAAGTGGAATGAAATTTATTGGATATTTTATACTTTTTTTTTTTTAATGAACGAAAAACTGAGAAGTGTGGTGTGCAATATTATTCAGCCCCTTTACTTTCAGTGCAGCAAACTCACCACAGAAGTTCAGTGAGGATCTCTGAATGATCCAATGTTGACTGATGATGATAAATAGAATCCACCTGTGTGTTATCAAGGCTCCGTATAAATACACCTGCTCTGTGTAGTCTCAGGGTTCTGTTTAAAGTGTAGAGAGAATCATGAAGACCAAGGAACTCACCAGGCAGGTCCGAGATACTGTTGTGGAGAAGTTTAGACTGATTTGGATACACAAAGATTTCACAGCTCATCACCCTGAATACACCATCCCCACTGTCAAACAAAGTGGTGGCGGCCTCATGGTTTGGACCAGCTTTTCTTCAGCAGGGAAAGGGAAGATGGTTAAAATTGATGGGAAGATGAATGGAGCCAAATATAGGACCATTCTGGAAGAAAATCTGTTGGAGTCTCCAAAAGACCTGAGTCTGGGACAATGATCCAAAACATAAAGCCAAACCTACAACGTAATGGTTCACAAATAAATGTATCCAGGTGTTAGAATGGTCAAGTCAAAGTCCAGACTTGAATCCAATTGAGAATCTGTCGGCAGAGCTCAAAACTGCTGTTCCTATATGTTCTCCATCCAACCTCACTGAGCTCGAGCTATTTTGCAAGGACGAATGGGCAAGTATTTCAGTCTCTAGTTGTGCAAAACTGATAGAGACATACCCTAAGTGACTTGCAGCTGTAATTGCAGCAAAAGGTGGTGCTACAAAATATTAATGCAAGGGGGCGAATAATATTTCATGCCTCACTTTTCAGGGTTTATTTGTTGAAAAAGTTTAAAATCTCCAATAAATTTCATTCCACTTAATGATTGTCCCGCTTCTTGGTTCTTGACAAAAAAAAAAAAAAAATATATATATATATATATATTGTTTGAACTCTGAAATGTGGCGAAAGGTTGAAAAGCTCAAGGGGGCTGAATACTTTCACAAGGCCCTATAGCTCTCTTTTATAACAATCCTCTTGTTTCGCATCATTCTCTTCAGCTTGGCTGCTTCGGCCGCTCTGTTGACATTTTGAACGTGAGAGGTTGTCACGCACAGTGTCCAAAATGGCGTAGAGGAGAGAGGGAGAGAGAGTTGCTGGGTGGAGCTTCGATGATTCAGGCAATCATCTCCTAAAACCTGATCTGGCTTTTTTTTTTGTCCGTTTTTTTTGTTTTGGAGGAACAGAGTTCAGTCCCGGCCCTGCCTGTGTGGACTTTGCATGTTCCTCCCCGTGGTTGCGTGGGTTTTCTCCGGGGACTCCGGTTTCGTCCCACATCCCAAAATAATGCAACATTAATTGGACACTCTAAATTGACCCTAGGTGTGAATATGAGTGCAACTATTGTCTGTCTCCATGTGCCCTGCGATTGGTGCTGGCAACCAGTTCAGGGTTTACCCTGCCTCCTACCCCTATGACAGCTGGGATTGGCTCCAGCACTCCCGCGACCCTTGTGAGGATAAGCGGCTAAGAAATGGATGGACTTGCAATTACTGTGAGAGGTGGAAGACACAGGCGTCGGAAAGAATAAATGTCATGGGTCGAGGACGTTGTAACATGAGGATTCCCTGTATTACAAGAAACTCAATTCAAATATTTTTACAAACCCCAATTCAAATGAAGATGGAAGGTTGTGTAACACCAAAAAGAAAAATAATTGTGATGTGCAAATCCTTTTCAATCCCACCTTTTCCTCCCACAACAATTTCCTTATTAAATTTTCATATTCAACAGCAAAAAGGCCTACAAAGTGAAACTTTAAACAGCATATCTACAGTCAGTGTGGGTTCTTAAAGGACAGGGAACATTTGAATAAAAACAAATTGAAACCCATAAATTCTGTTGTCTCCTAATCATTACTCGTGTTAACGTGTAAAAAAAAAAAAAAAAAAAAAAAAGATTGTGGTTCCTTTTCCTGACCCAACACTAAAATTTTTACACTATGTAATAAATACGTATGTCATCAGCATGGTTGTCCGCGACGCACACCGCAAGAATGGTCCAGTGCTGCCATGGAAGCACAAAATTAAGTCTGGTGTTTGACCTCAGCCGCGGCGGGCAGCAGCGTGGCCGTGTGCGACTTTCTCGAACCCGCTGCTGCACCTTGTTGTGCCATTATTACGTTGTGTATTTAAAGATCTAATCCAGAGGACCTATATTTTATTTTTGTATCACACAAATGTAGCTCATTTTTCATTAAATATTTTATAAATTCTCAACACAACAGCTAAGAAATCAATTGGTCTGTTGGTCAAGAAGTCCTTGATCCATGTGCATGTGAGAGAAGGGAAGCTCAAGATGAACAGTTTAATCAGATTGTTTGGAATGACAATATCCTACAAAAGTACAACCTCTCATACTTTTTTTTTTTGGGGGGGGAGGCATTTTTAATACTTTTTTTTTTTTTTTTTTTCTTTAAAGTTCAGCTCGAACCGTGCTGTAAAGGGCTGTCTCCTGACCTGAAGGCAGTGTCAGAAACCTGAGGAGTGAACGGACCTGGCTGGTCACCAAGGGTTTCAATTTTGGAAAAAATCTGGGTCTTTTCTTCACACTCAATTTCCATATATAAGTTGATATAGTCCAGTACAGCCCTTGTCTAAGTGTTCAAATGGGTCCTAGTCTGCGTGTTGGAAGCAGACCTGAAGTTCATTGAGTGCAGTCTCTAGCCGGGTTGTTACAGCCTTTGTGGTTGGCCTGGATCTGCGTCTGAGGGTTTTCTATGAAGGAGAAGCAGCAGGGTGATGTGGTCTGATTCACCACTGATGGAGAGGGGTTGTGGTTCTGTAGTCGTGCTTAATGTTGAGTACACACCCCTTGTTGGACATTTAACATACTGGTGGAACTTCAAGAGTACTGTCTTCAGATTGGCCTTCTTAAAGTTCATGGCTATAATGTGAACGCCTTCAGGGTGGCCCCAGTCCTGTTAATCGATGACGTTCAGCAGTAGAGAAAACGCAGCTTTAGCCTTAGCACCCGGTGGTATGCAAACAGCTGTGATGATGGCTCCAGTTAGCTCCCTCGGGACGTAAAAGGGCTGACATTTATTGGACCTGTACCTCAGGTGAATAGTGTCTCAAAAACTACGCTGTTGTTGGACTATTCGTGATGCATGTACAAACAGAGCCCTCCACCTCTGCTTTTGCCTGAGTTTTCAGTCGGAACCCAGCAGTGCAGGATGTGGCTTGCTCGTTCCACACTAGCATCGGGAATGTTCGGGTAATGTCCAGGGTTCGCACGCGGCCCTAAAAGTCCCTAAAAACCCCCAAATTTTCGAAGGTCCTTAAAGTCCTTAAAAATCCGCGAAAACCGGTCAAGCCTCTAAAAAGGCCTTAAATTAAATAAAAAAAAAAAAAAATCAAAGGGAGGACCTCTACCGCCAAAATTCTCCCTAAAAAAACTTTATTTAAAAAAAAATAGCGAACCGTCTGGTGTCCAAAACAGCCGCAAATTGTCAACGGAAGTCACTGTGTTGACAACTTGTCGCCATCTTGTCGATATTGTTTGTTCCCGTGAGTAGGCATTTCACTTCGTCTTCGTTACGACGTAGCGTAGTTCTTTCATCAATCCAACTTGTATCATGGGGAAGTGCATTTTTCAATATGCTCGGGTTGAAAGTAAGGAGTTCGGGAGCTGGGTTCGTCAAGATCCAAAAGATCGGCACATGTTTTACTGCCATCTGTGCAAGCAGAGTTACCAGCTTGAAAAGAAGGGCGTCAAAACGCTGGAGTCGCACCGGGAAAAACAGGAGACACGCTGATTTCGCGAAGACTCTCTGTCATCTTCCGTTGGTATGAATCTGTTTCTAAAATATCAAGATAGTGAAGCATCAACTTCAAGCAGTGGTACTAGCAGTGCATGCACACCTACAGTTGTCCAGTCATCGACTTCAACCAGCCGGAAGTCAGGCTTTATGACCGTAGTTCAATACACAAAGACTGACTCGTTAAAGGCAGAGATCGTGTGGACTTTAAAAGTGATCTGCAGCCATTACAGTTACAAATCTTGTGAAAACAATTCGAAAGTGTTTGCAGTCATGGTTCCAGACATTGACATTGCTAAAAACTACTACTGTGGGGAAAGGAAGACTTCGTACCTGGCTACATTTGGCATCGCTGTCCACTTTTCATCTCTACTGCCTCAAAGCCAAAAAAGCCAGAATAGAGACTGACATATCTACGCTTATTGAGAAGGCTGACAGGCTTTGTGTGGAGGCAGAAGAAAAGAGGAATCTGAGGTTTATCACCGAGGCCAATGCACTCAGAGGCAGAGCAAAGGGCAAGAGAGCCACTTTGGCACCTCTGCAGCAACAAATAGAGGAGGCACTGGGTAGGCTCAAGGAGCTAGAGTAGGGGTGCTGAGGCAGACATCAGAAGATATTTGTGTATATAGTTGCAATTGTAGTTTGAATCTGTTTTTCTGTAGACTGTTATGTGAAGACATTGACAATGGTCATATCAATGAGAACTACCACAAGGGGCGACAGGTGATCACTGTCACAGGTACTGAGGTACTGGAACATTTGATGAACCAAGAACGGTCGATGGCACCATTGGGTGAGTCTTTTTTCCTTACTCTTGATTTCCCACGATGCCCCTAAATTTTTCTTGTCAGCCCCTAAGAATGCCCCTAAAAAGCTCTTAAATTTTTTGGGTCAGACTGAGTATGAACCCTGATTGTCAGATCTGTTATAAAATGCCACAATCTTGAATACAGGGATTATCCCCAAATTGTAATTCCATTTTACCCATTTGGTTGACTGTTGATCTGGCATTGGTGAGGTACAGGCTTGAAAGAGGTGGTCTGTGTGGGTTGTTCTTTACCCTGAGCAGGTGACCCGCTTGTGCGTCCCCTTCCTCCTCCTGCAGTGTTTTGCTGGCCCGATGACAATCCACAGAGAGCCTGGCGGTGTCTCTAGCTCATCTGGAATTGTTTTTGCAGTGCAAGTCCCCTGAAACTGCTATTTTGTGTCAGTATCTGAAGTCCAGATGTTCCTGGCAGGTGTAGCAGTGTTGTGCCAGGGCATGGAATAAAAAAAAAAGACAAAATACGAAGAGAAGCACTGATAAGGACACCCATAAGCCTCTGCGTGCCACCATCTGCAGAAGTGATTATACTTATAATGAATGCTGATGTGAACGAAGATAGAATTGCTGACTTAATTCTATTGATGTTATAAACATTGCTTGTACGACATTTTATCAATACTGCTGGTTTCGGAAAAGTACACGGACGCCACACTTCCCTTTTGACATTTCTCGAATCGCTGGGTTGCAATCACGTGATAATCGCCGCCATTTCTACAAATGAACAAACTAGGCGTTGCAGACGACATCACCATGGCAACATCGACAGACCCATGTGTAAGCAGCAATCAGCGGATGTTTTCTGCCTACTTTAATTCACTCAATGATGTCCCCAAAGCTAGATATGTACAGAAGATCAAACTCTGAAGGTATCAATCCGGATACTCTCCATGACGACATACTTTCAAAGGATCTTAAAGACTTCCCTGAAGTAGAATATCTGGACACTAGAAATACACATGCTTACTGCTTACAAATTGATCAGAACAAACCTTCAAATAACCATTTGCCTTGTGTACTCAAGCTTCATTCAGATCTGCGCGACTGCTGTTTTTTTTTTTTTTCGATAACGGCATTGTATCTTCTCCTTCATGCGATCTAATCTTTGGAACACGGAAAAATCACTTCCCAATGTCTCTGTTTCCGCGATTTCCACATCCATAGACCCCAAAAAAAATCTGGCATGATGACGATGGACAGCTGACTGCTTGTCTGCAACAATGGCGATCAAGTACCCGGATAAACAAGCGTAACGTCACGTGCAACCCAGCCATATTCGCTCGAAATAACATGCGCCCATTTGGTAAACACTGGATTCGACTATGGTGACTATACTTCGTTTGGCTAGTTAGCTCATGTTAAACGCTACTAAACCTTCTTTGTACTTCTATTTTGTGTTGTTATATTGTGTGTGATCAAATTCTTAAATGCATTACAAGTGCTTTTATATATTTTGTGGGTTTGACCAAGGGGATTTATTCTAAATTCACACTTAACATGTTGTAAACCGTGAGACTAATTAGTCCCCCAATCAACCCCCCCAACAACTATTTTTTTTTTAAATAGCTCTATACACACCTGCCTGTCATTTGGAACCCACAAAGCTCTTGTCCTTTGCACCTGTGCAATCTGTTTTTCACGATGAATCAGGTCTGTCTGAAACATGTGAAGAGTGAATCCATCCTCCCGAGTGTTCGAGCAAAATCCAGCAACACAACGAGCTGGCATTTTGGCTAACACGCTGAAAAAGAGGTAAAGACACTGGACTCTGCTGCTGTAGGTGTCTGCAAAATACATAACTTCCATCTTCATCTTCAACCCAAAACCCTTGATTTTTTTTGTGTAGATGAAAAAAAAGTCAATATACGGCAACATTCTGACGTGCTGTGAACAAATGGATAAGTGCATTCTGGCTGATATATTTTTTTTGGTTAACAACATACAAAATTTAATGTTTTAGGTGTCAGTGTCACTTTAACAAGCAATTTTTCTTTCCTACCCACTTGATTTTTCAGAGTTGGTGTTCTGGAGGATGACTTCACCTGCCTGGGAATTCTGTGCGCTATCTTCTTCTTCCCACTTGGGATCCTTTTCTGCTTCGCCCTGCGGCAGAGGAGATGTCCCAACTGTGGTGCCACATTTGGATAGACGAAGCAAACAAAAGTGTACAATACACATACAGGCTGCACAAAAAGATTGGGATATTGGGCTTTCAGGTGGAATTTCAGGATGAACCTAAATTGCACTCTAACTTTAACCTTAAAGGAGAATTCCACAATTTTATGGTTTGGAAACATTTGACTTTTTCAACTTCTTAAAAAATTTCCTGGTCTGATACAACGAGCTGAACTGCAAAATTTGCATCAGATCTTTGATCCATGAAAATTTCCAATCACTTGAATGTCTTTATATGACTCTTTCTGTCTCTCTTGCAACCTGCTGATAACACACTGTGACACGACGCTTATTAGCCACTTCCTCTGAGAACATCCTATTTGAAACACTTTTGATGTTACTGTTGCTGACAACTTTTTTCCACCTCTGATAAATTATTTGGCAACATGAGACCAAAAGGTTTCGGTGATTGAATTTTGCAACAATTATTCAATGTGAAGTAAAGCAAAAATGTCAACACTTGGATATGTAAATCTTTTCTGTAATCTGAGTTTCTTGAAAGACTGTTCTGATCCATGTTCTTCCCAGAAAATGAGCGAATGCTATGGACTCTAAATAATAATGATAATGAAAAAAAAAATCTTTGTATTCATTTTCTTAAAAATTTGAAACTGGTCCCACTGGCAAAAATGCCAAGATTTTAAAAGCATATGCTAAGTGAACTAAGAAAAGTATTGTTTCTCGTGTATTTGTCCATTCCTGGATTACTTAGTGTTCATGGAATATTTTCCCCATTAAGCTTTTTGGTGGTCTTTGATGGATAACACCAAAAAGTACTGAAACAGTTGGATGTGTGTTCAAAACTTCAAAGAAGGTCAAATTAAGTTCACCTGTTAAGGTTCATCTTGAAATTTCAAACCAAAGTCCTGTATCCTGAACCTTTTGTGAGTAATGTATACAACAACAATCCATTATTTTTATGCCTTCATTCTTATCACATACTGCTGTCGCTTACATGAAACCTACTAAAATGTAGATTCTGATTATATTTTAGAGGCAGAATTTTTTTCATCAATTATGAACTGAAGCGATACTTTGTTAATTTGAATAGATGTGGCTGATTGCTGCTGACCAATCCCATTTTTGATGGACAACCAAGAGGTGAAGGATGTATATAAAATGGAAGGCTTCCTGCAGTGTATTTTGTTGTGTATTCATCTCTGGAGGCCATATTTGCACTGATTGTTTATGATTATGGGCGCTTCTCTGCCCCCTTTCAGCGTCTTCTCCGCCATAAACACCGACCTCAGGTACTTTCTCACCTATCACTGTCAGAAGAGTGGACTCGTTTCATGTTGAAAATGCAGAAATGATTCAAAGTGTCTAGCGTTGTCTTAGTGGCCTACTCTTCTTCAGAACAATCAAAAATGTCGTCTTCCAGCAAAATTGTCATCAAAAAGAAGGTGGCAGACAACTTTTTTGCTTTTGTAAACAAAAACTACGCATGTATGTTTGTATGATTAAGCTTTTTATATACTGTACACTAGTTTATTATATAAAAATGTTCCCCACGTTCTGGCCTGTTTATTTTCATTACACATTTCCCATTGAAAACTTTTCTTTTGTAACCACACAATAGTGTCTTAATCATACTACAGGGCCAACATGATTGGAGGGGTGGGGAATTCCGCAGTAATAAACTATTCGTTCAAAATTATTACTTCAGACAAAACTAAATGTAATGCAGGTTTCAGTTTTAAACTTTCCCAGTTAAAATATTTTTTTTCACTAAGATCTGTTTTTAAGGATTTTTTTTTTCCCAAATCTGGCTGAATTTTTTTTTCCCAGGTCTTAAAACTGCTTTGGAAACCACTTTACAAAACTGGTTCTCCTATTAATAGGTTTGTAAATTAGAATGTGATGTTACTAACCAAAGATCACATACATTGTGCCATCCTGCTTGTAAAAAAAAAAAAACAAAATTGTACTCAAATATGGACTGTCCTAGTTTCCTACCATGTTACTTTACATTGATTAATAGTTGAAAATAATTCTCATCAGTAGTAAGGTAATTTTTCATAACAAACCCTTTTCTCTTAAGTATAACAAAGTGATGAACAAGCTTTTCATAAAATAGTAAGACGTTTCCAGTTTCAGACTAACCAGACATTTATACAATGTCCCTGTATTCTTTTTCATTCCCATTGTAAAGGTTCCTTGGAATTTTGAAACTGTTATTCTGAACACTATCATTTGATATTCCAATATTAAAAGGAAATGTCTGTCCCTGAGCTCTTTTTTTTAAACCACTATGTATATGGGGAGTACAGAAAATGGCAATACGCTAATAAATGTGTATGCGTATAAAAGATGGAGAAATCAGTGTGTTATGGGAAACCCATTCATCACGCCTGCAGGAGAGCAAATAAGAAATTAAGTCAGAGTTAGCTCTTGATCCCTGAAAAAAGTGGAATGTAGAGTATGAAGTTGAACATTCCATGCTGTTATACTGGTTGACTTCCTAGTTCAATTCCATTTTTAAAGCCACTTATCCACACAAGGCTCATGGGAGTGCTGGACCCTGTCCAGCTAGTATCGGCCAAAAGGCGGCTATACCCTGAATTGGTCGCCAGGTAGTCACAGAGCACATATTGACACCATCACTGAGCGGGAATTCATCCCATGCTGCCTGCTCCTAAGTCAGACGTGTGTAGCACCACACCATCAGTGACTTTTTTGACTTCCAAGTTCATGAAGATATACAGTACATCAAATGTTCTGTCATAACTGTAACTGTTTGAGGAAATTCCATCAATTCATCCCAAAAGTCTACTATCTTCATTGTGGTTCTCTTGGCAGCACTGCTTCCGGTACTGTTGTGTTTGTGTGGATTAGACGCTGACATTTTTTGGGATTCCCACAAGATTTATTTCCACCAGGGCCCAGAGCAGGTTGGAGTGGCTACTATGAAAACAAGGTCACTGGGAGTAGACAAGAGTGGAAACCATGATGGTGGGAGTGAACCCATTAGGAATAGCGGCACTTTGAACGACTGATGAGAGCATGTGCCTCACAGTTCTGAGGACCAGCGAAAAATCCCGGCCCTGCTGTGTGGAGTTTTCACATGCCTGTATAGGTCTTCTCCCACAACCCAAAAACATGTATAGCAGGTTAACTGAAGACTAATTTGCTCGTAGGTGTGAATGTGAGTACGATTAGGTGTTTATAAGTTCCCTGTGATTGGCTTGCAATCAGTTCGGGGTGTACCCTGCATCCTGCTTGAAGATTGCTGGGATTGGTTCCAGCACTCTTGTGACCCTTGTGAGGATGAGCCGCTCAGGAAATGGATGGATGGAGCCTCTCCAGGAGCGAGGGTCAACAGCCACCCCCTTGTCAGCATCTAGTGTGAGTGCTAGATTTTTGTTTTTTGGGTTGCTCACGTGAATTGGTCTTACATCATGGCCCACTCACATAAACACAACCGCACCCCAAGATTATATTGAATTTCTGATTTAATGTACCAAGAAGAATCTAATTTATTATGCAGTCATTGTTTAAAATTGTACAAACATGTAGCAAGCACTAACCTTGGTCATCAAATTCCGTGACCACACTGAGCCCCTGACCAAACAAGATGCCTTTTAATATGTCACAAAATCAAATGCCTGTGTAATGTCATTGCCCCAAAATCTTTTTCCAAGGTCCAAGCCTGATGAAATGGTACATATATAGCATTGTGCTGGCAAGTCTTCTCCTTGTTGACACCCAGATGTACCCATCAAAGTCAGACGACTCCGCCGACTGAACAAATACATAAAAGCAAATTTGTAACCACCACTTCCAAAACTGTTTTTAAAAGGTGAGCAATGCAATCAATACAACAAAGACCGAACAAAGCTCGTGGATAAAGCCGGAAAGGATTCACTTAGCTCATCCAGCTGCCCTCTGCAATGAGGCATTGCAACAATTGACTTTAACAAAGCAAGCCTGGAGAAATGTATCTAAACTCACTATTTGAATTGGCTACTGTTAAAATAAATCCATGCTTTGAATATAGCCTACAGTTACACCATAGGCATGCTCGTGAGGCAACCGAAAATACATACAAGTGTAAGGAAATGTGCTCACCTACCAGCACTGACCTCAGAGCCACAAGTAGCGTTTTAACCTAGAAATGCGTGGACCAAAATCTCCTAAAATACATTAGAAAACAAACATAAAATAAGTCTTCTAGGGGACTTCATTTCCTGAAGGCATGGTTTTTAAGTGCAGAAATATAAAATAACTGTCAACATTGACATCGTTAGAGGTCCATTAAGTTATCACCAGCTCATTCATCCATCCATTTTCTGAGCCGCTTATCCTCACAAGGGTCACAGGAGTGTTGCAGCCTATCCCAGCCATCATTGGGCAGGAGGCGGGGTACATCCTGAACTGGTTGCCAGCCAATCGCAAGGTATGTAGCGACAGACAACAGTTCTACTCACAATTACATCTAGGGGCAATTTAGAGTCTCCAATTAACAACGCATGTTTTTGCGATGTGGGAGGAAATCTGAGTGCCCAGAGAAAATCCACACAGGCACAGGGAGAACATCCAAACTCCACACAGGCGGGGCCGGGATTTTAATCTTAGTTTTAATCATAGTCTTCAGAACTATTAGGCCAATGCTCTAGCCAGTTGCCCCAATGTGCCACTTATCACCAGCTCATTCTGTATTTAATAAGGGTACCCACTCAAAGTCTGTTGCCCGATCAACCACGAGAAGTGGCAATACTCCATTTTCACAGATTACACTACATTTGAAGGGAATGAGAGGAGCTGGCGAATGCAATTGGCTGTTTTCGCACCCACATTGGGCCAGACCACCCTCTTATAAAGAGGCAGGTTTACAAGTGTCTGTGAAATTACGAAAAAGTCTAATGTGTCAACACACCAATTTATGCCCCCCACCATGCCGAATTTAGGCCGGTCACAAAAATAGAACCCTGAGTTTTGGCCAGGTAACTGGGTGTTATGACGTCAGGACAATGTAAAGGAACAGTTCGGATGAGAGCATAGGGACATTTAGGTTGAATTGGCTCAAGGCAGTGAGCCTGGATTGCTTGGGCATGAATTGTAGCTGATAGTAGTTCTTGTATAAATGTGCATTCAATTACCACTCGTGGTAATAAAGTGACTGTCAACCCTGACCAAATCCAAAGGCATTACATTAATAGTGAAAATGGGTTGAGTTACGAAAACATTTTTCAATTATTCTACTTTGATGAGTACCCCATAGAAAAAATAATAACATAAATGTAATTTATGAAGCATTTATCATCCATCCATTTTATGTACTGCTTATCCTCAGTAGGATCACGGGAGTGCTGGAGCCTTTCATAGCTATCTTCATGCAAGAAGCAGGTACACCTTGAACTAGTCGCCAGTCACAGGACACAAAGAAACCAACTACCATTCACACTGACACCTGCAGGCAATTTTAGAGTTTTCAGTTAACGTAACATGCATGTTTTTGGGATGTAGGAGGAAACCGGAGTACCCGGAGAAAACCCACACAGATATGGGGAGAAGCTGCAACCCCCACTCAGGCGTAGTTAGGATTTCAATCCCTGTCCTCAGAACTGAGAGGCAGGTGTGCTAACCAGTTGACCACCGTGGTACCACAGTTATAATTGTAAACAACATTTCAAAGTGCTATAGACATTATTCGTGCATCATGTTGTCATAGCGAATACACTGTCCTGTGGCATCTTAAAAAGTAAGCCACAAACTGGAGTTAAAAAATTCCTAGTCTCCTCTGAGAAAACCTATACGCTTCCCATAAGTAAGGTGTATTCTTTTTTTCTTTCATTTGTTATTATCAGGACGGCATGGTGATTGATTGTTTAGCACATCTGCCTCACAGTTCTCAGTTCCTGGGTTCAAATCTGGTCTTGCCTGTGTGCCATTTCCACGCTCTCTCCGTGCGAGATACAGTACAACTGCTTCCACAACATTCCAACAATTTGCATGGTAGATTGATTGAAACTCTAAGAGATCTTGTGTATTCTCGCGAGATCTCCATTGCAAGGCTTGGCGGAATTTCGATTTCCAAGTACTTCTTTTCTACACCGGCGTGACTGACTGACACATAGTCATTTATACCGTTTTTTAAACATAAGGTACGCCGCCTCCGTTAGTTTTGAAGTTCTAAATACCTCGTGGGCACTTGTGAAGACCCTCCCCAGCGAGGATCAACGCGTTTTGCCCAGTTGTCACTAGCCGTTTGATGCTAAATTAATGCTACCCCGTTAGCACACAATGTCCCGCTCTACTTCCGTTGGTGATTTACGACCGAGGATGTTGAGGATGTAGTTCATTTCATAGCTCGACAGCAGCCAGCCAGGAGTTTACCGTTTTCTTTCTTTTCGCTGTTTTAAAGTATAATAAATAGCGGACAATGTCCAAGCGGAAAAGAAGTCCTGTGAGCTGCACTCCCCACAAACGGGGTACGCAACATAGCGAAGATGAAGAGTCTCAACTTTGTGCACAGGTACCAGTAACTTTGGGGTATTTCAGTATTGTACCCGAAGGCAAAAGATAGTAGAAGTTATCTTTTACAACAACTTGGGTGGAGGTTACTGACCTTGTTGACGTAAAGTTTCTTCACTGAGTCCTGTACAATAATCCATCCAATCTTTTTTCATACAGTTTATCCTCATTAGGTTTACGACCATACTGGATCCTATCCCATCTGACTTAGGGCGAGACCCTGAAGTGGTCGCAAGCTAATCGCTGGGCACATAGATACAAACAACCATTCACACTCCCATTCACACCTACGGGCAATTTAGTAACCGAATCAGCTTTAATGGCCAAGTATGTAACGAGACACAAGGAGTTTGTCTCGGGCAGTCGGTGCTGCCCTTGTAGGACATTCATGTTGAGTACGGAGAAGAACAAACTAACAAAAAGAACAATAGACATTCAATTAATAGAGAACTATTTCTTATAAGAGTCACAGTTGTGCAAAGATGCAGTGTGTTCTAGCATTTGGAGCAGTTGGAGTGCGTCAACCCCCTCCCCCCCTTACATAATTTTAAACTTATGCAGAGTGCCCTTGCCCGTCCTCCGGATTTTTAAATTTTCGTGAAAATTGCTTAGGAAAATTGAGGAAAAATTGCCTAAAATTAATTCTGTTATTAGTTGACAACCTTGAACTAACATGCGTTTGAGTTCGTTGTTTTGCTTTTCACGAGCGTTGCCATGTTGAGGCACTAACGCAAGTAACAGTAACGCCCCTCCCCTCGCATTCTCTCAAGACGTCGGTTATTTTGTGTGGTCTTGACATTAATTTACGTGTTTATTTTAACAAACATTACGTGTTTATTTTAACAAACAAAGACGGCACATAAAAATTTGTGACGTTTCTACTGTATTACATCAACAAAGTATTTGTAGTCTGTTACCTTACAATTATTATTATCGTGAAGTCCGTTCCATTGATTCTCAGAGGCCTGCGAGTTAATTTCCAGTAAATTATGTCATTTAAAAAAATAAAATAAATAATAAGCGTATAAACTTCTACATATGGGAACTGCCACACAAATGAGGAAAAACGTAATTAACTAACCAGTTACTCCTCACTACGTTAGCTTTGGGCCCATTAAAAAGCTCTGATGTGATTTGTGACACATCATTCCATAAGTCACATTTGCCTGCATGAAGTGTTTTTTTAAAGAACAAAAGGCATATTTTTTTCTACAATATTATTTTTTTCTGTAAATAAAGGGATATCGAATAAAGTTGTAGTTTGTTCATTCAAATTTTAAAATGTGACTTTTTTTGCATTGTTAAACTTTGATAATATGCAAACTTTATTTGGGAAAATTACTGCTTTGTTCTTGTAACATTACAACTATTCCATTCGATTAAGACTAAAATGAAATGTTATAACAATTCCCCCCCCCCCGCCAAATTATCAAACATTTGAATTCCTATGACATTTTAACAGTTTATTTTAAAGAGGGTTTTTTAGGGAAAAAAGTTCTCTGAAGTTTGAGAACCTCTGAATTAAAGTACAAGGGAGTGACTAACTTACTTTTTTAGGTGCAAAGTGTCGGTGAGGTGTTGAGTGATGCTGGCATTGTGGAGAGCATCACATTGAAGAACTTCATGTGTCACTCGTTTCTCGGCCCGATCAACTTTGGATCAAACATCAACTTTGTCATTGGCCGCAACGGAAGTGAGTCTAAATATTGTATGGTAAAGTTCTGTCTTAATTGCACATTGAGCTGGGCGATATGACAAAATTATTTTCTCTGTATGTAAATTGAATCCCTTCAAAGGAATGGTATATATCGCAATATAAGCTTCAGTGTAAATTTAAAGATCATGAAGGCTTTTATTGACAGGTTATTGTTTTATTGTAGCGTTGTGTTGCATATTCATTTCTTCAAACAGTTTTGATAAGATTGATAAGAGTTTGTACCGGTTACCGAAGAAATTTGAAGCTTGTCGTAAGTTTTGAAATGCAGCAACTAAGCTTAACAAGCGGAATGTACTGACAATGACCATGATTTGATCTTTGAGATCTGAAATTGTATCAATTTTATAAAAAATTAAAACATGGTCTCGGCCTGGATCTAAAATGTCAAATTTTACCACTCTTATACAAGCAATTCATTCTATGCGCTATTCCAGCACTTCAATCCAGCAGTGCCTGGACAGCATGCAGACACCACCTGATCATAATAACAGGTTGCTGAGGTACAACATAGTAGCAATCAGTAAAATTGAATGCTACTTGCTTAAAGCCGTCCATTGACTGAGCAGTTGATGTTGACTGTAAAACTATTGAATGTTCAAATACAGTACATCACAGACTTGATTTCTTTTTTTGTTTACAATCGGGTTCGCACGTGGCCCGAAAAGTCCCTAAAAACCCCTAAATTTTCGAAGGTGCATTTAGGGGCTCCTAAAAGTCCTTAAAAATCCGCAAAACCGGTCAAGCCCCTAAAAGGCCTTGAATTAAAAAAAAAAAATCAAAGAGAGGACCTCTACCGCTAAAAAGAAAAAAAAATCTTTTATTTAAAAAATATAGCGATGCGTCTGGCGTCCAAAACAGCCGGAAATTGTCAATGGAAGTCACCGTGTTGACAACTAGTCGCCATCTTGTCAATATTCCATTGTTTGTTTCTGTGAGTAGGCATTTCACTTCGTCTTCTTTACGACGTAGCGTAGTTCTTTCATCGATCCAACTTGTATCACGGGGAAGTGCATTTTTCCAAGAAGCTTGGGTTGAAAGTAAGGAGTTTGGGAGCTGGGTTCGTCGAGATCCAAAAGATCGGCACATGTTTTACTGCCATCTGTGCAAGCAGAGTTGCCAGCTTGAAAAGATGGGTGTCAAAGCGCTGGAGTTTCACCGGACAACCAGGAGACGCGCTGATTTGTTGAAAAGACTCATCTTCCGTTGGTATGAATCTGTTTCTAAAATATTAAGATAGTGAAGCATTAACTTCAGGCAGTGGTACTAGCAGTGCATGCGCAACTACAGTTGTCCAGTCATCGACTTCAACCAGCCGGAAGTCAGGCTTTATGAACGTAGTTCAATACACAAAGACGGACTCGTTAAAGGCAGAGATCGTGTGGACTTTAAAAGTGATCTGCAGCCATTACAGTTACAAATCTTGTGTAAATAATTTGAAAGTGTTTGCAGTCATGGTCCCAGACATTGACATTGCTAAAAACTACCACTGTGGGGAAAGGAAGACTTCGTACCTGGCTACATTTGGCATCGCTGCCCACTTTTCATCTCTACTGCCTCAGAGCCAAAAAAGCCAGACTAGAGACTGACATATATACACTTATTGAGAAGGCTGCCAGGCTGTGTGAGGGGGCAGAAGAAAAGAGGAATCTGAGGTTTATCACCGAGGCCAATGCACTCAGAGGCAGAGCAAAGGACAAGAGAGCCACTTTGGCACCTCTGCAGCAACAAATAGAGGAAGCACTGGGTAGGCTCAAGGAGTTAGAGTAGGGGTGCTGAGACAGACATCAGTAGAAGACATTTGTGTATATAGTTGCAATTGTAGTTAGAATCTGTTTTTCTGTAGATTATGTCAATGACAACGACCACGAGGGGCGACAGGTGATCACTGTCACAGGTACTGAGGTACTGGAACATTTAATGAACCAAGAACGGTCGATGGCACCATTGGATTAGTCTTTTTTCCCTACTCTTGATTTCCCACGATAGCCCTAAATTTTTTCTGTGTCAGCCCCTAAGAATGCCCCTAAAAAGCCCTTGAATTTTTTTGGTTAGACTGAGTATGAACCGTCTCACTAAAGTCATGGATTGTTTCGTTCTCTTCTATTCCACAGATTCACCGGCCACAGACATGTAAATTATTAATATTAGTCTGCGGCTGACTAATAGGTGAGCACATTTATCTGAGGTTCCACCTGTGTGCTCGGGACCTGCTAAGGACAAGTCACAGAAGTTGACGAAACCAGAAAAAAAACACTTCCGCTGCTTCTGCTACTAAGAAGTAACTACTTTTATTCTGGGACAATGAACTGAATGTCAATTGCTACTTTTATTGACCAATTTGCGTGTCTTTAAACAACATCACTGGATGCTGAAGATTAGACAAGAGTTAAGCCCACTTTATACTCCTACGGTTGTCAACGCCCGCATTGCATCATGCGAACTACGCAATGCCCTACACAGCATCTCTGTGTAACTTGTGTGTAGCCTGCTGCGAGCACATTAAAAAAAAGTTGCTGCACATTGAAACCTCCGGAGCTCATCTCTCTTGGTTGGTCCGTTTTTGTCACATGCTGTGATAACATACTTACGAGTGATGTTGCAAGACGTGCCAAGGCTTCGAAGCGTGTGCCAAGTAAAGCCGTTTCTATGACGTGTGGACTGAAGCATAATTCATTTGGGCGAGGGTCTGGAAATGATGACATCCAAAACCTCACTCCTCGGCTGTACCACATGACTGATTTGGGAAGTGGTTTGCTGGTGAACTAATGTCATTTGAAATGTTAAACACAGTGAAACGCATCATCTGTTTTGTTTGGTTTGTTATTTGTGACCGTTTAAAACGAGCCAAGGGCCACTTTCTTTCCATTAAAAAAAAAAAAAAAAATCACAACACCAGCTGTAAAATGAATCTGTCGCCTATATTAACATTATACAGTCTTTCTCAAAGCATAGTGAATGAAAATCAATCAAACAAAACAAAACATATTTAATATAGTTTACTCACTCAATGTGACTTCTGAGGTACTACGATAAAAATTTCAGACCCCTCCATGATTTCTAGGTGAGAGAACTTGCAATATAACAGGGTGTTCAAATACTTATTTTCTTCACTGTATGTGTTCAAAATGGTTTGGTGCATAACTTTGCCATCATTGACTGGCAACAAACTTGTGTGATAAGTTGCAATGAAAACTAGTTGATGATGTATCTTTCTTGTTAATTAGTTGTCGTCCTTTAGTGATGATAATACTTTCATAAATGTTGTTTGTTACCTGCCATTGAAGGACTCATGTAAGGATTAAGAGTACATCACTGGAAACTCCCAAACTTTCATCTCTTCCCAAATTCCATGCCGCTCTGTGCATCCCCCTCCTGCTACATGTACACATTCATGGGCAACAAATAGGCCTCGTCCTCCAGTCCAATCCAGCCGCACTACAAACCGCTTTTTTTTTTTTTTTTAAATCTTTTTCCCATTCCCCTTTCTTTCCCCAGTGTACTTCCTTTCAGTGGACAGGCTGACAGTGTTCGTTGCTAGCTATCTACCCATAGGTCATACTGTGCTGGCTGGTAAAGCACAAGCTAGCATTCCCATATTTCTTTCTGAGCAGCTGGTAAAGCAGGAAGTAATGCATGTGGACGCGCTGGTTGTTTAACCAGTTTCAAGCTTGTTAAAAGAAAACAACAAACCAAACTGTGCTGCCTGGGAGCTCCGTGACCAAATGTGCATGAGCCATTTTTATATTGAGATAATCATCATCAAGCATTATGGTGATTGGTCGGATAAATCCAAAACTGTACTTTGGTACAAATGTATACCTTCTTCCGATGATACTGCGCACGCCCAACTGTATCTAGGTCTGGGTGATCAGTTGTTGGATAATTTATATTTTAGCAGCTTCTGTTGTTCATAACTGAGAACCATTGACATAATCCCCTTATACAAATCCTACAAGTGGGGGAAAACGAAAAAGCAAGACTTGTTTAAAATGTAATTCTAATTTGCTTTTTCTATGAGCTGAGGGGATTAATCAATTTAAAATAAAAAAAAAGAAAATATTTTTTTAAGGCGATATTGCTCAGCTTTAACTACACTATTGAGATAACCTCCTTTTTGCCTTTTACTTGCCCGTTTGGTTTGTACAGTGCATGAAGTGTAACCTTTTCTGTGCAGGTGGAAAGAGCGCCATCCTGACAGCTCTCATCGTTTCATTAGGTGGAAATGTGCAGGCCACAAGCCGAGGAACAGCTCTCAAAAGTTTTGTCAAGATAGGCGAAAGGTAGTTTTGCCCCAAGTAAAAGGAAACACCTACATTACTCCAATGCAATACTGTCAATTGTATATAATTTTTATCATTTTCATATGTAATCATCCACAACCCTAATTAACCATATTTAGACCATATTCATCAACACTGAAATAGGCAGATATCTAATATAGACCCTTACTAAAATTATGGAGTAAAAAAGACAGTCATGAAAATGTTTTTCCAATAATTAAACTTTCAACCAGGGGTTGGGAACCTTTTCAACTGAGAGCCATCCATCCATCCATCCATCCATTTTCTTAGCCGCTTATCCTCACGAAGGTTGCGGGAGTGCCATCAAAATCTGTTGTTGCCACCATGGCAACAGTTGTATCCGGTAGCGTTGATGTTTACCCAACCCGCCTCCCCCGACAGTTTGATTTGATGACGTTAGCTCAATGATCATAAAATATTTTGATTCAAGTTTTAGCAAAAGCTCTACAGCTGCGCTACCATATCGCCAAACATATCCCTATGTATCAAAATGGAACCAAAAGTATGGGATATTTTAAACTTTTTTTTTAAGAAATAAAAACCTGAAAACTGGGGTGTGCAATCTTATTCGGCCCCCTTGCATTAATACTTTGTAGTGCCACCTTTTGCTGCTATTACAGCTGGAAGTTGCTGGGGGTCTCTATCAATTTTGCTCATCGAGAGACTGTGGCTCGTGGCAAACTAAACAAAACTTTGTATGGATACCTTTGAGAAATGGCTTTTTTCTTGCCACTCTTCCATAAAGGCCAGATTTGTGCAATGTACGACTGATTGTTGTAGTATGGACAGACTCTCTCACCTCAGCTGTAGACCTCTGAAGTTCATCTGGAGTGATCATGGGCCTCTTGGCTGCATGTCTGATCAGTCTTCTCCTTGTTCGAGGTGAAAGTTAGAGGGACGGCCGGGTCTTGGTAGATTTGTATTGGCCTGATACTCCTTCCATTGCAATATGATTGCTTGCACTGTCCTCCTTGAGATGTTTAAAACTTGGGAAATGTATTTGTATCCAAATCCAGCTTTAAACCTCTCTCCAACAATATCTCAGACCTGCCTGGTGTGTTCCTTGGTCTTCATGATGTTCTCTGTAAACAGAACCCTGAGACTATCACAGAGCTTGTGCATTTATACAGAGACTCGATTACATACAAGTGGATTCTAGTGATCATCATCAGTCAACATTGGATCATTCAGAGATCCTCACTGAACCTCTGGAGGGAGTTTGCTGTACTGAAAGTAATGAGCCCGAATAATATTGCATGTCCCACTTTTCAGTTTTTTATTTGTTAAAGTATAAAAATATCCAATCAATTTTGTTCCTCTTCCCGATTGTGTCCCATTTGTCGTTGATTCTTGACAAAAAAATGAAAATTTTATATCTTTGTTTGAAGCTTGTAATGTGGCGTAGGGTTGAAAAGTTCAAGGGCGCTGGAAACTTTTACAAGGCACTGTATGTTAGATTAAGCGTCATGCAGGCGTTGAGACTTCCATCTGTTAATCGTGAAGGTAATCCAATTTGATTTTACATCATGATGATACAATGGTGAACGGTTCTTGCCGACAAAGGCACGTCTTTTATTCGTTTGATTATTTTGTCTTTATGTGAAAAGTTGTCAAAAAGTTCATTTACAACATCAAGCATAAATGCTTTGGCAGATTCCCCATCTGTGAATGGCTTTCCATTTCTCACAATTGGTAAAGCACCAGCAAAGCTATCTGAATTCCATTTGCCTTGTTGGGTCCAAACACGAATTTGCTGCTGACTAAGTAGCTCTTGACATGCTTTCTTCCTGCTGCCCCAACAGGATGTTTTGATGCAAACGTACTGTGGCGCTTGTCAAAGTGGCGCTTTCTATTTGAGTATTTCATCGTTGCAATTTTGTCATTATAATTTAGATACACAGCAGAACAATTTTTCTCCACCAAGGCAAAATTCTGCTGTCCATTCTTGCCAAAAACTGCAGAATTGCTCTTTTTTTCTTTGAGCGATCTTTCATAAGAGCCACAAAATCAGTAAGCCCACAAAATTAGACGGCAAGAACTGACAGCAAACATCAAGGAAACCTAGGCTACCATAACTCACAGGCAATGCCACACGCTCAATGTCATGGCATATTGAGGCATTGATTAAAGCAACAGGACTCCCAACCAAAAATTGAAGATTAAAATATTGTTTTGAAAGTACAATAGAACCTCGGAGTTTGAATGACCGGGGGGGTCGTACAAATCGGACTTTGACCAAAAAAAATCCTCATAAAAACTGCCTCTGAGTTTGATCCAATTCTCGGAGTCTGAACACGCAAGCAAAGATGAACCCATGTTGACCGGGTAGCTAAAGTCAAGCCAAGCGATGCCGAACACACACAAGGCGGTGCCGAGACAAGCCACTTCCTACTTCCAGTCAAGCAGGCAGTCATAGTGTGTGTGTTAGTGCTTCTTTAGGTTTCTTTAAAAAAAAAAAAAAAAAAGGTTGTTTTTGGACCGCACCAACAAAAGATCCGCTGACATTCCATGTGCCCACTACCAGATAATAACACAGCTTTTCAACTCTGTCAGCTAACTGTGTAATCTGCATGCCAGCTCACCACAACAATTACAGTTTATCGAGTTTCGAAAGTCTTGTCCATTTTATTTATTGAACGATATAAGTCCACATCGTAATTATTGTGCCAGGCCTAACAACCTGGAATTCAATTAACACTACACGTTAGTTTCCATGGTATTTTTAGTTTTACCACAAATGCAGTACCATTGTTTTAATAAATGCCGATGCTCATTATCATTCATCTCCCATCACAGCTCAGCCAACGTGTCCATCACTCTGCGTAACCAAGGGAAGGACTCTTACAAACCTGAGCTGTATGGTCCAGCCATCATCATAGACCTGAGACTCACTCATGATGGAGTGAGAACCTACAAGCTCAAGAGCAAATGTGGTAAACTTGATTTAACACGCAATAACAGCTTGGAGTCCGGGATCTAACAAGTCTAAGACAGGATGCACAGAATTCAGCTTTATTTGAGGAGTGATGTTACTTGCTGTGAAGCATACTCTCTACTTAGCATAAGATCAGGGTTAATACCGTCTCGAGCAGGGATAGTTACCAAACCGCTGTATTAAGCTTCCCCCACAGTTAATTAATTAAAGACCGTTGTATTGATAAGCTTCACCCTTAATGCAGGGTTCGTGGTGCTTGTTCACCACTACGTCCATGATTAATTAACGCAAGATGTGGCGAATGTTGCCCACTTAAGCCACGCTGGAAACACAAAATTGTCGGTATGAAAAGCCCTTTGTGATAATAGTGTAAGTGAGTGTGCTCATTCTGCCATGTATGAAAGCTGTTTGTGGTTTAGTTTCCTCCCGCTTTGTCTTTTTGCAATAAAGGTGAGTTTTCCTTGATAGACAGATGCACTCCACAGAAAAATGTGTTACCCTTTCTTTGAAGCTGACTTCATTTTTTACTCCCCTTTGTAGGTCAAATAATCTCAACCAAAAAGGAGGAGCTCACTTCTATTCTGGACAATTTTAATATACAGGTAAGGATCTAGACAACATGGAGGATATAGATTGTGTTGTGTGTAAGAGTGCTGATCAACTTTCCTTTTTTTCCCCAAGGTCAACAATCCTATGTCAGTTCTCAACCAAGAGATGAGCAAGAACTTCCTACACTCCAAAGGAGAGGGGGACAAATACAGGGTTTGTAAATGTTTGTTTTGTGTGTTGGACAGATTTTCATAATTTTTGTCTCTTTTTGCTCAGTTTTTCATGAAGGCCACACAACTGGAGCAGATGAAGGAGGATTTTATCCATATCAAAACCACGAAAAATATCACTGAAGATAAAGTGGCACAACACAGTGAGGTAATACTAGCTTTTGAAGGGTTTCAGTGGCATAAATGACTTGTGATTAGAAAAAAATGCTTGTACAATATATTTGTATTATGTGTTTCCATTCAATGGTGAAAGAAATTTTTTAGTAGGGTTGGGAACCGAGAACAGATTGAAACAAGGGCTAATGTTCTAGTTCTCCTGGAATCGTTCAAATTTAAAATTTTTTGGTTCCCATTTTCCATTCCTTCAATCCGTCGACGTGTACAAGAATGTGTCGAAAATCAATGAAGAACATGCACAAAGGCGTGCTTATGCCCAATGCTGATAGCAAACAAAAGTGTGTATTAACTTAAAAATTAACGACCAATCTCCTCAGTGCAACACTTAGTATAATAATATATAGTGCAAAGGATGGTTTCATGATGTGTAGCAGTCTAACGTGCTCCCTCCCACTCTGAACTTCAGCCTACACCGTGCAAAATTTCTGCAGAGTCAAATAATAAAATGTAATGTAAATCTATGCCAACAGTGAGACGGCTAACAAGGTAAATGGTTGGTTGTGTTTTTGCAATTATGTTTTTTTTTTGTGTCTTTTAGTTTTCAAACCTGTGTAAGAGTCACTGATGGGGGGAAAAAAAACAAAACAATGAGTTAAAACTTAATCAGAGGTCAAACTTGGAAAAAAACATCACAATGAATTTGGACAAAATTCACATGAATGTCTCATAATAGGCGGCACGTTGGTGTATCTGTAGAGGGTTGGCCTCAAGGTTCTGAGGACCGGGGTTCAAATCCTGGCACCGCCTGTTTGGAGTTAGCATGTTCTCCCCGTGCCTGTGTGGGTTTTCTCCAGGCACTCTGGTTTACTCCCACATCCCAAAAACATGCATGAATTGGGAGGCTCTATATTGCCCCTTTGGTGTGATTTTGAGTGATACTGTTGTCTGTCTCCATGTGCCCTGCAATAGGCTGTCAACTGATTCAGGGTGTTCCCTGCCTCCTGCCTAATTACAGCTGGCATTGGTTCCAGAACTCCTGCAACCCTTGTGAGGATAAGCAGCTCAGAAAATGGATTGATGGATGTCTCATAGTACCACAAACACTGACTTTGTGCTTCATTAGTGGTTAGAAAAGCATGCAGTATTTTATCACATAGCAACTGGTTAAAGTGTTGGCCTCACAGTTCTGAGAACAAAGTTAAAATCCTGGCCAAATTCAAACGATAACCAACCCTATATTTTAGTTTTATCTTACCTGTCTTAATTCTACAGGTCTTTCTATGGGGAATTTGGGGAGAAATTAGAACAATTGCTGAAGTGGCTGTAAGATGGACAGTGCCTGTCGAGGCGTCAATCCTCAAACACGTTAGTGGACACCAGCAGTGAGGAAAGACGTCAAGCTGAAGGAGTCCTATCTGGGCTATGGGGACGGAGGCAGCTGCAGGGTACCGGTAGGACAAGCACAATGCAGCTTCAGCTAGTGGTCGCTGAGGCAAAAGTCTGGACATGAGAGGAGTTCGATGAGGCCACGGAGAACAACTTCAAGATGGCTTTGAGCAAATTCTTGTCCAACATCCGGTGTCTCAGGACCGAGAAGCAATGCACTGACAGGATGGGCCGCTGCTGCCCTCGACTCTGGATGTTGTGAGTCTGTGGGGAGAATGCTTCGAAGACCTCAATTACACTGACCCACATTCCCATGAGGAAGCAGAGTCTGGGTTTTCTGCGGTTAAAAAGCTCCTCCGTGGTAAGACCCAGGGGATGGATGACATTCGTCTGGAGTTATTAAAGGATATGTATGTTGTGGTGTTGTCCTGGTTGACATACCTGTGGACATTGGAGACAGTGCCTCTGGATTGGGAGATTGGGGTGGTAGTCCCCCTTTTTAGTTGTTACAACTACAGGGGGATCACGCTATTCAGACTCCCTTGTCAGGTCTATTCAAGGGTGCTGGACAAAGCGTCCGTCAGGAAGTCAAATCTCATATTCAGGAGGTGCAATGTGGTTTTCGTCCTGGCCGTGGATACATACGTATATAGGGGTTCATCCAACCAGTCCACATGTGTTTTGTGGACTTGGAGAAAGCGTTTCACTGTGTCCCTCGGGGAGTCCTGTAGCGGGTCCTTTGGGAGTATGGGATACCGAACCCCCTGATAAGGGCTGTTCGGTCCCTTATGATTGGTGTCAGAGTTTTGTCGGCCTTGCCAGCAGTAAGTCTGACTCATTTCCGGTGACAGGTGGTCTAAGAAAGGCTCCCCTTTGTCACTGATTCTGTTCATAATTTTTTTAGACAGAATCTCTAGGCGCAGTGGGTGTCCAGTTTGGTGGCCTCAGTATTTCATCTCTACTTTTGCCAGGCGTGATCTCCAACTCTCACTTGAGAGGTTTACACCCAACTGTGAAGTGGCTGGGATGAGAGTCAGCACCTCCAAATCTGAGACCATGGTCCTCAGTCACAAAAGGATGGCATGTCCTCTGAAGGTCATGGATGAGATCCTGCCCCAAGTGGAGGAGTTAATATATCTTGGGGTCTTGTTCAAGAGTGAGGGAAGAATGGAGCGGGATATCAACAGGCAGATCGGTGCAGAGTCTGCAGTGATGCAGAGTTTGTATTGGTCTGTTGTAATAAAGAACGAGCTAAGTCGAAAGGTGAAGCTCTCAATTTACTGGTTGACCTACGTTTGTACCCTCACCTATGGTCACGAGCTGTGGGTCATGACTGAAAGAACAAGATCCCGGATACAAGCGGCCAAAATGAGTTTCTTCCACATGGTATCCAGGCTCTCCCTTAGTAATTGGATGAGAAGCTTGGTCACCCGGAAGGGGATCAAAGATGAGCCGCTGCTCTTCCGCATTGAGAGGAGCCAGACGAGGTAGCTGGGTACTCTGATTCAGATGCCTCCGGTATGATTCTCTGGTGAGGTTTTTCCGGGTACGTCCCTCTGTAAAGAGACACCAAGGATGACCCAGGACACGCTGGAGAAGACTGTCTTTCCGGTGTCCTGGGAACGCCTTGGGATCCCCCTGGAAGAGCTGGATGAAGTGTCTGAGGCAAGGGATGTCAGGGCATCCCTGCTTAAGCTACTGCGCCCACGACCTGACCCGTATAACAATAGAAGATGGATGGATGAAAACAATTTGGAATTCAGCCAGCATCTGAAAGTGGAGGTGTGAACTGTGTTCATAATTCCCATTTTAAACGTTTGAATGTGTGTCACAGTACTTAAAAGACCTGAAGCGAAAATACCTTGAGAGAGAGGACCGTTACAAGAACCTGTCGTCCATTGACGAAATGCACACCAAGCTGGAGGAGTTACAGAAGCAGATGGCCTGGGCTCTGGTCAGCTCATTTACTCTCCCCTCCTGAAACGTGAAGCCGGTAAATTGATAGTGTAACTTTTTTCGCAGGTAATCGAGATGGAGAAGGATCTCGAGCCAATGAAAGAGAAGCTCAATGCCAGTAAACAGTCCACTGCAAAATATGATGAAAAAGTGGAAGAATGGAAGGTAATAACACCAGCAGTGTACTTCTGTGGTTCTGTCTTTGTGAACAGCTTTGTTCTGATTGCAGAACAAAGTCAAGGAAGCTGAGAAGAAGTGCAAAGAGTTCCAGGAACAGCTGGAAGGCATCACACAGCAGGTTGAGGAGTTGCAGCCCAAATGTACCAAGCTCAAGGAAGAGGCACAAAATCATAACACCCTTCTAAAGTCCAGCGAGGTTAGGCTTTTTTCGTCTGGGATACTACTTAATTGATTAACCCCAACACACTTGTCATTTGTGGCCTTCTTATTAATTGCGTGCATGTTGCAGGTCACGGTCCACAGATGCCAGGTTAGCCTGAGGGACCTTGAGAAGGACAAGGCCCAGCTGTCCTCTAGGATAAATGATCTCCAGCTAAGGTACGCTCAGGGTTCGCACGCGGCCCTAAAAACCCCTAAATTTTCAAAGGTGCATTTAGGGGGCCCTGAAAGTCCTTAAAAATCCACGAAAACTGGCCAAGCCCCTAAAAAGGCCTTAAATTAAAAAAAATCAAAAGGAGCACCTCTACCGCCAAAATTCTCCCTAAAAAAAAATTGATCTTTTATTAAAAAAAAAAAAGTGATTCGTCTGGCGTCCAAAATAGCCGAAAATTTTCAACGGAAGTCACCGTGTTTACAACTAGTCCCCATCTTGTCGTCGTCGAGTATGTCCTCCTCTTTGATGAGTCTCTAAATCATGAGATGCAAGAGAAGCAGCTGGACATTCATGTGCTATTGTGGATGGATGACCAGGTCCGTACTTGCTACCTCACCTCTGAATTCCTGGGCCATTCAGCAGCAACTGATCTTCAGGAGCGTCTGGACCCTATCGTGTGTGACTTCGGTCACCAAAAGCTGCTCCAGCTCTCGATGGATGGCCCTAATGTTAATTGGAAGCTGTACAAATCAATTCCAGAACAAATAGAAAAGATGACCACCCGCCGCATGCTGCAGACTGGAAGCTGCGGTCTACATATCCTCCATAATGCATTTCAAATCGGTTACGAGGCAGCGAGATGGGGGGTGGAAGATTTTCTGTCCACCCTCTACAACTGGTTTCGCGATGCACCTGCCAGGCGCGAGGACTTTAAACAAGTCACTGGATCCGACACTCTCCCTCTCATGTTCTGCAAGCACAGATGGCTGGAAAACAATGTGGCAGAGAGAGCCATCACCCTGATGCCACATGTGCGGGATTTTTGCGAGGCAGCAAGGACGAAGAAGGTGACCTGCCCAATGAACACCTCCTTCACTGTTGTTCAGAAAGCAGCACAGGACCCCATCTTTGTTGCTAAGCTTCACTTCTTTCTCATGTGCGCAAGGCTGGTGGAACCATTTCTGAAATTGTACCAGATTGATAATTTATGGATTGGAGTAGTTGTCTGGAACTGTCTGCCCAAATGTGGATATTTCAGCTTACTTATATCTTGAGAAAACACTGTGCATAAAATTGCAGATTTTTTTTTTATTTAGCTTTGACAGTGCAACGTCAGAATTTGGATCACATTTTAATGTTATTTTAATTTTAATTAATATTCATGTCCTGGTTAAAAAAAAAAGAAATTACTCTCTTTACTCAGTACTTGAGTAATAATTTCACTGTACTTTTTACTGTACTTAATTTTTTGGAGGACTGCTTTTTACTTTTACTAGAGTCACATTATTTTCAAGTAACAGTTCTTTTACTTGACAGCAATGTTTGGCCTCTCCATCCACCTCTGGAGCAGACATTCTCTATTGCTATTTTTACGTTTAAGCTATATTTTGTCCCTATCAGATCATCCAATGTGGTACACTGGTACACTCTCCTTTTGTATTTTTGCATCACGGTGCTGCGGGTCATGGCCTTGGTTGTGTCCCCCGCGGAAACCGCGAAGCACACGCAACATCAGCAACAAGAGTTCATCCGCTAGTACAGCATGTATTACTCCCGTGACTCTTTTGAGGATAAACGGCTTAGAAAATGGAAGCATGGATGTCTACAATTAATTAATTGTAAATGTTAAAAGTACTAAGCAATGAAGGGATGTTAAGATTTATGTTACAACAGAGAATGAACAAACTTCAAATTCAGAAATGGCCAATAAAGACAGAAAAATATTGTACTTGATATTTTCATGGAGGGTGCATTTCGAATTAGCCTTTGAATTTCGTAGTTGTGACAAATGAAGTGATCCAGACAATTAGTTTGTCAATTCGTTGGGCACTGCTGTATGATAATATTTTGCTTATTGTAATTTGCAGAGTCTTCAAGATTGCTAAATTTATCACAATAATATATGGTATAGTATAGCACTGTATATATTTTTTGTGCATCCTTCCAGCATCCACCAGGCGACAGGGTCGGCGAGGCAGGCCAAGGTTGAGAGCGTGCAACGCATCCAGTGCCAACTGGAACATCTCAATCACCAAATATCCACCCTGGGGCAGCAGATTAGCCAGTATCAGCATGCCAGTGGTCGTGCCAAGGAGGACCATGGAATGATTCGGTAAAATAAATGACTGGAGGGGAACCAAGCTAAATATACATGAAAATAATCAATTGGTAGAATAGAAATAGTGTATGATGTGCTGTCCCACTGCTCATTGGAACAAGCAAGACATTTTCAGAAGGGTTCTTCAGCTGTATTTAGACTTTATGAAAATTTGATCAGCCTAATCGGATGATAATTGACATCTTTTGCTGATTGTCTGTCATTGATAGGCATCGATAGACATTTACTCCGCATTGCCATCGTGCACAGTATATCTGAATCGAAAAGCCTTATTTTTATACAGTAGCGTGTGTGTGTGTGTGTTTATTTATATATATATATATATATATATATAATTTTATTTTATTTTATTTTATTTTTTTGGTCTTTTGATGTAGTACTGTAAATATCTGACAGCCATTCTTCTTGTTCACCAATGTTGAACAAGTGTTCCCAAACAAGCAAACGTTCGTCCCAGGAGGTATTCCAAGTTAGCGAAAGTTCCAGCCGGTTCAAAAATGAAAGGCAGCCGGTGTGTGTGTAGTTAGTGTTGCAAGCAGCCGGTGTGTGTGTAGTTACTGTTCCAAGCAGCGTAGTTTCCCAGAGTAGGGGTGAGAAGAAGCCTCTTTGTCAGTCTTTCTCGTCCTTATATAGACACTCCTCGAAACATTTCACACACACACAAGAGCGAACATGAACACTCGGCGACGAGTTGTCGAATGGCACATGTTGAATCATGTTTGGGGGTGTTTCAGACTCGCCGGAAGTTTACACAATATACGTGCATGCGCGTTAATCACAAGATTTTTCTTCACCAGGAGTGCTCAGTCAATCACACCGGCCTCACCACTGTTTTTATAAACTTTGCCCTTCATCCGAGCAGAGACTCTTCTGTCACTTAACACACCAGACACCTTCCGCCAGCTGTCCCAACTTGCTTGGAGCCGTTTCTTCACTTCCTGACCACACTCACCAACACTCTGGATTGTTGACCCCAAGTATTTGAAGTCGTCCACCCTTGCTATCTCTTCTCCCTGGAGCCTCACTCTTCCCCCTTCACCGCTCTCATTCACGCACATATATTCTGTTTTACTTCGGCTAATCTTCATTCCTCCCCTTTCCAGTGCACGCCTCCATCTTTCTAATTGTTCCTCCACGTCTCCCTGCTTTCATTGCAGGTCACAATATCATCTGCAAACATGCTCCAAGGGTACTCCAGTCTAACCTCATCTGTCAGCCTATCCATGACCACAGCAATCAGGAAGGGGCTCGGAGATGATCCCTGATGCAGTCCTACCTCCACCTTGAATTCTTCTGTCACACCTACGGCACACCCCACCACTGTTCTGCTGCCATCATACATGTCCTTTACTATTCTAACATATTTCTCCACCACACCAGATTTACACATGCAGTACCACAGTTCCTCTCTTGGTACTCTGTCATAGGCTTTCTCTCGATCCACAAAGACACAATGTAGCTCCTTCTGACCGTCTCTGTATTTTTCCACTAGCATCCTCAAGGTAAATAATGCATCAGTGGTACTCTTTCTCGGCTTGAAACCATACTGTTGCTTGCAAATACTTCTGTCGTGAGTCTAGCCTCCACTACTTTCCCATAACTTCATTGTGTGGCTCGTCATCTTTGTTCCTCTATAGTTCCCACAGCTCTGATCGCTTTTGTTCTTAAAAATGGGAACTAGCACACTTTTCCTCTATTCTTCAGGCCTTCTCACCTGCTAGTATTCTGTTGAATAAGTTGGCCAAAAACTCCACAGGCAACTCTCCAAATTTCTTGCATACCTCCACAGATATGTCATCAGGACCAACTGCTTTTTCCATTTTTCATCCTCTTTAGTGCCTTTCTAACTTCTCCCTTCATCATTGCCACTTCCTGGTCCTTCACACTTGCCTCTTCAACTGTTCCTTCTCTCTCATTTTCTTCATTCATCAACATCTCAAAGTATTCTTTCCATCTATTTAGCACACTACTGGCACCAGTGAACAAATTTCTATCTTTATCCTTAATCACCCTTACCTGCTGCACATCCTTCCCATCTCCATCCCTCTGTCTGGCCAACATGTAGAGATCCTTTTCTCCTTTTTTGTGTCCAACCTGGTGTACGTGTCGTCTTATGCCTCTTGTTCAGCCTTCGCCACCTCTACTTTTTCCCAACGTTGCATCTCTATGTATGTATTCCTTTTGCCTCACCTTAGTCCTGTCAGTTTCCCACTTCTTCTTCGCTAATCTCTTTCCTTGTATGACTTCCTGTATTTTGGGGTTTGGTAAAGTAGCCTTTGTTTGCAGTTACAGAGGTTAGTGTTTCATGTAGTTGTTCACCAGGTTTGCACACACTGCAGGAGTGATTTTGGCCCACTAATACACACAGACACACACACTTCTGTAGATCAGACAAGTTTCTGGGCTGTCGCTGAAAAACACGGAGTTTCAGGTCCCTCCCAATATTTTCTATTGGGTTTAGGTCGGGAGACTGGCTAGGCCATGCTTTTTGTGAAGCCACTCCCTGGTTTTCCTGGCTGTGTGCTTGGGGTCATTGTCATGTTGAAAGACCCAGCCACAACCCATCTTCAATCCTCTGACTGAGGGAAAGAGGTTGTTCCCCAAAATCTCACAATACATTGCCGCGGTCATCCTCTCCTTAATATAGTGTGGTTCTCCTGTTCCATCTGCAGAAAAACACCCCCAAAGCATGATGATATGACCCCCATGCTTCACAGTAGGGATGGTGTTCTTGGGATGGAACTCATCATTCGTCTTTCTCCAAACACGGTGAGTGGAATTATGACCAAAAAGTTCCATTTTGGTCTCATCGGACGATAAAACTTTCTCCCATGACTGTATCATCCAAATGGTCATTGGCAAACTGAAGACGGGCCTTGACATGTAATGGTTTAAGCAGGGGAACCTTCCGTGCCATGCATGATTTGAAACCACGACATTTTAGTGTATTACCAACTGTCACCTTGGAAACGGTGGTCCCAGCACTTTTCAGGTCATTGACCAAGTCTTATCGTGTCGTCCTGGGCTGATTACTTACCTTTCTAAGGATCATTGAGACCCCACGAGGTGATACCTTGCATGGGGTTCCACTCCGATTTAGATTGACCGTCATGTTTAGCTTCTTCCATTTTCTAATGATTGCTCCAACAGTGGACCTTTTTTCACCAAGCTGCTTGGCAATTTCTCTGTCACCCTTTGCAGCCGTGTGGAATTGTACAATTTTGTCTCTGGTGTCTTTGGACAGCTCTTTGGTCTTGGCCATGTTAAAGGTTTGAGTCTTACTGATTGTATGGGGTGGACAAGTGTCTTTATGCAGCTCACGATCTCACACAGGTACATTGGATTCAGAATAATACATGGAGTGTAGGTGGACTTTTAAAGGCGGACTAACAGGTCTTTGAGGGTCAGAATTCTAGCTGATAGACAGGTGTTCAAATACTTATTTGCAGCTGTATCCCACAAATCAATTGTTAAAAGAAAATCATGCATCGTGATTTTTAGATTTTTCTTTTTAGATTATCTCTCTCACAGTGGACATGCTCCTACGATGAAAATTTCAGTCCCCTCCTTGATTTCTAAGTCGGAGAACTTGCAATCTAGCAGGGTGTTCAAATACTTATTTTCTTCACTGTAACTATAATAAGTATGATATTATGATTTACTTTGACTTGATCTAAGTTCTCACATTAGTCCAGGGGTCACCAACGCGGCGCCAGCGGGCGAGTGGTACCCCGCGAGGACGATATATGGCGCCTGCGAGGTATGTTCTAAAAATACCATAGGCCATAAATTACCCTTATTTGTGCTTTAAATTCTTAATATGACTTTCTTACGTGAATTAAAATGTTAAAATACCTGTAATGTCATTAAAACAAAAATATTTTATGTACGTGTAATGACCTGAGTCTGAAATTTGCTGCAAGCAGGTCCTGTAGCCCTTCATATAATCAGTGCTTACGACGTAGCCCTCAGCCTCAAAAAGGTTGCTGAGCCCTGAGTTTGTCCGTCTATATGATGTGAATTGGATGTGAAGTCTCTTCCCCTTTCCGACCAAAAGACACACCAGGTACTCTCCTGCCTGTCTCTCTGATTACCTTGGCTGTCGTAGTCCAGTCTTCCAGGAGCTTCTGCTGTCCATCGAGAGCCCGTCTCACCTCTTTCCGAAAGGCCGCACAACATTCTTCCTTTCTCGGCTTCCACCACGTGGTTCTCTGCTCTGCCTTTGTCTTCTTAATCTTCCTACCCACCACCAGAGTCATCCTACACACCACCATCCTATGCTGTCAAGCTACACTCTCCCCTACCGCTACTTTACAGTCAGTAATCTCCTTCAGATTACATCGTCTGCACAAAATATAATCCACTTGCGTGCTTCTACCTCCGCTCTTGTAGGTCACTATATGTTCCTCCCTCTTCTGGAAATAAGTGTTCACTACAGCCATCTCCATCCTTTTTGCAAAGTCCACCACCATCTGTCCCTCAAAGTTCCTTTCCTGGATGCCGTACTTACCATCACTTCTTCATCGCCCCTGTTTCCTTTACCAATATGTCCATTACAATCTGCACCAATCACAACTCTCTCACTGTCTGGCATGCTCAGAACTACTTCATCTAGTTCCTTCCAGAATTTCTCTTTCAACTCTAGGTCACATCCTACCTGTGGGGCATAGCCGCTACCTTTACAAGAGGTAATTAAAAAAAAAATTAAAAATCGATTGAGGTGTCAGTTCCTCATGTATTTTGTTAGTCGTGACAGGACACTACCTGTTCCCCCAGGAAAAGGGCCCCTGAAAAGTTGATTTGAATTGATTTGATTGCCATTTTTTTCTATATCATTTCTATGGTATCAGGAAAGATCACGACATACTCAAGAGGTCCATGGATGCCAACAGTAGGAACTTGCAAATGATGGAAGGCAGTCGATCCAATCAGCTGCGGCGCTTTGGTGAGCACATGCCAGCAATGCTCGACGCCATCCAGCATGCTCACAAACTGGGTCAATTCAAGCACAAGCCACGAGGACCTCTGGGTAATATTATTAGACATTGTAATTCTATCTATAATGCTGTGGAAAAGTATTGGCTCCCCTCTCAAATTGGTAGATTTTTGCCTAGTTTCCCCTCTTTTACATATAAGATAAATGAATAAAAATGTTATGCAATGATAAACCAAGTAAACAGTACTGTTTAAATGCTAATTCTATTTAAGGATGTGTCATGTGTTATAACAATCTTTTAGTTAATTTTTACACCCATGTTTTAAATGTATGCCGGCGTCCCTTGCCTCCATTAAAATCAGTGTTCATGACACAACAATCAAGAAAAAAGATCTCAATGATTCCCAAGACTTTTGGGCAACTGTTCTATGAACTGATGGTTTGAAAGTTGAAATTCATGAAAGACATTCAGCATTTCAGATGAAAAAAATCATACCTATAGTGAAACATGTTGGTGGTGGTGTGATGGTTAGGTGCTGCTTTCTACTTCAGGACGTGGATGGATTCCTGCAATTGTTAACACCATGAATACTGGCCTTTACCAGAAAAGCCATAAGGAGGATCTTCAGCCATTAGTTTGACCTCAAGCTGAAGCGAACTTGGATTCTGCAGCAGGACATAAATCCAAGACACTGCAGGAAGTCATATTCTTACTGTCTTAAAAAAAATAAAACGATTGTTTTGCAGATGTCAAGTCAAAGTCTGGACTTTAATCCAAATTAAATCATGTAGCATAGTAGGCCAAAATATCTTCACAGAAATGTAAAAGCCAGTTTTAGAAAATTATGTTGTTGCTGCTTAGTGTGGCCTAACCAGTTCAATTTAGAGAGCTGTTACTTTTTAACTATTTAAGTTTCAGTTGCAATATCAAAACATAATTTTGTTTTCTTGGTTATCTCTGATATTTGCATGTTTATAATTGTTGAACATTGACACAAAAATTGAGATGGGACAATACTTTTTCCATTGCACTGTACCTCTAAGATTGAGGTGTTTAAATGGTCCCTATGCCATAGATTGGACACCCCTGTTAAGACAAGAAAGGGGGAACCTTGTGTTGTAACATTTGTGGTGCAGGATACCTGATCAAGCTAAAGGACCCAGAGCAGGCCCTTGCCGTTGAAGTGTGTCTGCAAAGTCTGCTGCACACCTTCACCTGTGACAACTACGACGATGAGAAAGTGCTCAAGGGAATAATGATGACAGTCATGCCGTCAGGTCGCAGGCCTCCAATCATCACCGGCATGTTTCTCCCAAAGGTCCATGATACACGAAAAAGGTAGGGACCTCTTCAGCTAGAATTGAACATTTGCAAATACAGAGTTTAGGTTGACTTAATACGTTTCTCCCAGGGCAGTGAACCACCCGGACTACCAGTCTGTGCTTCAAACTCTAGAAATTGAAGACACAGTTGTGACCAATTGCCTGATTGATCAAAGGGGGATTGAGAACATTTTGCTCATCAAGGTAATAGATTTCCAAAAAACCCACAATGCATCATACAATTTACCACACCAAAAATTATCCTTTTAAAATGATGGCAGGCAGCAGGTTGAATGTGTCAAGGGCAGAACACAAGATAGGACCCAAAATGCATGACTCCAGAAACAAGGGGGAGTTTGAGGAGAGGATTTTAATAACAGGCAGAGGTCAGTACATGTGCAAGCAAAACCAAAAGGCAACAGTTTCCAACAACGTGAGTCAAAAGGCAAAGTCAAAAACAAGGCAGGGCCTAAATTTACAATGAGTCAGACGTAGAACAGGGAACACTGGAACATGACAACAAGGTATGATGAACTGGCAACAGACAACGAGACAAGTATATTTGCATGCTGTAATTAGGTACGGGTTGGGAAGCTGCTCACAGGAATAGGTGCAAATGAGGCAGGGGGATAACCACACCCATGACAGTATCCCCCCCACCTCCACGGCCAGCACCGGAAGCCTCCTAGAGCCTCAGCATACGCAACATGGAAGGCCCGAATGAGCATATTGTTGGCGATAAACCTTAAAAGGATCCAAGAAGTCTCCTCAGGCAATCATATTCCACCAGATATTGCTCCCTCCTCTACAACATTAGAACAGTTGCCTTACCGAGAAGACTGTTCCCCCATCCACGAACCGGGGGAGAAGAGCAGGCCTGAAATCGGAACGAGAGGGGACACCCGGGCAGGCTTGAGCAGGCTGACGTGGACGCTGGGTGGACCCGCATTGATTTAGCGAGCCTCAGCTTCATAGTGACAGGGTTGACAACATTTGTGATGACAAAGGGCTAACGTACCTGGGAACGATCAACAATGAAAGATCTTTGGTCAAGAGCCAAACTCACTGACCCGCTTTGTAGTTCGGGGCCGTTATCGTTTTATTGTCAGTCGCGGTCTTTTAGGACTGCCCCTGACGTAGTAGCGTTTGTCAAGATGAGTCCCAGGTCCTCCTGGACTATCTCACCAAGGTCAATGCAGATGGAACTGTGGACTCGGGCCCTTTGTCAGGAAACTGAGTCGGTTCGTAACCATGCACAATATGGAAAGGAGACATACCTGTGGATCCAGAGAGGAGAGAATTGTGCGAGAACCCAAACCAGCTTCTGACTCCAGGAGTGTGGTTCCTGGGAGCCGAGATATTGCAGCCCAGTCTCCACGTTCTGTTTGAACCTCTGTCTGCCCATTGGTTTCAGGATGAAACCCAAATAATGGACTGACAGTAGCACTTATTAATAAGCAGAAATCTTTGCAAAAACTTGAAGCAAATTGGGGGGGGGGGGCATCAGAACTACTGGCTTGAAGCCAAAAACAGTTGTTTTGCCTTTGTTCGGCTGGTCACTGAAGCTATTTCTCCCAGCGCGCATTGACTCATCCTTCGGCCGATCACTGTCAAGCTTGTGATCTATGAGCCTTTTATCTACCTTTAGGGCGAGAACAATGAGCATGTCCAAGTCGGTCGGAAGGTCTAAAGGGACCAAATGATCTTTGATGGCAAGGGATAGCTGTTGAAAAAAAAAATGCATTGAGTAGTGTCCTGTTGTCTACTGACTCTCAGCCACTAAAATGCGAAATTGCATTGCATAATCTGATACCCTACCCCTGCCCTGCTGTGACATAAACTGCCTCTTGCTCTGAAGTGAAATACCGAAACACCTGCTTCATAGTCTTCACCAATGATGTCCACGAATGACATGTGACCAAGTTGCGGCTCCATTCAGCAGTCGCCCACGCCTCCGGACAGCCAGTGAAGTGGAAAATGATGAAAGTGATATTTGCCTGCTTGGTGGCAAAGGTAGCTGCATGCAGCTCAAAGTGCAGTTCGCACTGTGTGATGAATGGCTTGATAATCCCAGAGTCTCCCTAGAATTTCTCCAGATGAGAGAGGGGTCGTCAGACAGCAGTGGAGGTGACGGTATGGTGACTGATTTGCGACAAAATCGTGATACAGTTGCAACATCAGGTGCTGTGCCGGCGATTTACTTCTTCTGAGTCAATAAGTACATCCAACTGTGATGCCACCTTTCTTATGTTGTCCTGCAGCTCTGATAGTCCCTCAAGATGAAGGTGGAGGTCAGCAAGTTGGTTATCCTGCTTTGTTTTGCGTTGTCCCTGTGCTTGAAGGGCTTTACACTTGGGTGTGAGTCTGCTGGGTCCATATTATGTATGGCCAGTTTGTTCTGTCAATGGCAGAACCAGAAGTACGACCTAAAATGCATGACTCCAAAAACAAGAGGCAGTTTGAGAAGAGGATTTTAATTACAGCCATAGGTCTGTACAGGGGCAGGAAGTAAGTCCAAAAAGGCAACAGTATCCAAAAACGTAAGGCAAAAGGCAAGGTCTAAAAACAAGGCAGGGTCTACGCTATGAGTCAATGACGTGGAATAAAGAACGCTGGAATGTGACTAGGTATGATGAACTGGCAACAGACAAATTGAGAAACGCATGGTGTAATTAGGTCAGACAAGGCACAGGTGTGGAGGCTGGGCACAGGAGCAGGTGTGTACGAGGCAGGGGGATGACCACACCCATGACGGGATGAATGGTAACCAGGTCTGCTTCACAACTGCCTCTCAAATTTCCATGTGTGAATTTCAACTCTAGTCTTCCTGCATGGCGTTTGCCATGCTTGGTGTGTGTTTTCTCCAGCTTTCTCCCACATTCCAAAAACCTGCAAGTTATGTAGATTGAAGACACGAAATTGTCTAACTCTATAGAATAGGATCCTCATGAGATACCTGTGCTATGGAAAGTAACTGGAGAGATGAAAGCAAGTTACGCATTCCTAAAGGGGTGCTTAACCTAAATGGCCCATATGCCCGCTACATATTTCTAAAATGGAATAATAAAACCCAAGATATTGCCTATATCATCTCCAAAACATTTAATCCACCATTGTTCCTAATAGTTCACAATAAGGCCAATATTTTTTTTCACAAGTTTAGTTTGCACCTCAGTGGATGTCTTAAATACTCACATGATAGGACTTATTTTTCTCATCCATATATAAATGTGTTTTCAGTGGAAGAAATAATTATTAGATCCCTCCCACATTTTAAAAATTTACCCACTGACGGACATGACTACAGTACTCTATAATTTTAATGGTCTGTGTTTTTTTAACAGAGAGAGTATCACAAATCTCATAAGATTCTAATTATTTTGCATTTCATTGATGGAAGTATTTAACCCCCTATCAAAACATTACTTGGAACTTGGTGGAGAACCCTCTGTTGGCCACTGCAAAGCAAAGAAAATGTATTTGTTTCTCTACAGAGGTCACACATTTTGTGTAGTTGATCACCAGGTTTTCATTTTGCCCCATTCCTCTTTGGAGATCCTCTCAAATTACTTGGAATTTTGAGTCAGTGGCTTGCCAACTCGAAGCTTTAGGTCCCTCCACCAATTTTCTGTGGGATTTAGGTCTGGGCACTGGTAAGGCCACTCAATGACCTTGATGTGCTTTTTCTTTAGCCACTTATTCATTTCCATCGTTATGTGCTTTGGGTCATTGTCATACCAGAAGCCCCATCTACAAACCATTTTAACTTTTCTGGCTGAAAGGATGAGGTTTACGCAGGATTTCACAGTATAAGGCTCCATCCATATTTCCCTCAATGCAGTGAATTTTATTTGTCCGCTTTGCAGAGAAATACCTAAAACCCAAAAGTATAATTCTTCAACCTCCATGCTTGACGGTGGGGATGGCGTCCTTTGGGTCAGTCTGAATTCCTATTCCCCTAAACAAGCATATGTCAAATTGATACCAAAATTTTTTGTCTTATCTGACCACATCACCGTCTCCCAATCTTTGTTTGAATTGAATGAAAATAAGTTACAGTACATAGGTGTCTTTCATGTAGCTAAGGAGTTTAGATTAGGAGTATTTTCCTAAAGTGGGATGACGAGTCTGTGGGAGCCAGAAAAATTGTTACAGCAAAGTAGACTCCCGAGAGCATTAGTACAGTAGTACCTCTACATACAAACGTCTCAAGTAACAAAAAAATTCAGGATATGAAATGAAAATATAGGTGCTGGATTCCCCAAATTCCACTCAAGATAAACTTCCTGGGTGGCTCCTTGGGACGGCTGGAAAGCGTTGGCCTCACATTTCTGAGGACTGGGGTTTAAATCCCGGCCCCACCTGCATGGGTTTTCTCTGGGCACTCCCTATCCCTCTCACCTGCAATATTAATTGGACTCTAAAACTGCCCTTAAGTGTGATTGTGAGTGTGACTGTTGTCTGTCTCTATGTGCCCTGTGATTGCCTGGCAACCAGTTTAAGGGTGTACCCTGTCTCCTGCCCTTGACAGCTGGGATAAGGTCCAGCACTCCCATAACCATTTTGAGGATAAGAGGGTAAGAAAATGGATGGATGGATGGATAAACATCCTATATCTTGGGTTTGTTTGGCGCAATGATTCAGCTCTCAATTTGACTATCTTCGTAGCATCTTCCTGGCATCCACAAAGGAGATTTACTCCTTCTCGCCATTGTGTACAGTATATTTGAATCCAAAAACTGGTTAATTTTTAGCCTTGTTGTCACTTTTGACTTCGTACTTGAAATATCTCACAGCCAATAGCTATTTTAGAAAAAAAAAACCTTAGTGATGTGGGACAAACAATGTGATTCCAGGATCAGACTACAAGAGAATTTTTTTGTTTCACGATTGCACTGTGTCAGATTATTACAATGTAATTTTGTATTCCGATACTACTACATCCTGTTTTTATGATCACTGGGCTTTATCTTGTCAAGTCAAATGTGACTGGGTACACCTGTTACCATGGCCATGACAACAATGGATCACGTCGGGGTGTGTTATAAAAACTAAATGGGGGGGAACGTGTTGATGGTCACTGCTGCTCAGGCAAAAACTTTTATTCAAGGCTTGCTTGAGGTATGTTCACATACTTTTAATACAATATGGCTCAAGCAGTCGAAAAAAATATATTATGTAGTCGAGTAACCTAGTGCTAACACTAATGGTTTTGCATAAATATCCCAGTGGTATGTCAACTATTGCTTTAAAGTTTTGGTGTGGGTGAAGTATTTAAGTTACAATAAAGTAATTTTATTACAGTAAGTTAACACGTTTCTGTCATGTTGTAATGTTGATTAGACCTGACTGATTAGAATACATGCTCTGACCAGAACAGTGATTTCCAAAATCTCACAACATACCTTCTTCTTTTTCTTTCGACTTGTTCCGCTAGGGGTCGCCACAACGTGTCATCTTTTTCCATCTTAGCCTTTCTCGTGCATCTTCCTCTCTATCACCCACTGTCCTCATGTCTTCCCTCACAACATCCATTAACCTTTTCTTTGGTCTTCCTCTTGCTCGTTTGTCTGGCAGCCCCATCCTCACCACCCTTCTTCCAATATACTATGTCTCTCGCCTCTGGACATGTCCAAACCATTGAAGTCTGCACTCTCGAATCTTGTCTCCAAAACATCCAACTTTGGCTGTCCCTCTAATGATCTTATTTCTGATCCTATCCAACCTGCTCACTCCGAGCGAGAACCTCAACATATTCATTTCTGCCACCTCCAGTTCTACTTCCTGTTGTCTCTTTAGTGTCACTGTCTCTAATCTAATCTCGTCATCATGGCCGGCCTCACCACCGTTTTATAAACTTTGAGTCTAACCTCCACTACTCTTTCCCATAACTTTGTGTGGCTCATCAACTTTATTCCTCATTAGTTGGCACAGCTCTGCAAGTCCCTTTTGTTCTTAAAAATGGAAACTAGCACACTTTCCCTCCATTTTTCAGGCATCCTCTTGCCCGCTAGTATTCTGTTGAATAAGTTGGTCAAAATCTCCATAGACACCTCTCCAAATTGCTTCGATACCTCCACCGGTATGTTATCATGACCAACTTGCCTTTTCATTTTTCATCCTTTGTGTAGTGCCTTTCGAACTTCCCCCTTCCTAATCATTGCAACTTCCTGGTCCTTCACACTTGCCTCTTCTACTCTTTCTTTTCTCTCATTTTCTTCATTCATCAACTTAAAGTATTCTTTCCATCTATTCAGCACACTACTGGCACCAGTCAACACATTTCCATCTCTATCCTTAATCACCCTTACCTGCTGCACCTCCTTCCCATCTGTATCCTTCTGTCTGGCCAACCTGTAAAGATCCTTTTCTCCTTCTTTCGTGTCCTTCCAGGTGTACGTGTCGTCATATAGCTCTTGTTTAACCTTTGCCACCCTTACCTTTGGCCTTCGTTTTTAGTCAATGTATTCCTTTCGTCTCTCCTCTGTCCTCTCACTGTCCTACTTCTTCTTCGCTAATCTCTTTCCTTGTATGACTTCCTATATTTTGGGGTTCCAAAACCAGGTCGTCTCCTGCCCTTTCGTATCATAAGACACACCAAGCACTCTCCTGCCTCTCTCTCTGATCACCTTGGGTGTAGTAGTCCAGTCTTCCGGGAGCTCCTCCTGTCCATTGAAAGCCTGTCTCACCTCTTCCCAGAAGGCCGCACAGCATTCTTCCTTTCTCAGCTTCTGTCACCTGGTTCTCTGCTCTCCCTTTGTCTTCTTAATTTTCCTACCCACCAACAGAGTCATCCTACACAACACCATCCTGTAAGGTCGAGCTACACTCTCCCCTACCACTACTTTGCAGTCAGTAACCTCCTTCAGATTACATCGCCTGCACAGAATATCATCCACCTGTGTGCTTCTACATCCGCTCTTGTAGGTCACTATATGTTCCTGCCTCTTTGGGGGAAAAAAGTGTTCACTACTATTTCCATCCTTTTTGCAAAGTCCACCACCATCTGTCCCTCAAAGTTCCTTTCCTGGATGTCGTGCTTACCCATCGTTTATTCATTGCCCCTATTTCCGTTACCAACTTTCCATTACAATCTGTACCAATCACAACTCTCTCTGTCTGGGATGCTCAGAACTACTTCATCTAATTCCTTCCAGAATTTCTCTTTCAACTCTCGGTCACATCCTAACTCTGGGGCATAGCCACTAATCACATTATACATACCCTCAATTTCAAATTTAGCCTCATCACTCTATCTGATACTCTTTTCACTTCCAAGACATTCTTAGCCAGCTCTTCCTTTAAAATGACCCCTACTCCATTTCTCTTCCCATCTACTCCATGATAAAATAATTTAAAACCTGCTCCTAAACTTCTAGCCTTATTACCTTTCCACCTAATCTCTTGGATGCACAATATATCAACCTTTCTCCTAATCATCATGTCGACCAACTCCTGATCTTTTCTTGTCATAGTCCCAACTTTCAAAGTCCCTACATTCAGTTTTAGGCTCTGTACCTTCCTCTTCTTCTTCTGCCGACTAAGCGGCTTTCCTCCTCTTCTTTGTCTTCGACCCACAGTAGCTGAATTTCCACCGACAAAATCTCACTGCATACCAACAAAAATGTCACAAAAGTAGACACATTAATTACTTACTGCCATCTTCTCGAAGACCGTTAATTTATCCCGCCACTACGCCTCACTGGCATTAGTTGAACAAAGATAACATTATTTAATGTAAATGCATGTATATTTTTTTGCAATGACCTACACAAGTATATACAATAAATGAACAGGTCATTGAAACAGACTTGTCGCTCCATCATGTGATAGGATCAGTGATCAGTTATCGTTTTTTTTTAAACTCGCTGATCAGTGATGGGCCCAAAAAATCTTGATTGTGTAAAGCTTACTGATTAGAATACATGACATGATATTTTTAAAGAAACTCAGCATACAGTAACTATATACAGGAAATGAACAAGTCATTGAAGTCGAGACTTTGCATGAGCTTGTGATCAGATCGGTGATCAGTTTATTTTTAACTCCCTAATTGGTGATCGGCCACAAAAATTATGATTGTGTAAAGCCTAGATTCCACTGGTTCGTCCCAAAGTAATATTGCCAAACTGTGACTGTGATGTTAACAGTATATAGCACAAATTTTTTACTATATAGTACTCCTTTTTAGAATCGCGCTGAAGCTTGTCGTGTGATGATGTCTGGACACCCGCCCCCCAACTGCCATCAAGCTTTCTCCAAGGACGGTGACCAGATCTTTACCAACCGCTGCTACGCCTCTGAGCAGACCCGTGCCAACTGCCTCTCAGGAGATGTGGAGGAGGAGATCAGGTGAAAATCTCCAGGCGAAAAATCTATGCTATGATCGTAATAATCTGTGTTCTTTGTTGTCCTATTTTCCATTTCCAAGACACCTACAGAGAGAGCTGGGAACTCAACAAGCTCAAGCGTTGGTCTTGCAGCAGAAAATGAGGAAGTTGGATGAGGACATCAAACAAAATGAGAAGCTTGAAGAGAGAGCCCATGTGGAGATGAAAATTGCCACTGTATTGCTTCTTGTTATTCTCTCATTGAGTTTTTTTTCTTTTAATTTATTTTATATGAATTATAATTTATCAAATGTACACATGTATTGCAGGACAGAGTCACAAAGCATAGACTGGAGCTGTCAGACCTCCAAAATCTGGAAGAGCCTCAGCTGGAAGACCTTAAGCTACTGGTTTGTTACAAATAATATTGGATCACTACTTGGAGTGGTGTCCCTTCAGTCATCCTAACTGTAAACTTCACAGGAGGAAGACCTTCAGGAAATTGTCGAAAAGATCTCAACAGAGAGGGAGAAGTATGAGGAGGCACGACTCCGGACATCTGAGCTCAAAGAGAACTACAACAGGGCAGAGAGAGAATACAAGCAGCACAAAGAGCGCATCAACACCACTGCCGAGGAGATAGACGCAATCAAGGTAAGGCCACCCAGACACTGTGGAAGGTGGTCTAATCCGACTAGACCATCTCAAATACATGGCTGTTGCTGACTCATTAAAGCACATTGCATGATTTTGATATACATATCCCACAATGCAAATCTGAAAAGCTGAGTCTGTTGTGGTATTTGAGGCACATACATTATATTGTACATTATCACAGTGGTCCCCAACCACCGGGCCGGGCCATGGATCAATTGGTACCGGGCCGCCAAAGAAATAATTAATTAGTTCCGTTGTATTCATTATCCAAATCTGAACAATCGTTTGTTTTGAAAAATGACTGGATTCTCTTGGTTACATTTAGGTCACTTCAGTGCCAAAATTTACCTCCACACCCAAGCAAAATTTGGGAAAAATACATTTTTGGAAAGTTTCTTTTCAAAGGGGAAAGCCCAGTGAAGAGACGAAAGAAGAGCCGAACACTTCCAATAAAAGAAAGTTATAAACCACATCAAAGCACACGCCCTCAACTTGCGACTTTTTGAGGAGTTTTGTGAGGACATGGACGTGGAGCACACACGGCTTCTCTTAAACATGGAAGTAAGTTATCCATAGGGAAATCGCTTGAAAGAGTGTTTTAATTACGAGAGCCGCTGCAGAGATTTCTCTCAGAAAAAAAAATCACTACTGGTACCACATTTCAGGGACAAGGAATGGGTTGCAAAACTGGCTTACTTGTGCGACATATTCAGCCCGCTGAATGAAACCAATCTGTCACTTCGGCGGAAAATGACAATGGTCTTCAAGTGGATTTAAAGCCGAAATGGATTTGTGGGGATGGCGGGTGAACATAGGCATATTTGTCATTTCAAACATGAGCGTGGATTTTGTGTGAGACTGAGCCTTCATTCTCCCAGCTGGAGCAAGATCACCTGTCTATGATATTAAAAGAGTTTGAGCGCTACTTCCCAACCAAAAAGGACCCCACAAACTGCGACCCATTTATCAACAAACCAGGTGAATCCACCATGTCTGCACAAAGAGAAGATCAACTGCTGGAGATCGCAAACAACAGTAGTTTTAAAAGTATTTTAGAGACGACAACTCTGCCGATGTTCTGGATGAAAGTCACGGCAGAATACCCGGAGATCGCCACCAAAGCACTGTTGCTATTTCCGACATCCTATCTCTATGAAGCAGAGTTTTCTGCAGTGGCAGCAACCAAAACAAAACAACCTAATAGACTGGACATAAGCAACACACTTCGGGTGTCATTGTCTCCCATTACTCCCAGATGGGACCATCTCGTTGCAGAGAAAAAAGCTCAGGGACCCTTGGATCTTTCCGTTGGCGAATTTAAGCTCCGTCCACTTAGCCATGTACCGCAAGCTTCCAAAATGGCGATTGAACAGCACGTTTGAAGCCGATTTTCTATCGCATATTCCAGATCATATTGCGGTATGTTTTTTGCCAAATGCGTCAGAATTGTCCAAGAGTTCTGCAGAGAGGTCTCAACCATTTCACGCAAGGATATGTACACGGAATTAAGATTTTGGACGGAGCAGGACGCAATGTCAGAAATGTTGGCGATTGATGCAAAAAAGTTTGACGCCTCACAAAGTTTATATTGAAATCCAACAGGATAAATAGTGGAATCGTACTGCAGGTGTAAAGCAGGATGAGTACTTTTTACTTTGAAAGGTCACGAGTAATATCATTGTAGTCTTTAGAAGTGTGTGTATTCATTTGACTTGGCTCATAAGCGAGCCCACATCTCTGTCTTAAAAGTCTGATGTGATACAAATGGGTAAATAGACATTTCTCTTGCATGACATCGCACATTTACGTACCCCTAACCTGATTCTTCGGCATAAAATATTTCACACTTCATTCAGCAGGTCAGTCATACACTAACAAAGTGAAAGTTGTTCTCCTGCAATGTATAAAGCACTTCATCTAAAAAATACCATACCGTGTCACTGCCATCATGGTTCGGGTTAACATCTTGCTTCCTGGCAACGTTAACCTGCAGGGCGTCAGTGGGAATTCAGCTACTGTTGGTTGAAGACAAAGAAGTGGAGGAAAGTGGACTTGTCTGCAGAAGAAGTTGAGGAATGCACAGAGCCTACAACTAAGTGTAGGGACTTTAAATGGAGCAGGGTTTAAATTATTTTACCATGGAGTAGATGGGATGAGAAAATGGAGTAAGGGTTATTTTAAAAGAAGAGCTGGCTTAGAATGTCTTGGAGGTGAAAAGACTTTCAGATCGAGTAATGAAGCTGAAACTCGAAATTGAGGGTGTTTTAAGCCGACAAGCCGAAAGGAAAAGAAGAAGATATATAATGTGATTAGCGCCTATGCCCCACAGGTAGGTTGTGACCTAGAGTTGAAAGAGAACTTCTGGAAGGAACTCGATGACGTAGTTCTGGACATCACAGACACAGAGAGTTGTGATTGGTGCAGATTGTAATGGATATGTTTTTAAGGAAACATGGGCTATGAAGAACAGATGGTTAAGTACTACATCCTGGAAAGGAACTTTGTGGACATTGCAAAAAGGATGGAAATGGCAGAAGTGAATACTTTTTTTCCAGAAGAGCCGGTTACATAGGGTGCAAGAGCAGAGGTAGAAGCACGCAGGTGGATTACATTTTGTGCAGATGATGTAATCTGAAGGAAGTTACTGACTGTAAGGTAATGGTAGGGAGAGTGTATTTTAACAACCTAGGATGGTGGTGTGTAGGATGATTCTAGTGGTGGGACAGAAGATTAAGAAGAAAAAGGTCGAGCAAAGAACGATGTGGTGGAAGCTGAGAAAGGTAGAATGTTGTCTGGCCTTTCAGAAAGAGGTGAAACAGGCTCTCAATAGACAGGAGGAACTCCCCGAAGACTGGACTACTACAGCCAAGGTGATCAGAGAGACAGGCAGGAGAATACTTGGTGTGTCTTCAGGTAGGAAAGGGGAGATGGAGACTTGGTGGTGGTACCCCAAATTACAGGAAGTCATACAAGGAAAGAGGTTAGCAAAGGAGTGGGACACAGAGAGGACTGAAGCGAGGTGAAAGGAATATATGGAGATATGACGTAGGGCAAAGGTAGAGGTAGCTGAGGCTAAAAAAGAGCCATGTGACGACTTGTACACCTGGTTGGACATGAAAGAAGGAGAAAAAGAGCTCTATAGGTTGGTCAGACGAGGTATACAAATGGGAAAGATGTGCAGCAGGTAAGGGTGGACAAGGAGATGGGAACTGGTGCCATTAATCTGCTAAATAGATGGAAAGAATACTTTGAGAAGTTGATGAATAAAGAAAATCAGACAGAAGGAAGGAATAGTAGAATAGGCAAATGTGATGGATCAGGAAGTGACAATGATTATTAAAGGGGGACTTAGAAAGGCTCAAAAGAGGATGAAAAAAGGAAAAGCAACTGGTCCTGGTGACATTCCTGTGGAGGTATGGAAACCATTTGGAGAGGTGGCTGTGGAGTTTTTGACCAACCTATTCAACAGAATACTAGCGGCTGAAAAGATGCCTGAAGAATGATGGAAAAGTGTGCTAGTTCCCATTTTTAAGAACAAAAGCGATGTGCAGAGACACAGGAAAAAAGTATCTGCGGGCAACAGTATGGTTTCATGCCTAGAAAGAGTATCACAGATGAATTATTGGGATGCTTGTGGAAAAGTACAGAGAAGGTCAGAAAGAGCTATGTGTCTTTATGGATATCGAGAAACCCTATAACAGAGTACCAAGAGAGGAACTGTGGTACTTTATGCGTAAGTCTGGTGGGGTGGAGAAATAAGTTAGAATAGTAAAGGACATATGAGGGCAGCAGAACAGTGATGAGGTGTGCCCTAGGTGTGACAGAAGAATTTAAGGTGACGATGGGACAGCATCAGGAATCAGCTCTGAGGCCTTTCCTGTTTGCAACGTTAATGGATAGGCTGACAGATGAGGTTAGACAGGAATCCCCTCGGACCATGATGTTCGCAGAGGACATTGTGTGAGTGACAGTTGTGGTGATGTATGGATTACAGATGGTGGGACTGAAGAGACAACAGGAAGCAGAACTGGCAGTGGCAGAAATGAAAATGTTGAGGTTTTCTCTAGGAGTGAGCCGGTTGGATAGGATTAGAAATGAGCTCGTTAGAGGGACAGCCAAAGTTGTATGTTTTAGAAAAAGGTTCGAGAGAAAAGACTTTGATGGTTTGGACGTGTCCAGAGGCGAGAAAGTGAGTATCTCGGTAGAAGTGTGCTGAGGATGTAGCTGACAGGCAAAAGAGCGAGAGGATGACAAATGAGAAGGTTGATGGATGATGTGAGGGATGATGTGAGGGAAGACGTGAGGGGAATGGATGTTCGAGAGGAAGATGCAGAATACAGGCTTACGCTTTGATTACAGGACAAACCAAAAGGAAATATATATATATATATATATATATATATATATATATATATATATATATATGAACCAGCACAGTATGCGCGGCTGTAAAGTGTTGGCCTCACAGTTCTAAGGACCCGGGTTCAATCCTGGCCATGCCTGTGTGGAGTTTGCATTTTCTCCCCGCGCCTGCGTGGGTTTTCTCCATCCACTCCAGCTTACTCGCATATCCTCAAAACATGCATTGAGTACGACTGTTGTCTGTCTCTGTGCCCTGCGATTGGCTGGGCACAGAGACAGCACTCCCCGTGGCCTCGTGAGGATAAGCGGTTCAGAAAATGGATGGATAGAAGGATATCTACAGGGAGTCCTCGGTCTACAACTTAGATCTGTTCCCATAGGAGGGACTTAACTCAAATTTTGACTTAAGTCGGACTTCAACATTAAAGTCCAAATTTACGATGATGGGATTGGCTTCAGCATTCCCCCGTCCCTGGTGAGGATAAGCGGCTCATAAAATGGGTGGGTATGCGTACTTTGTATAAAAAACAGAAACATTAAAGTCCAAATTTACGATGATGGGATTGGCTTCAGCATTCCCCCGTCCCTGGTGAGGATAAGCGGCTCATAAAATGGGTGGGTATGCGTACTTTGTATAAAAAACAGAAATCTATCAATGTAAAAAATAAGATGTTTAACTTACTATTAGGGGAGGGAGGCTGCGATGGTGAAAAATGAAGAAAGGCTGCGCTCAGCTATTGCAAGTGCAGGTAGCCGTTGCTAGCGGTAAATTCGTCCTCGGTGTACTCTCCTTTCTGCTCTCAGAAAAATACACTGTACCGTTTCCCTTCATGAACATGAGGCTGATATTAAGCCAACATTTATTCAGATCCCTGATCTATGACGCAAGTAATCTTTCCATCTCTACAACAATCGAAGAACGTTGCTTCATTTTTATGTTATATTTTTTTCCACAAGAAAAAAAGTTTCTTCATGATCCCTGTATCCCTCATTGAGGCAGAACCCTTCATGTGCGCTAAAATATGGGCTTTGTATTGAATAATAATTGGCACGCTCGTCGACTGAAGCCCAAGTCTTTATGTTCATCATGTCAGTCGGTGTTAATCCTACACACCCCCCATAATGAAAGCCTCTTTCCATTGTCATTGCTTTGTTTCAGCTGGACCAGCATTGCTATTTTAAAAAAAAGAAAAAAAAACAGCTTTCTTCTTTTGGGCCATAATGTGTTAAAAGGTGGGCGAAAACGGCAAAAGAACTCCCAACACACAAACACAGATAAGCAATATGCAGGCTCAAAAACATTAGCGCTCTAACATTACCTAGAGTATACAACGACAGGGTTCGCACGCGGCCCTAAAAGTCCCTAAAAATCCCTAAATTTTCAAAGGTGCATTTAGGGGCTCCTAAAAGTCCTTAAAATCCGTGAAAAACGGTCAAGCCCCTAAAAAGGCCTTAAATTAAAAAAAAAAAAAATCAACCGCCAAAATTCTCCCTAAAAAAAAAAAAATTCATCTTTTATTTAAAAAAGATAGCGATCCGTCTGGCGTCCAAATCAGCCGGAAATTGTCAACCGAAGTCACCGTGTTGACAATTAGTCGCTATCTTGTTGATATTCCATTGTTTGTTTCCGTGAGTAGGCATTTCACTTCGTCTTCGTTACGACGTAGCGTAGTTCTTTCATCGATACAACTTGTATCACGGGGAAGTGCATTTTTCAAGAAGCTTGGGTTGAAAGTAAGGAGTTTGGGAGCTGGGTTCGTCGAGATCCAAAAGATCGGCACATGTTTCACTGCCATCTGTGCAAGGAGAGTTACCAGCTTGAAAAGATGGGCATCAAAGCCCTGGAGTCGCACCGGAAAAACAGGAGACATGCTGATTTGACGAAGACTCTCATCTTCCGTTGGTATGAATCTGTTTCTAAAATATCAAGATAGTGAAGCATTAACTTCAGGCAGTGGTAGTAGCAGTGCATGCGCACTAGGGATCGCAAAAAAACACTTACTTTCATAACCGGTTTTAACCGAACAGTTGTAGCAAAAAAAAAACAGTTTTAAAACCGGTACCATAGTGGTGTTTACATAATTCACCCGTGGGACCTCGAGTTGGGGTGCGGGGTTCCGCACGGACTGTTTTTGTTGTTGCTCTTCCGGAGTGACCAGTCCACAGAGTTCCCCCCGTTATGCGAGTAGTGTTTTGATGTCTGCCAATAAAACAAGTTTACTCCCATACTTTGGAGCGTTTCCTCAATGCCATGTTTGATGTTTCTTTGATTTAACTGAATGTTCTTTTGAGTCCAACTTTACTCTAACAGCGAAACTTGAAAAAAGTGGAAATGATGTTGAAAAAATAGCGCAATGTGGAATACCGGAACCGAAAGTCCGATTACGGTTTCGGTTTTAAAAACCCGAAAGCCGGTTATAACCGGTTATTTGTAACCGGTTGCGATCCCTAATGCGCACCTACAGTTGTCCAGCCAGAAGTCAGGCTTTATGAACGTAATTCAATACACAAAGACGGACTCGTTAAAGGCAGAGATCATGTGGCCTTTAAAAGGGATCTGCAGCCATTACAGTTACATATCTTGGGAAAATAATTCATCAGACATTGACATTGCTAAAAACTACCACTGTGGGGAAAGGAAGACTTCGTACCTGGCTACATTTGGCATCGCTGCCCACTTTTCATCTCTAGTGCCTCAAAGCCAAAAAAGCCAGAATAGAGACTGACATATCAACCGATATTGAGAAGGCTGACAGGCTGTGTGAGGAGGCAAAAGAAAAGAGGAATCTGAGGTTTATCAACGAGGCCAATGGACTCAGAGGCAGAGCAAAGGACAAGAGAGCCACTTTGGCACCAATGCAGCAACAAATAGAGGAGGCACTGGGTAGGCTCAAGGAGCTAGAGTAGGGGTGCTGAGACAGACATCAGTAGAAGACATTTGTGTATATAGTTGCAATTGTAGTTAGAATCTGTTTTTCTGTAGAATGTTATGTGAAGACATTGACAATGGTCATATCAATGAGAACTACCACAAGGGGCGACAGGTGATCACTGTCACAGGTACTGAGATACTGGAACATTTGATGAACCAAGAACGGTTGATGGCACCATTGGGTGAGTCTTTTTTCCTTACTCTTGATTTCCCACAATGGCCCTAAATTTTTTGTGTCAGCCCTAAATTTTTTCTGTGTCAGCCCTAAATTTTTCGTGTCAGCCCCTAAGAATGTCCCTAAAAAGCCCTTAAATTTTTTTGGGCAGACTGAGTATGAACCCTGGACTGATTGTCATGCTGCTGCCTCTTTCCCATTGAGAGTAGTCGGATGGCTCTGGCATGTGGTTAGGATGCTCCCCCTGGACGCTTCCCAGTTCAAGTGTTCTAAGAAGCCTCAGGACGACCCAGGACATGCTTGAAAGACTTCTTCTCTAGGTTAGCCTAGAAATAGCTCAGGATCCCCCAGAAGAGCTGGGCTCAGTGACTGGGGAGAACAAAATCTAGACTTCCCTATGTAAGCTGCTGCCCCCCCGACTGAACCTTGCGTTAGTGGAACTTAAAGGGTTACTGTCATGAAATGGATGATGTTTAGTGTTATTAATGAAAAAACGGCAGTCAACATGGCAAAACATGATTTTGACGTACACAGCTTTTTGTAACTCCCGCCATGAAAATCCTCTCGAGGGATTTTTTTTCGAGAACAAGCAGGAAGTGACGTACAGGACAGAGGCGCCCCCAAGTGGACTCCTTTGTTTCCATTAGTTTTACCTCCAGGAAGGTAGCTCATTGTTCCTTCGTGTCTGCCAAAATGCCGGCTTGTTGTATTGCTGGATATTGCTTGAACACTCGGGGGAATGGATTTACCCTTCATAAGTTTACAAGAGACCCGGTTCGTCGTGAAAAATGGATTGCACGGGTGCAGAGGACGAGAGCTTCGTGGGTTCCAAATAACAGGTAGGTATGTATACAGCTACAAAAAAAATAATTTATTATTTACAATAATAACTGCTCTGAATAACTCAACTAAGAATGCCTCACTCAGCTGCGTGCGTGCAGTAAAGCGCCCCGGCTCGACGGTGGGGTTCATCGCTTAGTGCGGCGGCTATGAACAACCCCCTAAAGCAGCACGGCTCAGCTCTATTTTAAGCCGCCACGGCGCCGAAAATGAGCCACACCGGGTGAGGCGTAGCCTTCAGCGTCACGGCTTTGGCGAAGGCTGCGCGTTGGGCTTGCGGATGGCGGCGGCTCTGAGGAACACAGCCAAGAACGCCTCACTCAGCCGCATGCGCACAATAAAGCGCCCCGGGTCGACGGTGTTGTTCATCGCGTACTGTTGCGTCTGTGAACAACCCCCTAAAGCAGCACGGCTCGGCTCTGCCTGCCTCAATCAGCCGCTTGCGACGACTAAGCAGTAAAGCGCCCCGGCTCGACGGTGTTGTTCATCGCGTACTGCGGAAGCTATGAACAACCCCCTAAAGCAGCACGGCTCAGCTTTATCATAAGTCACACTAGCCGGCTGCGATGAGCCGCAATGGCTCATCGCCGCCGCTGAAGTGGATCGGACGGGGATGCGGTTTGGCCGTGATCGCATATCATCTGAATATGGCTCGAAACAGTAGTGTAATATTGCCCCAAGGGCTCGAAACAATAGTGTAATATTGCCCAAGGGCTCGAAACAATAGTGTAATATTGCCCAAGGGCTCGAAACAATAGTGTAATATTGCCCCGGTGACTCCACTCGGTTGTGTGGTGTTCTCCTTTTCAAAAAGAGCTTCCATGTCAGAAGGGACGTGTTCGTCTCCCATAGTTAGGGTGCACCGCGTGTTTTCATTCGTGGATATCCGGGTGACATAAAGTACAGAGGATGCAGCTAATATGGCGACCACTTGGATGTCGTAGAATGACACTTCTGCAACTTTGCGCATGGATGACGCGCTCTCTGCTCACATTTATTTTTTCGTATAGACATGGAAGTGAATAATGTTATGTATTTTTCATTGCAATATATATTTTAGAATGTTTATAGGGATGGCACTTGGGCTTTAAACGGATGGATAGATGGACAAACCACTGTCACTTAGTGTGTGTGTGTGTGTGTGTTGTGTGTGTGTGTGTGTGTGTGTGTGTGTGTGTTTGTCTATGTTCCTTATCAATGTGATCCTGTTTTGTAACACAGGAAGATCTGACCAAGGGTGTCGAGGAGGTGATGAAGTGCAAGCATCATAAGAAGTACTACGATGACAGGCGCAGTGTTCATCTCCAAAATATCCTGGAGTTGGAAGCTACTCTTCAGAGGAAGGAGCAGGAACTTCAGGTCTGTTGTTCAGAGGAGCCCCTTATTAATGTTCAGGGAGGACTCAGGAGGTTTTTCCTCTGGTGATTTTGCTCAGGCAAACATTTCCAAAGCTAGAGAGATATGGCCCGAGCGCCTTGAGGTGGAGCGGACTGCCAGGAGCCTAGACACGGAGATTAGCCGCCTCAAGGAGAAGATCTCCACCCAGCAGGAGCAAGAGGGCAACCGCGAGGAGATCATCAGGTGACTTCATGCCGAATTCTCAAATCATACTTCTACAGTACATCCATCGATCCATTTTCTTTAGAGGCAGATGATCTTGAGCCCATCCCAGCCAACTTTGTGCAATACACGGGGTATACGATGATATTGTCACTAGCTAATTCCACAGCACATATATTGTAGTCCAGTGGTAGCCCTATCATGGTATTTACATTGACTTATCCTATAATAAGTATAACGGACATGATAGTTTGTAGATATAGATAGATAATCTTGCTCGCTTGCTACAGTTGCTACATTGGATATCTAATTAGGTAGCTACATTAGCTAGATAGATCTCTTGCTAGCAAGTAACAGTAGGCAAATAGATCTGTTGCTAGCTGGCTATAGTAGCTAGATGGGTATCTACAGTCAGTACGGAAAGTCTTCAAAACCGCTTACATTTTTCACTTTATATTGCAGCCATTTGCTAAAATCATTAATTTTTTTCCTGATGACTAAATATGGATAGGACCATACATTCAGATGAAAAAGTGAAATTGTTGAAATTTTATCAGATTTAAAAAATAAATAAATAAAAAAATTAAATATCAAACAGCTCCAAGTTTTCAGACATTTTGCTTAGTATTTAGTTGAGGGACCATTTTGACCTCACACAACGATGAGTCTTTTTGGGAATGATGCGAGACGTTTTTCCACACCTGAATTTAGGGATCCTCTGCCATTCCTCTATCCAGATCCTCTCCAGTTCTGTCAGGTTGGATAGCGAATGTTGGTGGACAGCCATTTTTAGGTCTCTCCAAAGATGCCCAATTGGCTTTAAGTCAGAGCTCTGGCTGGGCCATGCAAAAACAGTCAGAGTTGTTCTGAAGTCACTCCTTCGTCATTTTATCTGTATGCTTCGGGTCATTGGCTAGTTGGAAGATGAACGTTCGCCCCAAATAATCCACAACGGTAAAAGTGCACATGAAATACGTTCTCTGAACCAAGTAAAGTGAGTGACCCTTTTCTGATTGTCCAATCGCGGGGGGAAAAAAAAAAAAGAGGATGCCTGGGTGCTTCCACGATGTGAAAGTGTACACGTGCACGAAGCGAAGTGAACCAAAATTTAATGACATGCCACCATGATGATGTAGGAATATTTTGGATTGAAGCCTGTGGAATGCAGCCATCTTGCTCACGCCAATAAGGTAAGTCAAATATGTATGAAGTCGCAACAGAGACGTGTCTTAAAACTTCAGTGTGACGACATCCATTTTAAACAATCATCCCACCCAAGTTTTTCAGTTGGGAATAAAAAACCCGCTGCGAAATTTCCAGTTTCACGTCATCTTGCAATTATGGAACCATTTGCCGAAAAATACAAATATGACTGCATACAGAACATGATGCACATGTGTTCACATTCCATAAAGTATAACATTACATACATACTATTGTACTAGATGTACCCATTGAACGTATTGACACAGGCTGCCTACTTTTGGAAAGTACCATGGGTGGTGATCGCCCACCCTGAGTACCAGGAGCTGTCAGCGAGTCGCCGCTTCAGTTCTCAATCATAATTGAAGCTGGCATGTCTGTTTATGAGAATATTCTCACCCAGGAGAAAAAAAAGCACGAAAAACAACTCATGGTGTTTTTTTTACTCAAACGTACACACCTGCAACAAGGTACTTCAGCGGAAAAAGACGCTATATCAGTGCTACGCCAGGGGGAAAAGAAATGGTCATAATTTTATCATTAAAATAAGATTTCTGAAGACCATAATCTTTTTATAGGAAAGCACTTATCCTGGATAAAGTGGAGGGAAATGGATGGGGTGACATTTATTTATCAAAAAATATCTTGGCCTCAAACAGGGTTTGATCTTTGGTTTCCTTCTAGTATACAGTAGTGTGCTTTTTTTTTAAACTATAAATGCTTGAACTTTGAGTGTGTTTAAATGAGAAATGTTCATGCTTTTCTAAGAAAAGAACAGGCAGGACGCAGGTACACCCTGAACTGAATCAACCAATCGCAGGGCACATACTGACAGACGACAGCTGCACTCACAATCACCCCTAAGGGCAATTTAGAGTCTCTAATTAATGCATGTTTTTGGGATGTGGGAGGAAACGGGAGTGCCCAGAGAAAACCCATGCAGGCACGGAAAGAACATGCAAACTCCACACAGGCGGGGCTAGGATTTGAACCCCAGTCCTCAGAACTGTGAAGCCAACGCTCTAACCAGTTTCTCTGCCATAGAGTAGTATATTAGTATGGATTAATATATTAAGAAGGAAATCACATGACATACTACTACGACTCGACTACTGAGCGCACTAATTTTCTCGCAGTACAGATTGACAAAGCAGTGTGCCGTGATCATCTGCAGTCACTGATGGCCAAGCGGGGCTTGTCACCACGAATTGACATGATGGGTCAGGTGTCTCTTGACCTCCCAGCATGCTTTGCGGCATTAAGGATAGTGCTACAAGCATGTTGTGAGGATGCAAAAAGCGTTTAAAGTGCATGTTTTGTCAATTATTTAGTGGGTCATTATTTAATTATTTGCTAGTTATGCTATTCTGTTTCTTGTGGTTTGATAATTTTAGTTTCAATGGAACACCGTCAGTGTGTACATTATCAGTAAGGACCTACAATGTAAGCTTCTGCTTACATATGCGAAACGCAATTGTTCCTCACTGCCTCATGAGCACCATCATATATTAGCTTACATAAATGTTAAACACTAGCTGGCATTCATGCTGACAGTGTAATTAATACTGCATCCATTAATGGCAGATTTTCATTATTCGCGGGGGTGTAAGGAACGTGACCCGTGCGAATAACGGGGGAACAGTGTTTTATTTATTACCTGGCCCTGTGTGCACACATAATTTCTCCGCCTTGTTCAATCATTAGTTAATTTTTCTGTGAAGCCCCAGAGAACTTTGCCCCTTGGGTCATTGGAATAAAAACCTCTTCGCCATGGTAAGGTGACGGCTCAAGGAGGGAAAGTACTGGCCGCCATTTAAATGCTAAAATTCTTGCATAGTTTACCGACTTGTAAGATCATCCACTAAATGTAAAGGACTGTAACCCAAGTGAACTTTAAATGCACTTTTTAATTGATTTGATTTATGAAGGAAAAGTATTCAAAATTACTATGCCCTGTTTACAAACATAATTACCACCCACACGACCCCCTTGTCAAATCATGAACTAAATTTTCTTTAGGTTTTACTGATCACACCCAAGCCTGATGACCTCCAGAACTGTTCATTCAAGAAATTCCATTTGTAAGGCTTTAGGATTTCAGGGAATCATAGTATTATTATTGTCTGTCTACATGTGTTGCTCTACCGTTTGAGTTCATAGTTCCACCATTTTCCTCACATGACAAAAACATGGAACCTTCCCAGGCATGGCCGGCCTCCAAAGATTATCCCAGGAGACACAAGTGTGGTCTTGAATCACATGACATGGAGTTGAGTCATGAGGTTGATGACTTTGGATTTCACTTGACAATATGTTGAAAAACTCTTGATCAGCAATGACTTGTGACTTCACTTCAACTTGAACCCATTGACTTTCAAAGACTTGCTAGTTTGACCAAAACACTGAGAAACCAACTGTTTGCAGCTTTCTCTTCCTATCGCTTTGTGCAATTTACTCAAACATAATGATAAGGTCTGAATGATTATTATATCGACCAATGTTCTATTCATTTTTTTAAACATGACAATTGCAGAGAATACCGTGATGCTTTAGCAAAGTATAAGAACACAGCACAGCAGATGAAGAACCTCAACATGTTCATCAAAAGCCTTGACAGGGTTATGAATCAAAGACTTAAAGTTTTTGCTGACCTCAGGAGGTAAGTGAGGCAAAGCCGTCAGGTGTCTTTCGCAAATAATGTGACTTTCAAACTCTCCGCACTCCTTTGTCTTCAGGTTCCTGTCAGCGCGTTGTAAATATTTCTTCAACAGCATGCTGACGCAGAGGGGCTTTAAGGGAAACATGATCTTCGACCACAAGAACGAGACTCTCACCATATCTGTGAGAACATCTCCCGTTGCGTTGTTTTTGGCAATCAGCGTGACAACCAAGGCCTTAACATGTTCTCTCGCCCAACAGGTGCAGCCGGGAAGAGGAAACGAGAGTGACAATATCAACATGCGCTCGCTGTCAGGTGGTGAGCGGTCCTTCTCCACTGTGTGCTTTATTCTCTCATTGTGGGCCATCACTGAGGCGCCCTTCCGTGCCCTGGATGAATTTGATGTTTACATGGTAAGCAGATATTGTTTCCATCCCCAAAAATTAGTATCTTGACATGTGCTGTGATGTTGAAACTAGGACATGGTGAATCGAAGGATCTCACTGGACATGATACTGCAAGTGGCTGAGGTCCAGCACGACCGGCAGTTTATCTTCCTCACACCGCTGAGCATGAGGTAATTAATCAATCGGCTCTCTTTCTCTAATTTTCACATGGCTCGATAAACATCCTTCAAATGAGAGGATCATGTAGCTCCTACCACGCATATAGTATGTACACAATCATGAAACAATGTTACATAAACGACTACAGTATTCCCTCGTTTTTTGAAGCGTGAAAAATGAAAAAACCGCAAAGTAGTAAATGGCCTTTTTTTATTTTGCTTCATAGGTCTTTGTCATCTCGGTGGGGATGCCGCTTTATACCCAATCAATTTGGCTTCTTGCTACAGTACTGTAGTAATGTATGCTGGAGTGTTTTTTTTTTTTTTTTTTTTTTTTTTTTTCTTCTGGTCCATGTTATCGGGGTGATCCGCAAAATACATAGGGATTTCTGTATTCAGAAGTTGAATTACAGTATTTAAAACTATAAACTACCTACACATGAGGCTCATCAATCATACTAGCGAGCATACACTTATCGTGTGCTTATCATGGTAGCATAAAGGGAAAATAAAATGTGATCTTTTTTCCCTAAAAATCCATCCATTATCTGAGCCACTTATCCTCAAAGTTGTGGGAGTGGTGGAGCCTATCCTCAGGCAGGAATGTGAAAATTAATTATCATATTATTGTTAATCACAAATGTTTTTTGTGGTAATACAATTATTTGCATATTTCTAAAAATATGACTTCACTCGTAGGTTTTTTTTTCATTATTTTTATTTATTTATTTATTTTTTTCCAATGCCTTGAAGTCAGTTTATTTGTTCTGTGATTATGGTCATAACTCGAAACACTATCTCAGATATTTTCCCAAAGAAATGAATGGAAATGTCACTAATTAGTTGTCGTCTCATTTATAAGTTTTAGCCTCCCAAAAAAAACTAATGTAATGTTTTATTTTTATTAAGGAATATCACAAATGTTTTACATTACAAATCGGGTCATAACATATTCAAATTATAATGTAAACGGACAGCCATTTTTTTTTTTTTTAGCTTAAAATCAAAAGACTTTGTGCTGCTCCTTCTGGTGCAGTATAATACAAACATTTGGCTACAGAGACGACCACAACAACACTCTGTTAGCTACAGGTATTCTCATTTTTTACAGAGGATACAGATATTATGCCTATCTTGTCTGTTTACATATGTTGCATTACTGTTTGTGTTCAAATAGCCATTGCTTATATATATATATTTATATATATATATATATATATATATATATTTACACGAATCGGGCGTATAAGGTCTCGTATCTCCAACTCTTTCGTCAGGTTACTTTTCACAATGCACCACTGAATTATTCTGACTTTTTTTCTCAAACTGTTCATTCTTATAAAGACTTCATACATCTTTCTCTCCCTCTTTCAGTTCTCTTCCAGAAGCTGATCACATCACAATCCTCCGTCTCAATGATCCAAAAAGAGGCCACGAAAGCGAAAATGAAGATCAGTCCTAGTTTTAAATTTAAACCGTTGGGCTTTTGTTAAAGTATTTCTGTTCAAAGTTTCTTCAATAAAAAGTTTTGTTTTAAATGGTTGTATTGTATGATTAATCAGTAATGCTGATTGAGGAGAATATTCTCCCATACACTCAATTCTAAAAGCTCTACGATTTTCTGACTGGTTCTGTTCCATAACTCCCAGCTAATGCCAGAACGTCAATGGCATAGGTTAAATGCCTCAATGCCACTGTGCATGGAAGCAGTGATTAAATCAGATGGATTCCTAACCAAGTATTAAAGATATCATTTTGAAAGTACCATATTTTGTTTTTATTATGACCCTTCTTCTTTTCCTTTTGGCTTGTCCCAATAGGGATCGCGCATCATCTTTTTCCATGTAAGCCTATCTCCTGAATCTTCCTCTCTAACACCAACTGCCCTCATGTCTTCCTTCACAACATTCATCAACCAGTCCCACCTCCACCATAAATTCTTCTCTCACACCTACGGCACCTCTCACCACTGTTCTGCTGCCCTCTTACATGTCTTGTACTATTCTAACATATTTCTCTACCACACCAGACTTACAGTATGCTTCTTCCTCTCCTGGTAATCTTTCATAGACTTTCTCTACATCCTTCAACCCTTCCTTCTCTCATTTTATTCATTCTTCAACTTCTCAAAGTATTCTTTCCATCTATTTAGCACACTACTGGCACGATTCATCATCTCTATCCTTAATCACCCTTACCTGCTGCACATCCTTCCCATCTCTATTCCTGTATCTGGGCAACCTGTATTGATTATTTTCTCCTTCTTGCGTGTCCAACCTGGTGTACATGTCTTCATATGCCTCTTGTTTAGCCTTTGCCACCTCTACCTTTGCACTATGTCATATCTCCATGTATTCCTTTTGCCTCTCAGTCCTCTGTGTGCCATTTCTTCTCTGCTAACCCTTTTCCTTGTATTACACCCTCAATTTGATTTACTTTTAAAGTGTCCTGGCCTGATCCCTTTTTTTTTTGGGGGGGGGGCACGTCACACCAGGAAGTGATGAAGCCTGAAGCACTACCTGTGTGTGAACTGTTTGATCGGCACATGCAGACTGTGATGCAAATCCTTCATTCTTGTGGACATTTTGGGAACTAGTGAACCAAAACTGCAGTTAGGCCTCAACAAGTCACTTTGTGGGTCATGAAGTTGCCACAAGGACACTATGTACAGTGGGGGGGGGGGGGGAGTTGGGGTTGGACAGCCCCGGATTATGCAAGTTGTCTGATTTAAAAAAAAAAAAAAAAAAATCATTAAAAATAAGTGAGGTCTGTAATTGTCATCATAGCTACAGTTAGGCTGTGAAAGACAATGTGAAAAGACAATCCAAGTAATCACGTATGATCAGCAAATTATTTTGATATCCTTGCAGAAAATAGACAATGAAAAGTTGACCTCAATACTTTGTAATGAAACCTTTTTCTGCAATTACTGAGGACAAATATTTGCTGTAGTTCTTGACCAGGTTTGGACACACTGTTTTGGATCTGTTGGTGGCCAACGTCAACTCTCGACTGCCACAATGGATTTTCTATTAAATTGAGGTCTGAAGACTGGATAGACCACTCCAGGATCCTAGAAATGCTTCTTATGGGGGCACTCCCTAGTTTCCCAGGTTGTGTGTTTGGGGTCACAGGCATGCTGGAAGACCTATCCATGTTACTTCCTCAATACTTACATAGGGCACAGTATTTTTTGTTGTTGTTGTTTTTTTATTTTTTTGGCCCAAATAGTAATCATATCATCAAGCTTCTTCCTTATTGTAGGGTAGCTCATCCAACCCTTGTTCAGCTCCACAATTTTGTCCCTTGTGTCTTTAAACAGCTCTCGAGTTGTGGCCTGGGTGGAGAGGTTGGACTCTGTTTGACGCTGTGGACACCTGTTTTACATAAAGATATGGATTCCAAAACAATAATGCAGTCACTGATGCTGTAGTGGTACCCATGTCTGACTTTGGTGCAGCAGTGTGGGGTCAATTTCCACTCCGTGATGGTGCCCTGTGACTGGTAAACAAGTTCAGAGTGTAGTCTGCTGTTTTCCAGAAGTTAGCTGGCAGTCCTGTGATCCTTGTGAGGATAAGCACTTTAGGAAATTGATGGATGTGTGAAGAATAGAAGAGCTTCTTTGAGATAACAGAACTAGAATTATTGCTGGTTGGAAGGTGTCCAAATATTTTTTGCAAGAACATATAAATATCCATCCATTTTCTGAGCTGCTTATCCTCAAAATGGTCACAGGAGTGCTGAAGCCTATGTCAGCTGTCAAATGGTAGCAGGCACGGTACACCCTGAACAAGTTCCCAGCCAATCGCAGGCCCCATGGAGGCAGTCAAGAGTCACACTCATCACACCTAGGGGATATTTTAGAGTGTCCAATTAATGTTGCATGTTTTGAGGATGTGGGAAGAAACCGGAGAAAACCCACACAGCCACGGAGAGAACATGCAAACACCACACCAGGCGTGGCTGTGATTTGAATCCCAGTCTTCAGAACTGTGAGGCCAATGCTCCACAGCTGCGCCACCGTACCTCCAATTATACAAATTCAGTGAAGTAAATAAGTATTTGAACACTGTGCTATATTGCAAGTTCTCCCACTTAAAAATCATGGAGGGGTCTGAAAATTTCATCATAGGTGCATGTCCACTGTGCGAGAGATAATCTAAAAAGAAAGATCCAGAAATCACAATGTATGTTTTTTTTAACAATTTATTTGTGTGATACAGCAGAGGTATGGAAGCAATTGAGAGAGGTGGCTGTGGAGTTTTTGACAAATACTAGCGGGAGAAGATGTCAGAAGAATGGAGGAAAAGTGTGCTAGTTCCTATTTTTGAGAACAAAGGTGATGTTCAGAACTGTGTACAGAGGAATAAAGATGATGAGCAACACAATGAAGTTATGGGGAAAAGGAGTGGAGGCTAAACTCAGGACAGAAGTATCTGCGGGGATAGAGATAGAAATTTGTTCACTGGTGCCAGTAGTGTGCTAAATAGATGGAAAGAATACTTTGAGATGTTGATGAATGAAGAAAATGAGAGAGAAGGAACAGTTGAAGAGGCAAGTGTGAAGGACCAGGAAGTGGCAATGATGAAGGGAGAAGTTAGAAAGGCACTAAAGAGGATGAAAAATGGAAAAAGCAGTTGGTCCTGATGACATATCTGTGGAGGTATGCAAGAAATTTGGAGAGTTGCCTGTGGAGTTTTTGGCCAACTTATTCAACAGAATACTAGCAGGTGAGAAGGCCTGAAGAATAGAGGAAAAGTGTGCTAGTTCCCATTTTTAAGAACAAAAGCGATCAGAGCTGTGGGAACTATAGAGGAACAAAGATGACGAGCCACACAATGAAGTTATGGGAAAGTAGTGGAGGCTAGACTCACGACAGAAGTATTTGCAAGCAACAGTATGGTTTCAAGCCGAGAAAGAGTACCACTGATGCATTATTTACCTTGAGGATGCTAGTGGAAAAATACAGAGACGGTCAGAAGGAGCTACATTGTGTCTTTGTAGACTGAGGGAAAGCCTATGACAGAGTACCAAGAGAGGAACGGTGGTACTGCATGTGTAAATCTGGTGTGGTGGAGAAATATGTTAGAATAGTAAAGGACATGTATGATGGCAGCAGAACAGTGGTGGGGTGTGCCGTAGGTGTGACAGAAGAATTCAAGGTGGAGGTAGGACTGCATCAGGGATCTGCTCTTAGCCCATCCCTGTTTGTGGTAGTAATGGGGCTGACAGATAGGGTTAGACTGGAATCCCCTTGGACCATAATGTTCGCAGATGATATTGTGATCTGCAGTGAAAGCAAGGAACAGGCGGCTGAACAATTAGAAAGATGGAGGCACGCAATGGAAAGGAGAGGAATGAAGATTAGCCGAAGTAAAAGTGAATATATGTACATGAATGTGAGGGGTGGAGGAGGAGTGAAGCTCCAGGGAGAAGAGAGCAAGGGTGGATGACTTCAAATACTTGGGGTAAACAATACAGAGCAATGAAAAGTGTGGTAAACAAGTGAAGAAATGGGTCCAAGCGGCGTGAAACAGTTGGCGAAAGGTGTCTGGTGTTCTATGTGACAGAAGACTCTCCGCTAGGATGGAAGGCAAAGTTTATAAAACAGTGGTGAGGCTGCCCATGATGTACGAATTAGAGACGATGGCACTGAAGAAACAACAGGAAGCAGAACTTGAGGTAGCAGAACTGAAGATGCTGAGGTTCTCGCTTGGAGTGACCAGGTTGGATAGGATTAGAAATTAGCTCATTAGAGGGACAGCCAAAGTTGGATGTTTTAGAGACAAGGTTAGAGAGAGCAGACTTCGATGGTTTGGACATGTTCAGAGGCGAGAGAGTGAGTATATTGGTAGAAGGGTGCTGAGGATGGAGCTGCCAGGCAAGAGTGTGAGAGGAAGATCAAAGAAAAGGTTGATGGATGTTGTGAGAGAGGACATGAGGACAGTGGGTGTTAAAGAAGATGCACGAGATAGGCTTAGATGGAAAAAGATGACACGCTGTGGCGACCCCTAAAGGTACAAGCTGAAAGGAAAAGAAGAAGAAGATAAGGCTGCAAATAAGTATTTGAACACCTGTCTGTCAGCTAGAATTCTGACCCTCAAAGTCCTGTTAGTCCACCTTTAAAAGTCCACCTTCACTCCATGTATTATCCTTAATCAGATGCACCTGTGTGAGGTCGTTAGCTGCATAAATACACCTGTCCACCCCATACAATCAGTAAGACTCAAACTTGTAACATGGCCAAGACCAAAGAGCTGTCCAAAGACACCAGAGACTAAATTGTACAACTCCACACGGCTGGAAAGGGCTACAGAGAAATTGCCAAGCAGCTTGGTGAAAAAAGGTCCACTGTTGGAGGAATCATTAGAAAATTGAAGAAGCTAAACATGACAATCAAATCGCAATCAGAGTGGAGCCCCATGCATGATATCACCTCGTGGGGTCTCAATGGTCCTTAGAAGGTGAGGAATCAGCCCACAACTACACGACAGGACTTGGTCAATGACCTGAAAAGAGCTGGGACCACCGTTTCCAAGATGACTTGGTAATATACTAAGATGTCATGGTTTGAAATCATGCATGGCACGGAAGGTTCCCCTGCTTAAACCAGCACATGTCAAGGCCCATCTTAAGTTTGCCAATGACCATTTGGATGATGCAGAGGAGTCAAGGGAGAAAGTTTTGTGGTCAGATGAGACCAAAAGGGAACTTTTTGGTCATAATTCCACTCACCATGTTTGGAGGAAGATGAATGATGAGTTCCATCCTAAGAACTCCATCTCTACTGTGATGCATAGGGGTGGTCGCATCATGCTTTGGAGGTGTTTTTCTACACATGGGACAGGATGAATGCACTGTATAAAGGAGAGGATGACCGTGGCCATGTATTGTGAGATTTTGGGGAACAACCTCTTTCCCTCAGTCAGAGCATTGAAAAGATGGGTTGTTGCTGGGTCTTTCAACATGAAAATGACCCGAAGCACACAGCCAGGAAAACCAAAGAGTGGCTCCGTAAGAAGCATATCAAGGTTCTGGTGTGTCCTAGCCAGTCTCCAGACCTAAACACAATAGAAAATCTCTGGAGGGAGCTGAAACTTTGTGTTTCTCAGCGACAGCCCATAAACCTGTTTGATCTAGAGAAGATTTGTGTGGAGGAGTGGGCCAAAATCCCTCCTGCAGTGTGTGCAAACCTGGGGAACAACTGCAGGAAACGTTTGACCTATGTAATTGCAAACAAAGGCTAGTGTACCAAATATTAATAATGGTTTTCTCAGGTGTTCAAATATTTATTTGAAACTGTATCACACAAATAAATTGTAAATTATAAAAAAATCATACATTGTGATTTCTGGATTTTTCTTTTTAGATTATCCTTCTTACAGTGGACATGCACCTATGATGAAAATTTCAGACCCCTCCATGATTTCCAAGTGGGAGAACTTGCATTATAGCAGGGTGTTCAAATACTTATTTTCTTCACTGTACATTATTTAAAATCACACCATGTGATTTCATGGATTTTTTTATCATTCCGTCTCCAACAGTTTAAGTAAGCCTTTAATAAAAATTGCAAACATTTTTCATCTTTTTCAGTGAGATAACTTCCAGAATCAGTGACTGTCCAAATTCTTCTTTTACTCTTGCAAATTAACCAGTCTATCTCTGATTGGTTCTTGAATCTTTCAAGTGGGACTATAGTTACCTTGAAACATTTACTGTTCTCCTAACTATTGTGAATAAAATTGAATGTTGGCTCTGTGTTCTCTCAATCATCTTATTCATTTGACAAACGTGACGGACAAGGAAAAGTTTGGCTGTGTTGTTTGTGGTCTCCAGCAGCAGCAGACAATGACTCCCGTTCATGAAATCAGAAAAAAAATTAAATGTACATCAACTTATCAAATGATTTCAGTGACATTTTTAGACTTTTATAAAAAATTATATTCGATGATAATTAGATTTATCAAGTGTGAGTCCACTCAAATGTTACAAAAGCAGTGAAAGTACATTTTAGAACAGTCTGTGTCCCCAAGACCAGAGCTATGTAGTGGCTGTGGCCACCCTGTCGATGGGCACGGCCACCCTATGCATGCCCCCAAACCGGAGTGCCCGGAGAGAACATACAAACTCCACACAGGCTGGGCCGGGACCGAAAACCCTGGACCTCAGAACTATGATGCACGTGCTCCAACTAGTCATTCCACTGTGCCGCCTGCCCCATTTTAGTGGTGAAAATTTTTCATCACAACTCACCCACTCAAAAATGTCTGGCTGCACTCCTGTGTCACTTTTGTCCATATTTGGTTTACGTTGTCATGGTTTAGGTGGTGCAACTGTAAAGCGTAGGCCTCACAGTTCTGAGGACCGGGGTTCAAATAACAGCCCCGCCTGTGTGGAGTTTGTTTGTTCTCCTCTTGCCTGCATGGGTTTTCTCCTGGTGCTCCGGTTCCCTCCCACGTCCCAGAAATATGCAGTAAGTGGAGACTCTAAATTGTCTGTACGTGTGATTGTGAGTGCGACTGTTGTCTGTCTCCTTGTGCCCTGCGATTGGGTTGCAACCAGCTCAGGATGTACCCCGCCTCCTTCAACAGCTGGGATAGGCTCCAGTGCTCCCACGACCTTTGTGAGGATAAGCGGCTAAGAAAATGGATGGGTGGATATTAAGGTTTGTTTTATCAGTGGCTCTTAACATTGTTGGAAATACTGAATCATGCAAATTTCATACTTGCATTTACCCAAATACACTTTTTTTTGGTTTTCAAATTCCAAACATGCTGTATATCCTACATATTTTCTCAGTTCAGAAATGTGCTGCTTCACCTTGATGAGTAGCTCCCTCACCAACAGTGTTTCTCTTCAGCTGTGAGGACAGAGCATCTTTTTTTAAACCATCCAATTTTCAAGTGGGCAAAAGTATTGGAACATACATGATTCATCTATCCATCCATTTTCTGAGCCGCTCATCCTCACGATGAGTGCTGGAGCCTATCCCAGCTATCTTCGGGTAGGAGGTGGGGTACCCCCTTAACTGGTTGCCAGCCAATCACAGGGCAGATAGAAACAACTATTCGCATTCACAATCACACCTAAGGGCAATTTAGAGTTGCTAATGAATGCATGTTTTTGGGATTAGGGAGGATACCGGAGTGCACGGAGAAAACCCACGCTGGGACGGGGAGAACAAGCAAACTACACAGGCATGGTCAGCATTTGAACCCTAGTGAACCCCCATGTGAACCTAAAATGTTTTTTTTTGCTGAATTAATTTATGCAGGAAATCATTTTGGTTCCCTCGCCCTGTGTGAAAATGTAATGCCCCCCCCAAACCTAATAACTGGTTGGCCATCTGTAACTGGCAGTACACTGAAACCAGAAAGTATTCACCACCCTTAATTTTTTCACCATTTTGCTATTTTAGAGATATGTTATAAAGATGATTTGGGTGTAGTTTTTTTTAATCTATATAGAATATCTCATAATGACAAAGAAAGCATTTTCAGGCAGTTGTGCAAACTTATCTTGCATTCATTCATCTTCTGTTCCACTTACAATTACACAGGTCATAGGCCTGCTGGAGCCTGTCCCAGCAATCTTCGGGCGAGAGGCAAATTTACTGAAAAGGCAAACATGATTACATTCGTATTTACACCTTTGTCTTGAGATTTTATTGAAGCATCTTTGAAAACAATCTCAAATTCAAGTTTCTTGGGCATGTCTATACAAGCTTGGCACAGTTTTTTGGGGGCATTTTCTCCCAATATTTCTCAGCAGACCTTCTCAAAATCAGAGATAGACAGTATCAGAGGACAGACATTTTTAAGTTTTTCCAGAGATTTTCCATTGGATTCAAATCTGGGTTGCACTGAACAGGTCTGTCGATTTCACGGCTTCCTCTTTAAGACTCAATTATCTACTCAACTGTATACAGACTATAAAACACTTTGAGAAACAGCGCCAACTTTAACATAATGCTGTACATAAAGATTGAATACAAATAAAACAGAAAAGACTATTGCCATTGAATGGTGCAGATAAAATTGGGGTTAAGAAAAGAGAAAACAATCAATGATAAAATAATCATATCAGAGAGTAATGTGTAGTGTATGGCTATATCAGTTGTGCTTGTAAATAAAAACAAGTGTATTCCAACTTTAATTGGTGTTACTGTATCTACAAATTTCTTCAAATGAGAATTTGTGCAATTTTTCTTACTCTTAAAATAAGAAGAAAACAAATCTAGCTCTTCAGCTAGGATTTCATGCTAACCATTGTCATTTATGGCAGTGGAACCTCAAGGTCCGGGTCAGTGCCTGTAGATGTAAAGGTGACAAAGCCTGGTAGGTTGTTGTCACCCGTTTGGCTGCTGATCCAATCCTGGTACCGGGAAACCCGCGTGTAGACACCTGGAAACTCTGGTGTGGCGCAACCTACTCCAAAGCTCACCAGCCCACTCTGGATCCACACGGACCCTTGTTTGCTCACCATGGGACTGCCAGAATCACCCTGTGGAACACCGAGATCTCCTGGTTAGTAGAGACATCAATGACAGGCACAAATCAACTGATAAACTTGAAAGTTGCAATAATTGTTGTGTTGTATATTTACGGCTTGTGGAAAACACAAAACCACGTTGACCAAATAAATGTTCCCAAATTTAGACAATATCGCTTCAAATTGCAGCGTAATTCGTGAATGTTTCATAATAAAATAAAAAAATTACAAGATGAAACTGTTCAAATGTCAATGTTCTTTGTGTTCGAAAGTGTAACTCCACAGTTACACTGACAAAGGTGTCTGCAGCCTTCTTTTGCAAAACATTCAAATTGATTGAGATGTACCTCTTTTCCACCATGCAAATAGCCCTGATCTACAAATGAGCTTTGGTTGGTGTTGCATTCAAAAGCATTATGTCACCTGACAGGCGTCCTTTCCCCCCTCTCTCAGGCCGGCACAAATCATGTTGTCTGTGATAGTTGCCACTTCGCTGTAGTCGAGACTGCACTGACGGTTCCCTACCACGGGAACCTCCACCTCCATCAGATTTTGGGGTGGCGGTAGAGGAACTGCGCGCACACGCACACACATGCACGCACACGAAAAGCAACTCAGTGAGCTCTGACAAGCTAAGATCAGTGCTAAATGAAAAGAGGACATTTTGTGAACATCAAAGAAAAATCAAGCATTCAACAGCAAAAAACCTCAGACCATTTTTTTTAATAAACATTGGTCACAATATAATCCATCCAATTCTACTGATGATTTGTCGTCACTTCCATTCTGCAGCTGACAATGATTTTGCCTGACAAGGTGCCTGCTTATTTTGATTATTTGATTTAATTCTTACTTCACACCAAATTAATCAGAGTATGTTCTGTATTTTGACAAGTGCTGACACAAGGTGTTCTTGCTTTAAAAAATAAAAAGGGGGGTGGGGAATCATCTCCCCGTCAATGCACTTTTTTGTAACCCTATCCAAGATAAATGGGAGGGCCAACTGACCTCCCAAGCCGATGGTCCCCCAGCCAGTGACCCAGCTGTCGGTTCCGGTGAAGAAGGAGCTTTGGGCCTCCGCCAGGCAGACCGGTCGGATGAAGTCAGTGAAAGTCACGGGTGAGGAAAGCCTCAACATGGCCAGGTCGTTGTCAAGGGTGCGTGAGTTGAAGTCAGGATGCTGGATGATCTCAATGATGCGCCGGCGTACCTCGTGAGGGTTGGGACCCTCCTGGCTTTGACGACCCAAATACGCCCTTTCGCGTCTTGGTCTGCACGCATACGCACAAATGCACACTATGACATTATTCGAGACTGCGTCAGGTGTGGCCAATCAGCATCATCCACTAGTCAGACGATGCAAGCTCTGGACCAGGAACAAATATTTGGCTGTTCCTCAGTATTATTCACTGTGTTGTAGGCATCAAGTAAATACCGTATGTCTATACTGACGTGATTTCTATACTCAGGGTATTGTCTTGCTCTTCATTAATACACTTACCATATATCCATCCATTTTCTAAAATGCTTGTCGTTACAAGTGTCACGGGAGTACTGGCGCTAATCCCATCTTCAGGCAGGAGGCAGGCTACACCCTGAACTGGTTGCCAGCCAATTTCCGGCTACATAGAAAAAAAACAACCATTCTTCTTTGCATTCACAATTACGGGCTATTTGGAGTCTTCAATCAACCTACCATGGATGTTTTTGGGTTTGGGAAGGAAACTGGAGTCTTCTTCTTTTCCTTTGGGCTTGTCCTGTTTGGGGTCGCCACAGAGTGTCATCTTTATCCATCCAAGCCCATCTGTTGCGTCTTCCTCTCTAACACCAACTGCCCTCATGTTTTCCCTAGCAACATCCATCAACCATCTCTTTGGTCTTCCTCTTGCTCTTTTGCCTGGCAACTCCATCCTCAGCACCCTTCTACCAATATACTCACTCTCTCGCCTCTGGACATGCCCAAACCATCGAAGTCTGCTCTCTCTAACCTTGTCTCTAAAACATCCAACTTTGGCTGTCCCTCTAATGAGCTAATTTCTAATCCTATCCAACCTGGTCACTCCAAGCGAGAACCTCAGCATCTTCAGTTCTGCTACCTCAAGTTCTGCTTCCTGTTGTTTCTTCAGTGCCATCGTCTCTAATTCGTACATCATGGGCAGCCTCACCACTGTTTTATAAACTTTGCCTTCCATCCTAGCGGAGAGTCTTCTGTCACATAGAACACCAGACACCTTTCGCCAACTGTTTCACGCCGCTTGGACCCATTTCTTCACTTGTTTACCACACTCACCTTTGCTCTGGATTGTTGGATGTTGTATTTGAAGTCATCCATCCTTGCGATCTCTTCACCCTGGAGCCTCACTCTTCCCATCCCTCCTTCTCATTCATGTACGTATATTCTGTTTTACTTCATCTAATCTTCATTCATCTCCTTTCCAGTGTATGCCTCCATCTTTATAATTGTTCCTCCCCCTGCTTTCACTGTAAATCCAAATATCATCTGCAAACAACATGGTCTAAGGGGATTCCAGTTTGGCCTCATCTGTCTGCCTATCCATTACAACAGCAAACAGGAAAGGGCTCAGAGGTGATCCCTGATGTAGTCCCACCTCCACCTTAAGTTCTTCTGTCACACCTACAGCACACCTCACCACTGTTCTGCTGCCATCATACATGTCCTTTACTATTCTAACATATTTCTCCACCACACCAGATTTACACATGCAGTACCACAGTTCCTCTCTTGGTACTCTATCATAGGCTTTCTCTAGATCCGCAAAGACATAATGTAGCTCCTTCTGACCTTCTCTGTACTTTTCAATTTGCATCCTCGGGGCAAATAATGCATCTGTGGTACTCTTTCTAGGCATGAAGCCATACCGTTGCTCGCAGATACTGACTTCCGATCTGAGTCTACCCTCCACTACTCTTTCCCATAACTTTATTGTGTGGTTCATCACCTTTATTCCTCTATAGTTGCCACAGCTCTGCAAGTCCCCTTTATTCTTAAAAATGGGAACTAGCACAGTTTTCATCCATTCTTTAGGCATCTTCTCACCTGCTAGTATTCTGTTGAATAAGTTGGTCAAAAACTCCACAGGCACCTCTCCAAATTGCTTCCATAACTCCACAGGTATGTCATCAGGACCAACTGCCTTTCCATTTTTCATCCTCTTTAGTGCCTTTCTAAATTCCCACTTACTAATCATTGCCACTTCCTGGTCCTTTACACTTGCCTCTTCAACTCTTACTTCTCTCTTTTCTTCATTCATCAACTTCTCAAAGTTTCCCCCCCCCCATCTATTTATTAGCACACTACTGACATCAGTCAACACGTTTTTATCTCTATCCTTAATCACACTTTACCTGCTGCACATCCTTCCCATCTCTCTCCCGCTGTCTGGCCAACCTGTCGAGATCCTTTTCTCCTTCTTTTGTGTCCAACCTGGTGTACATCTCATCATATTCCTCTTGTTTAGCCTTCGCCACCTCTATCTTTCTCGACATCGCATCTCAATGTATTCCTTTCTCCTCTCCTCTGCTAACCTCTTTCCTTGTATGACTTCCACCAAGTATCCCCCCCTTTCCTACCAGAAGGCACACCAAGTACTCTCCTGCCTGTTTGTCCGATCACCTTGGCTGTAGTAGTCCAGTCTTTCGGGAGTTCCTCCTGTCCATCAAGAGCCTGTCCCTCTTTCCGAAAGGCCACACAACATTCTTCCTTTCTCAACTTCCACCACATGGTTCTCTGCTCTACCTTTGTTTTCTTAATCTTCCTACCCACCACCAGAGGCATCCTACACACCACTATCCTATGCTGTTGAGCTACACTCCCCTACCACTACCTTACAGTCAGTCACCTTCTTCAGACTACAGGAAGGAACGGAACTGGAGTGCTTGGAGAAAATACGTAGGTACGGGGAGAACATGCAAACTCCACACAGGCGGGACCAGGATTGAACCCCAGTCCTCAGAACTGTGAACCCAATACTCGAACCAGTTGCTCCACTGTTCCACTAGCACACATACTGTTAGCATTATAACACTGATCATTGGACGTAGTCCACAACCACAAGGAGAAATCTCATCATTGTATTGAAGTAATTTCTCAGGTAGCTATTTTGATATATTTTAACATACAAACCATACGCATGTAAGCATTGTATTAATACTCATTTGAAATAGCTTGCATGTTATTATTCTTTACTTTTATTGTGTTGTATTTGTTACTTATTATGTTGACACAATGTGCTTGGTATCACAGCACAGGCAGTGAGTCTCAAACTGGGATCCTCTCGCTGGGGGTGGGGGTCTGCAAAATTATTTTCACTTAAATTGGGTTGTAATTTCAAAAAGTGCACACCTACCTGCATATGGGGATCAATAAACTCATGATAAACCAATGACTCCTCGCTACTTTGACTTTGGACTGACTAAAAGCTCTTATATGACGAATGGGTGACCATCACGTGACTAAAGGTTTTTTTTTCAAGAATATATTATATTATGCTTATTAAAGAAGGAATAAATATAGTCATGTTTTGTACATATTATGGCGGCCAGGGAGATTACTGGTTAGCACATATGCCACACAGTTCTAAGGACTGGGGTTCAAATCCCAGCGCTGCCTGTGTGGCTTTTGCAACATGATCTTCTGCCTGGGTTTCCTCCCAATTCTCCAGAAAAGGTATTGTAGGTTGATTGAAGACTTTAAATTCGACATGAGTGTGAATGGTTATTTGTCTTTGTGCCCTTTGAGGATTGGGAATCAGTTGAGGGTGTACCCCGTCTTTCACCCAAAGATAGCTGGGATAGGCTCAAGCTTGCCCATGACCCTTGTGGGGATAAACAAGACAGAAAATGGATGGATTGATATTATATATATTACACATTTTTTTCAAGAATATCGTTCTGTTTTTTTAATAACTCACCTCTCCCCCAAAAAAACATGACGTTACAAGAATAAAGTTGTTACATTTTGAATGTCTTCCCTCCTTAAACTTAAAATACAACTTTACCTTTGATAAATATATAATTCTCATAAATGACCACTTTTTAATCCTCCTCTGTGTCTTTGTTCTTGTAAAGATTACAACTGTTTTTCTTAAGAAAAGAATGTCTCCTCCTAACATTGACTTTTTGCCTATAAAAATTATTAATTTGTTGTCATAAGGTAAATTTTTTTGTCTGAAATATTGCATGCATTTGTGCGTGTGTGTATGTGTATCCGTGTCTCACCTATTACGGAAGCAATGTGCAGCCGACAGCACCCACTCGTTGTTGATGAGCGACCCACCACAGATATGTCTCCTCGATCTGTGCAGACTCACCTGCCAGGGCCACGCACCCGGAGGGGCCTCCTGACCCCCCACAATGCGGGTGTTGAAAGGGACCCGCCCGCACACTGAAAATGCACACACACACACACACACACACACACACACACACACACACACACACACACACCACACACACACACACACACACACACACGAGGGTCGGTAAACATTTTCTGCACAAGACCCAAATTCGATTTTTAAAACAAACAGATTACCCAACTCATTTGTGAATAAGCGTATAAATGAGATAAAGACAAAAAGAGGCTGCAAATCACCATTAAGGAGTAGGCTAGTGGACGTGTTGTTGGACAGTGTGGTTGCGGTGAGGCGTATTGTTGGGGAGGTGGGTGGGGTAGTTGTGGGCTGGGTGGAGATGGTGGTGGTCGGTGGGGTAGTGGTGGTGGCGAGGGGAGGTGGCAGCCCATTGCAGCTAACGTCCAGGTCTGAGTCCGTGCCCGGGGACGTGAAGGTGACAAAGCCTGGAAGGTTGTCGTTGCCTGTGTGGATGCTGATCCAATCCTGGTACTGGGACACCCGTGCGTAGACACCCGGAAACTCTGGAAGGGCGCAACCTACACCAAAGCTCACCACACCACTCTGGACCCACACTGACCCTTGTTTGCTCACCATGGGACCGCCAGAATCACCCTGTGGAACACCACATTGTCTCTGTTAGGCTGGAGTCAAGATCACGTTGCTTTCTGTGGCATGCCATTTATGGATTCATTTTTAAATTATACTTTTGCTTTTAAATCAGGAAATGCTCTTATCCTGGGCTATTTCCCAGCGCTTCTTCAACCTGAGCTAGTACGCACACAAGGACTTTTCACAACTTAAAAGATTTTTTTACCAATGTTCCAGGCCTCACACAAGAAGATAACAATAAAAATGTAGTGTTGCTTCTGTCATGTGTTGACACTGAGGCAACCCCTCACGGGACCAGCCGAAAGAAACTTTTTAGTATTGCTCATATTTTACACAACAGCACACACATCAAGGTTCTATTCTACACCAATATAAAATCCAGTCATCCAAGAGGGAATTCTTGCATGATCAAACCTAATTGAACAAAAACGAAGAAGAAACACTACCAGAGTTTTGCTGAGGGGACCAGAAGTGGGAGCATTTTAAGAATGGCGATGTTGTCAGTAATAAGACTTGTTTTGGAAAATACGTCATGCTGTCAATGAATGCACTTGTATAAAAAAAACAACAAAAACAAAACAACATTATGCAGGACAAATAACTAGTTGCATGTATAACCATGACTATGGACAATTTAGTCTACAACCAACCTACCCTGCATGTTTTTGGGAGAAAACTGGAGTACCTGGAGAAAACCCATATCGGCATGCAGAGAACAATGCAAACTCAACACAGGCAAGGCGGGATTTGAAGTCTTAGGTAGAAGTGCTAACTAGTTGTCCACCGTGACGCCTGTTTATAAATAATGTACCTTCAAAATTCAAGATTTTTAACCCCAACTTGTTTTGAACCCTATTATTGGGATAAATCCACTCTTAACTTACCTCAGACCAGAGGGTCATGTTATAAGATCATCTGTAAAATATAAGATAGTCTGGAGTTTCTTCTCCTTGGTCAGGAATGGGCAAAATCAGGACAAATTTCCAATAATTCTCTTGATCTGTGTACCAAGCTCTGCGGTTAGCAGGCCACTTGCTCCTGACTGTGCCTAAAACCAAGCTGAGGCTCTGAGGGGAGTGAGATTTTACTGTTGCTGTGCCAAAACTGCCTTAGCATGTTATACAGGAATCTGGATGATCTGTTGATGAATCATTTCTTCAAACCCAAGTCTTTTCCTTGGCCTTTGACATCTATTGAGATGTTGACTCATTTAACATTATTTTTATGTCTCTTGAGTTTTAATGCTCCTCTCAGGACAAAATATTGCTTCATTTAATTTAACCTACGTATTTACCCACCTTTGCAATTTTATGTGATCTTCACTAAGTATTGTAATATGTACTGTATTTAATGCTTTGTACCGTGCATTCTTTCAATTGGGTAAAATATGCTTTTTTAATTTGTCATGAAAAACATGAAGTCACCTGACAGGAGTCCTTTCCTCCCTCTCTCAGACCAGCGCAAATCATGTTGTCAGTAATTCTTCCTATGCCGTAGTCACATTGACACTGGCGGTTTCCTACTACGGGAACCTCCACTTCCATCAGGTCTTGGGGTGGCGGTAGAGGAACTGAACATACACAAAGCACAACAAGACTAAATGTGTGTCACAATCAGATTAAGTCTTCCCCTGGTATACCTTGGAATTACAAGTGTTCTTTTGGCTTGTCCTGTATGGGGTTGCAACAGCACGTCTTCGTTTTCTGTCACCCTATCTCCTGCATCTTCCTCTCTAACACCAACTCCCCCTGGCAGCTCCATCCTCAGCACTCTTCTTCCAATATCCGTACATTATGGCCGGCCTCACCACTGTTTTATAAACTTTGCCCTTCATCTCCGCGGAGACTCTTCTGTCACATAACACACCAAACACCTTCCGCCAGCTGTTATAACTTGCTTGGACCCATTTCTTCATTTCCTGACCACACTCATCATTGCTCTAGATTATTGACCCCAAGTATTTTAAGTCATCCACCCTTGCTATCTCTTCTCCCTGTAGCCTCACTCTTCCCCCACCACCTCTCTCATTCACACACATATATTCTGTTTTATTTTGGCTAATCTTCATTCCACTCCTTTCCAGTGCATGCCTCCATCTTTACAATGGTTCCTCCACCTGCTGCCTGCTTTCACTGCAAATCAAAATCTCATCTGCGAACATCATGGTCCATGGGGATTCTAGTCTAGTCTCATCTGTCAGTCTACCCATTACCACATCAAACAAGAAGGGGCTCAGAGCTGATTCCTGATGCAGTCCCACCTCCACCTTAAATTCTTCTGTCACACCTACGGCTCACCTCACCACTGTTCTACTCCCATCATACATGTCCTGTACTATTCTGACATATTTCTCCGCCACACCAGACTTACCCATGCAGTACCACAGTTCCTCTCTTGATACTCTGGATGGACAAAGACACAATGTAGATCCTTCAGACCTTCTCTGTATTTTTCCATCATCAGGGCAAATCACGCATCTGTGGTACTCTTTCTAGGCATAACACCATACTGTTGCTCGCAGATACTTATTTCTGTCCCGAGTCTCACCTCCACTACTCTTTCCCATAACTTCTGCTAATGTCTTTCCTTGTATGACTTCCTGTATTTTGGGGTTCCACAGCCAAAGTCTCCTCCTCCCCTTTCCTACCAGAAGACACACCAAGTACTCTCCTGCCCGTCTCTCTGATCACCTTGGCTGTTGTAGCCCAGTCCTCTGGGAGGTCCTCCTGTCCTTCGAGAGCCTGTCACGCTCTTCCTTTATAATAACCCCAACTCCATTTCTCTTCCCATCTAATCGATGGTAAAATAATTTAAATCCTGCTCCTAAACTTCTTGCCTTACTACCTTACCACCTCCTCTCATGGATGCACAGTATATCAACCTTTCTTTTAATCATCACGTCAACCACGTCCAGAACTTTTCCTGTCATAGTCCCAATATTCAAAATCCCTACACTCAGTTTTAGACTCTCTGCATTCATCTTCTTCTTCTGCCAGTGTTTCTGCTTTCCTCCTCTTCTTTCTCTTTGACCCACAGTAGCATAATTTTTACTGAAGCCCTGCAGGTAAACGGTGCCGGGGTGGACGTTGATAACCCAGGCCACGACTGATCTGGTATGGGATTCTTTAGAGGAACGCTCATACTTGTTTGGCAAAGTTTTAAGATGGAAGCACTTCCTGACGCAACCCTCTGCATTTATCTGGGTTTAGGACCGGGCTACAGATTGCATTGGCTTGTGCCTCCATAGGGCTGCATTGGTCTGATCCAGGTATAATATACAGGTACGTGTTTTGGTAAACATCAAAGACCATTTTCAAGGAACTAAAGTTAAATGCTTTTAAAAAACAGAGCAATTGGAAGTCTCAACTGACCTCCTGATCCGATGGTCCCCCAACCGGTGACCCAACTGTCAGTTCCGGCAAAGAAGGAGCTCTGGGCCGCTGCCAGGCAGACGGGGCCAATGAACTCATTGAAGGCCACAGGCGAGGAAAGCCGCAACAGGACCACATCATTGTCATTGGTGAACGGGTTGTAGTCGGGATGGAGGATGCGCTCCACGACACTGCGGCTCACCTCGTTAGGATTGGAACCCTGCTGGCTCTGACGGCCCAAAATCGCTGTCAAAGGCCTAGTACTGCACACAAACACACACACAGCATGAATTTTTTTTTTTTTGTTTTAGGTTTATATTGCTTTGTTATTATTAGTTGTTTTTGTGATTAATTTGGATTATTATTGTTTTGTTGTTGTATTTAAATACAACGTTTGGCCAACGAAGGCCACTTTTGGAGTATTGAAATGTATGAAAAGTCCATCCATTCATCAATCCATCCATGCATTCCTCCATTTTCTAATCTGCTTATCCTCACAAGGGTCACGGGATTGCCGGAGCCTATCTCAGATAGTTTTGGGTGAAAGGCTTACCCATGAAAAGTATTTTTTAAAAATGTCTTATTCGCAATTGAGTTGTTAGCAAGCCTGCCTCACATTTCATATGATGCAGGTTTGAATCCTGGCTCTCACCTTCCTGTGTGGAGTTTGCATGTTGCATGCCCTCCCCATCGGATACGTTCAGAAGATACATGTCAGCTTCACAGAAGGGTCTGTTCCCTCAATATTCTCTTTAAAACTCTCAAGTCTCCTTCAAAATCACTGTCTTTGGTTCACCAGACATGTCTGCTTTTGTGTTTTTGACCTCCTCAGCTCCCTCAGGTTTTTCAAAACCCTCATCTTTCGTGTCATCCTCAGCTTTACTGTCACTATTGCTGCCATTTGCTCATTATCTTTTTTTTTCCTCTTAGCCATTCCTCATTGCTGCCGTTGACATCATGCTCACCTGAATCAGACGGTATTTTCTTGGCTATCTTGTAGGCTTTGTGAGCAGAGTTAAAATGCTGGATCAGATGGTGAGACACAGCCTGATCCAGGATGAAAGCACAGACAATCCAGTGCACAAAAAGCTAATTTTGTATTTTAAATATCGGCGGCAACATAACATTAACCTTATAACAGTTTGGGAGCATCATCATCATCATCATCTCCCTCCTCTACCCCGTGTAGCTCGCAAGAATCTGGCTGCTTGAATAGTAAAAAGTCTGGGCACCCCTCCACTAAGACATCATTGTTTGAAATCATGCATGGCATGGAAGGTTCCCCTGCATAAACCGACACATGTCAAGGCCCGTCTTAAGTTTGCCAATGACCATTTGGACGATACAGAAGAGTCATGGGAGAACGTTTTGTGGTCAGATGAGACCAAAATTTAACTTTTTGGTCATTAGTCCACTAACTGTGTTTGGAGGAACACAAATGATCAGTTCCATTCCAAGAACTCCATCCCGACTGTGAAGCCTGTCAGTGGTAGCATCATGCTTTGGGAGAGTTTTTCTGCACATGGGACAGGACGACTGCACTGTATTGAAGGAGAGGATGACCGTGGCCATGTATTTTGAGATTTTGGGGAAAAACCTCTTTCCCTCAATCACAGCATTGAAGATGGGTTGCGGCTGAGTCTTTCAACATGACAATGACCTGAAGCACACAGCCAGGAAAACCAAGGAGTGGCTCCGTAAGAAGCATATCAAGGTTCTGGCGTGGCCTAACCAGTTTCCATACCTAAACCCAACAGAAAATCTTTGGAGAGAGCTGAAACTCAGTGTTTCTCAGCGACAGCCCAGAAACCTGTCTGATCTCGAGAAGATCTGTGTGGAGGAGTAGGCCAAAATCCCTCCTGCAGTGTGTGCAAACCTGATGAACAACTACTGGAAACGTTTGACCTCTGTAATTGCAAACAAAGGCTACTGTACCAAATATTAAATATTGTTTTTCTCAGGTGTTTAAATACTTATTTGCAACTGTATCACACAAATAAATAATTAAAAAAATCATACATTGTGATTTCTGGATTTTTCTTTTTAGATTAGCTCTCACAGTGGACATGCACCTAAAATGAACATTTCAGACCGCTCCATGATTTCTAAGTGAAAAAGGTACTGAGGCTGTGAGAGTACTGTATATAAAAATGTTATCCTTGAAATTGTTTTGTGCAACTAAACTGGAATTTGAAGTGTTATAAAAGAAAAATAGATACTTTACACAAATGGTAAGAACTGATAGTGTCATGATCCTGCCGCTCCAGCACGAGCTGTGCGGGTGTCCGCGCAGGTGCGCTGATTGGAAGGTGCACACCTGCGCCTCATGCAGCCTGATTATCCTGTGGATTTATATGACCGCGATGAGAACTGGCCGGGGGCCAGTTCGTTGATCTTCATGTCCCGTTCGTGTGCTCCGGTATCCCTGATTGAACCTGTGTGTACCGACCTCCGTCCGTTCTCCGACCAACCTTGTAAGCCTGACTCCTTCGTTACTTCTGCCTGCTTTGATTGTTCTCCTGTGTACCGACTCCTGCCTGTCCGCTCATCTGCTCTCTTCACCCGACGTCCCAATTACCGCTGCTGCACCGGACTGCCTGCTCGATCCCCTACCTCTGCATATAATAAACGTGTCTCCTTGAACTACCTTGCATCTTCTGAGTCCTGCATTTGGGTCCTACTCTCGTTCCGATGGGACGTGACAGATAGTAGTGCAAAACTATTCAGTAAAAAAAATAAAATGTAATATTTAAACCCATCATATACGTAAGTGGCATCTATCAGTGTTTTTTTTTTTACCCTTATTGGAGGTATGAAACTCAAGTTTTGTACCATACGTACATTTACCAAGCCCTTTGTAATTGGAAAAATAAAATTTGTTTTTAAATTCAAAACAAACATTTTATTCGTGCGCAAAATAAACCATGCACCAGTTCCATACAAAATCATTCTGTTTCAAGATCAAATTCAACAAAACAGGAATTTCAACGGAAGAAACAAACAAAACATCCAGTTTGAGTGAAAATTTACTGCAAATTAATGTGACGTTTACTGTTAGGGTTCACATTGGCCGATGGCGTTGTCCCATTTTGACAACAGTGTATGTTCCTTTTCTTAGCAATAATGTTACTATCCTAAAATAATGTTTGCTAAGATATATTGTAAGAAACATTGTGAGTGTTTTCTTGTAGTCAGACGGTACACAATTTTTTTGCGACACAAAAAAGTTGAGACATGTTAAGCATTAAATCCTTTTGATACGCATTTAATTTTCTTAGCATTAGCAGCCAACCAGATAATCGAACTGGAAATTGTGAATTTGTGCTTTCTCTTTGGGGAAATTGAGTCGTGTTTGTGTGTGTTTCTGACCTGAAGATGCAATGTGCGGCTGACAGCACCCACTCGCTGTTGATGAGCGACCCCCCGCAGAAGTGGATCCCAAATATCTGCAGGCTCACCTGCCAGGGCCACGCACCACGGGGGGCTGCCTCACCCCCCACGATGCGAGGGTTGAGCGGAGGCCTCCCGCATACTGAGCATGAGCACACACACGCACACAAGAATTGAAGTTAGTCACAAGGGAGGAAGGGAGCTGGGGAGAAAGGAATGCTGCGACTCACCATTGAGTTGTGCACCACACTCTGAAAATACACATGATAAATGTCAAACTTAATTCTGTGATTGATACAGTTGCGCTGACAATTTATTTGTATTTAATCATTTTAATATATGAAATATATTTTAAAAGTATTTTTATATTAAAAACGAAAAAATATTGAATTAAAAAAATCAAAACATCTGGAAAAAAAATCATCAAAACTTGTCCAAGAATGTCACCAAAAAGCAAAATGAGACGACAAACATTTACTCTAGAAAGTCTAAAATGTTTTACTGTCAATCATAGAGCTGATATTAATACCTATTGACACTGCTTCTGACCACTGCTTCACATCTGTGTTGCATCAAGTCAGGGATTCCCAAACAGTGGCATGAGTGCTCTTCAGGTGTGCCATGGGAAATTATCAAATGAAAAAAAAAAATTCCAAGAAACAAAGTATCTTCATAAAGTATGAAGTTTTAGATTTTCTGTCAATATTGGAGCTAGTACTCAGTCATATCGAACGTGTTTCTAGCAGCAGCTTCACATCTGTGTTACATGGAGTCAATTATCTTTTATTTTTATTTTTATGTCAGATCAGGACCATTGGACAATGTTTCCCAATGAAGAGTTTTCTCTTCACGATCTCAGAAGTTGTTCGTATGAGTGACTACTTCTAGCAACCGTGGCGATCTGTGTTGTATGGAGTCCACCCACCAGCGTCACCTGTGTTAATGGTCTCATCTAAGTTCATATGGTTTCTGGTCAGGAATAGTAGTTGACAACTGACTCCATGCTAAATGTGAACCAGCTATTAGTCTACAATTGCTCTTTCTTGACGCTTTGCCTGAATTTTCTGTGATGTTTTGATTTGGAAGCTAGCCTTCAGTGTTGTATTGTATACACCTGCGTAGATCAAAGATCATATAAGGATGCTCATGTAATCAAACCAATGAAAAAGGCTGCCTGCACCAAATTCAGAAAACGGTACCACTACACCATCAGTGACCTCATTGTACGTAGATACTGGATATCGAAAAGTATCAGCAATTGGTTGCCAGTCAATCGCAAGGCACATAGCCTATAGGCGAACACTTCAAACTGAGTCTTACCACAAATAGTGAAAATCCATGGAACCCCCCCAAAAGTTTACAATTACCCTTAGATGACGCTAAATGGGGGAAAAGCACTACTTTTATCTAAATGAAGCTCCTCAAGTCACTTGCATCCCTAATAGTTTCTAGGTTTGTGTTTTAGTATTTCTTCCTTCTCCAATGGCCAGCCAAAGAATAATTCAGAAGACAAAAAAAAATCATGTTTTATTCTATCATTCAACATAGCAGTACTTTTATATTAGAAGACTCTTTTTTTGTCTAATAAGCACACAAGGATAAAATGGAAAGTACTATTTTCAAATAATTGTATGTAAACGTCTCTGACACCCCCATGAAAAAAAAATGATGTCTGACCTATGAGCAGCAGCAGTAGAAGCAACGTTGACTTTGACACGTCCATGACAAGGCCAGAGGATGCCCGATGCCCTCTGCAACCACCTTAGTACTTAAACAGGACACGCCTACATTCTTCACTGCCAACACCTCTGTAGTGACGACATCCATGTATCTGCATACATGCTAGATACATACTGCATGTATCTGTTTCCCCAAAAGTTGTGCAATTAAATTACTTTTGTTCTCTTCTTCTTTTTCCAAGACAGATGACAACACACCAACATGTCTCCATTTCAAGATGACAAGTGTTGTTATTTTTGTCTTCTTGGCATTTGTTATCTTATCAGGTTTTGCATCCAGGGTCAAAACATTTTCAGTGGAAATTCCCCAACTTATCATTATTGTGTCAATGCCTTCATCTACCACACACATATAAATCATAGAATACACAAACACACATCCATAGCCATCCATCCATCCATTTTTCTGAGCTGCTTATCCTCACGAGGGTCGTGGGAGTGCTGCAGCCAATCGGGCAGGAGGCAGGGTACACCCTGAACTGTGGAAAATCACTGTGCAATTCATGCAACAGGTATTGTCTTGAAACTGTCATTCCAAACATAGGCTTTTGTACAAAGTAGTATATAATTACCACTTGGTGTGTCAATACTTTTTCCCTTGGGGATTTCCCATAACTAGACACATCTTAATTGCTGATCTTATTTGGTGTACTTTCTTGGTATGTATGGGTTACTAGGGTTGCAAGTTGCACCTGCCAAGGGGAAGCTGCACATTTCTGAACTCATTTGATTGCACAAATCAAATATGCAGGTATAACTATGGCATGTTTTGAATTAAAAAACAGAATCATTTGTCTAATGTGTGTTTGGTGAGTGCACGTACAAAACTTGGAGCCTTCAGTACTTGCAACAAGTTTACAAGCCGCAGATTGAGACATGAGCCAAATGTGGGCTAAACGTACATATGCAGGGGCACAGCCAGAGTTTTGGGTGGTGGTGGATGGGGGTTCTGATAAAAACATTTTTATCCTGGAAAAATACTACATTACAGGGATTTGCAGGGTGGCCAAACTGGGTTACGGTTAGGGTGCGAGGTTGACAAGCCGTGGGTGTGGGTGCACAAATCGTTCGGGGTGTCTACAGCCAGCACATAGATCTGCCCCTGGACACATGTAATGTTCTAAAACTGCTTTTGTACCATTTGACTGCACTCACACTTCCTAAATTGAATTATCAAATGCAGTTTTTATTAAAGTGTCAGAATGAGAGACCCCGTAGCTCAGTGGTTAGAGCACTGGTTTGGTAAACCAGGGGTTGTGGGTTTGTATCCCACTGGGGCCTCCACTCCCTGAGAAGGGTTGCGTCAGGAAGGGCATCCGGCGTTCATGGCGACCCCGAAAGGGACAAGCCGAAAGAAACACGCATTAAAGTGTCAGAATGTCACTGATATCATATTTGATGACTTAAAGTAGATGTTTTTTTTCTGATTTCATGATTGGGAATTATATATATAGAATTTATTTATACAGTGAACAAAATAAGTATTTGAACACCCTGCTAGATTGCAGGTTCTCCCACTTAGAAATCATGGATGGGTCTGAAATTTTCATTGTAGGTGCATGTCCACTGTAAGAGAGATAATCTAAAAATAAAAATCCAGAAATCACAATGTATGATTTTTTAAAATTATTTATTTGTGTGATACAGCTGCAAATAAGTAGTAGTAATGTCAATATTTGGTACAGTAGCCTTTGTTTGCAATTACAGAGGTCACATTTTTCATGTAGTTGTTCACCAGGTTTGCACACACTGCAGGAGGGATTTTGGCCCACTAATACACACATATCTTCTCTAGACCAGATAGGTTTCTGGGCTGTCGTCGAGAAACACAGAATTTCAGCTCCCTCCAAAGATTTTCTGTTGGGTTTAGGTCTGGATACTGGCTAGGCCACGCCAGAACCTTGATATGCTTTTACTGGAGCCACTCCTTGGTTTTCCTGGTTCTGCGATTTGGGTCATTGTCAAGTTGAAGGACCCAGCCACGACCCATCTTCAATGCTCTGACTGAGGGAAAGAGGTTGTTCCCCCAAATCTCACAATAAATGGCTGCGGTCATCCACTCCTTAATACAGTGCAGTCGTCCTGTCCCATGTGCATAAAAACACCCCCAAAGCATGATGCTACCACCCCCATGCTTCACAGCAGGGATGGTGTTCTTGGGATGGAACTCATCATCTTTCTTCCTCCAAACACGGTTAGTGGACATACGGCCAAAAAGTTCCATTTTGGTCTGATCTGACCACAAACCTTTCTCCCATGACTCCTTTGTATCATCCAAATGGTTATTGGTAAACTTAAGACGAGCCTTGACATGTGCTGGTTTAAAAAGGGAACCTTCCGTGCCATGGATGATTTCACACCATGATGTCTTAGTGTATTACCAACAGTCACCTTGGAAATGGTGGTCCCAGCTCTTTTCAGGTCATTGACCAAGTCCAGTGTCGTAGTCCTGGGCTGATTCCTCACCTTCTAAGGATCATTGAGACCCCACGAGGGGATATCTTGCATGGGGCTCCGCTCCGATTGAGAGTGACCGTCATGTTTAGCTTCTTCCATTTTCTAATGATTGCGCCAACAGTGGACCTTTTTTCACCAATCTGCTCGGGAATTTCTCCGTAGCCCTTTCCAGCCATGTGGAGGTTGTTCAGCAAAAACTCACAATACATGGGCGTAGTCATCCTCTCCTTAATGCAGTGCAGTCGTCCTGTCCCATTTGCAGGAAAACACCTCCAAAGCATGATGCGACCACCCCCATGCTTCACAGTAGGGATGGTGTTCTTGAGATGGAACTCATTATTCGTCTTCCTCCAAACACGGTTAGTGGAATTATGATCAAAAGTTCCATTTTGGTCTCATCTGACCACAAAACTTTCTCCCATGACTCCTCTCTATCATCCAAATGGTCAATGACAAACTTAAGACGGGCCTTGACATGTGCTGGTTTAAGCAGGGAACCTTCCGTGCCATGCATGATTTCAAACCATGACGTCTTAGTGTATTACCAACAATCACCTTGGAAATGGTGGTGCCAGCTCTTTTCAGGTTATTGACCAAGTCCTGTAGTCCTGGGCTGATTTATCACCTTTCTAAGGATCATTGAGACCCCACGAGGTGATATCTTGGATGGGGCTCCACTCCGATTGAAATTGACCATCATGTTTAGCTTCTTCCATTTTCGAATGATTGGTCCAACAGTGGACCTTTTTTCACCAGGCTGCTTGCCAATTCTCTGTAGCCCTTTCCAGCCGTGTGGAGTTGTACAATTTAGTCTCTGGTGTCTTTAGACAGCTCTTTGGTCTTGGCCATGTTACAAGTTTGAGTCTTACTGATTGTATGGGGTGGACAGGTGTCTTTCTGGAGCTAACGACCTCACACAGGTGCATCTGATTCAGGATAATACATGGCGTGGAGGTGGACTTTTAAAGGCGGACTAACAGGTCTTTGAGGGTCAGAAGTCTAGCTGATAGACAGGTGGTCAAATACGTATTTGCAGCTGTATCACACAAATAAATCGTTAAAAATAATCATACATTGGCATTTCTGGATTTTTCTTTTTAGATGATCTCTCTCACAGTGAACATGCACCTACAATGAAAATTTCAGACCCCTCCATGATTTCTAAGTCGGAGAACTTGCAATATAGCCGGGTGTTCAAATACTTATTTTCTTCACAGTATATACTTGTGAAAATAAATATTTTACCTACCTGCCACCAATAATTCTATCACAGACCTCTTCCTACAGCTTTAAGAAACTCTTCTATCCTCCACCTGTATTAATGGCCATGGAACAGTGGCCAAAATCTCCACTCTCAGCAGGTTTCTCGAAGGTGCAAGGGAGTTAACCCAACCAGTCAACATGTGTTTTGCAGACTTAGAGAAGCTGTCCCTCAGGGATTCGTGTAGGAGATACTTTGGGAGTATGGGGACCAAATATACCTAATATAGGCTGTTTTGTCATTGTACGACCAGTGCCAGACAGACTTTGTATAGGTCCGAGCTGGAAAGTAAGGCTTTCCAATTACCGGTCAAACTACATTCCTACTCTCAACATTGGTCATGAGTTGTGGTTGTGACCAAAAGAACAAGATGTTAGGTACAATTGACCAAAATTAGATTCTACTGCTAGGTGTCCGGGCTCTCTAAGAGAGAGAAGTTCTTTGGGAGAGGCTCAGAGTTGAGCTGCTGCTTCTCCACATTGAGAGGAACCAAATGAGGTGGCTTGGGCATCTGATTAGGATGCCTCTTGGATACCTTCCAGATGAGGTATTCCTCCCGGGGATAACCCAGGACATACCGGAGGGACCCTGGCTGGGATGAGAACGCCTCGGGGTCCCCCCAGAAATACTGAATGAAGTAGCTTAGGAGGTGAAAGTCTGGGCTTCCTTGCTAAAACTATTGACCCTGTGAGCCAACCTCGAATAAGCGAAAGAAAGTAGATGGAAGGCTGAATGGGTCCATGTATTCAGAGATTTGGGGCAAAAACTTCCTATAAGAGCAACGAAGATTGAACATAGCTGGATCTTTTAGCATGACAGTGACTCCCCCACCACAAAACCTCTGCATCTAAGGGGTGGCCCCATGAGACATATTTCAAGGTCCTGGAGTGGCCTAGATAGTCTTCAGACCTAAGCTGAATAGGAAATCTGTGGTTAGAGTTGCAACTTGGTGTTGGCTAACAACAGGACCAAAACATTACAGATCTGGAGCAGATCTGCAGAGAAAAATTGGGCAAAACAGCCGTCGAAGTGTAGGCAAACCTGGTCAAGAACTACAGCCAACATCTGACCTTGATAATTCTAAACAAAGGTTTCATTACAAAGTATTGAGTTAATCTTTTTAATGGTCCTGAATATTTATTTTCAGCATGATTATACAACGTCCTGGATCTGGCAGGCTTAAATGCATGTGATGACAAGGCTCATTGTAAACATGTGCATGGCCAAGGTGCTGCTGATTATTGCTGAATTGCCCTTTGAGTGTTGTTGCACATGTTTTTGTTGTTGTTTTTTAATGTACTGTTTCTAACAACGGTACCGAGCTATATTTGACTTTAAAATGGTCCGTTATTGTTATCCCAGAGCTCTGGCCCCTCTACTTTTTAAATCATCCCGTCTTCCTCAAGTCAGATCTCCAACGTGACAAGGAAAATGGGTTTCTCAAGGCCGACATGGAATTAATTACGTCTGCTTCTTACATAATATACCATCTGTATAATTACATATTGTTGTCAAAGGTGATGCACTCATCACTGGTGTAATCACATGTTGCAAGCTTTAAATTCCAACTCACAATGGAAATTAGACACGTCACAGTGTCACGGCACATGTATGACTCACTTTCCACACTGGAAAACAAGAGGTGCTTATTCTTTACCTAATAATACTTTTATTTAAAATGTGAATTTCATGTAGTTGTCCATTCACCTGACTTCACTGCAGGGAACGTGGTTTCAATTCCCACTCAGTGACGATGTGAATGTGGCTGCTAGTGGTTGTCCGTGACCGTGTATGTGCTTTGTGGCTGATTGATGAACAAGGTGTAGTCTGCCTTTCGCCCGAAAATAGATGGGATAAGCTCTAGCATCTCTGCGACACTAATGAGGATAAGTGGTACAGAAATTGAATAAAGAAATGAGGTTCAAACATGCTGGTTGGACGCCAAAACGAAAATTACACCGCTCTACTTATTCTCCACCACACAAGCACAAGTTGGGAAGAAGTCACCACCCCAGCGAAACTTGACGCCTCCACCTAAGAACGTCGGAGACACTCGGTCATCGTTCATTACACCCACCCCTGGCTTCGGCCGATAGATTGTAGATGGTCCACGAGATAGATAAACTTCCATGACAGGAAAAAAATGTTGGGGAACTTTGATCTAAGACATGCTCACACACAAACCCACACAAGTGTTCATTAATGGCCCAGGCAGAAGGTTGAGGTTGAGGTGAGGGATGGCAAAGCTGAGAGATGGATGAACCACAACTTTAATAACATTTTTAATGGTTATCCAAATCCAAAAGTTGGTATCATCAGAAAGCTTGCTAAACACAAATCAACATTGACTTGTCAAAGAATCATGTCAGTCTTTTTGAATTCATTTTGAAATTAAATTACAGAATGTGGCGGACACAACATACATATAGGACATCTTTACAAAACAATTCAAGTGCTGAAAACAGACTCCTTGATCCCGGGGTCCCCTGCTATTGACTGGTAACCACTTCTGGGAGTAGTGAACACTTTCTTCAAGAAGAGGCCGTAACATAGGGTGAGCTACATGTGCATTCAAGTGGATTAAAGCCTGTACGGACTGTGATTACGTCTGAGATAGATGAGAACGCTAATGAGTGTTCATCTTCCTAAAGCCAAATCTCTGATGTGACAAGACAGACAAGTCTTTCAAGGCCAACATGGAATTCTTACATAACACATCATTGGTCCTGGGAAGCACTGCCAGCGCTCAACACTGGCCTTGCGTGTCACAAGCTTTAAATCCCGACTCTTGGTGGAAATTGTAGACCTCACAGTGTCACGGCACCTGCATGTCTCACTCAGCACACTGTAAAACAGAATTAGTTTTACAGTTAATATTTCTATTTAAAATGTTAATTTCATGTTGTGGTGCATTCGCCTGACTTCAGTACACACAGCTTGGGTTCGGTTCCCACTCAGTGACTGTGTGAATACCTATGCAAGTGGTTGTCTCTGTCGATATGTGCCCTGCGGCTGACTGGCGACAAGTTCAGGGTGTAGTCTGCCTTTTGCCCATTGTTAGAGACACCTGTCAGAGACAATCTGTCATTGTCTAATTCCCCCATCCCTCCCTCCATCCTTCTCTTTGGTGGATAAATGGTAGTCAGTTCGCAAGATACATAGGTATACTTCCATGAACTGGTCCATAGAAAAACATATTGGGAAACACTTATCTAGTATGTATACACACACACACACACACACACACGCACGCACACACACACAAAATTATTACATGAAGTGTCAAGGCAGAAGGGGGAGTCAAAGATGAGAGATTGCCGATAAATGGAATCAGATTTGTGCCCAAAGGTTTCACACAAAACTCTTTAAATCTCAAACACTATGAATTTTGTGTTTGCCTGTTTTCGCAATTTTTGGGGGCTGGCATTTGAGTTTTTTTCCACCCATTTTTTTAAACTTATTGTTAGGTTTATCACCCAACTTGCTGGAATAGTTGCACAAATAACGGACAGGAAGTCGTTTTTCATCTGATCAGGAGGATTTGAGAGACAGGCCAGTTACAGTCTCCAAACACGTTCTGAACCAGCCTTTCACGTACTCTTTTTTTATTAGAAAACAGACAAGGTCAAAAGGAGGGGTGAGCAGATGAAATGAACAAAGGTACAGTTTTGTTGATGACGTGGCACATCGTACGATGATTTAGCACATTCTTTGGTTATGATGGAGTTGTCCTTGGCCACTTCTAGAAAGATACTGTTGCATCTGTGGGTAAGGAGTTCGTCCTGTGAACAAGACTATTCGAAGCAAGGATGACACTATACAGGCTAAATGTACCTATGATAAAAGAATACATAATAAATATATTTACAACGACCCTAACACTTATATTTTAGTTTTTTCCCCCTGCGTCACACTGAGCAGCAGAGCCAACATTAGGAATGCAAGGTTACATTTTCCATCACTTCAATAAGGATAAGTATCTATTTTATATGCTGTCAATGTTGTACTCGGTAGAAATGTTTTGCTAGTAACATGTTAGAAGTGGACAGCCATAATTTATAAACAACTTACCAACTAAATACCGTTAGCTATACTGTACTGCTTTATTATTATTATTTTTTTTTGTCCTTTTCAGGCGTTAGATCAAGCAGGATGGAGGATCCGCATCCCTATTATGCCGCAACAATTTTACTGTGTCACAAAGGGGTTTTTGAGCTTCCAATGTGTTTTATTCTTATTTTAATTAAAGTTTTATTGAGGCTCAGTTATGCAGCACACTGGCGCAGTTGTAAAGCATTAGCCTCACAGCTCTGGGGACCAGGGTTCAATCCTGCCTTGCCTGTGTGGTGTTTGAATGTTCTCCTCACACCAGTGTGGGTTTTCTCCGGGCACTCTTCTTCTGATGTGTTTAGGATGCCTCCTGGGTGCCTCGATGGTCAGGTGTTCCGGGTCTGTTCCCCAGGGATACCCGAAGGCACACTGGAGAGATTTCGTCTCTCAGCTTGCTTAGGAACGCCTCGGCATCCCCTCGATCGAGCTGGAGGAAGTGGCTGAGGAGAGGAGGTCTGAGCTTTTCTACTAAAACTAATGCCCCCGTGACCTGACCTCGGATCAGTGGAAGAAAATGGATGGATGAATCTACATTGGATGCATGTCATTAAAATTACAAAATTTACCCCTCTTCGCTGAAGAAAAATAATCTAATATATTGTAATCGTGTGCAACAAATGTACATTTTTAAAGGAGTCTTTTTTTCAGTGCGTGTGCTGGAGTGACAGAAAGCAATTTTGAGTGCAGTTGGCGGCATTAATGATCACCTTGATCAATTAATAAGTGCCCTCAGAAATATCAGTTATCTGTTTCAATACATTGGTTAACAAGTGAAATCCGAGTATTTGCATCTTTTACTTTGTCGAACCCAAATGTTGCCAAGCGTGAATTGCTCATCAGTTCATGTGTCTCTGATGTGCAGAATTCTTCTAACAGTTTCCAAGCATCACCTCTAAGTATCACCAAAGCACCAAAAGCTGTACAAAGGTGCCCACGCTAGCCCTGAAGTTGACGTGAGACACCACACATTTCCACGCTAATTTCACTCATCTGAGCATTGCTGTGAAAAAGAACGTGTGCCACCTTTTTGGAGTTACTCGCCTTTTGTACATGAGACCCCTGCTCTGGCAAGTCAATCAAGTTTAGGCCTGGAGCATCCTTAAATGGTTGATCAACTGTGGATAGCAAGGTATGGAAGCTTCCTCAACTTTTATATAATTTGGAGGGAAAGAGGGTGCTGTGATAAAAAAAAATCAAGAATCACAAAATGTAATTATCACAAGGCATAAGGGATGGCTATACAGAACAAAATCTGAGGTATCTTTAAGTTCTAGCTATATTACCTTGTAAATGTCTGATTTAGTTTAGTCTCCTAAACCAAACAGGGTCATCGACTTTGGAGAGACTTTGACACTATCGGGTTCTCTGACCGGTGGATCAGCAGGTAAAGCGTTGGCTTCACAGTTCTGAGGTCCCCGGTTCAATCCCGGAGCTGCCTGTGTGGAGTTTGCACGTTCTCCCCGTGCCTGTGGGGGTTTTCTCTGGAGACTCCGCTTTCTTCCCACACCCCAAAAACATGCAACATTAATAGGACACTCTAGATTGCCCCAAGGCGTGATTGTGAGTGTGGGTGTTTGTCTCGATGTGCCCTGCGATTGCCTGGCAACCAGTTCAGGGTGTACCCTGCCTCGTGCCCATTGCCAGCTGTAATAGGCTCCAGCACTTCCCACGACTCTCGTGAGGATAAGCGGCAAAGAAAATGGATGGATTGATGGGCGTTCTGACCTGTTATATTATCTTGGCTGACAAAGAAAAGAATATATAATCTGTTCCCTCAGTTTAGTAATTAACAATTATTTTTTCCCCTCATACATTGGCACCAGGGCTCCCCATAGTATTATACACAAGATAGGTAGTGTAATTTTTTCCTCCACATTCCATCATTCATTTTACAGGCATCTTGTAGTTGACCTATGCATTTTTAATCCGCTAGATAACGCTAATGAGCAGCACTGTGCTTTGCGACACGCTAAAAATATCCGAAAAATAAGATCCGGTGACTAAAAGTAACAAACGAATGTTGCTGTTTACGTTCTTAAAATATTTAAACTTCGAAACATTTATTACATTTCCTTTTGACTGTGAATGTAATTATTGAATAGCCGACAGAGTTTTGTTTTCAATTTCACGATGTGACCATGTGACGATTTTCTCTATTTACCTTAAAGCTGGACATTGGAGAAGCTAACCTAGCAAAAACAAACGCTGATTTTCCTCATTATCCCGGAAACATGGATGTAGAAGGTCGGGATTTTCTGAACACTCCTCCTTTAAAGACTGTCAGGTTTGGTGGTAGCGTTGTGCAGACTTTGGCCAAATATAAACAGGTGAGTAGTAAGATGGAGTTTGTCTTGTGCTCCTTCGGGAAACCATTAAATAAAACGGCGTGGCCTTATTTCCGTATTGTCTTTCATTTTTATATCTGTATCTGTAAGTAATGAGATGTTTCTCTTGTTTGAAGGGAGACTTGACTGACTATGAACTGCTGAACTATCAGCTGGCTGACCCTGACATAAAGGTAAATTGTATTCACTGTTCTACAAGCACTGGAATCACTCATTGTTTTGATGACTGTGTCATAGATTTGTGTATGTCCCCTCTCCTCGTAGGATGCACAGATTATTACATGGCTACAAGAATTTCGGAACTGTGTTGCCCAGCTAACCAAAGAGCACGAGCAACTCATCTACACTATCTTGGTGAGTGTGGTGCAACTGGATTCAGTTAATTTGCGAGGACCAATATAATGACATTATTTCTGTATATAATGGGTCAAGGACTGTATAATTATACTTTTTAATATACCTTATTCTCCAAACTATACGTCGGTCCGGACTACAAGTCACACCACACTTAAAATCCATAAAAAGTAAGAAAAAAACCATGTATAAGTCGCACTGGAGTATAAGTTATATATTTGGGGGAAATTTATTTAATAAAATCCAACACCAAGAACAGACATGTCATTTAAAATTTAAATGACGAACAATTTAAAATGTAAATAGAATAGAGGCAACAACAGGCTGAATGGTATGCTTACGTTACATGACACAACTGAGAACATGCCTGGTATGTTAACATAACATATTGTAGGGATTTGCGAGTTTGGACCCTACGTGTGTTCACGAATCGAGGAAGATCTCACCAATGATTAGAAAAAGTTAACAGCAAATGGATTTATTACAAAGGAATGTGCAGTACAGACGTCCGGGTCTTATCTAGGTATCTGCCGCACACGAGACGTGTGTCTTCTGGCAGGATAGCCAAAGAAGAAGACAAAAGATGCCCAGTAACACAAGGTTTTTATATGTATGGGTCCATGGTAAAAGTGGCTGAAGCCCTGCAGTCTGGTCCTGGGCCGGAATGGTAACTTTCCGCTCCTTATCTGGTGTCGTTCGTCTGCACGGCAACGCCTGGGAGAGGAGGATGGCGCCTGCCGGTTTTCTGCGTACAAAGATCAAGGACAACCACCGGCTCCACAACACATCCTTGTCTGATGAGCAAATGGACAACACTTTATCTGTTGATTAAATGTACAAGGTCATATTTAAGCAAATAATCAAAGTGCAATAAAAGTAAAATAGTCTTCTATATTAAGAGTTATTCCAATAACTATAGCATAAATAACATACTAAGAAGTTTACCAAACCATCTGTCTTTCTCCAACTATCCTGTAACTAAAATCCAATGAAATCTTCATCCTCGGTGTCACTTCTAAGCAAGTCTGCCAACTCCAGACGGAGACGACGTGCCGCTTTCTCTTCTACGTTGCTTACGTCAGACTCATCGTTGTTTGCAGTTACAACTAGCCTATTCCATCTTTTCTGAATCCCGACAGGATGGTTTTGGTTGTCACGGAAGGCCATACTTTGTTAAGCCATCCAATGACTTCCCGGAAAGTTGCATGGCGGATTCACTCATAAGCTGTGCTTTTGCAATGATACAGAGACAGTTTGTCCTAGTGAGGTTGCCGTAGTCCACAGGCTTTGCGTCGAATGCCAATGGTGTTGGAACAAGTATGTAATTATGGAAATGTTTTTGACAAAGGTCGCTCAAAGATAAAATGGACAGCCTTTGTAGAGAGGGAGGGTTGTGCTGTCTATCTACATTCACAGAAGGGGAGTATGGCAAAGCATTCCTCTCTGTTCCCAATAAACATTTTGTCAACTTCGCATAATAAAAAAGATAATCAAACGTAAAAAAGACGTGCCTTTTTCGGCAAGAACCGTTCACCATCGCACCATCTTGATGGCAAATAAATTGAATTACATTCACGATAAGCAGATTGAAGTCTCAACCCCTGCATGAAGCTTCATCTAATGACGTTTGAAGCACCACAAGTCGCATTAATTCTAAGTACTTATGTGGTCATTGGTTAGCAACATCATAATGTTATTTAAAATAATCTGCAGAATATGATTTTCTCTTCAATGGCATTTTTGTTCAGTCCTTCTCAGTTATAAGTTACAAATAAACAGGCCTAGAGCGCCCTCTTACGTTTGGCAGTGTGAAAATAACTGATAAGGAACTCGAAAAATGTATGTATGTAATATTGCGTTAAAAATTTCACATATAAGTCGATCTGGAGAATAAGTCGCACTCCCAGCCAAACTATGAAAAAAAATACTGCGACTTATAGTCCGAAAAATACGCTGAACCTTTTGTTTCTTAAAGTGTATGGAATGTCCTCAGTGCAGCTTTTTTGCTAATGTTATGGAGTTTTTTTAATGCAGAATTCGAATCTGAATTCCGTTATGAAGGAAACATTTTTATTTTTCGATTATTGGCAAAAAATGATCGCACATTGCTGGATTCGCAGAAAAAAAAAAGACTAAAACGAGGCAGAAACAGCCAAGTAGGAACGTGACGTCATAGCCGGTGACAACAATGGCAAGCATTGGAATACATTGTAAGAACGACGATAAATTTTCCGATATTTCGTGCGATGAACACTATTCTGAAGGGCCCTGCAAAGACTGTGAAGAATAAGAGCTTTATAAAGGCATTAAAGGTTATCAGTTTGAGCCAATTAGACAGCATACACATTCGACTGCAGATGAAGTAGCTGGCCATGAAGAAAGTGCCGAGCATGCAGGGAGCAGGATATGCCTCGTGTTGGAAACAAAGGCTGGGAAGCATTTTTGAAGTTCTTGGCTGGTTTAGTTAGTCATAAACTCATAAATAGTAAAGGAGTCACTGAGATTTGATGGGCGCCCTCGCGCACCATCGCACTCTCTGCACAAGCACGAAAAATCACGCGCGTAGAATTTGTTACGAGTAGAAATACATAATTATAAGCGTACATGAAAACCAATCCAGCACTGTGAACCACAGCCTGACTTTTTTTTTTTTCCCCCACATTACGGAAGCCCACGGTCTCCTGCTAGTTTACCTGACTCCGCCCCCCTTTGGCTCTTAAAGGGGTACACTAATAATTACAAACAAAGTCCACCCACGCAGTCTGGGCAACGTAAAGCTGAGACATGCAGCTTGTGTTTTCTCTCGATAATAATGGTTAAAAAAAAAAAGTACTGTTGCTTTAATGAATGTCGGGCTATGTGAATAATGGAAGAAAAAGTGGGGAAACTGGACGGGATTTTTTCTTTTTTGAGTAAAAAAGGTCTGGTCTGAAGCCAAAGTAGAAGGTACAGGATGAGATGGTGTCTAATGTTAAAATCCCACCTTGGTACAGCCTGATTGAGGATGAAAGCACAGACATTACAGTGCACAAAAAGCTAATTCTGTATTTTAAATATAAGACAACATAAGGCAACATAACATTAACCTTAAAATTGTTTGGTCGAATCATTCAGCTTTCAACACGCATTGTTAAAGATATTCTAGGATATAGCAGGTAATGCTTCAGTATCTAACTATAGTAAATATGAGATTGTGATTTACTTTGACTTGATCTAAGTTCGAACATTAGACTAGTCTGTTCATATATCTAAATGCAAACGGTCATTTTCTCCCGGGGTACCGCGCTATCTTGAAGTTGAAAACCTTTCCCCTCTCCATGCTTTAGGAAGATATGGATCATCTACTGGTAGCTTTCATCAATGGATTGACAAAAGATACCGCCGTAAATCACGCTAGATTATAACAATACATCATGATGAAATAAAATGGTTTGATTTTATGAATACTTAGTTTTGAATTTGAATGTCTATTGACCTCATTCAAAATGTCTGTCTCAGTGCAATGTCAAATTATGATTATGGTATTGGGAAACAACTACATACTGGGGCAGGGTTCGCACGTGGCCCTAAAAGTCCCTAAAAACCCCTAAATTTTCGAAGGTGCATTTAGGGGCTCCTAAAAGTCCTTAAAAATCCGCAAAAACCGGTCAAGCCCCTAAAAAGGCCTTAAATTAAAAAAAATCAAAGGGAGGACCTCTTCCGCCAAAATTCTCCCTAAAAAAAAAAAAAAAGTAGTGATCCGTCTGGCGTCAGCCGGAAATTGTCAACGGAAGTCACTGTGTTGACAACCAGTCGCCATCTTGTCGATATTCCATTGTTTGTTTCCATGAGTAGGCATTTCACTTCGTCTTCGTTACGACGTAGCGTAGTTCTTTCATCTATCCAACTTGTATCACGGGGAAGTGCATTTTTCAAGAAGTTTGGGTTGAAAGTAAGGAGTTTGGGAGCTGGGTTCGTCGAGATCCAAAAGATCGGCACATGTTTTACTGCCATCTGTGCAAGCAGAGTTACTAGCTTGAAAAGATGGGCGTCAAAGCGCCGGAGTCGTACCGGAAAAACAGGAGACACGCTGATTTGGCGAAGACTCTCATCTTCCGTTGATATGAATCTGTTTCTAAAATATCAACATAGTGAAGCATCAACTTCAGGCAGTGGTACTAGCAGTGAATGTGCACCTACAGTTGTCCAGCCATCGACTTCAACCAGCCAGAAGTCAGGCTTTATGAATGTAGTTCAATACACGAAGACAAACTCGTTAAAGGCAGAGATCGTGTGGACTTTAAAAGTAATCTGTGGCCATTAAAGTTACAAATCTTGTGAAAATAATTCGAAAGTGTTTGCAGTCATGTTCCCAGACAATGACATTGCTAAAAACTACCACTGTGGGGAAAGGAAGACTTCGTACCTGGCTACATTTGGCATCGCTGCCCACTTTTCATCTCTACTGCCTCAAAGCCAAAAAAGCCAGAATAGAGACTGACATAGCTACGCTTATTGAGAAGGCTGACAGGCTGTGTGAGGACGCAGAAGAAAAGAGGAATCTGAGGTTTATCACCGAGGCCAATGCACTCAGAGGCAGAGCAAAGGACAAGAGAGCCACTTTGGCACCTCTGCAGCAACAAATAGAGGAGGCACTGGATAGGCTCAAGGAGCTTGAGTAGGGGTGCTGAGACAGACATCAGTAGAAGACATTTGTGTATCTAGTTGCAATTGTAGTTAGAATCTACTGTTATTCTGTATACTGTTATGTGAAGACGTTGACAATGGTCATATCAATAAGAACCACCACAAGGGGCGACAGGTGATCACTGTCACAGGTACTGAGGTACTGGAACATTTGATGAACCAAGAACGGTCGATGGCACCATTGGGTGAGTCTTTTTTCCTTACTCTTGATTTTCCACCATGGCCCTAAAGTTTTCGTGTCGGCCCTAATTTTTTTCCGTGTCAGCCCTAAATTTCAGCCCCTAAGAATGCCTCTAAAGAGCCCAATTTTTTTTGGTCAGACTGAGTATGAACTCTGTGGGGTATAACAACTCAGTAAGTTATTTTAAGGTCTTGAGATTCCATCCCTAATCACACCCGCAACTTTATCTGTGGGTATGACTGACCACACCTGTACATTTTTCAAATGTGAGTGACTGGTAAAGGCTTTGATATCCTGAATGTATATACAAAATTTTCGGTCTTGTTTTAAAATTATGTAAAGGCCGGGTATTTAGTAAATAGATATGTGACCACCTGCCCGTTTATTGTACAGCGAGATGGACCTGCCTGCGTTTGTATGAGAAACTATCTGCAGTACAATGTGCGTCTCTAATTTGCGTGTACAAGGCTCGTTTATTATTGCACCAAAACAAACAGAAGATGATAACATAGTCCTAAGTTGGTATATTTTCACAAATAAGGATTTTATGAACCAAATCCGTTTAAAATGTTGCCACATTAATTTGAGAGCAATAGCTGGTGGTATCTTGCTTTACCATAAATATAATTTCGCATGGTAAACTAATGCCATAACCAGACAGTACCAGTCCCACAATAGCAGGGCCACCTGTAGATGTACGAGGCTGCGCCCCTGAAATTAGTTGTTTTTCAGACACAGGAAACTAGGTCAAAGTACACGGATTTTAATGCATATACGTTTATGTTTGGGTAAAAACATCAAAAAGGTTATGCATTTTATGGAACAGTTGAACATATTTTTGTCTAGATAAGATAATCTGCATTGAAATTGGACATTACAAACACTTTAAACATGCTAAAACCACTTCTTGGATTTAAAAGCTGTGATAAGTTGCTAAATGTACTTCATGAAAAAGAAATCTGATTTATGGTGTATGGAATAAATCACCTTAAATTGTAACATAAACATACACCATTGAGTCTTGTAACTTTTTTTTTCTCGTGACCTTATTCCATTGTTTCTTTTTCAGATTGCCCTAATCTTGACTATATTTTCAGAATTTGTTGGCCAATTAAAAAAAAAATATATATATCAAACTACAGGCAGCGAGTGATTACCAGGCTGCACTGCAGATATCAATGTTATGACAATTATCCCTTGCTTTAAAAGAAGATTCATCTTTGTCATGCAGATTTTACCCATCACAGTGAACAGACGCATTTTTTGTGGAACACAGTGGAGCAGACAGTCAAGGATATCTTCACTGTTTGGCTACCAGTGTCCCGCTCAAAGATACCACAGCCGTTTGTCCGGGAGATATTGGTGGATGGTCTAGTAGGGGTCTTGCACCTTGGACCCCGTGGTGGTAGGAAAAGGTTTTAACCATTGGGCCATAGCTGACCTGATGGGTCGTCTTCCTCCGGATTCCGTGCTTTGCCTTCCTTGTATTAGGACGGGGAATAACCCTAACACTGATGGTGTAGTGGTACAAGCGTGTGCTCGATTCCTGCTCAGTCATGGTGTCAGTATCTGCCCTGGATCTGGGTGGCAACCTGTTCAGTGTGTAGTCAACCTTTCGCCTGAAGCTAGCTGAGATAGGCTTGATTAAGAAAAAAATAGGGCTCCTACTTTTCAGAAAAAGAAACCTTTTCAAATCATGCATTTGGCAAGAATGTGTTATACAGAACAGATGGATGGATGCATGCTATGTCACCAAATCACCTAGGCATGCAACGAACATGACTGGAGTGTTATTTAAAGTGGGGGTGACATCCCTATAAACATTCTAAAATAGATATTGTAATGAAAAATACATATAACAAACAGTATTCACTTCAATGTGTATACAAAAAAAAAAAAAAAGTGAGCAGAGAGTGTGTCATCCATGCACAAAGTTGCGCAATTGAGTGTCCCTCGATATCCAAGTGGTCGCCATATTAGTCGCGTCCTCCGTCTTTGACCTCATCGCACTTCCGCCGTTGAAAACGCGCAGTGCCTGCTTTTATGGAAGCCGAACAACAGAAATATTTGGATTTTTCCAACGCCCCTTCTAACACGGAAGCTCTTTTCAAAAAGGAATACACCACACAACTGTGTGAAGTTACTGGGGCAATATTACACTATTGTTTCGAGCCCTCAGGGCAATATTACACTTCTGTTTCTAGCCAAATTCAGATGATATCCGATCACGGCCAAACCACATCCCACTTTCACCAGTCACTCACATTTGAAAAATGTACGGGTGTGGTCAGTCATGCCAGCAGTTATAAAGTTGCGGGTGTGATTAGGGATGGAATCTCAAGACCGTAAAATAACTTACTGAGTTGTTATACCCAAGTATGTAGTTGTTACCCAATACTATAATCATAATTTGACACTGCACAGACTGAGACAGACATTTTTAAAGAGGTTAATAGACATTCAATTTCAAAACTAAATATTCCTATAATGAAAACATTTTATTTCATCATGATGTATTATCTCGTGTAATTTCCGGCACTATCTATTGTCAATCCATTGATAAAAAGCCAGCAGTAGATTATATCAAAGATGCTCACTGCGTCGATCGTGATCGACTGGTCAATTGCGAGGCAGCCTTCGTCGATTGCGGGATGGCGTGCCAAGCAAAAAAAAAAATAGACGTCAACCAATGTTCCCTCTAAACTCCGCACGTGCGCAATTGTGCACTGCTGATCCAGTCTTTTCGCAGAAATTCTGCATTGCGTGAAAAAAAAATCCAATGAAAATTTAAAGTATAACATACAGCTATTCAGTTTGTGGCATTTTGCAATGTGATTCAATGAGTGAGGGATGACTAGTTGTTACATCCAATGGCATAATTCACATGCGTATTGTAAAAAATGAAAAGAAGCCGCCACTGGTTTCTTTTAGGCAGCACATGGAACTTTCTCTAACAAGACCGCTGCTCCGCCATACTCTCTTTTTCGTAGTTTACCTTACACCCCCTCCCCTCGCTCTTAAAGACGTACACTCATAATTACAATTGTTACGGTACTTACGCAGCCCATCAATATGTTTTATAATGACACCGTCCACCACCGCTGCTTGAGTTAGCAACACAGTCTGGGCAATGAAGAGCAAAGACGAGCTAGACACGCTGCTTATGTTTACTTTCGATATTAATGGAGAAAGTTAAAAAAGAAATGCTGTTGTTTCAAGATGCAATGATTGTTGTAACATTAACCTTGAAACGATTTGGGAGCATCATCATCATTCCCCCCACCCCAAAACCCCTCGGTAACTCGCGAGAGGGTGGCTGCTTGAAAAGTAGATCTTGGCGTAAAAAAGTCTGGGCACCCCTGGTCTCTATATTCCTAAAGCATGTTGAGTGGAAAAGCTTTCAACTTCTAGATAATGTGGTTCCCCCTGGAGAAAATGACTGTTTGCATTTAGATATATGGACAGACTAGTCTAACGTTAGAACTTAGATCAAGTTAAAGCCCAAGTGTCATCCCTATAAACATTCAAAAATAGATATTGTAATGAAAAATACATTATTCACTTTAATGTCTATACGAAAAAATAAATGTGAGCGGAGTTGAGCCATCCATGCGCAAAGTTGCAGAAGTGTCTGTCAGAGATGTTCCAAGAAAAACAGCTTAGACAAGCCTGAGGACTGTAGAGAGTGAACTCAAACCAACCAAGATTGTCTTTCTTGCAAGGGACAGATGGAGGACACACTGTGTGAGTGCGCTTCCTCAGACTGCCAAAATGGTAGTCCCGGTCTGTTGTTTTTATTGCATTCTCAGGTCAAAGGGTTACATGGTTATAGAGTGAAAATGCTGACACAGATGGCTACACCAACAGCACATAAACAATAAGGTACATGTTTCTTCAAGGCTGCAAGAGTGTCCTGATAAACCCACAAGAGAAAAAGCATGGCATTGTTTAAAGACATGTTTATGGCATTTGGAGGTATCCTCTTGCGGTAGAAGGGTATTATCTCCTCCCAGTGTTGAGGAGTATCTGCTTAAAATCAAAAGGGAAACATGCTGAGGCCAGGATGGAGACATTGCTTCCCAGTGTTCAGGAGTATCAGCTTGAGGTCGGCAGGAGGGCATCGCCTCCCACGTGTCACTGGGTCACACTTCAAGACACACACGTAGCTCACAAAGAGAACAATTCAGACTAAGACTAACAGAAAGAAACATGATAAAACAATCCTAACACCAATTATAGAAGTAATGATATACTATTATCATGATAACTAACATAGTAATAACTTCCTTGTCATTTCCCCCCTGTTTATCACGATAAAAATAAAACACAACATCAAACATTATCAAAAGCCGTTGCTTGAGTGGGAAGAAAACTACTCAAAAAACCCACCAGGGAAAAAAAAAAAAAAAAAGAGTAGAAACCCTTTCCCAAGCAAGAGCCAAAGTTGAGGCAAAAGACTAAAGTTGTATTTGACTAAATATACGTATAAACAAGGTAAACCTGGAAACATCAAACATTCACAACTGCATTGCTTTTCTGTGAAGTCGTCAAAAAAGGTTTACATAACAGTAGAATCATCATCATTATCAGAGTCCACGTACACTAGTTGATATTCAGACATGGCTACAATAACTTGAGCAGCTACTTTCCTCTCAACAACATCCATGACTTTCGCAGTACAGACTTTGCAAAGGGGTATACCACAAATGATACAAAAACAAGACAATAATAAAATACAAATGATAATCGTGGCTTTAGCAACAGCTATGCTTTTCCAATTTCCAAATGTATTCTGTAGCCATTGCAAAAAGTCGTTTGGTTCGACACCTTCCATACTCTTGAGTTTTCTCCCTATAAGCCCTGAATAGTGTAAGGGTTTCAGTTAATGAACCAAAGACAATGTGTGTAGAGGGATAAAGGTACAACACTCACCAGATTCAATCATACGACAAACGCCTCCTTTTTCCGCCAATATGTCTAATGCCTGCCTATTCAGCAAAGCCACAAGTGAAGTGGCATGCAATTGTGAAGCTGTATGTGTGAACAATGCTTCTGTGAAATTTGTTAACGTTAATTTTATGATTTAGATAATTGATTAGTTCAGTGTGCTTATATGTGGTTTTAGGAAAAATATAACTTATGAAAGCCAGCTGTGTGAATGCTGCTTTCGTTTCAACCAACAATTTATCTTTGTCTGGGACGACATTGGCTGTAATACAAACGTTATGGTGGGTACATTCGACCTTGTCACTTTGATAGATATTTTGCCGTGCCAATTTGACGCTCCCTGATTCCTATGTAGATTTGACCAATAATCACCATCAACGGAAGTGATATAATTCGACCAAGACAACCATTTTTTATCATTTGCATCACGGGCACTCATTAGATAAAACCAATAATCTTGCCAGTGACTCATTTTAGTTACTTCAGTATATTGCTCTTCTAAATCTGCACCCGAATAGTCAGGAACCGCTGAGATCTTGCTGAATCTTGTCTGGCGGGACTGGGATTGGTCCAGCGGGATGGTGATAGAAAGTTCTTGAGAAAGGGAAGTTATATTAATCGTCCCCGTTCTGTCCATCAGCAGCCGTAGGTTTCCCAGGATGGATGTAGACAACAGTGTATGGCTGGGCAACCGATCCGTGTTAGTGCTTTCCTTGCTGCGAGGTTGTGCACCACCTGCCATCAGGCACAGCCCTGCAAAAAGTAAACAGCATATTTGGTTGACAAGACTGCGGTCAGCCTCTGGCCGGTGGTCTGCTTCATCATCCCGAGAGAGGTGTGTTTGCCACGGAAAACCCTCTCTCCAACTGTGGTCTTTCGTCGGTACACTGGTGTGTACGTCGTGAAGATCCTACCCCGAGGGACTGGCGTCACTATGCCCGTCAGCAGGGAATCGGAGGAGCTTGCACTGCGACTGGTGGATCCAGCCGTCACGTCCCTGGACCTTTACAGCCGTAGGTGTCATTGCTATTACCTGGTAGGGGCCGTCCCAGCGTTCACTGTCCCAGCGAGGTCGTCTCAGCACTTTGAGAAAGACTTGGTCTCCCACGCGGACATGATCTGTCTGTGGAGCAGAACACATGGCAAGTCATTGTGTTTATGCATCTCATTACGGTCAAACATGTTTTTCATGTGGACTGGGATCGATGTGCCCGTTGCTTGTGATTCTGACGAGTCCAGGTCTGGAAGTCTATAAGAGCGGCCATATAGAATTTTAATTGGGGATAATGTTTTTCCTTCGGCTGGCACTATCCTCATTGCCGTTGCAACGATTGAAACACAGTCAGGCCATTGTCTTTATGAGTCTAGCTTTGACAGTTCCGTTTGTTCGTTCAACGAGCCCAGCAGATTTCGGATGATACACGCAATGACGCTTTAAGTCGATTTTCAGCAGCTGTCCAACTTTTGTCACGTTATTCACAAAATGTGTGCCATTGTCACTTTGAATCACACTTGGAATGCCAAACATTCGAATAATACGACTACACAGTGCTTTTACAACTGTCTTTGCATCAGCGTGCGCTGTTGGAAACAACTCAACCCATTTGGAGAACACATCAATTATCACCAAACAATATTGCATCCCTAATGCTTTGTTTAACTCAATGTAATCCATATGGATTGTGTGAAATGGTTCTGAAGGTAGAGGAAATGTTCCTCTTTGTGGTCTTAAATACCCTTGTGCATTATTTTTTAAACAGATAACACATTGTTTGCAAAATATTTTTGAAAAGTGTGTAAACCCATGTGTGTGATAATACTGTTGTCAATGCCACCATCTCCCCTGTTGACACATGACTCAACCCATGTGTCAATCTTGCTGCCCATCCAAACAATGATTTTGGCAGCCAGGGTTTTCCATCGGGCAATTTCCTAACCCCGTCCTTGTCAATTTTCACACCTTTGTCCTCCCAATGTGTACGTTCAGTGAGTGGTGCTTTTTTTCTGACGTGAAATCAAAATATCTTGATTTACTGCGTATGTTTTTTGTTACTCCTTTCACCAGTGCTGTGTCAACCATGGGGAATCCCTGGGCATCAGCCTTAGCTGCTTGATCAGCTAGTCTGTACCAATTGTGATTGGGTCATTTCCTGCTAAGTGAGCTTCACATTTACAAATGGCTACTTTGTCCGGTAGTTGTACTGCTTCCAGTAACTGCTGGAGAAGTGCCTTGTGAGCAACCTCTTTACCTGTTGTGGTAATTAGACCATTGTCGACAAAACGCATGAACTGAGCCCCAGCCATATTGGCTCTCAGTTCAGATTGTAACATGTTTCTTGGAAAACATCTTGCAAGCCTGGATCAGTGCAGACAATTCTGTTGCCTGTGCCGAACACACAGTTAAGTGTTGCCTGAAACAAGAGTTTTAGTTTGTGTCGTTATTGCAAATCCCACCCTGTTGCGGCCGTCTTCCCCTTTGCTTGCTTATCCGTCAACATAAACAACCTCTCCAGTCGGGAGGGGAGTCTCCATTAGGTCAGGTCACGGTTTGGTGGAAATTTGGACGTGGCTTCCACAGTCGTGTGGAGTGCCCTCTGCTGGTGCGGGCAAAAGTGTCGCTGAATTCAGTCCCCCACATCTTACAATTGTGATATGTCCCTGTGATAACAATGTCGCGGTACAATGTAAGTGCCGTGCTGGTGAATAAAATGTCATCGTTATTTCCAGAAGAAGGACTGAAACTGCGTGTGGCACTTTCAGTGTTAACTGGTGGAATAAGACTACTTCCGCAGATGCCTCAACAGCCAAAGCAGCGGCCAGCACTGCCTGAACGCACTCTGGAGTGGCTCGTGCTACGGAATCCAATTGTTGCGAATAGTATGCAACTGGTCTCATTTTTTCCTCCGTGTTTCTGCAGCAACACTGAGGTCATGAACCCGTATTTTCAGTCACTGTCTGCTCAAAGGGCCTGTCATAATTTGGGAGTGCTAGCACAGCTGAATCAATGAGTTCTCTTTTGACAAGATGAAAAGCTTTGTCGGCTTCTGGCATCCATGCAATTTTGTCTTGTAATGTCATTGGCTTATCCTAAATTATGTTCAGCAATGGTCGCATGATTTCTGAGTAATTTGCAATCCAGGCGCGGCAATAATTGCAAAGACCCAAAAATGACATCATGTGCTTTTTTGTTACAGGTTTTGGAGACTTGGCGACAGCTTGTCTCTGTTTGTCACTGACAATGCGTCCTCGCTTAGTTAAAATGTGTCCTAGACAATTGCATTTTGTCATTTGAAACTTTGTTTCCTATGTGATACAAATATTGCAGTAATGCTAATGTATCGATTTTGCATTGCTCTTGTGTGTTTGAGGCCACTAAAATGTCATCCACATATACCAAAATTTGTCTCTTGTGTGGGGCATTAAATGAGGCCAAACACCTTGTGATTGCTTCTGAGAAAATTGCTGGGGAGTCACAAAATCCCTGGGATAACCTTGTGTACGTTAATTTCTCACCTTTGAATGTATACGTTAACCAGTATTGGCTGTCAGGGTGGACAGGGATACTCCAAAAGGCATTATTCAGGTCCACCACCGAAAACCACCTGGTTCCCGGTTGTAATGAGTTCAAAAGAGTGTGTGAATTAGTAACATTTGGTGCACGCGATTGTACTGCTTGGTTTACTGCACGCAAATCTTGAATTAATCTCCATTTGTTACTGTGTGCTTTTCGGACTGGAAATATAGGCATATTACAAGGCGAGTCTGGGCACGCGTGTATAATTCCTGCCTTTTTTAATTCGTTAACTACCGGTTGGATGCCTATTTCAGCGTCTTTTTTTCAGCGGGTATTGTCGAATTATCGGACGATGTTTTTCCCTGTATAATTACTGGCGGTGTGTTTGTCATGAGTCCAACATCAGCGGGTCCAGTCCTCCACAGCCCGGATGGGAGATGACAAATGGCATCTTCCTCAACAGGGGTGAGCACATATACTTCGGCTAATCAGCTGTAGTGGACTCGTGCAAACGTATCAAAATTCCAACGAACACTCAATCGGAACCATCCTGATTCTGTTTCTTCAACGCCGTCGAAGTTTTGTGATAGGATCCAAATTTCTTGTGAAATTGTTCCGGTGAAATTGTTTGTTTCCCTCCAGTCACATTGTTTTGACTTCGCAAGTGAAATGTGTGGATGCTACCCGGGAGGGAGCAGTGGTTTCACTTCCGCGGTGAGTCTGACAGTCGCAAAACACCACCTTCCTTTCCAATAAATGTAATTGACCTGCACTTCTTGTTCAGCCAATTTGGTGTATTCTGGATCAGGGCCCGGGGAGTTTTTATACCTAATGGTGACGTAAATTATTTCGGTACTGCATGTCGCCTCCCGGCCAGACCCTCCCGTGAGCTACTTTTAGTAAATTTTCACGTGGCTGTAGAACTGCTTCCACATTCGCCTTTTTATTTCGATCATTGGGACTCTGCAACTCGATAGTATGGGACAAAACTAGGAAACGCAAACGGTTACAATTAATCGGTTACAACCGGTTTTCGATTGTTTAAAACCGAAACCGTAATCGGACTTTCGAAATCGGTTAAAATTTCCAATAATTTCTTCCGGTTCCGGTATTCCACATTGCGCTATTTTTTCCAGTATCATTTCCACTTTTTTCAAGAATGTTAACAAAACATTTTTACAAAAAAAAAAGAACAAAAATGTAACTTACACGAGTGCGTTGTTGAAAGCCGCATTCAACAAGCTTGTTTGTCAATATTGTATACAAACTACCCCATTACCGCGGAGTAAATTAATGATCGATGGTGTAGCGGCGGAGAAAAGGAGTCGGAGGCGGAGTGTCGCACACGGGAACAAAACTTGTTTTATTGGCAGACATCAAAACACTACTCTCATAACGGCGGGAACTCTGTGAACTCGTCACTCCAGAAGAGCAACAACAACAAACAGTCCGTGCGGAACCCCGCACCCCAACTCGAGGTCCCGCGGGTGAATTATGTAAACACCACAATGGTACCGATTTTAAAACCGGTTAATCGTTTTTTTGCTACAGGTGTTCGGTTAAAACCGATTATGAAAGTAAGAGTTTTTTTGCGATCCCAAGACAAAACTAAGGATTGAACTAAACCATGAGCTTCGCGTATGTAAACCTTTTTTTGGCTTGGTTTACCTGTCGCGGGGTCCCATTTTCCTAAAACGGTCACATGAGCGCCCGTATCAACTAGGAAAAGGGTTGGTTTTCCCTGGACTAGTAAAGTTAATTCTGGTTTCATCATGGGTTCAGTCTGATGCATGAAATAATTTTCAAGGTCGAACATGTTTGTGTTCCTAGACATTTTCATCATTGTCGCTATCGGAGGATAGATAGATAGTACAGGACGCTCTGCTTTTTTATTTATTTAATTTTTTGCTCGACATGTTCAGAATTTATTTTATTTTATTTTTTTTCAATTTCACGACTGAATTTCTCTGGCCCTATCAAGAAGGGCCTTACAATAAAACCACTGTTTACATTGGCTATTGTCTTTTCTCTTCTGCCCATCTTTAATAGATAATTTACTGAGAAGTTTATCCAATTCTTCACAGTTGTCTACATTCACAGAAAATCCATACTTTTTTTTGTAAATTTTGTTGTTCCCTTGTAATCAATTTCAGCTAAATGACATTTTTCCTTTACTTCAACATCGGAAAGTGGACGGTTGAAATTTTTGGTCGATTTTGCCGCCATTTCTGACGGTCTTATTTATTATAAGCGTCTAGAGATGGTTGCTCAGTTTTGAGAAAAATTCAAAGTGCCTGACTTCGGCTTAAATACCGAGCTTCTACTCCCAATTCGGAGCGGGTATTACCTGGGTGTTTTTACTCACGACCCTCAGTCAGTTTTAGATTTATCAAACTTTGGACATTCACTCTCACAGACTGATCAATTTCTGTGTCCTGAAACTAAAAGTTTTCTACTTTTCCAAGTGTTGTACAAACACTGACCTTTGAAAAATAGGAAATATAGTAGTCTTTTGACCAGATATTCTGTACTACTCTTGCAAAGTGTTATAAGAAAAAATAGGAAATATAGTAGTCTTTCGACTAGATATTCTACACTATTTTTTCCAAGTGTTATAAAAACACTGACCCGTGAAAAATGGGAAATATACTAGTTTTTCGACTAGATATTCGGTACTATTTTTCCAAGTGTAATGCAAACACTGACATGTGACAATCTCCTTTGGTTGAGACAGAGCTGCTTTTAGGGGTATGTTCAAAGCCCCCACAGTACTTATTGAACACCGTCGAGCCGGGGCGCATTTCTGCCTACCTATTATTTGGAACCCACGAAGCTCTCGTCCTCTGCACCGTGCAATCCATTTTTCACAACTAACCGGGTCTCTTGCAAACTTATGAAGGCGAAATCCATTCTCCCGAGTGTTCAAGCAATGTTCAGTAATGCAATGAGCCTGCATTTTGGCTAACATGAAGGAACAACGAGCTACCTTCCCGGAGGTAAAACTAATGGAAATAAACGAGTCCACTGGGGGGCGCCTCTTTCCTGTACGTCACTTCCTGCTTCTTCTCGAACACAAATCCCTGAGAGGATTTTCATGCCGGGAGTTACAAAAAGCTGTATACATCAAAATTATGTTTTGTGGTGGGGAAAAAAACGCATGGGCCCATATTGGCTGATGTTTTTTTCATTCATAACATACTAAAAATCATCCATTTTATGACAGGTGCCCTTTAAAGTAAATCACAATTGCATACTTAATATAGTTAGATATTAAAACATTACCTGTTATATCCTAGAAATGTTTTCAATGTAACTCAGGGATGCCCAGATTGGAAAATGGTTGGATGGATGGATGTCCCTGTCTGTTTTTCTTGGCGTAAAACTCAATTATTGCTTGCAGAATATCTTTAGTGATGCATGTTGAAAGCTGAATGATGCTTCCAAACAGTTTTAAGGTTAATGTTATGTTGCCTCCTATATTTGAAATACAGAATTAGCTTTTTGTGCACTGTATTGTCTGTGTGTTCATCCTCAATCAGGCTGTGCCAAGGTGGAATTTTAATATTAGACACCATCTCATCCTGTATTTTCTACTTTGGCTTCAGACCAGACCTTTTTTTCTCCAAAAAGAAAAAATCTCATCCAGTTTCACCACTCTTCTTTCTATTGTTCACATCCCCCGACATTCATTAAAGCAAAAGCACTTCTTTTTTTTTTTTTTTTTTTTTTACAATTTTTACAATTATTGAGTGTAAACACAAGCAGAATGTAACTCTCTTTGCTCTATGTTGCCCAGACTGTGTGCGGACGGTGTTTGTAATTATGAGTGTACCCCTTTAAGAGCCAGGGTGGGCGGAGTTAGATAAACTAGCAGGAGATGTGTGCTTCCTGTTTTTAAAAAAAAAAAAAAAAAAAAAAAGGCTGTGGTTCACTATGCTGGATTGGGTTTCATGTGCGCTGAGAATGTCTATGTATTTCTACTCGTAACAAATTTTACGCGCATGATTTTTCGTGCGACCGTGCCGTCAAATCACAGTGTCTGACGTAAATTAATGTCAAGACTATGCAAAATAAGCGACGTCTTTCAAAATCAATTTTTTTCTACTTGTAACAAATTTTACGCACATGATTTTTCATGCTCGACTTTGCAGATTTGCGAGTGCGAGGGCTCATATGCGCTCGTCAAATGTGAGCGACTGCTTTCACTGTTTGTTTCTGCATGATCAGAGGGAGAAAAAAGAAAAAGAAAAACTGCTAATGTTCTGTAACGCTTCCTGTTTGTGCGGTTTTTGCAGAGGCTACCCTGGGTGGGTCGGAGCCAGGCAGTAGCGGAGGCGTACATGGGCTTCCTCACTAACTTGGTGTCAGCACAGACAGTCTTCCTGTGTGCATGCCTCAAAATGATCGTCTCCCACTTTTCGCCCAGTAGGTTTCTACCCTGTTATAGTACCCCCCACATCACTGTCACAATATCAGCAGCCTCTTTTGGGGAATAATGTGTATGCGCTTGGTTTCAGAACGAGTAACCATCTGTGAAGAAGGAGTCGATTTCTCGGATTCAGATGATGAAGATGAAAGTACGTGTCCTTCCTTATACAATGTTCCCGTTCCTTGACCCCCTGCGAATAATCCTGATAATTCTAGTAATGGATAAAACACCCATATTTGGTATTTATACGCTAAAATATACTTCTCAAACACATTTTAAAGACCTTGTTACTCAATATAGTAAAACTTGTAGTAATGAAGTAAAAAATTTTAAATTTGTAGCATGATCAATTTAATACAGTACTGGACAGTAATAAAAAACATGATACAGTATGCACACTGTCTCACAAGCATTCTAAGCATTAATTTACATACTGTACTGAAATAAGTAACTGAAATAAATGTGTACTGACCAATAATGAATAGAAATAAACAAATAATCAAATCTTTTATGTAAAAAAAAAAAAAATAGCGATCCGTCTGGCGTCCAAATCAGCTGGAAATTGTCAACGGAAGTCACCGTGTTGACAACTAGTCGCTATCTTGTCGATATTGCATTGTTTGTTTCCTGAGTAGGCATTTCACTTCGTCTTCGTTACGACGTAGCGTAGTTCTTTCATCGATCCAACTTGTATCACGGGGAAGTGCATTTTTCAAGAAGCTTGGGTTGAAAGTAAGGAGTTTGGGGGCTGGGTTCGTCGAGATCCAAAAGATCGGCACATGTTTTACTGCCGTCTGTGCAAGCAGAGTTACCAGCTTGAAAAGATGGGCGTCAAAGCGCTGGAGTTGCACCGGGAAAAACAGGAGACACGCTGATTTGGCGAAGACTCTCTCATCTTCCGTTGGTATGAATCTGTTTCAAAAATATCAAGATAGTGAAGCATCAACTTCAGGCAGTGGTACTAGCAGTGCATGCGCACTCGGGATCGCAAAAAAACGCTTACTTTCATAACCGGTTTTAACCGAACAGTTGTAGCAAAAAAAAACGGTTTTAAAACCGGTACCATAGTGGTGTTTACATAATTCACCCGCGGGACCTCGAGTTAGGGTGCGGAACTAGTAGTGTTTTGATGTCTGCCAATAAAACAAGTTTTGTTCCCGTGTCCGACACTCCGCCTCCAACTCCTTTTCTCCGGTGCTACACCATCGATCGTTAATTCACTCCGCGGTAATGGGGTAGTTTGTATACAATATTGACAAACAAGCTTGTTGAATGTGGCTTTCAACAACGCACTCGTGTAAGTTAAATTTTAATTTTTTTTGTAAAAATGTTTTAATGTTGACATTCATCTTTCGGACTTTCAGAAAGGGCATGAAAGTATACCGAGCGTTTCCTCGATGCCATGTTTGATTTTTCTTTGATTTAACTGAATGTTCTTTTGAGTCCAACTTTACTCTAACAGCGAAAATTGAAAAAAGTGGAAATTATGTTGAAAAAATAGCACAATGTGGAGTACCGGAACTGGAAGAAATGATTGGAAAATTTAACCGATTTCCAAAGTTCGATTACGGTTTCGGTTTTAAAAAAATGAAAACCGGTTATAACCGGTTATTTGTAACTATTTGCGATCCCTAATGCGCACCTACAGTTGTCCAGCCAGAAGTCAGGTTTTATGAACGGAGTTCAATACACAAAGACGGACCCATTAAAGGCAGAGATCGTGTGGACTTTAAAAGTGATCCACAGCCATTACAGTTACAAATCTTGTGAAAATAATTCGAAAGTGTTTGCAGTCATGTTCCCAGACAGTGACATTGCTAAGAACTACCACTGTGGGGAAAGGAAGACTTCGTACCAAGTCTTTTTTCCTTACTCTTGATTTCTCACGATGGCCCTAAATTTTTTCCGTGTCAGCCCTAAATTTTTTCCGTGTCAGCCCCTAAGATTGCCCCTAAAAAGCCCTTAAATTTTTTTGGTCAGACTGAGTATGAACCCTGTATGAGGTAGCATTGTATTTTGTTCGAGTGTGTCTTTGGTTGCTTTTCTTGACCTTCTTTAGGATCATAGTTTATTGGTAGCTGTCTTCTTTGTTTTTTTCATCGTGATGAAAAGGGTTTTGCAATCTGTGGGCCGGTCCCAAGCCCGGATAAACGCAGAGGTTTGCCTTAGGAAGGGCATCCGTCTTAAAACTTTGCAAAACAAATATGAGCATTCTAGATGAAAGAATCCCATACTGGATTTGTCGTGGCCCGGGCCCGCCCCTGGCACCGTTAACCTGCAGGGCATCGGTGGAAATTAAGCTACTATGGGTCAAAGACAAAGAAGAGGAAGAAAGCGGATTTGCAGAAGAGGAGGAATGCACGGAGCCTACAACTGAGTGTAGGGACTTTGAATGTTGGGACTTTGACGGGAAAAGCTCAGGAGTTGGTTGACATGATGATGACGAGAAAGGCTGCTATATTGTGGATCCAAGAGAACAAGTGGAAAGGTGTTAAGGCTAAAAGTTTAGGAGCAAGGTTTGAATTATTTTACCATGGAGTAGATGGGAAGAGAAATGGAGTAGAGGTTATTTCAAAGGAAGAGCTACGAATTGGAGGTGAAAAGCATATCAGATCAAGTGATGAGGCTGAAACTTGAAATTGATTATCTATAATGTTAATTGGTTTCCGCTTCCCGATCTGGTGACAGCAAAAACTACATAAATGAAAAATAATTAAAAAAAATAAATAAATCCTGCTGAATTTGGACCAAATGTTGTGAATACTCGACGTGGGACGCGCCTGGTGACGACTTCAGTGGACTAAGAATCATCTGTGAAATATTACACCCAAATTGGAACCGTATCATTCACGTTGAAGCAGCGCAGCCTAGTTTAGCCTAGCCTAGCTCGCTAACAACAAGACACGTCAGTAATCAAATATTTGTCGAGGAGGAAAACATCAATCGCTAGTACCTACACGACCTGCAAAACCTACGTATCATATACAATGAGGTCCATGAGCACTAGTAGTGAGGAAGTTGGGGATGTAGAAAGGCCGACTTAAACTTGCTCCTCGGCCCAGACTTACTTTGCTTAGCTGGCTAACAACGATACGCGTTTGTGATCAAACCGTTGCTGTTGAAGAAGCATCAAACATGAGTTAACTGCATAATCTTGAACAACCTACACACCTTGTACAACGAGGACCGGGAGGATGACTCAACCTGCAACTACTGGAGTGAGAGCCATTGGTTTGAATCTCTTTCATCCCCATATCGGCATATCTGCACTATCTGCAGCCCAATGGGGGTACACAATATTGTGCGACCTGTAGGCTGGTCCAAGCCTGGATAATTACAGAGGGTTGCGTCAGGAAGGGCATCCGGCGTAAAACTGTGCCAATCATATATGAGCGTTCATCAAACGAATTCCTAACGGATAGGTCGTGGCACGGGCTAAATACGCCCGCCCCCGGCACTGTTAATCTGCAAGGCATAGGTAGAAATTCAAATAATGTAGGTCGAAGGCAAAAAAGAGGAGGAAAGCGGCTTAGTCGGCAGAAGAAGAAGAGGAATGCACAGACCCTACAGCTGTGTGGAGGGACTTTGAATGTTGGGACCATGACAGGAAAAGGTCATGAGTTAGTTGACATGATGATGAGGAAAATGGTTGATATATTGTGCATCCAAGAGAGCACGTGGAAAGGGAGTAAGGCTAGATGTTTAGGAGCAGGGTTTAAATTATTTCATCATGGAGTAGATCGGAAGAGAAATGGAGTAGGGATCATTTTAAAGGAAGAGCTGGCTAAGAATGTCTTGGAGGTGAAAAGAGTATCAGATCGAGTGATGATGATGAAACTTGAAATTGAGGGTGTTATGTATAATGTGAATCGTGGATATGCCTCACAGGTAGGATATGCCCTAGAGTTGAAAGAGAAATTCTGGAAGGAACTCGATGAAGTAGTTCTGAACATCCCAGACTCAGAAACGGTTGCGATTGGTGCAGATTGTAATGGACATGTTGGTGAAGGAAATGGGGGGACCAAGAAGTGATGGGTAAGTACGGCATCCAGGAAAGGAACTTGGAGGGACAGATAGTGGTGGACTTTACAAAAAGGATGGAAGTGGCAGTAGTGAACACTTTCCAGAAGAGGGAGGAACATTTGGTGACCTACAAGAGCGGAGGTAGAAGCATGCGGGTGGATTATATGTTGTGCAGACGATGTAATCTGAGTGTGGTTACCGATTGTAAGGCAGTGGTGGGGAAAGTGTAGCTCGACAGCATAGGATAGTGGTGTGTAGGATGACTCTGGTAGCGGGTAGGAAGATTAAGAAGACAAAAGGTAGAGGAGAGAATCAGGTGGTGAAAGTTGCAGAAGGAAGAATGTTGTGTGGCTTTTGGGAAAGAGGTGAGACAGGCTCTAAATGGACAGGGAGAGCTCCCAGAAGACTGGAATACTATTGCCAAGGTACTCCAAGAGGCAGACAGGAGAGTACTTGGGGTGTCTTCTGGTTGGAAAGAGGAGGAGACTTGGTGGTGGAACCCCAAAATACATTAATACATACTGACTGTAAGATAGTGGTAGGGGAGAGTGTACCTTAACAGCATAGGATGGTGGTGGGTAGGAAGATTAAGAAGATAAAGGTAGAGCAGAGAACCATGTGGTGGAAGCTGAGAAGAATGTTGTGCGGCCTTTCGGAAAGTGGTGTTGGTAGACTTTTACTTTTGCTCAGTTTGTGGCTTTGAGCAAGCTTGGCTTTCTGATGAGTGACATTTTCACACCCAACTGGATACTGTACTACAAATGTAGCATGTCTTTCCACATGACTCTTTATTTGACAACATCTCAGCAGTGCATGTAGGCAAACCTTCTGCACTGGCAATGAAAGCAAATTATACTGTCTAAGAAATGTTTAATCCTCTGTTCTCCTCAGCTATCTTTGTCTTTTTTCCTTTGTGATCGATGGCCCATCACACACCTAATGGTTCGTTTGGAACAGCCGCCTGCCACGCTGAGCTCAAAGAAAGTCATGTCGCAGGCTATGACAGAAATGTTGAAATTTTACATTTATTCCACACATTGTTAAGGCATTAAATGTTTTTTCCCCTCCCACAGAAAGCATATTAAAACCAAAATACATATTTACCTTCATCTTTTTCCATTTTCCCACATTTTTTAAAAAGCTCTAGGGAGTCACTAGTGCGGCGCTAAAGAGCTACATCTGGCTCAAGAGCTGCCAGTTGCCTCCATCTGCTCTGTTTTTTTTTTTTTAAATTATTATTTTATTATGCCATAGTATTCACTCCTGATATTTTCGGAGAGAAAAATCTACATTATTAATGAGAAATTAGTTATTGTTCATCTTTTACATTTCACTCACTATTTCACACTTCTGGATTGTCTTTTTTTTTAAATGATTTAAACTACACTAAGTTTTCTTCTGTCTGATCAAAGTTTTTACATAGAGTGCATCCTATTTGGGGTTTCGGAGTTTGGGTGGGCCTTTTCACAAGTAGAGTTTTAAGTAGCAGAAAGAAAATTGAAATTGCCCTTGCACAAGGTCCAGATTGAGCATTCTGCAGGTACCAAATGTGAGTAGCTTTACCGGTCGGCATGTGCATTGAAGAGGGCTATCCAACACATGGCAAGCAAATGTTTTTACCATATTATTCATCTTATTTAGTCTTCATTTTAGTGGCTTTCTCCTTTATTCCTCTGCGGTCTGCACTTCTCGTGGGTACAGAAAGTATTCAGATCCCCTTAAATTTTTTAGTTGCATCCATTTGCATATTATATAGCAATCACTAACTTAATTTTTTCCCCTCAATGTACAGCACCCCATTTCAACCGGAAAGAACAAAATTGTTCAATTTTTTGTAGATGTATTTAGAAAGAAACAATGAAATATCACAGCCGTAATTATTCAGATCCTTTGCTGTGGCGCTCATATATTAACTGTAACTCTGGTGCTATCCATTTCCTCTGATCATGAATATAACAGTGACAAATGTAACGGGATGTGAATACTTTCCATGCTTACTATAGAGCTCGTGCACGTGACGTCAAAGTTTGTACGGCGCCATATTGCCTGTCAAACCGAGCTGGTCTGCAGTGCAAGAGTCATTGAACCAGAGACGATTTTTCAAATTGCCCAATACCTCTTGTGCTGTTGGTTGTCACAATAGATGACACAGTTCTTCAAGGATATCATTCTATATTATACTAGCTGAAAAGACCAGAAATGATCGATGGGTTGCCGGTCAAACAAAGCTGCTCAGGAGTCGCTGATCCGGAACAGATTTTTCCCAATGCCCGAGACATATTGTGCTGTTGGCTGTCACAATAGACGAGACATTTCTTCAAAGAGATCATTCTATGAAATACCAGCTGAAAAGACGAGAAATAATCGATGGATTTCAGCAATTATACGAGATGGATGGTGCTCAACGAAATACACACGCCTGTGTAGCCATCATTTCATTTAAGGTAGGAATTATTCTTCTCAATCTTAAATTATCAAGAAGTATTTATAATGCCAAATTGACTCCCTCCGGTTAACTTGTTGGCGCAATATGCTTCTGTGTACGGAGGAGATGACTCCCTGTCCAAAATATTTTTTCCAATCATAGTTAATGAATGCGAGTTAGTGTAAAACCAAGTGTCATTTATTTAAATGTTGGTATTTGTATTGAAAAAAATCAGTCGTCCCTCACTGTGTGGGATTTATTCTTGATTGAGAACAGATCCAGTAACAAAGTATTTGTATGTGTCTAGAGTTTTTTACGCTGTCAAACTCTTGTTTAAATGTCGACGAGTTACTCATCAGATATATGTGGATATCCAATTGTCCAAGACGAGCGGAAACAAATTAAATCAAATTTATTATCGATGAAAACATCAACTTCGGCTTTAAATTTGGACCGTTTATGCCAAGTGTCTCTCATTTTTCCATGCACCTTCGTTTATTATCACCTTCTCAATGTTTAATGGACAAACCGCTGGGTGTCGTGCTATAAGACATATTTTCGTTTCGACTCAATGGATTTAACTTGCAACAATGCTTTGTTTGACCGGCAATAAGGTGATGTCACGTGATTTTATGACGTAGGTGTACGAGCTCTATATATGAACGATACGCACATACACAAGGAAGCATACTTGCAAAACATAGACACCAACTACCAGAGACAAATTCCTTGAGTTTTGTTCACATACTTGGCCAATAAAGCTCTTTCTGAGATGCACATGTGCCAGAGAGACTATTGAAGTTTTTGTGACCATAGAAATTTTATAGTAGGAGGAAATAATGTTCCATACCTTAAGCTTTTTTTTAATTCTTAATTCTCTGCTTGTACTATCAATTGTTCAGATCTCCCCAGAAATTTCAACCAGTGCCATGATGCCTTGCAGCTCATCACCAGATATGTCCCATCGTAAGTCATTTGGTTTTTTTGCCTCTGTGTTTCATTATGCAATATTTACTCAGTCTTTTAGCTCGTGTCATTTGGAAAGCTTAAAGCAATTGTGGTTTGTTTAGTGCCTAATGTTCTACTATTCCTTATTTCAGCACAAGTCACTTTCTGGTGCCCATTTTGCAAGATAGCTTTCCATTTGTTCAAAAGTCTTCCAGAACCCTGGTAAGAAACTGTGAAATATATGACACATAATCTATTCTTATTTCAATTGTTAATATACTCAACAGTAGTAATGACACTAGCATAGCTCAAACATCTTACATTCAGTTCCAAAGCTGAAGACCATTTGGGAAATTTTGGTTTTCTGCAGGAGTGTTATGTTCACAACCTTCTGAGAGTCACCGTTTACATACCAACAATTCGACGAGATGTACTGGAGATCATCATTGGACAGATGCTTAAACTGGATGTAAGTGGTTCTTAAGTGTTTATTTTCTGTTGGTATAAAGCCCCTTTACCACTACACTCTATCTGTCTAGTTTGCCCCAACTACCCGCCTCAATTTGGTTTGGTCAACTTATCTTGAACAGAAGCAGACTGCCTCAAGTCACTACATGAAACTGCTCGAATGTCATGAGTTTGAAGTTTCAGTAAATGAAATAGTCAGAGAAACACGAAAGCCCGCCGCCCACTAAGCAATGCGTTGAACAATATGGTCTTTGGACTGAAATATGGAAGCTGATGTATGACCCAAGCACAGCAAGGATTGCCTCTGCCAAATGGGCAAAAATTACAGCTCATTTATATTTTGGGATGAGTACTATGTGAATTGAGGACTGCAATATGACTTGTCAAACGAGTCAAATTGCTATTGCTGATTTTTCTTTTTGAAATACCTTGTCTGAGAAGCAGGTGTATGGAAGTAAATATGTGCCACCAGTATTTGAAAATGCCAACCGAAAATTTTATGTTGTACAATTCACATTGTTATTTCAAAGTGATCACATTTTCAATAGCTGTATTTCAGTTTAACTTTTCAATGTTGACAAATTCAACCTTCAAAATTCAAATGCAATATTTTAAGTCTCCTGAGATTCAGCTGGTTACAATTCACTGTCTGTATTTCAATTGGCTACAATTAACTGTCTGAAATTCACCGTCTAAATTCAGCGTTCAGTGTTAAGGAGACCTTATGTTTGTGAACGAGAGGGGCGGATGAGGAAGCGTGAACCTCCAGGGAGAAGAGATAGCGAAGGTGGACGACTTCAAATACTTGGGGTCAACAATACAGAGCAATGGAGAGTGTGGTGAGGAAGTAAAAAAACGTGTCCAAGCGGGGTGGAATAGTTGGCGGAAGGTGTCTGGTGTTCTGTGTGACAGAAGAGTATCCGCCTGGATGAAGGGAAACGTTTATAAAACAGTGGTGAGGCCGACCATCATGTACGGATTAGAGACGGTGGCTCTGAAGAAGCAAGAAGAAGCAGAACTTGATGTAGCAGAAATGAAGATGCTGAGGTTCTCGCTTGGTGTGAACAGGTTGCATAGGATTACAAATGAGCTCATTAGAGGGACAACCAATGTTGGATGTTTTGGAGACAAGGTTTGAGAGAGCAGACTTTGATGGTCTGGATATGTTCAGAGGCGAGAGAGTTAGTATATGGGTAGAACGGTCCTGAGGATGGAGCTGCCAGGGAAAAGAGCTAGAGGAAGACCAAAGAAAGGGTGGATGGATGTTGTGAGGGAGGACATGAGGACAGTGGGTGTTAGAGAGGAGGATGCACGAGATAGTCTTAGATAGAAAAAGATGACACACTGTGGTGACCCCTCACGGTACAAGCCGAAAGAAAAAGAAGTGTTAAGGAGACCTGATGTAACCTATAAGGTGCAAATGTTACTGCTGAGTGTAACCATGCGACGTTTGCTGCATTTGTGTTGCTCAGTTGTCGTGGTATGGCATACAGTCTTACTACACTACAAGTGTGTGGAAACGTTTAATCTAAAATGATACCGGTAGTATTATCCTCAAAAAACAAAACATAAGTGAAATCAAAACGCTGAAACGGAAACAGAGAAATGCGTAATTTTTTGAAGGCTGGTTACGATGTTCCATCTTACAACACTATGGAGCACAAGATGGGACTGTTCAAGACAACAAAATGCACAGGGCTCCTATTAATTACATTTACATTCAGTGTAAATGTTATTTCAATTTCATATTTTTTTTAATGCCGGTCTCTTAAAATGTCTCTTCCTACCTGCAATTTGTGATCTTCAGGCCCCTTAAGAGCCCATTGCGGTTTTGCAATCCAAAAATTGAAGGCGTTTCACTTCTATGAATCCATCAGTGCAGCAAACCGCTAATTGGACAGAACTATTACATAAAACTAAGACATACATACATAAAGTATTCCCAACCCTTCACTTTTTGCACATTTTGCTATGTTAAGATGATATAGATTATAGGAGTGTTCCCCAACCTCCTTGGCACTATGGACCAGTTTGGAGTTGGCATGCCTCAGTTGTGTGCTTCTGCTTCCTCCTTTGATGTCCGTGGTGCATGCAGTGTGGGCACGTTGAAAGAGTCGGTGTCAGAGTTGTAGACACCCAGACTAAACTGCAGTTCTGTGGCTCCTTAATGAGAGTAGGCTTTTAACTCTGTCATAAAAATTCTGCCTGTCGAGCAAAACCTATGACTGTATCTGTATCAGCGCGGACTTGGTGCGTGGGAGATACCTGCTGTTGCAATAATTGCTGTGACATGCTTGTTAAATTTAGCAAATGTCTGACATTATTTGTGGAATTTCTACCTTTAATGGAGCCTGTCTGATCAGAGTGAATTATCTACGGGAGTACCTTTTCAAGTCTTGCTGCACAGGCTTGCTGCACAGGGTTCAAATCCTGGACCTGCCTATGTGGAGTTTGCATGTTCTCCCCGTGCCTGCATGGGTTTTGTCCAGGCACTCTGGTACCCCCCCCCCCCCCCCCCACACACACACATCCCAAAAACACATAACATTAATTGGAGACACTAAATTGCCCACAGTTGTGATTGTGAGTGTGGCTGTTTGTCTCGATGTGCCCTGCGATTGGCTGGCAACCAGTTTAGGGTTTACCCTGCCAGTGGACAGCCGGGATAGGCTCCAGCACTCCCGTGACCCTTGTGAGGATAAACTGTGAAGAAAAGGGATGGATGGACATTATGTGACACGGGCTACTACACTATTTGGGCTGATAAAATAATTTGCACTAGTGCTATAATGTTTCAGAACCTTCAACTCACTACCTTTTATTTAGATCAGTGTTCTCTTTATTCACGTAGTAAAAATTAAAATCTTGGCATAAATCTGTTTTGGTGACAGTGTGACTCAAAAGAGAACATTGCCTTTTTAAAAATACAACTTTTTTTACAGCCCATTATTAGAGGTCATTAGCTGATTGAATACCCAATGAGTCTTCAGAATGTTAATGCACAATGATGTCATAGTTGTACATGAAATGTAACCCACTACTTGTTATTGTCACCTGTTTTAGGTGAATGCGTCCCGTGCAGACATTGAAGAGGCTGAAGAGAATGTGCTACGTAGCCAGCGGGCAGGCAGCTCAACTGAAGATGCACTTTTTGATATGGTACAAAATCTGTTTTCTCCCCCATCGTAGACCCTTAGCCCCTTCCTGTTTACAGTGGTCATGGATAGACTGACAGATGATGTTGGACTGGAATCTGTGACACTGTGGTCTGCAGTGAAAGCATGGAGCAGGTGGAACAGGTTGAAAATGGTGTTAAGTGTGTTGTGTGACTGAATCGTCTTTGCTAGGATGCAGGGCAAAGTTTATAAAACTGTGTTGAGGCCGGCCATGATGTACGGGTTTGAGACAGTGGCAATGAAGAGACAACAGGAAGCAGAGCTTGAGGTGGCAGAAATGAAGATGTAGAGGCTCTCTCTAGGACTGAGCAGGTTGGATAGATAGAAAGAGAAAGAGAGAGAGAGAGAGAAAGAGAAATTTTCAGAAGTGATTAAGATGAAGTTGACAGGAAAGGGAGCCAGAGAAAGTCTAAAGAGAAGGTTGATGGATATTGTAAGGGAAGACATGAGGGAAGTTGGTGTTCGAGAGGAGATTACAGGAGGTAGGCTTACATGCAAAAGGTTTCGATGCGGTGGCGTCTTGTAACGGGACTGTATTGTACCATTGCATAGAGAATATAAAATACACACCTTGATAGACTGTGTGATACAGATCCTGTGCATATTCACCAGTTTATGATGGAATATCCTACAACTGACTCCATTTAAGATATGATTTGACATAATTTAATGTAAAGGAAGGCAAATAGTCATGCCATTGTGTGGTGTGTACTGTATCTGTTTATACTGTACTGCACTGTAGCATAATCTAAAGTAGCTTGAAGGAAGAAACCTTCAAATTTTTTGTAAATCACATTCTTCTGTAAAAGTATATGAATACTTTTGCCAAAACCTTGATTTGACCTGTAAATTCTGCTAAAGTTTTAAGTACTCTTGCAAGAGAAATGTGGGAACAATTTTTAAAACTACCTGTTTCAATTATTAGGTTCATTTTCTACTAGTAGAACAAGCAGAAGTGATGCTTTTAAGGTCATCTGGCAGCTACGCCTATAATGTGGTTTCAAAACTTTGCATGGTGATCTTTCCATTGTGGTGAATGACGTGGAACGCATGATATAAATGCGCAACACAACCAGTTCCTCCTTCTGTTTCAGGAATGGTAAGAGGTGGGTATACAGCTTTAGTGTAAGTTCTGCCATCTAACGGTGGAACATTTTAATTTTCCTGTAACTTTTCGTTGATAACAGAGGGACAAAGATTTAGTAAATTGAAATTTGATTTTTTTTTAATCCTCCCAGCACCCCTGCTAATCCATCCTCACATACACAGGGCACTTGGACCAGCAATGTAAATCCAGCCTTAGCAACGTCTATTTTAGTAGAGGGTTTTTTTAGTCCCTTTTATTTTTGTGTGCATCCATTTATGTAAGGATGAGGACCTGCCGACAGGTCAGCCCTGCAGTTTGGAGGTCATGGCCCACCCAGTGGCAGAGAGGCTTGATTCGCTCATGACTGTGTTGTTGGCGTACATCAAGGATGTCTGCTACGTTGACGGTAGTGATTACCTCACTGTTTTATTTTATCAATAGGAGTGATTAGAATACAATTATTATTATTATTGTTATTATTATTATTTTTAATACAAGTATTAAAAATCCTCTTGTCCATCCTTCCAGGTACTCTTCATACAGACAAAACAAAGGAACTGTACAGGGACCTGTTGAGTGTGTTTGACAAGCTCATCTTGCCCACACATGCTTTGTGTCACATCCAGTACATGATCTTTTACCTCTGCAGCTTCAGGCTGGTGAGTCTCCTTCTCAACTTCCAGCATACAATAAAATGTTGACAAATTATGTGACAATTTACTCTCAACCCCTTGATTTGTGCTTCTAGTAAGTTATTTTTTGCTTTCATTGTCTCCATGTCGTCTGATTTAAAAAGCCCACACACTTCTCCCTATTGAGCCTGGTTTATCCATCCATCCATCCATCCATCCATCCATCCATCCATCCATTTTATGTATGACCAACACTTTAAGAGTACAATAAGTCTCTGAATTCTTTTAATTAACATTATGGTGTTGCTAACTAATGATGACAAAAGTACTTCTTACCATTAATGTGACTTCTTTGCTGATGGCTTTGTCGTCTGTTCGATAGGTCATTATATTAAACTTCATGCACCCGTTGAGACTTCCATCAGTTATTCGTGAATGTAGATTGGTTTTAATGTCGCTGTGACCTCCGATAATTAAATAATAATAATAAAACAAATGCTCCCTACGGCCGCGAGAGGGCATTAAGTGTGTAAAAGCGCACACGTCTGGCAGAGTTAGTCACAGGAAATAAACATTCGCAATGTGTTGATGTTCATGTAAAAATTAACTGGCAATCTTGCGTCACCATTCACCACTCCTCAAGAAGTTATCAGTCAACACAACCTTCCCAAAATGGAACTGTCAAAAAAAAAAGTGGACACGGAGTGCAGAGTTTTCCAGGAAAAATGGACTGAGAAGTATTTATTCGCAGAAATACAAAACCAGTGTGCTTGGTATGTAATCAGCAAGTTGCAGTGTTCGGCACCACACTACATTGCAGGCCCGTAACAGAGTTGTCACTCAATATTATGACAGCGTTCAAGATGAAACTCTCACTGTGGGAGTTGCAATTATCCAACGGTGACACAGCACATTTCTCTTGTCTCACAACTGTGCGTACGAAGGCCCCCGACCGTTCCAATAATGATTTTGATAAATATAAAGACGACATAACAGATTTGTTGCGAGAGTTTGAGCAGAGGTTTCAGGTATTCAGTGAACTTGAGAACAAATTTGGCTTTTTTTGCTCACCCTTTACAGTGAAGCCTTCTGATAGGCCAACTGGCACTCAACTCAAGCTTACTGACTTGCAGGGCGATTCCGCTATGAAGAATAAATTTGGGTCTGTGGGATTGGATACATTTTATCAATATCTCATGCTAAGTTACCGCAAATTAACAGCAATGGCTGCAGAGGTTCTATCCATGTTTGGGACGACTTATCTTTGTGAACAATAATAAAACCAAAGCAGCGCTCAAGGTTAACAAATAAATACTTGAATGACATTGTGAAATGTGCTGCTAATCAGGATTTCACACCCAATATCAATGCACTTGTGAAGGCAAAAAGATGCCAAGTTTCAGGATCCAGCAGCAGTAAGTAGACTGCAGGAATGCAGTGAGAGAGAGAGGAAAAAAAGTGTGTTGACACGAAATTTGTTTGCACTCATGAATGTTCTTTTCCTTTCGGCTTGTTCCGTTAGGGGTCGCCGCAGCGTGTCATCTTTTTCCATCTAACTCTATCTCGTGCATCTTCTTCTCTAACACCCACTGTCCTCATGCCCTCCCTCACAACATCCATCAACCTTTTCTTTGGTCTTCCTCTCGCTCTTTTGCCAGCTCCATCCTCAGCACCCTTCTACCAAGAGTCTCACCTGTCCAAACCATTGAAGTGTGCTCTCTCTAACCTTGTCTCCAAAACATCCAACTTTGGCTGTCCCTGTAATGAGCTCATTTCTAATCCTATCCAACATGTTCACACAAGCAAGAACCTAAGGATCTTCATTTCTCCTACCTCCAGTTCTGCTTTCTGTTGTTTCTTCAGTGCCACCGTCTCTAATCCGTACATCATGGCCGGCCTCACGACTGTTTTATAAACTTTGCCCTTCATCCTAGTGGAGATTCTTCTGTCGCATTGAACACCAGACACCTTCTGCCAACTGTTCCATCCTGCTTGGACCCATTTTTTCGCTTCTTTACCACACTTTTCATTGCTCTGTATTGTTGACCCCAAGTATTTAAAGTCATCCACCCTTGCTCTCATCATAGTCCAAGGGGATTCCAGTCTAACCTCATCTGTCAGCCTATCCATTACCATACCGAACAGGAAGGGGCGCAAAACTGATCCGTGATGCAGTCCCACCTTCACCTTAAATTCTTTTCTTATGCCTACGGCACACCTCACCACTGCTGCCCTCATACATGTCCCGTACTATTCTAACATATTTCTCTGCCACACCAGATTTGCGCATGCAGTACCGCAGTTCCTGTCTTGGTACTCTGTCATAGGCTTTCTCTAGGTCTACAAAGACACAATGTAGCTTCTCCTTCTGTACTTTTCGACAAGCATCCTCAAGGAAAATAATGCTTCTCTGGTTCTTTTTCTATGCATGAAACAATACTGTTGCTCGCAGATACTTACTTCTCTCCTGAGTCTAGCCTCCAATACTCTTTCCCATAACTTGATTGTGGGGCTCATCATTTTTATTCCTCTATAGTTTCGACAGGTCTGAACATCGTCTTTGTTCTTAAAAATGGGGACTAGCACATGTTACCGCCATTCTTTTGGCATCTTCTTTTCTGCTAGTATTCTATTGAATAAGTTGGTCAAAAACTCCTCAGTCCCGTCTCCAAATTGCTTCCCAATCTCCACTGGTATGTCATCAGGACCAACTGTCTTTCTTTCCATTTCTTTATTTTTTGTTCAGTGCCTTTCTAACTTCCCCTTTACTAATCATTGCCACATCCTGGTCATTCACGCTTGCATCTTCAACTCTACCTTCTCTCCCATTCTCTTCATTCATTAACTTCTCAAAGTACTCTTTCCATCTACTTAGCACACTCCTGACACCAGTCAGCATATTTTCATCGCTATCCTTAATCACCTTTACTTGCTGCACATCCTTCCCATCTCCCTCCCTCTGTCTGGCCAACCTGTAGAAATCCTTTTCTCCCTATTTCATATCCAACCTGGTGTACATGTCGTCATATGCGTCTTGTTTAGCCTTCGCCACCTCTACCTTTGCCCTACGTCGCATCTCAATGTATTCTTTCCGCCTCTCCTCAGTCCTCTCCATGTCCCACTTCTTCGCTCATCTCTTTTCTTGGATGATTTCCTGTATTTTGGGGTTCCACCACCAAGCCTCCTCTTTCCAACCAGAAGACACCCCAAGTACTCTCCTGTCTGCCTCTTGGAGTACCTTGGCAATAGTATTCCAGTCTTCTGGGAGCTCTTCCTGTCCATTTAGAGCCTGTCTCACCTCTTTCCCAAAAGCCAGTATCCAGTTGGGTGTGAAAATGTCACTCATCAGAAAGCCAAGCTTGCTCAAAGCCACAAACTGAGCAAATGTAAAAGTCTACCAACACCACTTTCCGAAAGGCCGCACAACATTCTTCTCAGCTTCCACCACATGGTTCTCTGCTCTACCTTTATCTTCTTAATCTTCCTACCCACCACCATCCTATGCTGTTAAGCTACACTCTCCCCTACCACTATCTTAAAGTCAGTATGTATTAATGTATTTTGGGGTTCCGCCACCAAGTCTCCTCCTCTTTCCAACCAGAAGACACCCCAAGTACTCTCCTGTCTGCCTCTTGGAGTACCTTGGCAATAGTATTCCAGTCTTCTGGGAGCTCTCCCTGTCCATTTAGAGCCTGTCTCACCTCTTTCCCAAAAGCCACACAACATTCTTCCTTCTGCAACTTTCACCACCTGATTCTCTCCTCTACCTTTTGTCTTCTTAATCTTCCTACCCCTACCCACCTACACTACCAGAGTCATCCTACACACCACTATCCTATGCTGTCGAGCTACACTTTCCCTAGCACTGCCTTACAATCGGTAACCACACTCAGATTACGTCGTCTGCACAAAATGTAGTCCACCTGTGTGCTCCTATCTCCGCTCTTGTAGGTCACTCTATGTTCCTGTCTCTTCTGGAGATAAGTGTTCACCATCTGACCCTCAAAGTTCCTTTGCTGAATGCTGTACTTCCCCATCACTTCTTCATTGCCCCTGTTTCCTTCGCCAACATGTTCATTGAAATCTGCCCCAATCACCCCCCCCCCCCGACTACTTCATGTAGTTCCTTCCAAAATTTATTTTTCAACTCAAGGTCACATCCTACTTGTGGGGCATAACTGCTAATCACATTATAAATAACACTCAATTTGAGCCTGATACTCTTTAAACCTCTAAGACATTCTTAGACACTCTTGCTTTAAAATAACTCAATTTCTCTTCCCATCTACTCCATGGTAAAAGAATTTAAACCCTGCTCCTAAGCGTCTAGCCTTACTCCCTTTCCACTTGCTCTCTTGGATGCACAATTCATCAACTTTTCTCCTAATCATCATGTCACCTAATGCCTGAGCTTTTCCTGTCATGGTCCAAATTTCAAAGTCCCTACACACAGTTGGAGGGTTTGTGCATTCCTCTTCTTCTGCCGACTAAACTTCTTTCCACCTCTTTTTTGTCTTTTACCTACGCCTTGTAGATTAACGGTGCCGGAGGCGGGTGTAGTTAGCCCAGGCCACGACCTATCCGTAATGGAAGTCGTTTGATGAACGCTCATATATGTTTAGCACAGTTTTACGCCGGATGCCCTTCCTGCCGCAACTCTCTGCATTTATCCGGGCTTGGGACCGGCCTACAGGATGCACAGGAATTGTGCCCCCCTTCGAGCTGCAGATTGTCAAAACAAACAATCAAATAAACAAAAGTCTGCACATAAGAAACACAATTCATACACTAGTCTATGTTAAAGTTAAAGTCAGATAAAATAAATCAAGTGTACAAAGTCAAGACATAAAATACACAATTTACATACTACCTAATCTGTGTTAAAGTTAAAAAAAAGTCAAATAAACACAGTCAGCACATAAGGTACACAAATGCTACCTGTGTGAAAATATAATTGATATGACGATTCAAAGGATATGTGGATGTAAGGGATTCTGTAAGGTTGTTAGCGCGCTAGACTAACTTTGGCCGAGCAGCTTCAACGTGAACGATACAGCTCGTATTTGGGTACTAACATTAGACTTGTTCAATTTCCTATCAGTCCTCATGTCCCTCGTACACGTTGTTTAGGTCAAACAAGTTATGAAGTTACTGATGTTCGATGTTTCTTAAACAGTACGGTTTGATCGCAAACGCAACTCATTGTTAGCCACCTAAGGTAAGATGGTCTTGGCCTATAAGCAACTTTAAGTTGACGTTACCACTTGCCCAACTTCCTACTAAGTACTCACGGTCCTCGTTGTAAACGAAACTTAGGTTTTGCAGGTCGTGTAAGTACTCACGATTGATATTTATCTCCTCAGCAAAAATTTTATTACATACGTCACTTGATGTTCCCGAGCTAGGCTAGGCCCAGCAGCTTCAATGCGAACGAATACGGCTCCAATTTGGGTACTAAGATTATACAAATGATGATGATAGTCCACTGAAGTCGTCACCAGGGGCGTCCCACGTCCAGAATAATTACAGCAATCGGTCCAATTTCAGATGGATTTAGTTATTGAATGGTCGTGCCGGTCGGAGCCTACTCAATTTGTTTTCACCAGTTCGGGAACCGGAAACAGACTCCTGCATTCATGAATACAGATAATTAAAAATTAGATTAATCTGGTTTCAAAAAGACAATTAATATTGTGCAGTATATGCTCAGCTTCAGTTGGCCCTTCCTAGTAGTTTGATCTGATGTAAATCTAATCTAATCTTTCCCATGCACTGCTACAGATTTTTATGTTTTTATTTACCGGTATTTTCTTTGTATTTCATTTTTTAAATTTATTTCAAAACAATATGAAAAGGCGAAAATATTTTTCATAGCTCCCACTTGTTTTAGTGTGGTGAGTTGGTTCAGGTGTAAACCTGCATTCACTCAACTGTTAAATTAAGCCAATTGTTCATGTTTATTTTCATGTTTGGCGGTCAATGGCCAAACATGAAATTTTTTTTTTCCCATTGTTTGTGAATAAATGTATTGTGCTTAGAAAAGATTACTAGTCATCCGTGATTATAAAATGTAGGGTAGGCTACAAATGATGGCTGAATGATAAAGCATAGCACTGAAAAACAAAGCTAAATATTTAAAGTTGACATTCTTTTACTGATCCGGCCCACTTGAGAACAGAAAGTCTGGATCCGGCCCCAGAGCCAAATTGAGTTTGACATGCCTGATTTATTCCATATTGACAGACGGAGCAAATGAATGGTCTTCTCTTAGATGGAAGGTCGTACATATATACATTTTGTGACATTTTTGTTTGTTGGTGTGGTATGGGATTTTTCAATTTTAAAATCTCTCTCGGGTCTATAAGTGTTAGAAATCACTCCTCTTTTCAAGTCAGGTCTTCTAAGCAGTCAGGTCTAACCAACATTATATCATGACAGAAATAATGGGTGCTAACCTACTGTAATTAAATTACTTCTATTGCAATTAAATTACTCCACACATAAAACATTTGAGCATGATCTGGCTCAACGCCTGCATGTTCGCTTACAACCGTTAGTGCTCATACTAGTTTGCTAGGCTGCATAACGTTTTGTTGGATGCTTGTCGGTGGTATTGTATTAAAAGCATGTGAACATGCATTAATCAAGCCTTAAACAAACAACCTCTCCCAAGCACTGGTGACCACGCAGCAGATCCTTGTCATCGCTATGGTAACTAGTGTATCCGGTCACATCTGAGTTGACAAGATAAAGCCCAGTGATCATAAAGACGAGATGTGGTGGTTTCAGAATACAATGTTTTATTGCAGTAGTCTGACATCGTACAATCATGAAAGACCAAATTTGTCTCGTAGTCTCAGCCGCACATTACGCATTGTTTACCTTGGAAGTTTTGCCTGTCCCGAACCACAGTTTTTTTCATTTTTTTAATAAAGATAAAGATTCAGATATTTACAGTACTATGTCAAATTACACTACACTGCAGTGTGATAGCTGGCCATTTATTTGAACAAAGTCAGACACTTTTGTTTGACACAAGCATGTCATTGAGCATGTTCTTTTTTAGCGGTTTTGGGATCGAAAGTGGGAAGCCAAAATTTACAACTTTGAGGGATTCTGTTAGTCCCTGTTCCAATTGCTACTCAATTCATATGCACAACACTAATTGTTTGTCTTTGGTTGATTGTAGTATGGACACAATCTCTTGCCCTCCATTTTGACCTACTTAACTGTTTTAGTAAATTGTTGCTTGCATGACGTCTGTGAGTTTTTTTTAAAGCCCCATATGTATGTTGTAGGTGTAATGTGTTCATTTATTATTGTGTTGTTAAGGCCCTAGCTGAAGCTTTCCTCGAGCACTTGTGGAAAATTCTTCAGAATCCATCTCAACCAGCCGTCGTCCGGCAGGCTGCTGCTGGGTACATTGGAAGCTTTCTTGCCAGAGCCAAGTTCATCCCTGTGGTGTGAGTTCATTCAAAATGTGAACACAGTTCTCTTTCATTTTCTGAGCCGCTCATCTTCACAAGGGTTGCTGGAGTGCTGGAGCCTATCCCAGCTATCTATGGGCAGGTGGCACGGTATGCCGGGAATTGGTTGCCAGTCAATCGCAGGGCACATAAAGAGAGACAGTCGCACTCACAATCACACGTTGGGGCAAGTGTCCAATTAATGTTGCATGTTTTTTGGATGTGGGAGGAAACCGGAGTGCCTGGAAAAAACCCACACGGGCATGGGGAGAACATGCAAAAGGCACGCATTTGAACCCCGTTCCTCAGAACTGTGAGGTAGACGCTTTAACCAGTCATGCAGATAGAGTTCAAGTTAACAATTTCCTCTTGTTCCAAGGACATGTTACTGTTGTAATTGCTCATGTACTTTCCCTCCTGCAGCACAGTCCGGGCGTGTCTGGACCTGCTCATCTCGTGCATCCACCGCTATATTGACAGCCAAGACAGCAAAGGCAGGCAGTCCTGCTGTGACATTAGCCTCCATGGACCGTTCTACACCGCCTGCCAGGCTGTCTTTTACACGCTGATCTTCAGACATGGAGCCATTCTGGCAGCCAACATGAAGACAGGTGCACATCTCCCCACTCTCTTATTGATCATGATTATTGTATTTGCTATGAAAAAAACTGTCAGGTGCATTTATTCATTCAACTGGGTAGGTTTTAGGGTTGAGCATTGAGAATTGAGAACCGAATGGAAACTGGAATTGACATTCTAGTTTCTGACAGAATTGTTCAAATAAAATAAATTTGGTTCCCAGTTTGGATGGCTACTGATCCCGAAGATGAAAGTGGTAAAACCAATGACGAAGTGGCAATATTCAGTGATGAAGAACGCGCAGAAAGTCGTACTTGTGCCCAATAGCAACGGTGAATAAAAGCGTCTTAATATACCCCTCAGCACATCAGTGGAACACTTGGATTAAGATTATGTTGTGCGAAGGAAGCTTTCTCTGATGCCAACAATACAAACTAATATTTTAGGCATTTTTATAAGGTTGACGATAGCATTGAAATCAGTAAACTGATGCGACCGGATAGCCATATGTAAAGGCTAGAGTTAGAACCGTACTCTAAAAACGCTACAACATCTGCCACGAATCCTTAGATGCTGTTAATTTTCAGGGCTGTTAACCGGATTCCGTGAGGCTATGAAATGGTGACCTATTTTTTGTATTTTATATTACTTTTTCAATTATTTAAATAGACTATTCAATAGGTCATGTAATATGTACTCCATTTTGACAATGTGACGTTAAATCCACTCTCATTTAATAGTGTTTTGATATTTTTTTATCGCTAATTATGAATTTTCAGGAGCCTGCCATTTTCGCGAGTCACATGATTTACATGCGCGGATGTGACGTGTAAGGCTCGATTACATTACGGCCAGCGCTGATTTCTCGGATTTATCCTTATCTGATGACGAAATAGCAGTATGGGTTAATCGGGAAGTCGTAGGAATACTTCCATACAGATTTGAACCTGTGGCTTTAAATAATGTTGAATATTTGGATCATTCTTCGGGCAGAATGACGCCGGACCACTCTGAGGCCTGCGCGTGGGACGTAAGTGCGGAAACAAAGGCCCCCGGAGCTCCGGGCCGGCAGCCGCGGATGGTTTTTCAGACGGCAATGACAAGGAGTCTGACGAGAGCAAGCTCTGGCAGCGGGCTGCGAGCTGAGCTCCGGCATCCAACGGAGGTCGCGAGCCGTGCTTCGGCGTCCGACGGAGGTCGCGAGCCGTGCTTCGGCGTCCGACGGAGGTCGCGAGCCGAGCTTCGGCGTCCGACGGAGGTCGCGAGCCGAGCTTCGCCGTCCGACGGAGGTCGCGAGCCGAGCTTCGCCGTCCGACGGAGGTCGCGAGCCGAGCTTCGCCGTCCGACGGAGGTCGCGAGCCGAGCTTCGCCGTCCGACGGAGGTCGCGAGCCGAGCTTCGCCGTCCGACGGAGGTCGCGAGCTGAGCTTCGGCGTCTGGCGAAAGCACTGAAGAAACAACAGGAAGCAGAATTGGAGGTGGCCGAAATGAAGATGCTGAGGTTCTTGCTTGGAGTGAGCAGGTTGGATAGGATTAGAAATGAGCTCATTAGAGGTACAGCCAAAGTTGGATGCTTTGGAGACAAGGTTAGAGAGAGCAGACTTCGATGGTTTGGACATGTCCAGAGGCAAGAGTGAGTATATTGGTAGAAGGGTGCTGAGGATGGAGCTGCCAGGCAAATAAGCGAGAGGAAGACCAAAGAGAAGGTTGATAGATGTTGTGAGGGAAGATATGAAGGCGGTGGGTGTTAGAGAAGAAGATGCATGAGATAGGCTTAGATGGAAAAAGATGACACGCTGTGGCGACCTCTAATGGGACAAGCCGAAAGGAAAAGTAGAAGAACTAGCTTAATTAGTGATTGTTATTTGCATCAAGACATACTTGGCTGTGTGCCTTTTGATTGTTTCTTTTTGGAGTCGCAAAGTACCACACTGGAACATATAAGGGGACTGAATGGGCTCATGAAAATATTTGGTTGCTGAGGTTTGTAGCCCATGGGAATCACAAAAATTAAACCACTTTTGCCATATTGTCTCTATTTTTATAATCTGTGCTGCAGGTTTAGCTGCTGGCTTCAGTGTCAATGTCAGACTTGAGATACTTGAAATACTACGGCACATAAACACTATTTTTTTTGTCTAAATGTCAACGAGTAGTGTGCTCTTGCTTTCATGGTAATGACAACTTTCCCAACATGGTGGCCACCTAGGCACGACAGTCAACGAGGCCGGCTTATCTAGTGTTAATACCAATGCCTGCGAAGCCCAATAGACAATGTTTTTTGAGTTTACGTGACTTTAACATCACTTGCACTTGTATTGAATAGACACAAACAGTACAATAATTGATCAATAAATGATGGCATGGTCGAGCAGAAGTAAAGCGTTGGCTGGCTTCATCGTTCTGAGGTCCAGGGTTCAATCCTGGCCCCGCTTGTGTGTAGTTTGCATGTTCTCCCCGTGCCTGCGTGGGTTTTTCTTCAGGCACTCCGGTTTCCTACCACATCCCAAAAACATGCAACATTAATTGGACACTAAAGCCTTTCATCAAGCATTAAAAGCAAAACAAGAGAGCAAATATGAGATAACTTTATGTACAATTAATCCACCAATGGTGACAGTGTAGCTGAAATCTTTATCTTTGAGAAAAACATGGTGTTGTTATTTTTCCTTCTGCTTCAAAATTCCCCTGTACAAGCACATAAACCCATCAACACAATGCAATATTTGCATGCTTTAAAATTGTAAGCTGCCCACACTCTGGGCCTGTCTTGATAATGTGTGTCTGTGTGTGTCAGGTTTAGAGTACCTCCAAAGCTTAAATCTGGAGAGGGTGGTCATGTGTCAGATGAACCCACTAAAAGTGTGTCTCCCAGCAGTCACAAATATGTTTGCAGCCATCACCAGGTAGCTGGAATCCCGCTCACCACACATGTCAGATCTTACAGCACTAGTTTACAACACTCTCAAACTAACATGACAAATTTCTTGTGCGTGTCAGAGCAGAGATTTTTTTCAGTCTTGGTGGATTTATTGTTTCAGGAAATATCAGGTAGTGTTCTGCTACACCATCATAGAGAGGAACAACCGCCACATGCTGCCTGTGGTGCGCAGCTGTGCAGGAGGTGACAGTGTCAACACCAACACCAACCCCTTGGACAGCTTCTTTCCATATGACCCCTACCTACTGAAAAGGTACCCACATCTGCACATCTCAGTATTTTATTTTCTATTTCATGTATGTTTCAGGCATTCCCAAACCTTTTCAGCAAAAAAACCAAATAATGTGGATTCTCCACAGACTGAATACATATGCAGCACCGATTATTTAAAAAATGAAAAATAAATTGCATCTGGTTTCATATAGTACACACGGAAACCGAAAGCACTGTATCCAACAGTTCATTACAGATACAAGTATTGTTGGTCCCCTGGTTGATGTAGCTTTCACCAATTAGAAACATCCCTTATAGCAGTGGTTTTCAAACTACACCAGTTTATAATTTTCAGCGCAACCGCCCCCAGCTGAAAAAAATTCAAGTATTTGTGTTTCTTTCGGCTTGTCCCTTTCGGGGTCGCCACAGCGTACCATCTCAGATGAACGCATATATATGTTTGGCACAATTTTTACACCGGATGCCCTTCCTGACGCAACCCTTCTCAGGGAGTGGAGACCCCAGTGAGATATGAACCCACAACCCCTGGTTTACCAAACCAGTGCTCTAACCACTGAGCTACAGGTCCTCAAGTATGGGAGCACAGAAAATTAATCTCCAAAAAAGAACATGCCCAAAAACGTTTGAAAACATCTGCATTATAGTATGTCTTAAAAATTGTAATTTTCCACAAATTAAGTTGTAACTTGAATTTCAAAATTCCCACACAAATGAAAACACAGAGACCAACAGTCACTCTCTCTACAGATGTGCCTTACTGTATTTGATTTAATACATTTTTTAGAAAAAAATCAGTTTGACAATCACAACGATAGAGGCAATTTCAGTCTGTGGAACATTTATAGACAACCTGCTCATTTTGATGAAGTGTTGATCTTAGCATTTAAAACTGATTTACATTTCAAAATTCAAGTGAGATCCCAGGAACAAAAATGAACTGTTCCTCTGCAACTTCCTTGTTCACCTAGACTGGAGCAATTATTTTATGTGCAGATCTGGTCAACTCATCAAGCCCCTCTATCAAGTGTGGGAGGAGCCAGAAGACTCAGAACTTCTTACTCCAAAAACAGCCCATCAGGTATGATGACGAGAGAATGAGAACAAGATGCTCCTGAAGGGTAACAAATAGGGGAAAAAATGCTGTTTTGTCAGGGCTTGAAAGAGGATGACGATGACTTCCTGAGTGGGGAGATGACCCAAGGTGACGGAATCATTGGAATGACACCCAGCTCCTTGGATTCAAACCCAAATATTGGCTCACCCCCTGTCTCCTTCCAGAGACATTGCTAGTGCCATGTTATGGATTGTGACACTTGCCTGGACCACCCTTAGTCCACTGACTTTGCAATGATGCACACTGAGTTCATAATGTCATGAAAACTCCCTTTGCTGCAACTTCACCCGAAACATGAAAATGGTGTGGCGTGGGAGTTAAATAATCACAGTCACCGGACTGTGGTTTTTGCTCTTCAGATTTCTTTCATGATAACGGGACAATCAAAAAAAATTCTGAATTGAAAGTGTTAAAATTAGAGCCAAATCTATATTATTGTTAGTGTTTGACGTTTTCATTGAACTCTCCAGGTGGTTTTAGCAGTTCAATGGATCATGTTCAAGGTATGTTAAGTCTCTTGTGAGCCTTTTCATTGTTGGTTGAGATATAAAGATTCACATTGTCTTCAATTATTTTGTGGCAGGGAGAAACTGTTTGTAATAGTTTTTTAACTCTGTATTCTCTTCACCAGTACATCACAAATCCATTGCTTGTAAAGAACCAAAGACATTGGATAACAGAAACACAACAAAGCCAACGGCCTTGGCTGACAGGCTGAAACCCAATGCTGTTTCAGCTCTTCAATTATTCCTTTGAATTTGTATAATGATACTGTCCAGATATCATTTGTTCCTTTATTAAAAAAACTGTAACAGAAAGAATGAGGCCACAACACCTCATTCTGTCTGGTTGAATGACAGAACGTGACAATATGTTTATACAGTAAGTGCATTGTTCATAGAAATGTACAGAACCATAACGGGTGGTGGTTTAGACTCTTGACTACCAACAACACAAGAGAATACAACAGGAATTACAAGAGTGCACCTCACAGCATGCAATCGTAGTGACTGAACAATGTTCACGTTGGTGGTGTTCCAATGCTAAATCCTGCTCTGCTTCAATTCACATTAGGAGAAATAAGTAAAGCAATGGAGGGCTGAGGATCACTTACTACTTTTTCTTAGCAGTTCATAACATCTATGACAGAAGAAGCAGATAGAGGGGAGTTCTTACAGAGACTCGTGGAATTAGATTGTCCTTTTACATGCAGTTTGATTTTGTGTGTGTGCACGTATTGAAAGGGTAAAAAAATGTTCATGGAGAACTATTTTGTCTGCACAAACTGACACAACTGAAGTTAAAATAACAGCAGAACTGTTCTCATTGAGATGTCTGTCAAGGTCCATAGAAGGGGAAATATGTCACGTCTTAAGTGAGTCCATCTGCAGAAGCCACACTGGAAAGTGAGGATGCCTGATTGGATGCATACTTGCAAGCTTTGGCATTAATGTGTTCAATAGTGCAAAGCGGGATCAGGAAGTGGCGATAGGGTGTCTGGACTATCTGTAGCTGGTGACGATCTGTTACTCCTGACACATGCAACACAAACCGCAGTGGTAAATTAACAGAATGGGACTGTGGACAGCTGACCATGCGACTGATTGTCTTACCCAAGTTCTCCTCCAAACAGACTGGGTGTTGTTAATACTTTGTGGACATTCTGGGGACCGAACACAGGTACAATTGTTAGGTAACATCAAGGACTCTACTGCATTTGTTGAATATTGAGGCCCCAAGGTGACTTTGTATGAATATTTTATATTCACACTTTAGCGACCGTGCACAGCACTGCACAAGAGGCAGGATTCAGTTTATGGAATGTGTGTCAATGTTTAATCGGTGCAACTGTGTTGAAGTGTTCAATCTTTCACTAGGAGCTGTGGATCTGAATTAAGTCTTATTCTGAAATGGTGTGACGGATGGTGTTGGCTCTTTTGTACCCGAGTGGTTTTCATCATCTGGGTAGGTTTGTTCTATTTCTTCTGTCATCGTTTTGGTACACTTGGAGTGAGGGCTGACATCTGGAGATACTTCCTCCTCCGTCACTGGTCACAGGTTAATAGAAAAGGAAAAAAGTTTAATTTTAGATATGGAAAGGAAGACAAGAATGTAAAGGTTGCAGGAGCATGGAGAACATGTCTTTTTATTTTCCGAATTATGAGTGTTAACTAGAGCCTATCCCACTTAACTCTGGGAGAGAGGCAGCATATACACTCAACTAGTCATCAGCCAATTGCAGGGCACATAGAAACATGGAGTCAGCTGAAGCTGCTCGGAGCCTAAATTTATCCATGTCCTTACACTATCATACTTGTAAAGGAATAGGGGAAATGAAGGAAGGCATAATAATTGTGGTGTCCCACATTCCTGAATTTTGGGCCAATAGAAAAATGATATACTGAGGTGTTTCTGCTGGACACTTTCACAGCTCTTGTTCAGCCTGAAGTACATCGTGAAGTGCTCTTCCTGGAACTACAAAACTGATGAACGAGTTTACATTCTGAGATCTTATCTTGAAATTAATGACATTAGTGACATTTCAACTTTTTTGGCTGCTGCATCAACTCTTCCTCAAAATAAGCAAACTTCCCTCTCGGCTGTTAAGTCACCACTATATTGTGATACCTTGGTCGTCAGTAGGAAGCTTGCAAACACCCTGCACCAGCTCTTTGGCCTCCACAGCCAGCTGCAAAGCGGGATCAGGAAGTGGCGATAGGGTATCTGGACTATCTGTAGCTGGTGACGATCTGTTACTCCTGACACATGCAACACAAACCGCAGTGGTAAATTAACAGAATGGGACTGTGGACAGCTGACCATGCGACTGATTGTCTTACCCAAGTTCTCCTCCAAACAGACTGGGTGTTGTTAATACTTTGTGGACATTCTGGGGACCGAACACAGGTACAATTGTTAGGTAACATCAAGGACTCTACTGCATTTGTTGAAGATTGAGGCCCCAAGGTGACTTTGTATGAATATTTTATATTCACACTTTAGCGACCGTGCACGGCACTGCACAAGAGGCAGGATTCAGTTTATGGAATGTGTGTCAATGTTTAATCGGTGCAACTGTTTTGCGCTATCCAATGAACATGACCTGTAATTTCTGATATATGAAATTGATGTCACTTCCAAGAACATAAGAGTATTCCACATACAGTCTCTACAGGTGCTACTATGTAATTCCCCTGCTACTTATACAAAACCCAGCCCAACAAGTCATGAAAACGCTCCCACAAAGGATCAAGTCAAACATGAGGTAATCAGTAACATGTTTATCCCCAGGAAAATAAGACAAATACACATTTAAAGGCATCATATCAGCAAAGTGCACCCCAAAAGAGAAAAGACTTAGTACAGTAAAAAAAAAGTCTTTTACAGTGTCATAAATACTCATTCTGAAAACAATTATCTAGATATAGAAACTACTCTGAAACCAATAATCTAGATCCTTTGTGTGGACATAGTCTGAAGGAGCCTATTCACCGGCCTAACAAATCTACTTAATCTGGTGCAGATCCCCCCCCCCCCCCAACGGACCCACAACCACCGCTGTCTGTGTCCCCAACCCTAACCCTGCACTGTATTGAGGAGAGGATGACCGCCGCCATGTATTGTGAGATTTTGGGGAACAACCTCTTTCCCTCAGTCAGCGCATTGAAGATGGGTCGTGGCTGGGTCTTTCAACATGACAATAACCCGAACCACACAGCCAGGAAAACCAAGGAGTGGCTCCAGAAAAAGCATGGCCTAGCCAGTCTCCAGACCTAAACCCAATAGAAAATCTTTGGAGGGAGCTGAAACTCCGTGTTTCTCAGCGACAGCCCAGAAACCTGTCTGATCTAGAGAAGATCTGTGTGGAGGAGTGGGCCAAAATCCCTCCTGCAGTGTGTGCAAACCTGGTGAACAACTACATGAAACATTTGACCTCTGTAATTGCAAACAAAGGCTACTGTGCCAAATATTGACATTGTTTTTCTCAGGTGTGCAAATACTTATTTGCAGCTGTATCACACAAATAAATAAAAAAAAATCATACATTGTGATTTCTGGATTTTTATTTTTAGATTATCTCTCTTACAGTGGACATGCACCTACGATGAAAATTTCAGACCCATCCATGATTTCTAAGTGGGAGAACCTGCGATCTAGAAGGGTGTTCAAATACTCATTTTCTTCACTTTATAAATAAATTCTATATACATAATTCCCAATCATGAAATCAGAAACAAACATCTACATTAAGTCATCAAATATGATATCAGTGACATTCTCACACTTTAATTAAAACTGCATTTCATAATTCAATTTAGCAAGTGCGAGTGCAGTCAAATGGTACAAAAGCAGTGAAAATACATTTTAGAACATTGCATTGTGTCCTGGGGCAGATCTATGTGCTGGCTGTTGACACCCCGACCGATTAGTGCACTAACCGTAACCTAGTTCTGCCACCCTGCAAATGCCCGTAATGTAGTATTTTTCCAGGATAAAAATGTTTTGATCAGAACCCCCATCCACCACCACCCAAAAACTCTGTGCCCCTGCATATGTAAGGTTAGCCGACATTTGGCTCATGTCTCAATTAGCGGCTCTTAAACTTGTTGCAAGTACTGAAGGCTGCAAGTTTTGTACGTGCACTCACCAAACACACATTAGACAAATCATTCTGTTTTTTAATTCAAAACATGCCATAGTTATACCTGCATATTTGATTGGTGCAATAAAATGAGTTCAGAAATGTGCAGCTTCACCTTGGCAGGTGCAACTTGCAACGCTAGTAACCCATACATATCAAGAAAGTACAACAAATAAGATCAGAAATTATGATGTGTCTAGTCATGGGAAATCCCCAAGGGAAAAAGTATTGACACACAAAGTGGTAATTATTTAATACTTTGTACAAAAGCCTTTTTTGGGAATGAAGAGTCAAGACAATAAAAAAAAAAAATCATACATTGTGATTTCTGGATTTTTCTTTTTAGATTATCTCTCACAGTGGACATGCACCTACGATGAAAATCCATGATTTCTAAGTGGGAGAACTTGAAATATAGCAGGGTGTTCAAATACTTATTTTCTTCACTTTAGCTCAGCGCTGTGAACAAAAGACTCTGCTTCCTGATGAAGCTCCTCCCATGATGGCAATGGCAAGTAATTAACAGGCATGATCATATTTGGGTGGACTGTCTTAATCCAGCCTGTACCAGGATGCCGAATACTGTTGGTGTGCAATTCGTCATTTTTACAACCACATACACTGCGTTTTCTCACCGATTGCCTAGTTTTTTTTCCCCTCTTTCACATTTGTTAGCCAACAGGATCCAATCACCCACTTCAACCGAGAAACCCTTCATCTTTCTGTTGTAAACTCTGGCTTGTTTAGCTTGTTGGTAATGTATGCCTGCGTGAGAGTTGTTGCCTCACACAAATCTTTCTCCAGGGACTGTACATGGAGTACTCTTATGTTCTTGGAAGTATCATCAACTTCATACTATATAGGAAATTACAGGTAATGTTCATCATACAGCGCAAATAAGTCAGGTTGAATGTCATGGTGTGATGATGTTGCGCGATATTATGAAGAGGACGTGGAACCGCAACAAAATCACACTGTTACACAAGCACAAAAGAGTTGGACCCAGAACTTAAGAATTTTGCGGCAGACATGCTCACAACTATTCCACTGTACTGGTTGTTTTTTGTGATCTAATACAGTGGTACCTTAACATACAGAATTAATTCAATTTATAATGTGAATTTTTTTACGTGTAACTAGCCTTATCTGTTCCAAGCCACCCGACCCCCACAAAAATTAAGCATTCAAAGTATATAATGTAAAGAATAGTAAAAAATTGTTAATTTGCCTTTGGTGGTGGGCGACTATGTGAAGTGTGACACAAAAAAGGCGTCGTGGGGGACGGAGGAGCAAGCAAACATTTGACAACTGAGAGAAAACAAACGAACGACTGTACACACACACACACATACAATTTAACGCCACTATAGTTTCTTTGTGCCCATAGAGAAGAAAGATGAAGAAACTTGCAATAAACAAAAGAAAAACTCAAGAAAAAGTTGTACTTTACTAATGTGTGCTTGTGTGTGACAGTGTGTAAAAGCGCTAGCGTATGATTCATTGACACTCGAGTGTCCAAGGAAAACGAAAAGCATCATGTGTAAAGATTCACTTCCCTCCTAGCCAATGGGATGCCAGGACTATGATATGGCAATAGCCAATGAGAGAGGGGTGCGATAGAGCCGCTTTCAAACCAAGATACAGGATGTTTACATTTGGTGGAATTTCGGGGCTATGAATCCACTGCCTATTTTTGCCTTTTGTATCCTGAATTTTCCTTCATAACTCGAGACAATATTTTTCTAGGGAGGTTTCATAACCTGAATTTTTCATCACTCGAGATGTTCATAAGTAGAGGTATCATTATTTATTAATTGCAGAAATTTAACAGACGAAAAATAAAATTTATGAATACAAACCACAAAAAGAAACACTACAGTACAGAGGTATCACACAGTCAACAAAAAAATGCAGTGTTTGCTCAAAATCCAAGCGATTGCCCCTTGAAATCACAGACAACCTGTTGATAACACAGGATGTACTTTGGCAGTGGACTGGAGTATTAACAATTTTCATCTTCTTGACCTCAGTGTAGCATTCTACGCCATCTATATAATCTACTAAAACAGACTTGGTTCTTTTTTTTTTTTAGCAATCCCTCTCTCCTGGTCAAAGACTCATCGCTCTCATTGCCTAATCTAAAATCTGGTGAGCCTCAAGGCTCTTTTCTTGGTCTTCTTATCGATATCCTCCCACTGTGTCTAATGTCTTTCCTCAGAATCGCTTTTCCGGCTGCCTTGACGATGTTAAAAGCTGGTTCATTCTTGCCTAGCTTTCTCAGACTACACATGACTTAATCTCAACTCATGCTCATGGGTTCGAAATCCATCCGAGCAAAATCTAAACCATGTTTCACTTTCAGGGACAATTCCTCTGTCCCCGCTATATTCCTTTTATATTTGTGCTTTTCTCATGTTGTTTACACAATATTTGTTGTTATATTGTATATATTTAATATAATTGTATGTGTTGGATTGTTAAGAGTTTTGCTTTTAAAAAAGAAAAATAAAGATTGGAGCCAGTGCCTTGGAAAAGAACGGTCATCTGTTTTGTAGACATGTTTTGATTCGGTGCAAAACACTTTAAATAAGAAGCCAAATGATAAGAATGCAGAAGAGATTTCTGGACTGCAGCGTGTGGGGTAACTCTGCTGCATGATCTAAGAGTGCTTGATTTTGAGAGCATGAACTGATAGCCCAAATATTTTCCTGAAGGATTGTCTGGAGCACAGCAGAATTCCTTGTTCCATTAATCACCGCTTGTTGTCCTGGTCCTGAAGCAGGAAACCAGCCTGAGACCATCACACTGCCACCACCATGCTCCGCTGTAGGCATCTTCTTCTTTTCCTTTCGGCTTGTCCCGTCAGGGGTCGCCACAACGCGTCATCTTTTTCCATATAAGCCTATCTCCTGCATCTTCCTCTCTAACACCTACAGCTCTCACGTCTTCCCTCACAACATCCATCAACCTTCTCTTTGGTTTTCCTCTTTCTCTGTTACCTGCCAGCTTCATCCTCAGTACCCTTCTGCCAATATACTCACTGTCTTGCCTCTTGATATGTCCAAACCCTCGAAGTCTGCTCTCTCGAACGTTGTCTCCAAAACATCCAACTTTGGCTGTCCCTCTAATGAGCTCATTTCTGATCCTATCCAACCTGTCTCTTAAGTCTCTAATCTGTACATCATGGCAGGCCTCACCATTGTTAATAAACTTTGCTCTTCATTCTGGCAGAGACTCTTCTGTCACATAACACACCAAACATCTTCCGCCAGCTATTCCAACATGCTTGGACTCGTTTCTTCACTTCCTTACCACACTCACGTTTGCTCTGGATTGTTGACCCCAATTATTTGATGTCAACCACCCTTGCTATCTCTTCCCCCTGGAGCTTCACTCATCCCCCTCCACCCCTCTCATTTACGCACAAGGCTAATCTTCATTCCTGTTCTTTCTAGTGCATGCCTCCATCTTTCTAATTGTTCCTCCCCCTGCTCCTGGGGGTCAGAGCTGATCCGTGATGGAGTACCACCACCACCTTAAATTCTTCTGTCACACCTACGGCACACCTCACCACTGTTCTGCTGCCCTCATACATGTCCTATACTATTCTAACATATTTCTCTGCCACACAAGACTTACACATGCAGTACCACAGTTCCTCTCTGGGTACTCTGTCATAGACTTTCTCTATTTTCTCCACAAAGACACAATGTCGCTCCTTTGGATCTTCTCTGTACTTTTCCACGAGCATCCTCAAGGCAAATAATGCATCTGTGGTACTCCTAAACCTTACTGTTGGTTGAAGATGCTTCTGCCCTGAGTCCAGCCTCCACGACTCTTTCCCATAATTTCATTGTGCAAATCATCATCTTTATTCCTTCATTGCCTTTGTTCTTAAAAATGGGAATTAGGACACTTTTCCTCCATTCTTCTGGCATTTTCTCTCCCGCTAGTATTCTGTTGAATAAGTTGGTCAAAAATTACACAGCCACCTCTCCAAATTGCTTCCATGCCTCCGATCTGGTATGGGATTCTGTAGAGGAATTTGTTTGGCAAAGTTTTAAGCCGGATATCCTTTCTGACACAACCCCCTGCATTCATCCAAGCTTGCAACCACCCTACAGATTGCACTTGTGACCCCAAAGGGCTGCATTGTTTCACTGTTGGCATAATGTTCTTGTTCTTTTCAAATGCTGTCCCATTTTTACAGCAGATGTATTGGGCCGTACACCTTCCAGAAAGTTGTTTTTATCTCGTCAGTCCACAGACTGTTTATCCAAAAGTCTTGAGGATCATCAAGATTTTTTGGGGGCAAATGTGAGACAAGCCTTTGTATTCTTTGCTGACAGCAGGGTTTTTTTTCCCCTGGGAACTCTGCCTTCGATGCCATTTTTGGCCTGTCTCTTTCATATCGTAGAGTTGTGAACACTGACCTTAACTGAGGCCATGGTGTTTACTCTACAGCAGGGCTCCCAAACTCAATTTAACTGGGTGCCGCTGGAGGCAGAGTCTGGGTGAGGCTGGGCCGCATCAGGATTTGTACAAGAAAAGCTCTGATGAAAACATTCCGATGTTGTCAAATATCTTTTTTTAACATAAAATAAGATGAAAATAAACAAATAACTACAAATAAACAGTTCTTTAATTTTCTGAATATGAATGGAACATTGAACATGAACATTTCTGAGCATAGCTTCTCTTGCCTACTTCTTATTGCTAGAAATCTGGCAGCGCTTCTTCTCACACAGCTGAGCCGCATTTGGCTTGAGGAAGGAAGCAGTTGAGACCCTCAGTGGGGCTTGAAGATGCTCATCCGTCAATCTGGACCTGTACTTGGACTTATTGAAGTTCAAGGTGGAGAAGAGCTTTTCACACAACTATGTGCTCCCAAAAAGGCACATGGTCTGCTTGACCACTTGGAAAAGTTCACGGAAGCTGGAGGTCAATTCTCTCAAAAATTACCCAACCTTGTCTGCTTCTTCACTCACCTCCCTGAATTTGGCTTTGAGTTCAGTGTTGTAATGCAGGTCAATGAGCTCCATTTGAACCACAGGAGGGGCATCCAAGGAGAAGGGGTCTGCAAAAATTTGAAATGTAACTCGGTGCGTCTTGAAGTTTGCAAATCTGTAATCAAATTCCTCCTGCAGCTTCAAAATGGCCTCATCATGCTTCTCAGAACTGAATGGTGCGCCTGCATCCACGAGTGCCTTGGCATGCTGGGAAATGGAAAAGGTTTGTCTGAGCAAGCTGGGCTTTCTGTATCAAGTTTTGTGCAGAATGCCCTCACGTTGTCATGGGCAGCACTGACAAGTTTCCCCTGGCCTTGTAATTTCTTGTTCAGTACATTAAAGGTCAAGTGTCATCCCTATAAACATTCTAAAATAGATCTTGTAATGAAAAATACATATAACATTAATCACTTCAATGTATATCCAAAAAAAAATTCATATGAGTGTCATCCATGCGCAAAGTTGTGGAAGTGTCATTCGACAACATCCAAGTGGTCGTCATATTGGGTGCATCCCCTGTCTGTGACGTTACCCTGGATGGTCGCCATTGAAAACACACGGTGGACCCTACTATGGGAGACGAACACGCCCCTTCTGACACGGAAGCTCTTTTCTAAGAAGAGAACATCACACAACCGAGTGAAGTTATCGGAGCAATATTACCCTGTTGTTTCGAGCCATATTCAGATGATGCTGGCGGAGCGACACATCAGCTTTCGCCGGCAAGCCTGACGCCATCCAACGTGCACATAGACAAATTTAGCATGCCTGTCATACGTACGCGGATCTTTTGTTGCGTTATGAGAGACCGATTTCGTGGTCCACCCCAAACTGTTATTTTTTTTAGTAGCTGTATACACACCTGCCTGTCATCTGGAAGGCACGAAGCTCTCGTCCTTTGCACCCGTGCAATCCATTTTTCACGACGGACCGTGTCTCTTCCAAACTTATGAAGGGTAAATACATCCTCCCGAGTGTTCAAGCGATGTCCAGCAATGCATTTTGACTAACACGTGGAAACAAACGAGTCCACTAGGGGGTGCCGCTGTCCTTTACGTCACTTCCTGCTTCTTCTCGAAAACAAATCCCTCGAGAGGAATTTCATGGTGGGAGTTACAAAAAGCTTTATCCATCAAAATCATGTTTTGTGGTGGGAAAAAAATGCATGGGTTCTTCTTCCATGCACTGTACCACTAGACTGCTAATCCTCTTTCACCTGCAGACCTTTCAGCTGGGTAGCCCTTCATCTGTGGAACTCACTTCCATAATCACTTCAAGAATACTGACTCCAGCCAGAATTTTAAATACTGTCAAAAAATTTCATGTGGCTCCTATTAGTCCTTAATTGTATTGTTTTAATGTGACCTTGAGTGGCCTGACAGGTGCCTTCAAATACAGTAAAATGTATAATTATAACTGCTGTCCTGTTTGGTTGCCACAAATTATTATTTGGCTGCAATGTGTGTGTGCAGCCAAGAGGTGGCAGAAAAGCTCCAACAACGGCAGGCTCGATGTTTGTGGGTAGTTTCTACTTTTTTTTATACAGTACTGCAGTGGCATCATATCCATAAACACTTTCACCAGATGTTGGCAACAACCCAACTAAGCCATACAATCGAAGAAACAAGAACAAATATGATCAGAAATTAAGTTGTGTGTAAAAATGTGAAATGACACAAGGAAAAACTATTGAACACAAGAAGCAAGGGAGGTGCAACAAGGCATGGGAAGTCAAGACAACACCTAAAATCTATCAATAATCAAAGTGCAATCCAACCCCTTGTCAATGCAAATGAATATCAGCAACAATTAGCAAAAATATCGGCACAGCAAGAAAGGAATAGAGCGAAACTGTCCGATTTACCGCCTGATTTCTCACTCGCATTCTTAGCTAACAGTGAAATATCATTGAAAAGCAGACAGCAGGGCTTCAAGTATTTGAGCGAGTGGTATTTCAATGGTATTTACATGCTTATCGACGGAGAAACCATTGATATTAGCGCGAGATCTTTCCAGAGTCAGAGGAAGACCGAGAAGCCACATAATATAATATATTATAACCCAAAGACGAATTCGTCATTGACAGTTTCCTATTTTCGTGTTACATATCACACTTGTATGCAGCCAAGGACCACCTGTGGAGAACTTTAAAAACACCTGAAATTAGCATGTACTGTTGTCACAAGCAAAACAGTGAGTAATGTTCTCCACCACCGTTGACTGTATACACGCTCGCCATGAAAGACCCCACTGCTGACGAAAAAAGCACGTCAAAACTTGTTTGAGCAACATTGAGACAAACCAGTTAAATACTGGGGGAATATAGTCTAGTCAAATGACAGCAAAATTTAACTGGTTGGATGCTAGATTGCACACCGCATTACGAGGCGAAATGGCACTGCAAATCACCCTAAAATCTACTAACAGTGAAGTTAGGAGGTGGGAACATGATGGTGTCCGGCTGCTTTTCAACAATTGGTACTCTTAAACTTCACATTATTGAAGGAAGGGTGAATGAACAAACTAAGACATTGCTGACAAAAATCTAATGCCATCTTCAAGGATGATGAAAATAAAACAAATGTGGAGAATTCACCAGGATAATGATCAAAAACCAAGGAAACTATCTATTGGTTTCAAAGAAAGAGGGGAAAAAAAAAGTTGCTAGAACGGCTGGAGATGGGCCTCGAAGGTGTGCATCTGGTGTCCTACACCCATGGAGCCCAACCAGGCAGAACCCAAAAGGGTGACATGGGACTCCCATGCTATGGGCTCACCACCTGTGGGAAGGGCGAATGGGGGTCAAGTGTGGTGTGAGATGGGTGGTGGCCGAAGGCACGGACTTTGGCGATCCGATCACTGGCTGCAGAAGCTCGCCCTAGGCAAGTGGAACATCATCTTTTTGGCAGTGAAGGAGCCCAAGTTGCTGTGCGAGGTCGAGATATTCCGACTAGATTTAGTCGGACTCACCTCCACATATTGTTTGGGCTCTGGCACCAGTCCTCTTGAGAGGGGTTGGATTGTCTTACACTCTGGATTTGGTCATGGTGAGAGGGCCCGAGCAGCTGTGGGTATGCTTATGCCCCTCGGTGGCAAAGCCCTGGGAGAGGATAAGATTCGTCTGGAGTTCCTAAAGGCTGTGTGGGGCTGTCCTGGTTGACTCTCCTCTGAAACATTGCGTGGACATCGCAGACCATACATCTGGATTGGATACAACTCCATCTATATTCCTACCCTTCCTACCAGCTGTGGAAGAAACAAAGTGTGTCCAGGTTCTTCCTTAAAGATAGGGTGAGAAGCTGGGTCATCCGGGAGGGCCTCAGAGTAGAGCCACTGATCTTCAACATTGAGAGAAGCCAGATCAGGTTGCTAGGGTATCTGGTTCGGATGTCCCATGGATGCCTCGATAGTGGGGAATTCCGGGCACATCCCACCGATAGGAGACCCCAGAGACATTGGGATTGCATCTCTCGACTGGCTTGGGAATGCCTCGGTATCCCACCAGAAGAGCAGGATGAAGTGGCTGGGGAGAGGAAAGTCTGGACATGCCTGCTAAAGCGACTACTCCCGTGACTCGACCTCGGATAACCAGTAGAAGATGGGTGAATACTAGAATGACCCTTGAATCCAATTGGAAATCTATGGAAATAACTGAAACTCAAGGTCCATAAAAGAAGCAATGCACACGCTGAAGCAAGGAATGAGACTAATTCCTCCATACAGCAGACGTATTGAACCTGTCATTGCAAACAAAGGCTTTTGTACAAAGTATTAAATAAATGTGTTCAATACTTCCCTTTTTTCACTTACCATTATTACACAATTTCTGAATGTATTTATTCTACTTTTTTGTATGTAAAGATAACTGGTTATTCCCAGCATCTCACGAAATTTTCATGTCAATCGCACCTTGCTAAATACATTTCTAAAAAAAATGTGGATGTGTTCAATACTTATTTGAACCACTGTACCATATTAATCAAATTCATCTTACATCCCTTTATTGTGCCAGAGCTTTTCACTCTGCATTAGCGTTGTACCTGTGCAAAGCCCAAAAGTCTCTTGTTGGACATCTCAAGATGTTTTCTGTTGAACTCAGACTTCCGAAGCTGACAGTCAATGGCTGTCAGCCGCCGACTCAGTTCCTGCACCTCTTCCTGGCAAAAAACATTTCAAATGCAAACGTAGATTAAGGCATGAAACAATATAAATGTGAGCATAAAATGCAAGATGAGATTGTATTATCTTTTAAAACACGTTTTTGCTGTAGATCAAAATCATATGAGTTTGATGACAACAAATCATTTTTATTTCCAAGTCTTTACACTTGAATCTCACAAACAACTGAGAAGATAGCTCTATTTGTTTGAAACCACCCAATTTTCACGGAAAAGCTGAAAGCTTGATCTTTTGTCTCATATTCATCTTTTGATGTCAATTCCAAAATGTTTTCAAATCGTAAAAATAAGTCAATTGGCCTCACTGTGCCTATACTTCGAGGGGGGACTGTGCGATTCATTTGCTTTGGACTGACTTGGATTTTCTGTCAATTGTCATATTAGAGTGGCTCCAACTACCGGAGCCAAATTCTTTGTGATTTTGACATGCTTGGGAAATAAAGATCATTCTGGATGCTGCATGTTCAACCATTCAACCCAAGTAGAGTAACAAACCAATACAGGCATCGTTGCAACTGATGATTGAGTGGTAGTCAGAGTGAGATTGCTGGTCCCTGAGAGGCAGTGTGAAACCAAGGGATTTAGCAGTTGGAGATAAAAAGCTGTGAGTGGTGAGGCGGTGAGCCTGAGAGCGAGAGCAAATGAGTGAAAAGCCTCTGCTTCATCAAAGCGAGGTGCTGGTGAATATTGTGGCAGCGGCTCAGTAGCTCAGTCAGAGCCTGATGTGTTTCACGGAGACTGACAATGCTGCAGGCGCACACTGGGTGAGTGAGGGAGGAGGCAGAAAAGAATAGAGAATAGAAACGAAGAGTTATTTTAGCACTATAGATCATCAGATGTCGTGCCTTCTCTGCATTGAGCATGTTCTCGTGGCACACGAGAACAGATGACCTGATGGGACATACTGTGTAAAACAAAAGCATTCTGACTTGCATGCAATAACACTGCAAAGTGAAACTAGGATTATGTTTTTTTTTTTTTTTAATGATGGCTGTAGTGTGTTACTGTGTGTGCATGGTGAAAGAACATCTAATCTGCTGCCTTTCACACACAAAAAACAACACCACCTACTTCCACTGCATAATCTAATGAGATCCAGTGCCAGTGTTGTCTCAAAGAATTTGACTGTATTTTGACAGACACTGTCAGAGAAGTAATCTTTTCATCTGTGTGGGTTTGTTTCTGTGTAACCTGTCAACGTTTTGTTACCATTCTGGATTTCTTTTTTAATTGGTAGGCGTGGAGTTGCAGTAAATGAGATGAAAAGACGAGAATCAGTCATGTAACTTTAGTCTGTACATAAGAGGTTTTTGTTTTTTTACATCCAACAGCCAATCACTCCCTTTGAAGGCAACAATTCTGTTTGTATCTTTTGTCTCCTGCCCCTGCCTTGGAGATAAGTCCGTTGTGAATGTCACCCACCAGTGGGTCACTACATTGGTATGTTTTTGAAACCCCATCCTTAAAAAAAGGTATCTCTTCAAACAGTCTCCTACCAAGATCATGTCGCCTAATGGTTCTCTGTGTGAAGTTCGTTCTCACTGGTGATATGCAGATTGATAATGAAAGATCAATACCTCAGTTTCAAACTAAAGGATATGGATCACAGCAAAAAAAAAAAAAAAACCTTGACATCCCAAATATTTGGGATATAATTGTGCAAGGTTTTGTGTACATGACAGATGAGTAACTAATGATCTAAAAATGTTATGTTGTCAGATGTCATTGAGAGGCTTTGACTTTTTTTTTTTTTTTTCACAGACTCACCTTTGTGGCTTCTCCTCCTCCCATTTGTCTCTTGCTGGCCAACTGGTTCTTTAGGTCTTTAATCTCTGCCTCCAGGAGCTGGATCACCTCCTCATAGTCCTGCTCGGCACTGCTCACGTTACGCTGCACCACCACAGCTTCTGCTGCTTGCAGGCGGCTCTTCAGACGGACATTCTCCTCCACTGTTAAACACGCTTTCTGAAAGTACGTTGTTTTGTTGTCAATGTCGCTTCTTAACTGGAAATCATTTTAATGTTCATTTTGACATGTCACTGGATGTACAAGACACTTCTTTATTTCAAATACCTCAGAGGTCTTCTGCAGCTCATCCTCAAGAGTTTTCTTGCTGTGCTCCATATCCTTTAGCACCACCTTCCAAAAATATAACATGCAGAAAATCTTACCTCATTGTACTGAAATACAGAAACTGCATGTACTGCGTGGAGATACAATTAGAATAAGGTCTTTTGATTTAAATAAGCAAAGAATACACACTGATTTGATCAGCTTGTATTTACCTGCCATTTGGAAAGTTTAAAATCCAAAAATGCAATGTATCCTGTTTAACCCTAACCCCAACCCTAACCCTTTGATTTGTCACCCCCCAAAAAATCTTACAAAATAATTAAAAAATATAAAATAAAGAAGATTTTAGCCACACCGCCAGCAGTCAGTATAATGAAGGTAAGGTCATTTTCAAACACATTGAGAACAAACATGAATATGGTAACTGAGTGACTGAAGCTGCAGATTATACAAACAAACAAATCCAATGAACTCATTAAACCTCTAAAATATTGTTTGTACTATCCATCCACTCATTTTCTGAGCCACTTATCCTCACAAGGGGCGCGGTAGTGCTGGAGCCTATCCCAACCGTCATTGGGCAGAAGGCAGGGCACACCCTGAACTGTTTTCCAGCCAACCGCAGGGCACATGTTGACAGACAACACTCGCACTCACAATCACACCCAGGGGCAATTTAGAGTCTCCAATTTTGGATGTGGGAGGAAACCGGGGTGCCCGGAGAAAGCCTGAACAGGCGGGGCCGGGATTTGAACCCTAGTCACTGTTCTGAGGACCCGGGGCCAAATCATGCCTTCCCTGTGTGGAGTTTGAGTGTGGATGGTTATTTGTTTATATGTACCCTGCAATTGGCTGGCGACCAATTCAGAATGTACCCTGTGTCTCGGCCACAGTCAGCTAGGATAGGCTCCCAACCCTAGTGAGGATAAGCGATTCAGAAAATGTGTGAATGAACGAATATATATCTTTTAATGCGGAAAGACTTTTACAGACTGTGACGCTAATGCCCAGGCAACACGTGACACCTAACCAGGGTTACAGAAGCATGAAGAAAGGAATAATTGCAAAATTGTTGTAATCTACTGTAATTGTTTGGGTGACACCAGCTCATGTGCAAAGACTTGGGCTTTGGAATCAAAGTGTCATGGTGCAATCTTCCTGTGCACCAAAAAAAGACAATTGGCTTCCACTTTTTGAAGAGATGTTAGTCTGCTTCATGACTATATTTGTAGCACCCTGGAGACAGGCACCAACCGCCAAACCCTCACTCAAAGGGGTCTGTGTCCCCTTTCAAATTTACACCTCTCCTTGCATGCCTGCATAGGTGTGGTCTGGTTCTCGGTGTGGTGTGAATACAAAATGTATGTTGCCTACGCAAAGTATAAGTAACGTTTGTGTCTCCACTGGCTGAGTGTGACGGTGAATGTGGTTGCGCTGACCTTCAGCTGCTTCATCTGGGTTTGCAGCTGTTTCACCTCTGTTTGAAACTGCTCCATCTCCTCCCTGTTGGAATTGCACTCCGATTCATACGTCTGCAAACACAAACACACATTCACGTACATGATTCAGGTACAATTTGTTATCTGTAATAGTCAATAAAATTCTCGACTTCTCACAGGGGAGTGGAATGCCGACGTGTCCATCAGACTGGCTGCTTCGTGGTAGGAGAACATGAAGGGAGCTGCCCCTAAACTGAGCTCCTCCAGGTTGTCCTGGAAAATGGTCCGTGTGGCTTCTACAAAGTCTGCCAGAGTTCAGAGGGGAGTGTTAGGAAAAAATGTCTACACTGCGATCAAGGTTGTTGTTTTGTGACCTAAAGCAGGTAAAATCACATGATTTACAGCACAGGTTTTAATAAGATTGTGATATTAATTACACTAAATAATTAAACACAACTAGTTTTCATGGGTTTGTGTTCATGGTCTCCTTATGCTTTTTTACTAAGAATCCTCTGACATGTTTGTTGATTGGTCAATTAAAATGCTGAAAATCTCTGAAGGTACCAATGCCGGGGTAAATGTCTGCTTATTTGCCAGCTCGGACTCTAGCATCTCCAAGAGTGGAAAAAAAAATGATAATTATTGTTTTATTATAATAAATGCAGGGATATTATACAGACTTGGGAATGGGTAGCAGCAAGGTTTTCATCCAGATGTAATAACAATGCTTTATAATAATATATACTGTATATTAAATTGCTGGCGCCTAACTGTTTACATGTATTTGGTGCTCAGGTCTTCACATGTGAAGTTTTCATGCTCTCCTTGTGCTTGCACAGGTTTTCTTCATGGAATCTCTTTTCCTCACACAATTAAAAAAATGTCAAATGCAAAAAAATTTATGTTAAATTGATTGAATACAGGACATGGATGGATGGATGGATGGATGGATGGATGGATGGATGGATGGATGGGAGGTTTGAATCCATGATTGTTAAATTGCAACATAAATTATGCATCAGAAAGGAATAAATCATACACTGTGAATAAAGCATCTTTCCCTTTCCTGATATAATTTTTCTTCTTCTTTTCCTTTCGGCTTGTCCCGTTAGGGGTCGCCACAGCGTGTCATCTTTTGCCATCTTAGCCTATCTCCTGCATCTTCCTCTCTAACCCCAACTGCCCTCATGTCTTCCCTCACCACATCCATAAACCTTCTCTTTGGTCTTCCTCTCGCTCTTTTGCCTGGGAGCTCCATCCTCAGCATCCTTCTACCAATATACTCACTCTCTCGCCTCTGAACATGTCCAAACCATCGAAGTCTCCTCTCTCGAATCTTGTCTCCAAAACATCCAGCTTTGGCTGTCCCTCTAATGAGCTCATTTCTAATCCTATCCAACCTGGTCACTCCGAGCGAGAACCTCAACATCTTCATTTCTGCCACCTCCAGTTCAGCTTCCTGTTGTTTCTTCAGTGCCACCGTCTCTAATCCGTACATCATGGCCGGGCTCACCACTGTTTTGTAAACTTTGCCCTTCATCCTAGCAGACACTCTTCTGTCACATAACACACCAGACACCTTTCGCCAGCTGTTCCAACCTGCTTGGACCCGTTTCTTCACTTCCTGACCACACTCTCCATTGCTCTGTATTGTTGACCCCAAGTATTTGAAGTCGTCCACCCTCGCTATCTCTTCTCCCTGTAGCCTCACTCTTCCCCCTCCACTTTTCTCATTCACGCACATATATTCTGTTTTACTTCGGCTAATTTTCATTCCTCTCCTTTCCAGTGCATGTCTCCATCTTTCTAATTGTTCCTCTGCATGCTCCCTGCTTTCACTGCATATCACAATATCATCTGCGAACATCATGGTCCAAGGGGATTCCAGTCTAACCTCATCTGTCAGCCTATCCATTACCACTGCAAACAGGAAGGGGCTCAGAGCTGATCCCTGATGCAGTCCCACCTCCACCTTAAATTCCTCTGTCACACCTAAGGCACACCTCACCATTGTTCTGCTGCCATCATACATGTCCTGTACTATATTAACATACTTCTCTGCCACACCAGACTTACGCATGCAGTACCACAGTTCCTCTCTTGGTACTCTGTCATAGGCTTTCTCTAGATCCACAAAGACACAATGTAGCTCCTTCTGACCTTCTCTGTACTTTTCCACGAGCATCCTCAAGGCAAATAATGCATCTGTGGTACTCTTTCTAGGCATGAAACCATACTGTTGCTCGCAGATACTTACTTCTGTCCTGAGTCTAGCCTCCACTACTCTTTCCCATAACTTCATTGTGTGGCTCATCAACTTTATTCCTCTATAGTTCCCACAGCTCTGAACATCCCCTTTGTTCTTAAAAATGGGAACTAGAACACTTTTCCTCCATTCTTCAGGCATCTTTTCGCCCGCTAGTATTCTGTTGAATAAGTTGGTCAAAAACTCCACAGCCATCTCTCCAAATTGCTTCCATACCTCTACCGGTATGTCATCAGGACCAACTGCCTTTCCATTTTTCATCCTTTGTAGTGCCTTTCTGACTTCCCCCTTAGTAATCATTTCCACTTCCTGGTCCTTCACTCTTGCCTCTTCAACTCTTCCTTCTCTCTCATTTTCTTCATTCATCAACTTCTCAAAGTATTCTTTCCATCTATTTAGCGCACTACCGGCACCAGTCAACACATTTCCATCTCTATCCTTAATCACCCTAACCTTCTGCACATCCTTCCCATCTCTATCCCTCTGTCTGGCCAACCTGTAGAGATCCTTTTCTCCTTCTTTCGTGTCCAACCTGGTGTACATGTCTTCATATGCCTCTTGTTTAGCCTTTGCCACCTCTACCTTTGCCCTACGTCGCATCTCGATGTACTCCTTTCGCCTCTCCTCAGTCCTCTCAGTATCCCACTTCTTCTTCGCTAATCTCTTTCCTTGTATGACTCCCTGTATTATGGGGTTCCACCACCAAGTCTCCTTCTCCCCTTTCCTACCAGATGACACACCAAGTACTCTCCTGCCTGTCTCTCTGATCACCTTGGCTGTCGTCGTCCAGTCTTTCGGGAGCTTCGGTTGTCCATCGAGAGCCTGTCTCATATGGCATTAAAATGGTTCAGATCAAATATCTCACAAAACAACCCCAGTAAAGATATTAATGACGTTTTTATTACTCAATTATACTGGAGGGATTTCAAGCATAAACTGCCCATTACAGAACATACCAGCTCAATTGGAGAAAATGGGGAAAAGCTTTTCTGCTCATGTTATCATTTTTTAAATGTCTCAACCCAAAAGTATTGCAACAGACTATAGTCTGTGAAGCAATGCAGTTTAGAGCTGCTGAATGATCTAAGGCAGGGCTACATTGTAGTAATGACTCCCCTTGGAGAGCCTTATAACTGTGAAACCATATAAATGCGTTATCGCCTCATATAATTAATAAACTTAGAAATACATGTTTTCCAACTATTTTAAAAATTCTTTTAAATGGTGGATGGATAAGGAAGAAAATATCTCAATGTTATTAAAAGTGAAGCCAATTTGCAATTTTGATATTTTTACAAGAAACAGTACATCGTACGTGGCTTTCATGTGAAATAATGTGGTGTGCTGGCCACACATTTGACACCAGTGATATACAAGGGCTGACCAGTCACAAGAAAACATCACCTATGATAACATTTCTTTCAAAATTTCATTCTTCATTTCCGTGCAACATGAGGTGCAGCTGTGCTGCCTCTGCCTTTCTCCTGAGGAATGTCTACGACGGCAAAGAAAGGGGCTACATCTACTGCGGGCAGTCAGGGCACACCGTGGCCAGTTGCTAGGTCAAACCAGCCGGTACCTCACTCCGAACCCCGACTACAGTGAGTCTCAACCTCATTCAAGACAGGTCGGTCCCAGCGCCTATCTCAAGGAAAACCAACAGACCTCACATAACGATTGGGATTTGTCTTTAGTGCCCTCCTGCTACCATGACCTGAAGGAAATATTCTCTAAATCAAAGGCCAATTCGATTTCTCGGTCGAGACCATATGACTGCGCAATTGGCTTAGTTCCCGGTTCGTCACTGCCTCGTGGCAGACTTTTTATTCTCTTTCAAGTCCGGAACATCAAGCCATCAAACAGTATGTGGACTAGTCACTGGCTGCCGGACTTATCCGGCCCTTGTCATCACCGGAAGGAGCGGGTTTCTTTTTTGTGCAAAAGAAAGATAAGACCCTTGAGCCCTGTATAGACTATCAAGAACTGAACAGGATTACAGTAAAAAAAACAGGTACCCGCTCCACTTCATTGCCACAGCGTTTGAGCTCCTGAAGGGTGTCAAGGTTTTTTTCTAAGATGAACTTGAGGAATGCATACAACCTCATCAGGATGCGAGAGGGGGATGAGTGGAAAACAGTATTCTGGACTCATGCACACCACTGTGTGTTTCTGAGCTTTGTCAATGATGTTTTATGCGATATGCTCAACATTAATTTTGTGTACCTGGATGATATTCTGACTTTCTCCTCGGACAAAAAAAAATCCCATGTCGGGCACGTTCGAGTAGTACTGCAGCGGTTGCTTTTTCATGACCTATACCTCAAGGTGAAAAAAATTGACCATTTTTTTTTCCTGAACTTCGACTTGGCGGAGGGGGAGATTTGTATGGATCCCTGCAAAGTTGAGGCTGTTCTACGTTGGCCCACTCCAACTACCCGCAAGGAATTGTAAAGGTTCCTAGGGTTTGCCAACTTCTACCAAAATTTCCAGAACTTTAGTTTGGTCGCAGCACTATTTCATAAACTACCCTTGCCACACAGTTCCTTCGACTGGGACCTGGCCTGTCACGAAGGCTTCCGGAAACTCAAGGCTAGCTTTACCTCTGTTTCAATTTTCGCCTTGCCATATCCTGATCAGCAGTTGTAAAGGTAGATGCGTAGATGTGATTTGGGGAGAGGGGCAGTCCTATCGGCGAGGAACCCCAAGGATTGAAGATTGCACCCCTGCGCATTTTTGTCCAGAAAAATGACCTCCGCAGAACGAAATTATGATATTGGAGATTGTCAGCTTTTAACAGTCAGAGCTGCGTGGTCTGGGTGGACACACTGGCTAGAAGGACCTCAGATTCTGTACCTGGTGTTAACCGACCATAAAAACCTAGCTTGTCTGACGTTCCACAATAAAGCTTTCACTCTGGATGGAGTCTCAGAAACTTGATCCCAGGTTTGTCGGCCTGTTCCCTATCACCAAAGAAGTCGACCCATTTACTATGAGATTGAGATAACCACTTGATTTTTAGCCTCCTCAAGCTTCCTCGATGTCTTTGTTGATCCCACCTGCCGGGCTCCTTCCTTCCCCCCATATCGTGGGCGGGGGCCTGGTCTACTCTGTGCAGTGGCTACTGTCCTCCCAACATTATCGGAGTGGGGTGCAGTATCTGGTCGAATGGGAGGGGTACGGTCCCGAGGCGCGGTCGTGGGTTCCTTTCCATTTTATCATCGGCTCCACGCTCATCAGGGACTTCTACGCTGCACATACTGAGGCCTCCTGGGCCGGCCGCTAGGTGTGTGTGTGTGTGTGTGTTTTACTGTCATGGGTGTGTCCCTCCTCAATCTCAATCGCTCTGGTGAGCAGGCACGCCCACCGACTTCTCATTCTTGGTAATTACTGTTGATAAATATGGCCATAAGTGTGGTCTACTCCTTTGTCAGATCGTTGTAGTTTATCGTCAGCTTTCCACACTACACCTTGTCTCATGTTACTGACTTCTCGGATGATGGACCCTGTCTCATGTTTGACCTTGCCTCTTCATCTCCCAATTCTGTGACTGCTGCTTTTCTGGACTGCCTTCCTGTGCACCGAGCTTGAACTGAATAAATTCCCTGCTCAGATAGCATCTGGTCTCCAGAGTCGTGCTCCTTGGGTTCAGCCTCGAGTTCTGCTCACCCTGAGATCCCAATTTTCCTGTTCCGCCAAAGTTCCGACCCACTTTCATAGAAGTTAAGAAAAATGATTTTTTTTTAAATTTTATAAAAGCATCTAAGAACATATATACAATTTATTATATTTTTGAATATGTTGCGTTCACTGTACTCCCAAGGGCCGCCAGCCAAAGCCTTTCTTGTCACTTTCCTGTTGTGTTCCATGTGGGAACTTGGTACTATTCTCTACTGTACCAGAAAAATAAGGATAGGAATACATCGGGGTTTTTTGTTGTTGTTTTTTTTAGCTGTCTGGGACCCACGCTAAATGGGTCTGTAACCCACTTTTGGGTCCTGACCCACCACAAGAGAATCGCTGCTGTAGTTTATAAAAGCAATCTGTACTTAGAACATTTGTTTATTTGCATCCTCACACACTGGAGTCAAAAATGACTAAATATACATTCGAATGAGCTTCATCTTTTAGAGGCTACCGATGAGTCCTTCCTTATGTCTACAGTAACAACAAGTATTTCAAATTCTCCGCGTATTTTTTAAAACCAAATTGCTGACAGAGCAGCCTTGTGGTTACACGTGACATCATGCACAAGTGCCACAACCGGTAAGTGACATGCAGCCATCACACTAAGGCTGCGATTTGACAGCGTTTCAACACAGATCTGTCACTTGCACTTGACACAACTCGAAGTATGCAAAGCCCCTGTTTGTACATGTGCCTGTGTGTTTATGAGGGCTTTACCTCCATAGGCCACGGTGCCTTGCGGGTCTGTAGTCAGGGTCTGTCGCAGCTTCTTTCTTTTTTCATCTGTGACATCCAAGCCAATGAAGGACAGAGCCTAAGAGAGAGAGAAAAGCGAGCGAGCGAGCGAGATGGGCAGAGTTAAGATTCACACACTCTTTGCAACCAATGTAGTCTCCACCTTTCCTGTTTGGGATGAGAATATATAATGGTAATCATATTTTTTACAAAGAGGTTGAAACAAGAAATACATCCACATTTAACACAGGAAGCAGCACATTCGTCGAAATGACCTCAGAAGGACCTCAATACATTTATCTGACCTTCTGTAAAATTGTCTACCTCTATCCAGTCTCCATGTAGTGAGCAAGTATTCTCTGCAGTGATTTGATAAAGCTTTAAGGCTGTGCTCTGAATGGTTAGTTTTATAAATTCAGGTCAAATGTATTGTTTACTGAATGCACAAACAATTTTGGTGAATAATAATACCCACAGACCTACTAGTGTGAGATTTGTCAAATAAATGTTTTTTTTGTTTGTGTTTACAGTGTAGAAGTGAATGCTTGTCATGCACATTGATGTCGCCGTTTTCTTTCTGTGAGATCACACACGCAGCTTCACTAATTCATTTTCTTTTTGTCTCTCTTCAAGCTATAAATCTGCAATATATCCATTTCCTGCTTTTGTCAAATGAGCTGAGAATCAAGAGAGAAAATAAAATATGCCACTATCAAATATTAAGACTTTTTCCTCTCTAATCTCATGAATGAATTGGTAATATGTTTGAGACCGAGAAAAAACACAAAACAGCAACAAACAGCCCTCAGGGCTGCGTCAGCCAGCCACTTGAGGTAGAAAACAGAGAGATGTGATGTTCGAATGCAGTGGCGAGATAAAGTCCTCATAGGGTGGAAAAAAAATGGTAAAAACTCAAATGAAGTGTGTCAGTGTAAAAGAGTAGGCAGAGTCAGATTGCAAGAAAGATCAATAATTTGATGAGGGGAGAGCTTTGGGCTGAGAGTACAAAATTGCAAAACGGAAAAAGAAAAGGAAGGAAAAAGAAGCTGTAAGCGAACTTATTAGAATGAGAGAAATTCCCAGAGTACAACAATTCCGAAAACATGAAATAAGATGAAAAGAAACATCAAAGGGCTTTATAGTTTACATTTATTTTGCAAACAGTAAACTCGGAGTCTACTACTTCATGTAGAGGGTTATCATTTTTTTTAGTTTGAGTTTTGACTTTTGAAACACATATCTCAAAAGAAGGGGTTTTAAGCAAATAAGACTGTGAAAAGAAAAATATACATACATTTATTTGTCCACATTTATGGCTGTGAGAATCTTAAATTTGACTTCCGTTGATAAACAGCCTAAATGGGTTTTTAACTGTTTGATCCAATCCATTATTTTCCAAAATAATTTTAAAATTCAAACAAATTCAATGTGAACCATGAAGATAGCACTGTACTGCTGATCAATTGTATGACTTGTTTGGCAGTGAAAAGAATTCCAGACCCCTAAAATTCATTAGTCACATTAAAATTCCTCACATCACAAGGAGCTAATGATAAGAAAAGGAAAATGGAGGGACAGAAAAATAATTATAAAGAGGGGATTTGTGCACTTGTGCCGAATGATCCGAAAGCAACTCCTTCGCTCAAATGGGGAATAATAAGGAAAATTCCCTTTTTAATTGCCTGGATACAATTACAGTATTTGGATCATAGGAGTGACTGCTCACTCATAAACTCTAAAATGCAGAGTTAAAATTTTTTTTCTCAAAGATGGCATATTAACTTGCGGTCGGCAAGTAAAAGCATCATGACATCAATGACACCGTCAAATGTTTCTCCAAAATATGGTCTTGCCATGTGCTGAGATGACTTCAAGTTTCAGTGAATGACGCTATCAGCTATGTAATCACTACGACACTGGCGGCACAGTGAGCAACTGGTTATAGCGTCTGCCTTACAGTTCTGAGGACCAGGGTTAAAATTTTTTCATAAGATGACAAACTGGAAAAACCCATGCAGGCACAGGGAAGATTTAAACTCCACAAAGCCTGGCCGGATTTGAAGCCAGGTCCTCAGAACTGTGAGGCAGCCACCTTATTATATGATTATGTTTCCTTGTTTTTCTGCCATTTTTTTAACCCAGATTTTAGCATGCAGAGTTTAACATTCCCACTCAAATAAGATATCAAAATTAGGCATCTGATCATCAGATGTATTTTAGTGTTTAAGAATTCCCTGACACAATTACCCCAACAAACTATGAAAATAAGCTCCATTTTGAATGAATGGGCTCCACACAAATCTCAAATTGACATATTTGAAATTATTTAAAAACAGGGTAAGCCCATTTTGCCTATTAAAAAAAAACCTTCAGAGTTGGAACAGTTGGCATTCAAAATTTCTGCGAGATTTATCTAGTTGTCTTCATGAGTGCTTGTGTGCAAAACATAAACAAAAGAAAAAGTCTCCAAGAGGACTCACCAAATCCACCTTGTCTGATTTGAGTCGTATACAGGGGTCCAGTGTGATCTTAGGTTTAGTCCCTGTGGGTGACCTCTGATTGGTCGAATCTAGAGAGGGAAAAGAAAACGTGGAGCTGACTCAAGTCTTATTATGGGATAGCATGGGGGGTCAATGGCCAACAACAGAGTGGGTATATCACTAGATAATCCATACTAATAGAGGGGTTGAACCTGATACACACTGTATTGTCTCTCCATTTTGTGGAAGTTGGGAGTTGCAGTGATCAGGGGTGATTTTGAGTGCAAGTTGGTGGGATGAAATAAAATGATTAAAAAGAGTGGCGTAGAGAAAAAAATGAGTGATTAGATGGGAATAAGAGAAAACTGAAAAACAACAGAGCAGAGAGCCAGTGTCAAATACTAATTTGATGAGCTTCCCTGCCCCAGATTTGTGAGTCTGCTTTTTATGGCAATGGCAGCAACCTTGCTTGTGTTTGAATGTGCGTGTGTGTACAGTATTTATGAAAGCACTCATTCTTGTCAGGAATATCCTGATAGCAGTGAAAACCCACCTCTCTTTCCTCTTCCCATCCAAAGGATTTGTACTGTCCCACCCCTAACCTGATAGCGATGAGCGCCAGACCTGCTGCCATGACAACAGTCTGTACATTAAATCCTGCTTGCACACACAACACAGGCCATATGATGTTTTTATCTTTCCACAGAGGGATATTTATTCTTGCACAAATAATTGTACTGAACATGTAAGAAATGTGAGACTATTTTTCAAAGGAAAGGAAGTCTAAATGAATATTAATTCTATAATACCCTCCCACACCCTTTTGTAACAAATTTATATTTGGATAGTGATATGCTGGCTGGTGTTCGTCTACATACTTCTATGTCACCTGATTTGGTTGCGCTTTTCCGCCTTTTCATTATTACACTGGCAATTATAATTTCTGCTAATGTTTTACACTTGGAGAAAAAATGGCCAAAGAACTATGTTTGTTTTAATGAAGCATCATAATCCCTGTAAAAACAGTCGCGTGTATATAGGGCTTTACCTACTGTATGCCTGTTTATCTTCCTAACAGGATTGCACACCACTGACATGCTGTTGCCCTGCTGTATTTCAGGATGCACCCACCCAAAGACAAGAAAAGACAAAGTGCAACAAGAACGCTGTTGGACATCATCTCAAAGAGATGCGCATGCATGTGCATGTCGAAGTATTTGTGCATCAACTTCAAGCAGCCATTTGCAACGGTTCTTTAAGTAAAGCACCAACCTGTGTGCAATCCAGCACTTTTACAAAAAGCTTGAACATGATTGATTACCAAAGAGACTGCCCTAAATTAGGGTAACCTTTTTTTGAAACTATTTTGGCACTACACGTATATCTTGGCACATCTTTGAAAACTGCTGACATCTGTCACAGCTAGCAACGGGCTAAACCAATAAGAGCCTGAAAGGGAGCTATTGGGTCAGACCACCTAGAAAATAACCTTGACTGTGTTAATCCTGGCCAATAGGATTGGAATGGGGTGGGATGTTTGGGTGCTAGGATCCACGTGTGACCCTTACCATTGGAACAATTTGTCTGGTTGGCTGTTTGAAGGGAAAATACAAGCATGTTAACCATATAAAGCCCATTCCATCTGTATTAATAGCTTTATAACCCTGCTAAAGCAGCTGTCCAAGTTATTGAATATTTTACCAATAGGCAACAGTTTCTTTAACTGTATTGTTATTATATTATCACTGTAACATCCTCTGGTAATCTGGCAAATCCTGTTTTATGCCATACGCCCTTATGCCCCCTTGAGCTGCTGACCATCATAGTGGACTCATTTGGTTTAAGAAGCACCATAATACCGCTTAATGTACAGTTGCAGCAAAATGGAAACTTTTAAGGATTTAGACTGTTTTATTGTTTGGTCATTTTATTAAGCCTGCTGCTGGAACACCAGCTGTCAATCACTAAACTCCATGCAGGGCAAACTCAGGCCACATTGTTGGGGGTGTTATGCATTAATCTTGTTCTCCCCACCGATTGCCAAAAATCTGTGTTCCCCTTTTTTAATCTTGTGACTGGACTGGTTCCCTTATTAAGCTTTTTTAAAACTGGCCAATCAAGAATTAAATTAATAAGCATTGCGTTACATTGTTTTTCTCTCTTAAATGTATTATTTGACACTGCATAACATCTGTACTTTGGATTTTTTTACTGTCGTACCCTAAGAATGAAAGTCCAAACTTAATGACAGGGGTACTCAAATTCAAATCTTTGAAAGCGCCAAAACCCTTTTTTAAAATGTTTTAATGACTCCTGACGTTGATCAGGCCACAAGTGATAATGTTATAATATTATAAAAAATGTACTTTTCATTAAAAACAACAATACGGACAAAAATAAAAGGCCATTTCCATTTTGACGTACGTTGAAATCAATAGTTGAATAAAACAAAAACGTAACCCCTGCATTGAAGCTCAACCAAAAGTTTCAGGAAGGGGGTTAAGAAAACTTTTCTTTATAAATATAAACACCAAGGACTACAAGAAAAAAAAATATATTCATGGACTTCAGACTTTGAATGTGTGCCCATGCGGATTTTCACTGTTCCGTTTCCTTCTAGTTGTGAAATTGGAACAGACATTTTTTAGTGGATTCAAGCCTCCTGATGCTGGCAAAGTGTCAATATGTGAATTGATACCGATGATGTTCCATCCAAGACTCAATGCAGCTCCTTCTCAGCTTTTCTGCACTTCTTCAATAATCCTGGACCCCAAAAGCCCTCTGCACTGTGTTGTGAAAGCCACACAAGACCACATTGTTCTTTGTTCTGCCTTTGTCTTTCCCACTACCAGAGTCATCTTGTACGTCACCATCACATATCACCACCATCTAGCTCTGCTCTTCCCTCCTACTACTTCACAGTCATTGGTGTCTTTCATCACCTGCACAACATGTAGTCCCCAGGTAGAGAGAGGTTCTTACTTCCACTCCTATAGGTTACCCTACAGTATGCTCCTGTCTATTCGGGAAGAAAATTGTTCCCAACAACTATTTCATTCCTTTTGGCAAAATATACCAACCTGTTCCACTGGGTTCCAAACCTGCCCATCACTTTTTCATCTTGTTGCATTCATCAACATGTCTATTAAAGTCCACCTCAACCACTACTTTCTCTTTCCCTGGGATCCTTGAAACTACTTTGTTTAGCTGATGGCAGTTTCTCCTTCTCTTTCTCTTCCACTTTAGACCACACCTCTGAAGCATAAATGCTAATAAGTTCCATTACTAAGCATGACACCCTTAATTTTCAGCCTCTTCACTTATTCTAACATTTTTTAACCTCCAAGACATTGTTAAACTCTTCCTTAAAGATAACCTCTGTTCCGTTGACACTATGGTAAAATAAGTCAAGGCATTTTCCAAACTCCTGGACTGACTGCACTTGTTCTCCTGGGAACAGAGTACCTTTGTCCTAATCGTCATGTTTACCAACCCCCGAGCGTTTCCTGTTGTGGTCCTAAAAATGTTCCAAGTCCTTCCTTTCAGGTTTAGGGCTCTGTGCGTTCCTCTTCTTTTTCTATGCCAAGAGAGGACCTTTATCCTCTTGTTCATCTTTGACTCATAGTTGCTGAATTTCCACCAGTGACCTGTAGGTTACCAGTGCCGATGGTGGTTGTTTTTAAAAATGCGCCGTGGCCAATTTGGTTTGAAATTCTTTGGATGTACCCTAATAATTGGTAAAGTTCCTGACATAATCCTCTGCACTCACCCCATGTTTTGAAATGGTTTTTGTCCCCATCGGTGACACAAACACATGGCCTTACATTGCAATGTAAAATCATCATGTTCTACAATGATTGTTGGTAACTGAAACCAATAAGCAGGTAAAAAGAAAGAAAGAAAAGAAGTTTAAAGTTTAGCATATATGGGCAAAACAATGCTTGAACTGTCACTCCCACAATGGATCAGCCCTCAATGGGGGGCATGATGTTTATTGAGACCTGAAATGTGGATATCTGGTGGACAGATCTCAGGAGAAGGTGAGGAAACTGGGGCAGGCTCCTCTGCACAGATCTGTAAAAAAAAAAAAAAAAAAAAAAGCAAAGAAAACAACAACATGACATCAAAAGACGATTCAACGAACAAAGTATTAACTTCAACAAGTCGTACAGTTATATATTGTGTGTGGGGGCGGGTGTGTTGTGTGTGGGGGGTACATACCCTATATATACAGTTGAAGCCAGAAGTTTACATACATTGTGCAAAAACACATTTACATTTTTTGTCTCACTGTCTCAAGTCAAAGGAGACTAAACCTCTCCTGATTCAGGTCAATCACCATTATTTGTTTTTTTCGAGGACAAAAGTTGACATACATTTACCTGGAATCCTGGCCCATTCTTCCTAACAGAGTCAGGGCTTTGTGATGGCCACACCAAGACATTCACTTTGTTATCCTCAAGTAACTTTTTAACCATTTTAGGAGTATCCTTAGGGTCATTGTGCATTTGGAAGACCCATTTGCACCCACATTTTAGCTTCCTGGCCGATGTCTCCCATGATATTTATACTTGCAGATTGTTTGCAATTGTTTAAATAGATGAATGTGGCACCATCAAGCATCTGAAAATTGCACCCAAGGATGAGCCACACTTGTGGAGCTCCACGATTCTTTCTCTGATTTCCTGGCCAACTCCTTTTGATCTTCCGTTGATTTCAAACAGGGAAGCAACGGCACACCTCACTACTGTTCTGCAGCCCTCATACATGTACTATACTAACATATTTCTCCGTCACACCAGACCTTCGCATGCAGTACCACAGTTCCTCTCTTGGTATTCTGGCATAAGCTTTCTCTAGATCCACAAAGACATGATGTAGCTCCTTCTGGCCTTCTCTACTTTTCCACTAGCATCCTCAGGGCAAAAACTGCATCTGTGGTACTCTTTCAAGGCATGAAACCATGTTAATCTGGGCCACGACCAATCCGGTATGGGATTCTTTAGCTCTTCCTGACATAACCCTCTGCATTTATCCGGGCTTAGGACCGACCTACAGATTTCCCTGGTTTATGCCCCCATAGGGCTGCAATTTGAAGCAGCTGACTCGTTGTTCCAAAACATTAAAAACAGAGGAGGAATACTATTTTCGATCACAGCTCTCCAGCTATCAAGAACTACGGTTACATAGCGCAATGGCCGAGGATATGAGCAAGCAACTTTGGTAGGACATCACAGATTGCGAGTGCTTCTCCTGCAGCTGGATGAGTCTACAGATGTGAGTGACAGCTCATTTGTGCATTTTTATTCAGGTGGTGCTTACTGATATCATAAAAGAGGAACTGTTAACAGTTCTGCCCAACAAAGAACACATGTGAGAAGAGGACATATTTCAGTCTTTTAAAAACTTTACTGAAAAATAAAACTCAGCTCCTTGTGTATCAATTGATATCCATCTCCACAGATGGAGCACCTGCAATGGTTGGCCGCTCGAATGGGTTTATTTCCAAGTGCAGTGTGGGCAATGCCTTCCCGGACGTCCTTAATTACCACTGCATAATATACCAACAAGCGTTATACGCAAAAATGCTCAACATGTAGTCCGCCTTTTGCCCAAATTTAGCTGGGATAGGCTCCAGCACTACCCTTGTGAGGATAAGCTGCTTGGAAAGTGGGTTGATAAAAGAAATAACAGATATGGCAATGAAGATCACTTGTTCTATTCGTGCCAGATCTCTTCAAAGTTACCTAGTCCGCGCACATCGGGATAATGCTGACAGTGACCACTCTGAGTTACTGTTGCGCACTGATTTCAGATGCCTAGGATGAGGCAAATTCCTGCAAAGATTTAAAAGACCTCGCTGACAGAGGAAAAGTACCCCATCATGAGGAAATGTGCAACATCCCTGACTTCATTATTTGCCTCCATTCATTTATGTGAGTCAGCCTTCTCCCACTTAAAAATAATCAAGTCCAAGTACTATTCCACCATGACGGATGATCATTTGGAAGTGTGCTTGAGGTTGGCTATCAGCATCAATTGTCCGGACTATGCTTCCCCGGTTGATTCACTTTTGTACAATAATTTGAGCAAATTCAGGTCATGACAAAAACCTTTACATTGTTAATTATGTTGTGTTGTGCAAGATTGGCTCATGCAAGGATGCAAGGCACATTAATATATTTTGGTGCTGAGCTGGGTTGGTGGCCCAGAATTTTAGCACACCAGTGGTTCTGTGTGCTCTCAAAAGGAAGACATGGTTGGGACTATTACCCCCTCAAAAAAAGTACATCGCAGGAGGTTGGCTGCTTGAAAGGTAGATTTTGAGGCAAAAAAGTTTGGGCACCCCTGGTTTAGAAGCTGTTACTTTATTTCAGCCACTACAATAACTGAAATATGACATTATTGCTAAATTTGTAAAAGTTGATTTTTTTTTAACTTCATATTAACTTTTAGGTAGTTAGTTAGTTAGTTTAGTCAAAGTTAGTTGTAGAATAGGAAAATCCAGAAATGGTAGCTAACCTCAGATGATCGGATGTGGACTTTTAAGCGTCCAAAGTTGTAACTGTTGGCTGCTGTTCGCTGGACACCATTGTGGAGAGATGCACTGCTTTGGAAAAGTCCTTTACCTGGGATGAATGCAATCTCCATTGCACTTTCTTGACTGGAAATATAACGATGAAATGCTGATAGATTACTATATTCACAATGACTTCGATGGAGTCGTCATAAAATATAGACTCTTAAGCTCCACCCACCTGATTTTGGCTTTGTGCAGGATACTTTTGGCCTCCTCGTGAGTTACACCTATCAAGGATTCCTTGTTAATGGCAATGAGTTGATCTCCTGGCCTGAGACGTCCATCCTGTACAATCAAAACAAAATGACAATGCCATTAGTCTGGTGGGTGGAAGAATGAGACAAACGTCTCCATTTTGCTCAATATTATTGGGCACTATGAGCTGTCACTGTATCCTGGTGGAGGGGTTTGTGTATCCCTACGTGACTTGTCTGGGGCTTCGCACCCCTGATAGGGTCACTCATGGCAAACAGGTCCTAGGTGAGGGACCAGATGAAACACGGCTCCAAAAAATGGATGTATGTTTCCCTTGTCTGGATGTGGTTCACTGGGTACCCCCACTGGAGCTAGGCCTGGACGTGGGCCTTAATGGCAAGCACTTGGTGGCTAGGCTTGCACCCCATGGGACCCGGCAGGGCACAGACCAAAAGAGTAAGATAGGCCTTCCCATGGGCTCACCAGCTGTGGGAGAGGCCATAGAGGTCAGGTGAAGTATCTGGCCACACTGAGCAGCCTTGGCAATCTGATCCACGGCTACAGAAGCTGGCTCCAGGGACATGGAATGTATACTCTCTCTCATAAAAGGAGCATGACTTGGTGTGTGAGGTTGAGAAGTTCACATTAGATTTAGTCGGGCTTGCATTCACACATGGCTTGGGCTCTGCTAATGATCCTCTTGAGAGGGTTTGGACTCACTTCCACTCTGGAGTTGCTCATGGTGAGAGGCACTGAGCAAATTTGGATATAGTTATTTTCCCCTAGCTCAAACACCTGTACATTGGGGTTCACCATTGGTGGACGAGAGCGTAGCCTCCATCCGTCTTGGGCCAGGGCAATGGGACCTCATTGTTGTTTGTGCCTGTGTAACAAAAAGCAGTTCAGTGTACTAACCCTTTTTGGAGTCCTTGGATGGGGTCCTGGAGAGCACTCCTGTTGGGGTCCCAATCGTTCTGCTCGGGGACCTCAACCCTCATGCAGGCATTGACAGTGAGATCTGGAAGGGTGTTATTGGGAGGAAGCCTCCCCGATCAGAACCAGAGTGGTGTTCAGTTATTGGACTTCTGCACTTACCACAGAGTGTCCATAATGAACACCATGTCCAAGCATAAGGGTGGCACCAGGACCACAACCTTGGCATCAGGACACCGTGGATCACAGTTCAATGATCAACTTTGTGGTCGTGCCATCGGCTTTGCGGCCGCATATCTTGGACACTCAAGTGAAGAAATGGGTGGAGCTGTCACCTGATCATCACTTGGTGGTGATTCCGACGGTCGGGGAAGATGCCAATCTGACCTGGGAGAGCCAAACATATTTTGTGGCTCTGGTGGGAACATCTGGATGGATCTCACATCAGAATTTTCAACTCTTAATCATGTCTTAGAGGAGGTGGGAGACATTGAGTTCAAGTGGACCATGTTCCACGCCTCCATTCATGCATTCCAGCTTGCCAAAAGGAATACAGCATTGGTGGGCACTGAGTGAAGAAGTCAGACATTTGAGTAGTTTGGTGAGGCCATGGAGAACGGCTTCCGGGTAGCTTCAGAGAAATTGCGGACCACCATCTGGCGTTCCAGGTGGGGGAAGCAGTGCACCACCAACACACTATGTATCGTGAGGATGGGGCACTGCTGACCTGTCGTTTTTGTTCTGGCCGTGGAACAGTGGACCACCTCTACACCCTTGGTAGGGTCCTTGGAGGTGCATAGAAGTTTGCTCAACCAGTCTACATGTTTTTTGTGGAGGGGGATAAGGTGTTCAAACGTGTCACTCAGGGAGTCCTGTAGGGGGGAGGGGGGATTCAGGAGTATGGGGTATCCAACACCCTCAGATGGGCTGATCAGTCCCTGTACGTACAGTGTCAGAGTTTGGTCTGGATTGCTGGCTGTCAGTTGGAGTTGTTTCGAGTGAGGGGTTGGACTCTGCCACGGCTCCCCTTTGTCATTAATTCTGTTCATAACTATTAACAGAATTTCTAGGCCCAGCCGTGGCGTAGCGGGGTGTGGTTTTATGAGCGCAGTAGTGCATCTATGTTTTTTGCAGATATTGTGGTTTTGTTGGCCTCATCAACCCATGATCTCAAACTCTCTCTGGATTGGTTCGCAGTTGACTGTGAAGTGGGTGGGATGAGAATCACTTCCTCCAAATCTGACACCATGATACTCTGTCAGAGTGCCCTCTCCTGTTCAAGGATGAGATCCTGGCCCAAGTGGAGGAGTTCAAGTACAGTATCTTGCGGTCATGTTTACAAGTGAGGGAAGAAAGGAACAGAAGATTGGCAGGTGGATCAATGCAGCGTCTGCAGTGATGTGGAGTTTTGTCATGATCCTGCCGCTTCAGCACGAGCTGTGCGGCTGCGCTGATTGGGAGGCACACACCTGTGCCTCATGCGGCCTGATCATCCCCCGTATATATAGGACCCGGTGACGACTGGTCCTCCGCCAGTTCGTTGAGCTTTATGTCCCGTTCCAGCACTCTCGTATTCCTGACTGAACCTGTGTGTACCGACCTTCATCCGTTCTCCGACCAACCCTGTAAGCCTGACTCCTTGACACTTCTGCCTGCGTTGATTGTTTCCCCGTGTACCGACTACTGGCTGCCCGCTCATCTGCTCTTTTCGCCCGACGCCCCAACAACCGCTGCTGCACTGGACTGCCTGCTCGATCCCCGACCTCGGCATACAATAAACGTGTCTCTTCTTGAACTACCTTGCGTCTTCCGAGTTCCTGCATTTGGGTCCTACCTCTCGTTCCGATGGGACGTCACAGAACGAACTGGCCATCACAGGACCCAGCAGGAAAGACCCGGCGTCGCCGGGACCGATGCAAGGTAGACCGTCTGCCGGAGGACCAAGCCTTCCAATCCGGATAGGCTCCCTGACGTCCTCCGCTCCCGTGACTTACGCTCCGCCAGCGAGGTATGAATACGTCCCGAACACGACCCGTCCGGCTCCTCATATTCTTCTGGACTCTGACTTTTCGGAATATGAGGAGGACCGTGATTTGTATGCCGGGCTGCCTGAGTACGACTCCGACAACTTTGATTTTGAGTCTCTTTGCCCGGCTTTTGATCCCAGTCAGTTTGCCGCGCCTTCCCGCGTTTCCAGCACCCGAGCGACTTCGCCCGGTAGATCCAAGTGCACCTATCGGTACGAGGGAACCCGCTTGGCCATCTACCCGGGACCTCCGCGTGGCGGCCAGAGGAGACGCGCCGGCCGGGCGCTCCCTAGTGTCTCTCGCTGCGCGGCAACGAAGACACAGTCCTCCCACTCCTCGCCGGCAACGGCGAGACCGGCAGACCCGCAGCTCATGGCGAAGCTTCCAGCCCAGAGGGAGGAGGAGCCGCCAAACCACGAGGCGTTCTGTCGCGAAATGCGGGCGCAGATAGAGAGGCAGAGCGCCGAATTGGCGGCTCTCACGGCCCAGGTCCGGCAAGGATTAGCGAACCAGCCGAGCTACGCTGACGTAGCAACGGCGACGGACTCGCTGCTGAGGCAGGCCCACGTGTCAGTTTCGACTGACTCTCCGCCTGCTCAGGTTCATGTTGCCGTGGAAACCGGCCCGCCCCCTTCCCAAGTGAACGCTGCAGTGCGAACGGACTCGCCACTTCAAGTGCACGTCGCAGTTTTGGCTGTTCCGAGCAGAGTTCACGCGGCAGTCGGAACTGACCCGCTCCCGAGACACGCCCACGTGTCAGTTTCGACTGACTCTCCGCCTACTCAGGTGCACGTTGCCCTGGAAACAGATTCTCCACCGCGCCACGCCCACGTTGCTGTTTCAACGGATGCACTGCAAGCTCACGTGGCAGTGGGGACCGACCCGATGCCGCCTCACGTTGCTGTCCAGGAGGTGGCGACGTCTCCACAGCCGCTTCTCGTCTGTGCTCTGGAGTGGCAGTGGCGACCGGCCCGCGGCCGCTCCCCGTTCCTGCTCTGTCAGCGACGGGCACGCCCTCACGTTCCTGTCCAGGAGGTGGCGACAGTTCCCCAGCCGCCTCACGCTCCCGTCCAGGAGGAGGTGGAGTTGGTGATGCTGCTGCCGTCTTCTCACGTTCCTGTCCAGGAGGCGGCGGCGACGGGGTCGCTGCCTTCTCAAGTTGCTGACCCCGTCGCCGCCTTCTCTCGTTCCTGTCCAGGAGGCGGCGGCGACCCCGTACCGTACCGCCCCCTCCTGGACAGCAACTTGAGAAGGCGGCGCCAGTCGTTCCTGTCCAGGAGGCGGCGGCGACGGGGTCGCCTTCTCAAGTTGCTGTCCAGGAGGCGGCGGCGACGGGGTCGCCTTCTCAAGTTGCTGTCCAGGAGGGGGCGGTACTGGCGCCGCCTTCTCAAGTTGCTGTCCAGGAGGGGGCGGTACTGGCGCCGCCTTCTCAAGTTGCTGTCCAGGAGGGGGCGGTACTGGCGCCGCCTTCTCACGTTGCTGTCCAGGAGGGGGCGGTACTGGCGCCGCCTTCTCACGTTGCTGTCCAGGAGGGGGCGGTGATGGCGCCGCTGCCTTCTCACGTCCCTGTCCAGCAGGTGCTGGGGAGTTCTGTGGAGCCACCCAGGAGCTGGAGAGACTTCGGGGTGGCGGTCATGGCTCTGGTCCTGCTCTCCATCATCTTCTTCACTCCTGAGTTCGCCCAGCCGCTTCAGGACCTGGCCTCGTTGGCGACCAATGCCTGGTCGTCTTGCAACGATGGCGTGGGAGGTTCTCGTCTGGAGCAGTGGCCTGCCTCGTTCTGGTTCCTGCCTCGCTGTTTGGTTCCTCACAGAGGTCGTCCGCCCGAATCGCCCCGTGGGGACCCTGGTGCTTGGCGTCCGGGTCGTCTTCCTGACCTGTCCGCCCGGACGCCTCGTGTTTGGTGGCCTGGATGGCCACCAGTCTGGGGTTCGGGGGGGGCCTGACTCCTTGACACTTCTGCCTGCGTTGATTGTTTCCCTGTGTACCGACTACTGCCTGCCCGCTCATCTGCTCTCTTCGCCCGACGCCCCAACAACCGCTGCTGCACTGGACTGCCTGCTCGATCCCCGACCTCGGCATACAATAAACGTGTCTCTTCTTGAACTACCTTGCGTCTTCCGAGTTCCTGCATTTGGGTCCTCCCTCTCGTTCCGATGGGACGTGACAAGTTTGTATGTTAAGTTTGCCTGTTGTGTTAAAGAAGAAGGTAATGCAAATGTGGAAGCTCTCAATCTTCATGTTGATCTACTTTCCTATCCCACCTATGGTCACGAGCTGTGGGGTGTGAGCAAAAGAGATGGGGAGAGAAGCATGGTCATCTGGGACAATCTCAGAGTAGAGCCGCTGCTCCTCCACATTGAGAGAAGCCAGATGAGGAGGCATGGGCGTCTGATTTGGATGCCTCCTGGATGCGTCCCTGATGAGATGTTGCAGGTATGTCCAAACCAGAGGAGAGCCCAGGGGTGACCCAGGACATGTTGTAATAACTACGTTTACCGGCTAGCCTGGGAATGTCTCGGGATCTTCTCTGAAAACCTGGAAGAAGTTACTGGGGTAATGGAAAACTAGGCTACTCTGAACCAACCTTGTATAAGTGGAAAAAATAGATGTATGGACTATGGGATTGATTTTAAACTAACTTGGGTTTGTAAAGTAAATTTCAGATTTTAATGAGCGACACCACACGGGTGCCACAAAAACATGGGGTAGGGCCAATGACTGCCAGTCGGGGACCTGGTAGTAACAGTAACGGGGGGGGGGGGGGGGGGGGTTGGGCATCCATACTGCTCATGGCAAAGTTATAGGCCCCAAGCCACTCAGATTGGATACCCACTGTTCTTGGGTGGCCCCCCCCCCTGGGCCCATCCTCTCTTCTTGACCTGGTGAGGTACGACGCTCCTGTTGCTCTGACACAGCAATTCCAGGACAGTTTTGATATTTATTGTGAATGTGTCAGTTCACTTGCAAGTGTCTGCACCTTTGGGACACAAGTGCATGGTATGGGGTCACTCCATAATTACTCTTCACAACTCTTATGACTTAGCAAACATTTCGGGATGTCTTCACTTACATACATGTGATTTTTGATTTGCCAGTGCTGTCATTTACTTAGTTGAATGACCAATGAGCAGCCAGAGTGAGCCAGCGCCGTCCAAGCCGGGGGAGAGACTTAAGTGAACTGAATGATTCATTCAGTGAACTGGTGTATTGGTCTACTGAAGAAGTGGTGTTCTGAAGAATAGAAGAGTAATTCATTCAGGGGAAGGAGTTAATGAATTAGTGTACTGAAGAACTGAAGTTATTCGTTCCTTTAACTTATCGTACGCAATCCGTTAGACACGAGTGATTCGTTGGTTGAACTTCTTTGTGATACGCAAAGGAGTGATGTACTCATAATGATGAGTGATTCATTTGCACAAGGAATATCGTTCTATACAGTGAATGTACTTGTGTGATTTTAACTGCAAGCCCAGACATCCTTATGAGGATACATAGCTTACACGAGCAACCGTTTCTTCAGGCTAATGGCAAATGATGACTCAGTCAGGCACATGAAAATAAGCACATATTTAAAATGTAAATTATTATGCGGCGTTGTTTCAGCTCCACCCTGCTTCACAATTTTTCAATTCACCCACCACCACTTTGTGATAGCAAACCCATTTCCCCCAGTCAGAGAAAATTTTATTCAATTTCAAAGTTATAAACTAGTAAGTTTCTTAAAAACAACCGGGCTAAATCATGGTTAGGGTCCCTGATGGTATAAAGATGACTTACTTTATATTCATTCATCCATTTTCTGAGCCGCTTAATCCTCACGAGGGTTGTGGGAGTGCTGGAGTCTATCCCAGCTGTCATCGGGCACGAGGCAGGGTACACCCTGAACTGGTTGCCAGTCAAGTGTAGGACACACAGAGACAGACAACAGTCGCACCCATAATCACACCTGGGCCAATTTAGAGTCTCCAATTACTGTTGCGTCACTGATGGTGTAGTGGTTCAAATGCCTCACTATGGTGTGGGCAGCATGGTGGTGTCGATATTGGGGATGGGGATGTGGAAGGAAACTCGAGTGCCCGGAGAAAACCCACGTAGGAATGGGGATAACATCCAAACTCCATACAGGGAGGGCTGGGATTGGACCCGAGTCCTCAGAACTGTGAGACCAATACTCTAACAGCTGCACCAGCGTGGTGCCTACTTTAGATTAATTTTTCAGTGAAGACAAGATCATTTGCAAAGTTGTGATGATGATTACGCTCAACCATGGTTACTTTTAGGGGAAATTAGATTCTTTAAGTTTACTGGCAATTTACTTTTGCTAGACAAATTTTTGCAAAATAGCACCGTTAAATAAAGTGGTTATTAAAAGAATACATTGTGTGGTTCACATTGACAGTGAATGACCTACATTTGTAGTTAAAAAAAAAAAATAATAATAATACAGGACGCCACTGCTGCATCTTTGTTACTGTTTGTCGACTAAGATTTTCTCCAGTTACCTACCCCTCGATGGCAACAAAAATTGTAAATAACGACTGAATGCAGTAACACTGTAATAACCAAGATGTATAAAACTTGAATATGTAGCGAAAGGGCTAAAACACAGCAAATGACCTTCTTCAAACAATGCCTCTTTGGCCAGTAGGTACGCAGTGTATAACCCCTTCCAGACAGTTCTACGGAGGGGCACTGATTGGACGCTCCCTGTCGCTGTCCGTCCAGTCAACAAAATGGAATGCACAGACAACATTTTCTGGATGGCACCCCACTGTTGACAAAATGAAAAGGACAGATTTTTAACCCCCTTAACTGGAAAAAAAAAAGTTCTCATTCAGCTTTACTTTACCGAAGTAGTCTAACATCGACTTGTCTGTATAATTCACCGTCTGTTATTAGGAATTGGATACTGAAGGTCAGAGGAAAAAACAAACAAAATAAGACATTTGATTGTGTTTCTGTGCGTGGAAAGAGAGTCTATATTTTTGGTAGCAATGATGCAATTGTAATTCATAAAAATGAAGCAAACATATTATATAAAAAATTATAGGGGACTGCTCAAATAGATATTTTAATGGATTTATGGTGCTCTTGGAATTAAAACTGAACAGCACAACAAAAACAAAAAGAGCAACATAAAACCTTTGTAGATACAGAACGATTCTCAAAATAAAAACATATGAAGACTTCTGCAATATGTCAACATTGCGGTCTTTATTTACTTGTCATATTGCTCACAATTGGTGAGATGAGTGGGCGAAAGAGAAGCGAGGAGGATGGGATTTGCAAAGTGGAAGGAGCTTTACCGAAGAAAGGCAGCGGTATGTGCAAGTGGTGGAAGAGTGAGTGGGTGGCCTTTTTAAAAAAAAATGGCTTTTTTTCCTCATCCTTCGAATCAGTTTGTAATGACGGACCTTAAGACTGATAGCTCCTGAGTAAGCAACCCCAAGGATAGTTTTCTCTTTGGACAAGATAGTGAGTTGTGCGTTCGTATCTGACAGAGTCAGGAGCGACATCTCCACATTTTAATCACTCATCAGTCATACTTAAAAATAGTCATTACCTTGCAACAAATCACATTATTTTGATTTTACTTCGGATGTCCTAAGTTCAAATCCTGCCCTCGCCTGTGTGGAGTCTGCATGTTCTCCCCATGCCTGTGTGGATTTACTCCTCATACAGTACTCTGTTTTCCTCCCACATCCCAAAAAGACGCATGGTAGGTTGAATGAAGTCTTTAATTTGTCTGTAGGTATGAATGTGAGTGTGAAATAGTTGTTTGTTTATAAGTGCCCTGCAATTAACTGGCGACCAATTGTGGGAGTACCTCACTTATTGCCCGAAGTCAGCTAGGATAGGCTCCAGCAATTCCACGACCCTTATGTGGCTAAGCGGCTCAGAAAATGGATGGATGATCTACTTGCTAAATTGACACACATTTTAATGGCTTCTTCATATTTACTGTATGTCATGGGATTTTTTAAATTAAAATAAACATTTCCTAGCCTAAAACATTAACTCCCTCCCCCCCAAAAAAGAAAATAAAAATTATTAAAACATTCAAGGAGGAGCAGGACATTGAGGATAAAACGTACATATTGTACAGCAATGGTTCTCAACTGTTGGCACTGTGGGTCCTGCATTTTTCACTGTTGCAAGATTATGACCCACTTTAATAGAGGTTGGGCACAGTAAAGCATTTTTTAAATAGCCTCTGAAATCACAAGTAAAGTGCATTTTATTTTCAATGCTGTTTCAAATGAGTTCGACATCCTGAGAAAATCATATTGCCAGGCATGTTCTCCACTAGCTAGAGATTCAACTGTACTGTATTTGAATGCATTTAAATTCCTGACTAGAGCACATTTTCCTGTTGTTTCAATACTGTATGTACCATATCTCACACTTGTAACGTCTCTGTACTGTTACAAAAAACTTGGAATATAAATATGACCAATGTTATTTTTTTTCCACAATCTGTCCACAGCCCACCTGAAATGGATGTACAACCTTCTTTTGGGTCCCAATCAATTGAGAATCACTGGTGTACAGTCCTCCTGTGAGTTCCTACATCTTTAAGAGTTTCAAAGGTGTTTGAAGGTCAATTATCATCCCTATGAACATTCTAAAACAGATATTGTAATGAAAAATACATATAACATGATTCTATTCAATGTCTATACGAAAAAATAAATATGAGCGGAGAGCACGTCATCCATGCGCAAAGTTGCGGAAGTGTCATTGGACGACATCCAAGAGGTTGCCATATTGGCTGTGTCCCCTGTCCGTGACATCACACTGGACATTCGCCATTGAAAACACGCGGTGGACCCTAATATGGGAGACAAACACGCCCCTTCTGACACGGAAGCTCTTTTTGAAGAAGAGAACATCACACAACCGAATGAAGTTACCGGGGCAATATTACCCTATTGTTTCGAGCCATATTCAGATGATATGCGATCACGGCCAAACCGCCTCCCCGTCCGATCCACTTCGGTGGTGCAGATGAGCCATCGCGGTGCGTCGCAGCTGGCCGGGGTGACTCATTTTCGGCGCCGAGGCATTTTACAGCGTTGTCATCGCACACGGCTGAGTGTGGCATTGTCGGCAGTGTTGTTCAGATCCTCCGCCGTCCGCGAGCCCGACACGCAGCCTTAGTCGAAGCTGTGAATGGCGGACGTGGCTCCTCGGCCATGGTGGCTCATTTTCGGCGCCGAGATGGCTTATCACGGAGCCGAGGCGTGCTGCTTTACGGGTTGTTCATAGCCGTCGCCGTCTGCGATGAACAACAACATCAAGCTGGGGCATTTTACGCCGTTGTTGTCGCACGCGGGTGTGTGTGGCATTGTCGGCAGCGTTGTTCAGAGCTGCCGCCGTCCGCGAGCCTGACGCGCAGCCTTCGCCGGTGAGCCCGACGTCGTCCGACGCGTACATCGACACATTAAGCAAGCCTGTCATACGTATGTGGATCTTTTGTTTAGTTATGAAAGACCGATTACGTAGTCCACCCCAAAATATGATTTTTATTAGTAGCTGTATACACACCTAGCTGTCATCTGGAAGCCACGAAGCTCTCGTCCATTGCACCCATGCAATCCACTTTTCACGAGAACCGGGTCTCTTGCAAACTTATAAAGGGTAAATCCATCCTCCCGAGTGTTCAAGCAATGTCCAGCAATGCAACGAGCCAGCATTTTGGCTAACACCAAGGAACAACGAGCTACCTTCCCAGAGGTAAAACTAATAGAAACAAACGAGTCCTCTTGATGGCAGTCCTGCCATATACGTCACTTCCTGCTTCTTCTCGAAAACAAATCCCTCAAGAGGAATTTCATGGTGGGAGTTACAAAAAGCTGTATACGTCAAAATCATGTTTTGTGGTAAAAAAGCAAATGGGTCCATTTTGGCTGCTGTTTTGTCATTAATAACATACTAAAAATAATGCATTTCATGACAGTGGCCCTTTAAGTGCATACTGTATAAAGTGTTTATAAAGTATGGCAGAGATGTGAGTAGTTTCAAACAGCTTAAAAATATGTATAAAAAGATCACCCCAAAAAATGCAAAAACTACTTCACCTATTGCGGAATTTAAAGAATCCAACCATTCACTGTAAAAAAAAATCGAATTTACCACTGCCAATGCAGATTTGCTAATTGTCAATTTAAAACAGCACAAAGCCTGGGTTGCCTGTCACAAGTGAGCCTAAAACGTCACCAATATACATACTGGAAATCTGTAATCAAACCTATTTCAGTTCAGAGTAATAGCACATACTGTATTGGCAGATCCATCCATCCATTCATCCAATTTCTGAGCATGGGTCAGGCTGGAGCGTATCCCAGCGCTCTTCCGGCAGGAGGCGAGGTAGACCCTAAACTGGTTACCAGCCAATCGCAGGCCACACATAAACAACCATTTGCACACACAGTCACACGCAATTTAGCGCATGCAATTAACCCTACCATGCATGTTTTTGGATGCAAGAGGAAAGGGGAGTGCCCGAAGAAAACCCATGCAGGAATGGAGAGAACCCCGGTCTTCAGAACTGTGAGGCAGACGCTCTAACCAGTTTCCCAGCATGCCTCCCTGCTATTCCTACATGGTCTCCGAGCCGGGTACTTACCAGGACCGACTCTGCTTGGCTTCTGAGATCTGACATGATCGGGCACTCCCAAGGGACCGTTTTGGAGTATTTTTTGCAGATAACTCACTCAAACACATTTAATTTATAAGCTCATACAAAATTATTGTACAGTGAATCACACAGAATAAACAGTGTACACAATATGCCACTAATGTGGAACTATTTTTTTTTTTAAAAAAACCCGAATTGGTCAAGTATTTTCCATCTGTTGTGTCACCTTGATTTTTTTTGTAGGTAATTACCATTCTGTCAACTCCTCAAGAGCTAATGAATATTCACAGTTTGATTCAATGCTTGGTTTTAATGTTCACTTGTGCTAGGATGTTGTTTGGGCTGCATGTTGTTTTTGGTGTCAGGTTCAGTATACGAGTCTTTAAGTCCCACAACAATCAAAGCAGATCAAGTGTGAAGGTCAGAGGATAGTCGTGAGTCTGCTGCTACTCCCTCATCTTTCGAGAGTGTGTCATAGAAAGGGGATCAGAAGCATGTAACATGAACATGATTCTGCTGTATTTTATACTAACCCATGGCCAAAGCGTCAAAGGTCTGAATTTTCACAATTTAATTATTTTGATCACTCAGCTTTACTTTCCTTCTGTGAACTCACTAAAAATCGAGCTCCTCCTTTGTTGTACTGCATCCATCTCTGTCCAGTCCCCCCCAAAAAAAACACTCTTTTATACTTTAAATCCATCCATCCATTTTCTTTGCCACTTCTCCTCACAAGGGTCGCCGGAGTGCTGGAGCCTATCCCAACTGTCCACGGGCAGATGGCAGGGTACACACTGAACCGGTTGCCAACCAATCACGGGGCAAATGGAGACAAACTGTCACACTCACAATCACATCAAACTCCACACAAGCGGGGCCGGGATTGAACCCGGCTCCTCTGAACTGTGAGGCCAAAGTTTTACAGCTTCCCCACTGTGCCTCCCCCCTTTTAATCCTTCAGTAAAAATACAAATTCTGCATGTTATAGCATTTTTACACAGACAGTGCACCTGAAAACTTTTACATTACAGACTCGTTCTAAAATGGCTTAAAAATATTTTGTCCCACAAAATTGGACACAACACAGCACATTTTCTGCAGTGGCTCTGACTACTAACCCAAATTAGATTTATTAATAGTGCTGTTTACGTGCCTTTTGTTGAGTTCCTTTTTTGTTTGTTCATCTTTTGTCCCCTCGCGTCATGTGAACGCTTTTTGCTGTATGCATGGTCAATGTGTTTTGTTTAAAAAAAAATATCTTGATCTTTGTACTTCTGTCAGTTTTTGGGGATTCACATTCAGGGCTAGAAAAGAATTTTCAAAATTCTCTACTTTTCTAAACCCAAATTTCCCAAGTTCACACTTAAGAAAATCTAATAATGTGTGTCATTTTAAGAAAAAAAATGCTTTGTCTTTTTTGGTCGAAATAGAAAGTTTGATTGAAGTAATTCATTTTCCCTTGCAAAATCTGTGGGCTTGACTATGAAGAGTCATTCCAATCCCATTGTATTGTAAAATAGTGTAAATGCTATTCAGTATGCCAGCAAATACCATTCTCTAAATGTGGTGAGATGCATTTAGAAGTAATTTGTAGTGAAACTGGCACATAATGACTTCAAAATTCGTCATGTATCTTGATTATGTCAAACCACAAACACATTTCAGATAATATCCAAGCTTCCTGCCTCCGCGATCATGATTTAGGTAGCTGACTCTCCCACTTACCCGGTGACAGTCTCCACCAGACAGGACCTCCTGGATGAAAACTGCCGGGCCATCAGGGCGGTTGGAGCCACCTCCAAGAGTGATGCCCATACTGCTGGATCGAGTCACAGAAATTAGTTGAATCACTCCTTCACCTGGATGACTGGGAACATGAATACATAACATCAGCATATCAAAGTTAAAAAGTAGCTCAATCCTTGTAAACAGGGAGGGACATGCAAAGGCACTTTTCCATTAAAAGTTCCAGAATGGTCTGGCCTCGCTCTGCCTGGCTGGGCCTCCGTGGCTTTTCTATGACAAAATAAAATCGAGAGTGTGGAAATTTGAAAAATTTTTATATGCCTTTGAGGCAGTACTGCTTGCTAAACTGGGCAATGTGCTTTCCCAGTGAGGGAAAACTTATCTACGTTCCGATTATTCAAATTTTGAGTTGCGGAAAAACCAGTAGCAGACTGATCGGCCATTCACGGGTTTGGTGGTGACGCTCAGTGTATGGCAGCCTTTGGACGTCATTATTGTCTACGTAACAAGGTACTGCGCTTAAAGAAACGCCTATATCTGTGAGCCAATCAGATAACAGTGAATTCACGACCCTTGTCAGAAATAGGTCAGAGAATGTCTGAGAAGAAGTTCTATCTTTATAGCCGAAAATGTATAATAGCCAAAGTTACCAAACAGGGCGGAACCAGGCTGGCTGGGTATAGAACCGGTACAATGGAAACGGGGCAATACATTATAAACTATTCTGACCTGAGTGAGCGCAGCATTGATCCACTGCTGTTGTACATGTTCTGAGTCCCAGCCGGGCTTAACAGCAAAGGACTCTGGGAGCGAGATGAGGAACCAGATGAAGTACTTTCCAGGTAGCGACCTCCTTAGGTTTTGGAATAAAGGACAGAGGGTAATAATTATAGTACTTCAGTTGGAGGTGCACTAAAGGGTGAAGATAATGCAAATATTTCATGTTACCAACTCAACATTTGAACAACTATGTTTGTACTTTAAAATCCATGCTGATAAACTGTTCAGGTATTAGTTCCCCCCCCCCCCCATTTCAAAATTTTGAAATAAATTCACAGCTCCAAAAATTTACTTGTGAACATAGTTATTTTTTCCTTCAATATATTGCTGACAGGCTCTAACCCTCAAAATACTGACATTTATTTTCCACAGTCCACATGAGTAGCCAGCTTCAGCTTTCAAACTCTCAAAAACATGAGGACAAACCTGTTGCCTTGAATTCATTTTTAAATGAGGAACTAATGACTGTTGCAATGTTATTTGTTGTTCAAATATCTAGACTGTCTGACGATCGTTCTGCTGTGGTACATATCCATGTTCCCCTTGTCCACTCTTCCTCCATCTGTCCCCAAAACACTTTTCTGTGTGATTGCATTTTCAAACAAATCAGACTAATTACGAATGTTGAAAAACAAGCACAGGGAGCATTTCAAACTCCTGTGTCGCACAGCAAAACTGTTCCAGCATAAAGACAAAAAGATCCATGATACTGGAAGGCCATTCAGCTGAATGGGACAAACAAACAAACAAGCAAATAAATAAATGGGGAATTAAAACAAAATGACAATGAAAACTTTGAATTCCGGCTCTGGTGACTATACAATATTAAGCAATTGTTTCTTCTTTTTTTTTCGTAAGTATGAGATTCTTTGATTTTGGATTGATGAGTTAATATCCATCTGTAGACGAGCATATAGTTTGTTCATTGAAGGACAGCTAATAAGAAATTCATTTATAATGATAAGACAATGCTTTTTTTTAAATTATTTTGATCCCATACTTTGTAATGTGACCTTGGGTGCCCTAAATAAAATGAAGTTATGTAATCCCCTGCAATACCATGCACAAAGCCTGGGTGGCGCTTTTGTGGGCGCTCGCTCTCTCTCGCTCTCTCTTTCTCAATCACTCCTTCCCTCCCCTCTATTTTCAATCACCTGTTTCCAATCAGCCCTTGTCACCACTAATTTTAACTGCTTGTTTCTAGAGAGCAACAGCAAAGTACTGTGTACCATGACCCACCTTACGCAAGTGGGCACCGTTATACTCCTTGTTCTCCTGTTAACCCTAGAGTCTCCTTGTTCCCAGTGTTTCCATGTGTTACTGATCCATGTCATTCCTGCCACAATGCCGTAAAGCTGGCTGCTGGACTTGTCGACAAGGACGAGCCGGCTGCCGGTGCCAGGTCGCGATGGCTCATCTCCGCCGCGGAAGTGGATTGGACGGGGAGGCAGTTTGGCCGTGATCCGCACATCATCTAAATATGGCTTGAAACAATAGGGTAATATTGCCCCGGTAACTTCACTCAGTTTTCTTCGAAAAGAGCTTCCATGTCAGAAGGGGCGTGTTCATCTCCCACAGCAGGGTTAGGGCCAGAGCGTATTTTCAATGGCGAATGACCAGGGGTGACGTCACGGACAGGAGATGCAGTCAATATGGCGACCACTTGGATGTCGAATGATACTTCCGCAACTTTGCACATGGATGACGCACTCTCTACTCATATTTATTTTTTCGTATGGACATTGAAGTGAATAATGTTATATGTATTTTTCATTACATTATCTATTTTTTATTACCTATATTAGAATGTTTATAGGGATGATACTTGACCTTTAAACTAACAACCAAAACCTGTTAATAGGATAATCTCAAAATGTATGTATCATGGTTGGAGAAAAAAATATTTGACAGAATAAATTATGGAATGTTCAACATTTATTTATCTTCCATTCTGCTTATCCTCACAAGGGTCACGGGAGTACTGGAGCCAATCCCAGCTATCTTCAGGCAGTAGGTATGGTACACCCTCAACTGGCTGCCAGCCAATCGCAGGAATGTTCAACAATAAAACATAAAGATTAACTCATAAATCTTGTAGCAGACACTGATCTGTCTTTCAACAACCATATTACTCTACAGGGGTTTGACACAGGCATCCAGTTGTTTATGTGCTGCTACTAGTGTATAAATCAGCAAATGACTTGAGCCCAGAATACTTCAGATAGGTATTGTGTGATTACAAACCAAAACTCACTCTTACATCGCTTCACTCAGGGTAAACATGTTCAATGTGCAACAATATGGAAACACAGCATTTCCTGTTATGAAGCAAAGATCAAATTCCAGATCTCCACCTGCTGAGCAGCAAACACAGGTTTGTTTTTTTAGCGTGTTTTAACATATCTGTACCGGCTGGCTGCCTCTTTTACCAAGGAAACAGATGTTTGCAATTGTGTGATGGACAACTGCACTTGTCCTAAGCCATTTTTAAAGCTTGACTGAGTCCATTTACCCTTTGGGCTCAGAACCTTTAACAAAACACAAGGTTTGGTTTTTTTTTTTTTTGGGGGGGGGGGGTTGAGGGCTGTATTATGGGCTCTCATACAATGATATTGGGAGCATGAGATCATAAATTGGTTTAACATGAGCTACATTATTAAATAGGCACATGCACAGCCTTTTTTGCGCCAGGGGCTCAAGTCAAAAAGTGCACCCATTACCAAGATATCAAAAAATAATGTCTACACACGGATGTTCAAATGGTAGGTTTTTGGAAAATTAACCAATAAACCAAGATAAACCCTTTCAAAACATTTCTCCACTATTAGTTAACTTATAACCTGCATTTTAGAGAGCGTAAGTAAAAGTAAATGAGATAAAATGGGTGCACAGGTGCAAATGGCCTCTTATAAATGGGGATGCGGCTGTTTTCAGGATTAAGAAATCACATTCAAACTCATGTTAAATGAGTCACCGTAGAATACCCACCATTTAAGGTGCCTCTGATTAAACCAAAATTAAATCTCAGATGCTTTAGTAGGCTATTCCTTACATTATTGTAGTCATATCTTACAACCCCAGCGGCAGAGAGCTTTTGCAGCATCAGAGGGGTCTTATTGTTGAAAGGTATTAGAAGAAAGGTAAAAAAAAAAAACTTTCCAAAGCATCAGTGTCGCATATCCATCATATTTCGTTAACTGCTTATCCTCACAAGTATCACGGGTGTGCCTAAGCCTATCCCAGCTGACTCTGGGCGAGAGGCAGGGTACACACGGAAATGGTTGTCATCCAACAGCACGTATCCTTCGTAAACTATAAACCATTCACACTGACATTCACACTTATGGACAAAAAAAGAGTCTTCAATTAACAAACCAAGCATGTTTTTGGGGATGTGGGAGAAAACCTGACAACCTGCAGAAAACCCACACAGGCATTGGGAGAACATGCAAACTCCACACAGGTGATTTCAACCCAGTCCTCAGAACTGTGAGAAAATGGTAACTCCAGACAGGTGAGGCCGATTTGCTAATCAGTCAACCACCATGCTGCCTAACATACAGACACAAATTGATGACACTGAGGGAGTCGGTTGTGTTTTTTTAAATACTGATGAATAAAGAAAAAAATAGGATGGAGCAAAAATGGCACTCTTTTAACCAGGAAAAAAAAGGCCTGGTGCTTGAGCACCTGCTAATGACTGTGTGTGCATGCGCCTTTTAATTATAGTGTTTCTTACCTTGTTGTATCGGAGAGTTGCGTGTTGATCCTGTGCTACCGTTGGAGCCATATTTTTCCAGTAGCTCAGCAAATTCTTTCCTTTCCAGGGGAACAAAGTGGAAAATGAGTTTGTCTGTCACAGACATGAAAATATACAATAAATTTAAAAGTCTACAGTTGAGAATAATGTTACACACTGTAATTAATGTCTTTATTGCCTTTTCTAATTTTAGCAGTGAGAGAAAATGGCACTCCGGGTTTCAAGTGCTACGATGCAACGGGGAAGTCACACATTAAAAACAGTCCCCATCCCACTTTACAAAAATATTCTCCCATTCTCATAACTCCAAAAATAAGTATTTGTGTTTTGCTCTGTGCTTTATCGTGACCCTGCCATTGTGATTCCCACAATAGCACTGGAATGCAGCTAGCGACAGCTAACAGCGAGCGCCGAGGACCATCTGTGGCTGCCGGCCCGCAGCTCCCGGGAGCCTTTGTTTACGCACTTATGTCGCGCGTAGGCCTTCGAGTCGTCAGACTCCGTGTTATTCCGCACAAAGAAGCATCTGAATATTCAACATTAATTACAGCCACAGGTTCAAATGTCTCTAGAAGTATTCCTCCGTCTTCCCGATCAACTGATAATGCTATTTCTTCATCAGATGACGATAAATACGAGAAATCGGCGCTGGGCATAAATGGTGTCCCGTGTAATCGAGCCTTTGTTGCGGCACGGTACACGTCACATTTGCGCACAGAGGTCATGTGGCTCACGAAAATGGCAGCGCTCCTGAAAATTCGTAATTGTTGATAAAAATCTTCTCAAAACACTATTAAATGAGAGGGGATTTAACATCACATTGTCAAAATCGGGTACATATTACATGACCTATTGGATACACTGTTCATGCAAAGCACTGGATTTCCCCTTTAAACAGGTGTGGTTTGAGAGACATTTCAAGAAACTTCAGACATAATTCCCCCTGTCCAAATGTCATTTTTTTTTCTTCATAGCCACACTTTGGCTGGAGGGCAGTTAAATCACAGATTACTACACAAGACTCATCTTCAAGAGAGCTGCCTGAAGCGAATAAACTCGTTCCCCAACTTTGGTCAGCTGTCATTCCAGAGCACCACAAAGCTAAGCAGGGAAACGGAAGAAAGTTCACCGCTGACACTCCTGAAATCCGCAAGAGTACCAGTACATCGTGAGGCAAGAATACACTTATGTTGGTGTCCATTTCTGTTTGACCCTCCGTTTATCTAAACAATGCTTCTGCGATGAATAAACCTTGACTTGACTCCTTTTCTAGGATTCTTTGACTCTGTCACATTACAATGATTAACTTATTCCTGACACATTCATTGGGAAACATAAAGTGTAAATCCTTCGCTCTGTCAGAACCTCTTTGCTGAGGATTACATGTACTGGCAAGATAGAGCAAACCATTTAGGAAATTTCTAGCCAGACGTACTGAGGTACTGTAAGCTTCTCATATTTAAGTATGCAAATCCATGCTTTTTCAACTCTCAGTTAACGATCATGAGGAGGTTTCGTAGAAGAGCAGGCCTGTGCCTCTGCTAGTAGCGTGGTATTTTCACCCAAACATCTTATACTGATATTGATGTGCTAAAATGCTATACTAGGCTAAAGTTCCATCCATCTGAGCTGCTTATCCTCACAAGGGTTGCAGGAGTGCTGGAGCCTATGCCAGCTATGATCGGGCAGGAAGCGGGGTACACCCTGAACAGGTCGCCAGCCAATCACAATAGGCTAAGGTTGATACATAAAATACACAATTTTCACAGACATAATGTTCTCATGGTGAAGTAGTTCACTTCTTAGATTTCTGTGCAGGAACTGTGATTCAATTCTCACACAATAATATACATACACTATAAATGGGAGTGTGAATATATGTACCCTGTGATTAACTGGCAACCAGTCAGGGTGTACACTCCCTTTTTCCACAAATCCTCTTGGATAGGGACCCTATCCCACTCCTTGTAACTATGAATAAGATGCTGTCGATGCATGTCAATGTTATTTGTCTGTTACAAACCTCAATAAATACAGTTCCAAAAAATAATTTGAACTTTGATGTGACCAGCGCCATAAAGAACCAATGAATACAAATATCATACAGAGTGTGCCCTTGCCCATTTGCGGTTCACCATTCACGACTCTGCATCTTCGCAGATTTTGCGCTGATTTTTTTTTTCCATAACGTACCGTATTTTCACGTGCACTTAAAAGCTTTAAATTATCTCTTAAATGGACAGGGGACTGATAATGCACCTGATGTGCACACTAAGTTCTAAAATCTGAAAATGTTGTTCAATGACCAGTACAATGAAGTACACCTGAACAGACTGGTTATATTGTTAGCGTACACGCTAACAATATATTCTAGCATGGATGCTAACAATGTAACCGTTGCGTTCAAGTGTACATCATCGGTCTAGTCACACAACAACATTTACAGATTTTGGAACTTGTTGTGGACTTAAAGTGCCACTGACACCAAAAACATGAAATTTAGTATGCTGTTAACCAAAAAAAGAAAAAAAATCAGCTGGAATGGAATCATCCGTTTGTTCACAGCACATCAGAATGTTACCGTCTATTGATTTTTTTATTCTCCTGCCATGAAAAATTAGTGGACTGCGTGGTGCTGGATTTTGCCCTTATACTCTGAAGGATGGATACAATATTTACATGTTTCTAAAAGACGCGATTCATCAAATGGATTGCACAGGTGCAAAGGACAAGAGCTTTGTGGATTCCAAATGAGAGGTAGGTGTGTAAAGAGCTAGTAAAAAAAAATAGGGTTGGGGGACTAATTTGTCTCACAGTTTATAGCATATGTTACATGTGAATTTAGTATCTCCTTGGTCAAACCAGCAAAATATAACAAAGCAGTTGGATTGCGTAGACAATTTAATCACACACAAAAAGTTTCTTTCGGCTTGTCCCTTTCGGGGTCGCCACAGCGTGTCATCTCAGATGAACGCACATATGTGTTTGGCACAATTTTTACGCTGGATGCCCTTCCTGACTCAGGGAGTGGAGGCCCCAGTGGGATACGAACCCACAACCCCTGATTTACCAAACCAGTGCTCTAACAACTGAGCAATACAGTACAATACAAAACAAGCGGCAGTGGCCACACCGGACGGCTTGGATGAGCCACGATGGCTCATCTCCGCCGCGAAAGTGGATCAGATGGGGATGGGGTTTGGCCGTGATCGCATATCATCTGAATATGGCTCAAAACAATAGCGTAAGATTGCCCCGAGGGCTCGAAACAATAGTGTAATATTGCCCCGGTGACTTCACTCGGTTGCGAGGTGTTCTCCTTTTCGAAAAGAGCTTCCATGTCAGAAGGGGGGCCTTTGTCTCCCATAGTTAAGGTGCACCACGTGTTTTCATTGGTGAATGTCCGGGTGACGTCACGGACGGAGGATGCAGCTACTATGGCGACCACTTGGACATCGTAGAATGACACTTCTCCAACTTTGCGCATGGATGACACGCTCTTCGCTCACATTTATTTTTTCATATAGAGATTGAAGTGAATAATGTTATATGTATTTTTCGTTACAATATCTATTTCAGAATATTTATGGGGATGATACTTGGGCTTTAAGGTGAGCTCTCCATTTAGAAGAACATATAAGACTTTTAAGTGCCAGTGGTTGCCAAAATATGATAGATATCATACATAGGTATTTTAATACTGCATCCATTATTATTTTTAATAATTGTGGGGGTGGGGGAGTAATAAATGTAACGCCCGCGTAACAAGGGAACACTGTACAACTACATGAAGCTCTACTTACTTTGCCTCCTCATCCCGGGCTATGAGAAGTCGCATGTGATTGGTTGCTGAAGCTGCTCTCAAGATGTCCACAGCTCTGATGAAAACAAGATAATATTACAAAGTGTAAATAATAATACTGCATAAGGGACGATAGTTAGATATTAATACTTTACCTTTCACTTGTGACACCGATTAGACCTTCTCCATTTACCTCCAAGATTTGGTCTCCTGGTAACAGGTTTCCTGTCAGAAGTAAAATACAGGGTACAAACCATGGTATTATCGGTTACAGGATTATCTTCTTTTATGTACTGTATCAGTGTGGTTGGATGTAAATAGGAGTTCCAAGGAGCTTATAGCTGTTTAAAAAGCTCCAATCAAAAGAAAAATGTGGTGTAAAAAGACAGCACATCGCCAGTCTCCTGTTTGAGGCCAAAGCAAACTGTAAGTTGGTCATGACTCTGTTGTGGCCCCTTTTATTTATGTTTTCTTACTCTCACGAGATAAAATCCCAAAATACTTGATCTGCCATTCCAAATCGAGTCAAGCAGACCACTGTTACCATTGACAATCCATGCTGTTAACTTTGACTGCAGCTGGAAGGCACACTCCAGGGCACATGTTCTAACATATTAGCAAATTGTGCTTTTCTGCTCATGCATAAGCATGCAGGGGAGGGGAAACCAGGAGCTCTGTGCTAGAAGTGCCGAAGAGATTTGCATGTGATTAAAGCCTTTTTATCTTGTTAGGAGTGAAGAAATCCACATTGTACCAATACCCCATGTAAAACGACGTTGATTAAGTGTTAGTTCCAGTATAGCACTGAATACTAGATTGGTTTAAGGTTGATAAATAATATCCATCCAATCCATTTTATACACCACTCCTCCTTATTAGGGTTAGCCTTGAGCTGCAGCTCATTACACCTGACTTTTGTTGAGAGGTGGAGTACCACATACCCTGGACTGGTTACCAGTCACTCATACAGTTAGGTGAATATAAACAACCATTCACACTTAAAAGCAACCTTGAGTCTTCTATGAATAACATTTTCCAATGTGGAAGACAGAGCAGAGAAAACACTAGAACATACATAAAACGTGAAACTGAGATGTGATTCAATTTCATAACTATAAGGCAGTTGTGCGAACCAGTACATCACCATGCTACCAGATAATGTGTGTCAATTTAAATACATTTTCAGTAGCATTCTCCAGTTATTATATTGTGAAAACACTCCACTGCTACTGACTGGAAATGCAGTGTCTGATAACCTTTGGGCACTTACCAACAGTGGATATAATTCAGTGAATGTAAAATATTCAGGATGTACTATAAAGGATGTTTAACGAAATATCACTGGCCGCAATGTGAACACTCGATGAGCAATCTGTTATGTATCAAACAGAATCTGTATTTTTTTCCGTGAAAAAAAAAATAATTCAAATGTAAATCAAGATAAAATTGTGACTCTGAAAACAGTGTTCTGAGAAAAGTATTCCCAAGGTTTGTCCCTGTGAAATACAAAATGTTAACGTAGTAAAATATTAATTTTACTTCAGTTGCTGCCATTCTATCAATTTTGTCATGCAATGTTCTTATGTCATGGTTTACAGTTGTTTAACAATTAACCCGTACCATGACTCCCATTATTGCTATTAATAGTGACTTTAGCAAAACGTTACCAAAATTAGAATTTTTGAATTTTAATATCATCATTCATTTTATTTTCAGGAAAAAGATTTCGACTCAATCTTTTTGACTCCCCAACCTGACTGTACACAGTTTTGATGGTGTACAGTTTCCCCTTTCTCAGATGCTGTATGGTAGACAGAATTTTCTTTAAAGGGGAAGTCCGGTCATTTGAATTTACAATGTATCAGATAGGTCATGTCATATCTACTGTACCTTGAAAATATGAGGTTAATCCAATATCATTTACTGGTGTTTTGAGAAGATTTTTTTATCGGCAATTACGAATTTTCATGGGCGCCGCTTTTTTGGCGAGTCATATGACCTACATGCACGGATGTGACGAATACTTCCAAATAAGTTGCTCAATACTGAAATATTTTGTGCCTTCACCTACAATTTAGACGGTGAATTTTATACAACAAATTGTAGTAGGCTGAATTTCAGATAGCGAATTGTAGCCAGTTGAATCTCAGGAGAAATATTGCGTTTGAATTTTAAATGTGTGTATATATATATATATATATATACATATATATATATATATATATATATATATATATATATATATGTATATATATATAAAAACAAGCTTTCCCGCCTCCCGAGAAGGGTTGCGTCAGGAAGGGCATTCGGTGTAAAAAGAGTGCCAAACAAATATGAGCGTTCATCTGAGATTATGCTGTGGCCACCCCTATTGGGACAAGCCGAAAGAAAGTATAAACAATCTTTCCCACCATATAAGGCCTACCTTTCACTGATGGGTTCTACCAGAGTTGCCTTTATCACATCCTTCATCGCCACGAGAGCTGTCCTCAGTCCAGGCTTCCAGAGGACAATGCCATGAAACTCGCTATGGAGGGAAATGCAATCCAGGTCCTCGGCAAATATCTTTCCTCCCATTTCCTCAAGTTCCTGACAACAAAGATTCATCAGAGGATTGTCCATGGCTACGCATCGGTCGCATGTGCATCATTGATCCGCTGGCTGGTCTAAATGCACCCCAAAATCGATAGGATGGATGAATGGTGTGTCCTGCGCGTTGGCCTCTGAATAGTCAGTCATCATTCCCGACCGAAGAACAATCTGAACATTCAAATCTGCAGTGAAGTATTCCTCAATCTTCCCAATCACCCGATACTGCTACTTCTTCATCAGATGAGGATAAATCTGAGAAATCAGCGCTGGCCATAATTGTGTCACAAAGTAAGCGAGCCTTTGTTTGGGCACGTAATACGTCACATACGCGCACGTAGCTCATGTGACTCGCCAAAATGGCGCCGCCCATGAAAATTCGTAATTGCCGTTAAAAAATCTTCTCAAAACACCATTAAATGATATCAGATTAACCTCAACATTTCAAGGTATAGTACATGTGACATGACCTATCACATGACCTATCTGATATATTGTTAATTCAAATGGCCAGACTTCCCCTTTAAGCCCTACATAGTCGGCATGATCTCATCAAACTCGTCCTAAGTTTTTGACCACAAGCTGATAAAGCCCTACAGGACTCCTTCTTTAGCTTGACGGCATTCCTTACCACCACTGTACATCATAAAATGCAGGTATTACCACCCCAACAGGCACCGGTTACCTCATGGCCACTGCTTCGGTTGACCACCGTGACAGGGAGGGACAGAACATAGGTCACCAGGAATCAATTTCCCCCGGCTTCTAGGGAATGTTAATCAAAGTTCTGTTAGAGGTGGGAGTTGAAATTTCTTCTGATGGGGAAGCTGCCAGATGTTCTCATTAGATCCTATCAATACATTTCCTTCTGCCAGGTCAAATCAGTAGCTTCACCACACATCAGAGCCAACACAGTTCCAGACGCTGATCGGTTGACTGCGCCACCACTCTCTTAACATGAGCGTCCACAAAAGTATAGGCATACATCCAATGACATGCCCCAAAGCTAATCATTAATCTGCGGCCGAGTGTGGCTTTGTGCTCATATGGACACTCTTTTGTTTTCACATAATTATCCATATACTATATATATATATATATATATATATATCTTCTTCTTCTTTTCCTTTCGGCTTGTCCCGTTAGGGGTCGCCACAGCGTGTCATCTTTTGCCATCTTAGCCTATCTCCTGCATCTTCCTCTCTAACCCCAACTGCCCTCATGTCTTCCCTCACCACATCCATAAACCTTCTCTTTGGTCTTCCTCTCGCTCTTTTGCCTGGGAGCGCCATCCTCAGCATCCTTCTACCAATATACTCACTCTCTCGCCTCTGAACATGTCCAAACCATCGAAGTCTGCTCTCTCGAATCTTGTCTCCAAAACATCCAGCTTTGGCTGTCCCTCTAATGAGCTCATTTCTAATCCTATCCAACCTGGTCACTCCGAGCGAGAACCTCAACATCTTCATTTCTGCCACCTCCAGTTCAGATTCCTGTTGTTTCTTCAGTGCCACTGTCTCTAATCCGTACATCATGGCCGGCCTCACCACTGTTTTGTAAACTTTGCCCTTCATCCTAGCAGACACTCTTCTGTCACATAACACACCAGACACCTTTCGCCAGCTGTTCCAACCTGCTTGGACCCGTTTCTTCACTTCCTGACCACACTCTCCATTGCTCTGTATTGTTGACCCCAAGTATTTGAAGTCGTCGACCCTCGCTATCTCTTCTCCCTGTAGCCTCACTCTTCCCCCTCCACTTTTCTCATTCACGCACATATATTCTGTTTTACTTCGGCTAATCTTCAATCCTCTCCTTTCCAGTGCATGTCTCCATCTTTCCAATTGTTCCTCTGCATGCTCCCTGCTTTCACTGCACATGACAATATCATCTGCGAACATCATGGTCCAAGGGGATTCCAGTCTAACCTCATCTGTCAGCCTATCCATTACCACTGCAAACAGGAAGGGGCTCAGAGCTGATCCCTGATGCAGTCCCACCTCCACCTTAAATTCCTCTGTCACACCTAAGGCACACCTCACCATTGTTCTGCTGCCATCATACATGTCCTGTACTATTTTAACATACTTCTCTGCCACACCAGACTTACGCATGCAGTACCACAGTTCCTCTCTTGGTACTCTGTCATAGGCTTTCTCTAGATCCACAAAGACGCAATGTAGCTCCTTCTGACCTTCTCTGTACTTTTCCACGAGCATCCTCAAGGCAAATAATGCATCTGTGGTACTCTTTCTAGGCATGAAACCATACTGTTGCTCGCAGATACTTACTTCTGTCCTGAGTCTAGCCTCCACTACTCTTTCCCATAACTTCATTGTGTGGCTCATCAACTTTATTCCTCTATAGTTCCCACAGCTCTGAACATCCCCTTTGTTCTTAAAAATGGGAACTAGAACACTTTTCCTCCATTCTTCAGGCATCTTTTCGCCCGCTAGTATTCTGTTGAATAAGTTGGTCAAAAACTCCACAGCCATCTCTCCAAATTGCTTCCATACCTCTACCGGTATGTCATCAGGACCAACTGCCTTTCCAGTTTTCATCCTTTGTAGTGCCTTTCTGACTTCCCCCTTAGTAATCATTTCCACTTCCTGGTCCTTCACTCTTGCCTCTTCAACTCTTCCTTCTCTCTCATTTTCTTCATTCATCAACTTCTCAAAGTATTCTTTCCATCTATTTAGCACACTACCGGCACCAGTCAACACATTTCCATCTCTATCCTGAATGACCCTTACCTGCTGCACATCCTTCCCATCTCTATCCCTCTGTCTGGCCAACCTGTAGAGATCCTTTTCTCCTTCTTTCGTGTCCAACCTGGTGTACATGTCTTCATATGCCTCTTGTTTAGCCTTTGCCACCTCTACCTTTGCCCTACGTCGCATCTCGATGTACTCCTTTCGCCTCTCCTCAGTCCTCTCAGTATCCCACTTCTTCTTCGCTAATCTCTTTCCTTGTATGACTCCCTGTATTTTGGCGTTCCACCACCAAGTCTCCTTCTCCCCTTTCCTACCAGATGACACACCAAGTACTCTCCTGCCTGTCTCTCTGATCACCTTGGCTGTCGTCGTCCAGTCTTCCGGGAGCTTCGGTTGTCCATCGAGAGCCTGTCTCACCTCTTTCCGGAAGGCTGCACAACATTCTTCCTTTTTCAGCTTCCACCACATGGTTCTCTGCTCTACCTTTGTCTTCTTAATCTTCCTACCCACCACCAGAATCATCCTACATACTACCATCCTATGCTGTCGAGCTACACTCTCCCCTACCACTACTTTACAGTCAGTAACCTCCTTCAGATTACATCGTCTGCACAAAATATAATCTACCTGCGTGGTTCTACCTCCGCTCTTGTAGGTCACTATATGTTCCTCCCTCTTCTGGAAATAAGTGTTCACTACAGCCATCTCCATCCTTTTTGCAAAGTCCACCACCATCTGCCCTTCAAAGTTCCTTTCCTGGATGCCGTACTTACCCATCACTTCTTCATCGCCCCTGTTTCCTTTACCAATATGTCCATTACAATCTGCACCAATCACAACTCTCTCGCTGTCTGGGATGCTCAGAACTACTTCATCTAGTTCCTTACAGAATTTCTCTTTCAACTCTAGGTCACATCCTACCTGTGGTGCATAGCCGCTAACCACATTATACATAACACCCTCAATTTCAAATTTTAGTCTCATCACTCGATCTGATACTCTTTTCACCTCCAAGACATTCTTAGCCAGCTCTTCCTTTAAAATAACCCCTACTCCATTTCTCTTCCCATCTACTCCGTGGTAGAATAATTTAAACCCTGCTCCCAAACTTCTAGCCTTACTACCTTTCCACCTGCTCTCTTGGATGCACAGAATATCAACCTTTCTCCTAATCATCATGTCAACCAACTCCTGTGCTTTTCCTGTCATAGTCCCAACATTCAAAGTCCCTACACTCAGTTGTAGGCTCTGTGCATTCCTCTTTTTCTTCTGACGCTGGATCCGGTTTCCTCCTCTTCTTTGTCTTCGACCCACAGTAGCTGAATTTCCACTGACGCCCTGCAGGTTAGCAGTGCCGGGGGCGGGCGTTGTTAACCCGGGCCACGACCGATCCGGTATGGGATTCTTTAGATGAACGCTCATATTTGTTTGGCACAGTTTTTACGCCGGATGCCCTTCCTGACGCAACCCTCTGCATTTATCCGGGCTTGGGACCGGCCTACAGATTGCACTGGTTTGTGCCCCCATAGGGCTGCATTATATATATATATATATAATATATATATATATACACACAATTCGCGATAAGTGTAAGAGTCCAATAACGAAGTACCACTCACGTTTAGATTGACAGGATCATTCCTTCCACTCACACCCTTCCAGATTCACTTTCATTGCCCACGTGAGTAGTGAAGTTCCCGAGCAGAATGAGGACGAACCCAGTATTAGAAATCTCTTTCACCCCCTTCAAGGACTCCAAAAAGTGTCAGTACACTAAGCTCCTGTTTGGTAAATTGGCACAAACAACACTCAGGGCTCGTCCCACCACCTGAAAGCGTATTGAAACCCAACATGGGGCACAGTTTGTGTGACCACACCTGCTTGGCCCATCTCATCTTGGGCAGTTCTAGAGAGATTTCAACTCATCTTAAGAAGACTGGTACCAGAGCCAATACTGTGTTGAGGCAAGCTGGACTATAGCTAAACCTCTTACCAGACCAGAAACCAGAACAAATGGAGACCAGCCAGGTCCACTCACTCCTCAGGGGCCAAGACACTGCCTTCAGGTCAGGTGACAAAGCTCTTTACAGCCAGGCTTGAGTTGAACTGAAAATAGGCATTAAAAATGTAAAGAATGACTAGAGGAGAATAGAGTCCCATTTTGCCAGGAAAATACCTCCAGAGGTGTAGCAAGGTCTACAGTGCCTCAAAAACTTCAGAGGATGTGATGTGAGATGAAGAGACACAAGTGAGTCTTTGGCAGAGGAGCTCAACAGCTTCTTTGCTTGCTTTGAACAACCCCAGGGACACTCAGCTACTCCAGGCCTCCCCTCACCACCACCAGGCTCCAATAACTCTCCACTTACTCTCCATTCACTGAGTACGATTTTTGTGTGTGGAGAGAGTCAGCACATTCAGGTTCCTAGAAGTCTTGATCTCTGAGGACGTCTCCTGGATAGACAAAATCTCAGCGGTCATGAAGAAGGTTCAACGGTGTCTCCACTTCCTGAGAGTCCTCAGGAAAAACAACCTACACACAAAGTTGCGGCTGACCTTCTACCGTTCATCCATCGAGAGCCTGCTGATGTATTGTCTCCATCTGGTATGGGAGCTGCACTGAGGCAGACAGAGCAAGCCTTCAGAAGACAATCAAAGATCAATGGTCTTAGGCTGCCCTCTTCCCTCTGTGGCAACCATTTACTCCTCTCGGTGCCTTAGCAGAGCTCGTAACATTATTGACACTATTTTCAGAGCTCCTCCCTCTTGAAGGTGGTACAGATGCACAAAAACAAGGACCAATACACCAAGGAGAGTTTTTTTCCGAGAGCCATCCACTCTCATTTTTCCTCTAGTTGCGCAATTAATGTGAAGGCACGCAGATTTCAACATCTTGTGCAGTAAATTTAATTTTACACGTCTACTTTTATTTTTTCAACTTGTTTTTTTCTCATTTTTTTCTTTAATTTTTACCTTGATTTTTATATATCCACTGATAAGAAGTTCTCTTATGTCGTTGTACAGTGATCTTCTTCTTCTTTACCTTTCGGCTTGTCCCGATTAGGGGTTACCACAGCGTGTCATTTTTTCCATCTAAGCCTATCTCGTGCATCTTCCTCTCTAACACCCACAGTCTTCATGTCCTCCCTCACCACATCCATCAACTTTTTCTTTGGTCTTCCTCTCGCTCTTTTGCCTGGCAACTCTATCCTCAGCACCCTTCTACCAATATACTCACCCTCACACCTCTGGACATGTCCAAACCATTGAAGTCTGCTCTCTCTAACGTTGTCTCCAAAACATCCAACTTTGGCTGTCCCTCTACTGAGCTCATTTCTAATCATATCCAACCTGCTCACTTCGACCAAGAACCTCAATATCTTAATTTCTTCTGCCTCATGTTCTGCTTCCTGTTGTTTCTTCAGTGCCACCGTCTCTAATCAGTACATCATGGCCGGCCTCACCAATGTTATATAGACTTTGCCCTTCATCCAAGCAGAGACTCTCCTGTCACATAGAATACCAGACACCTTCAGCCAACTGTTCCACCCCACTTGGACCCGTTTCTTCACTTCCTTACCACACTCTCCATTGCTCTGTATTGTTGACCCCAAGTATTTGAAGTTGTCCACCCTCGCTATCTAACGAGTGAGCTCCGGCGATCTGTTCTCCCTGGAGCTTCACTCTTCCCCCACCGCCCCTCTCATTCATGCATATATACTCTGTTTTACTTCGGCTAATCTTCAATCCTCTCTTTTCCAGTGTGTGCCTCCATCTTTCTAATTGTTCCTCCACTTGCTCCCTGTTTTCACTGCAGATCACAATATCATCTGTGAACATCATGGTCCAAGGGGAATCCGGTCTAACCTCATCTGTCAGCCTATCTATTACTACCTCAAACAGGGCGGATCCCTGATGCAGTCCCACCTCCACCCTAAATTCTTCTGACACATCTATGGCACATCTCACCACTGTTCTGCTACCCTCATACATGTCCTGTAGTATTCTAACATATTTCTCCGCCACACTGGGCTTGCGCATGCAGTACCACAGTTCCTCTCTTGGTACTCTGTCATAGGCTTTCTCTAGGTCTAAAAAGACACAATGTAGCTCCTTCTGACCTTCTCTTTACTTTTCCACGAGCATCCTCAAGGCAAATAATGCATCTGTGATTCTCTTTCTAGGCATGAAACCAGACTCTTGCTCGCATATACTTACATCTGACCTGAGTCTAGCCTCCACTACTCTTTTCCAATAATTAATTGTGAGGCTCATCATCTTTATTCCTTTGTAGTTTCCACAGTTCTAAACATCGCCTTTGTTCTTAAAAATGGGAACTAATACACTTTTCCTCCATTCTTCTGGCATCTTCTCTCCCGCTAGTATTCTATTGAATAAGTTGGTCAAAAACTCCACAACCCCCTCTCCAAATTGCTTCCATACCTTCACTGGTATGTCATCAGGACCATCTGTCTTTCCATTTTTCATCTTGTTCAGTGCCTTTCAAACTTCCCCTTTATTAATCATTGCCACTTCCTGGTCATTCACCCTTGTCTCTTCCACTCTTCCTTCTCTTCCATTTTATTCATTCATTAACTTCTCGTATTAAAGTATTCTTTCCATCTACTTAGCACACTACTGGCATCAGTCAACACATTTCCATCGCTATCCTAATCACCTTTCCTTGCTGCACTTCCTTCCCATCTCTATCCCTCTGTCTGGCCGACGAGTCGAGATCCTTTCTTCCTTCCTTTGTATCCAATTTGGTGTAAATATTATTTGCCTCTTGTTTAGCCTTCGCCACCTCACCTTTGCCCTACGATGCATCTCAATGTATTCCTTTCACCTCTCCTCAGTTCTCTCCGTGTCCAACTTCTTCTTCACTAGTCTCTTTCCTTGAATGATTTCCTGTATTTTGGGGTTCACCCACCAAGTTTCCTTCTCCCCTTTCCTACCAGAAGACACCCTAAGTACTCTCCTGCCTGCCTCTCTGAAAACCTTAGCAGTAGTATTCCAGTCTTCTGGTAGGTCTTCCTGTCTTCCTGTCTGTCTAGAGTCTGTCTCACCTCTTTCCGAAAAGCCACACAACATTCTTCCTTTCTCGACTTTGTACAGCGATAAAATGACAGATAAATGGGATTCATGCAAAATAACAGGAGACCTCAATTACAAACCTTAAACTGTATAAAACCTGTGCATCTGCAAATCAATTTGTACTCAAAATGTTAAAGCAGGGGTAGTAACCTTGTTATACAAGTCTAAAAAAGTAAACCTCATAAATGAAATGATAATAAATAAATACACTATAAACTTATGCTTACCATCACTTGAAGCAAGGCCACCAGGTAAAATCCTTTTAACATAAACGCCAAACTCTTCTCCAGTTAGCTCCTTCACTCCACCAATCACTTTAATTCCTAAAGGGAAGAGATACAGACACATTTAAATGTGCTTCATTTAGCATGATGGCCTCACAGTTCTGAGGACTGGGGTTGAAATCCCGGCCTCGCCTGTGTGGAGTATGCATTTTCTCCCCGTGCTTGCGTGGGTTTTCTCCAGGCACTCCGGTTTCCTCCCTCATCCCAAAAACATGCAACATTCATCGGAGACTCTAAATTGTCCCTAGTTGTGATTGTGAATGCGACTGTGGTCCTTCTCTAGGTGCCCTGCTATTGGCTGGCAACCAATTCATGGTGTACCCCGCCTCTTGCCCCATCATAGCTGGGATTGGCTCCAACACTCCTGTGATCCTTTTGAGGATAAGCAGCTCAGAAAATGGATATATGGATGTTGGCTTGTTCACTGATTCAAGTTACCAACAATCAACAGTATGGAACTGGCACATTTTCCTCGCAGGGGTTTTCTCCTAGTAACCTGGTTTCCTCCAACATCCCAGATACATGCATGGTAGGTTAATTGAAGATTCTAAATTGTCTGTAGGTATGAATGTGAATGTGAGTGCGAATGGTTGTTCGTTTATATCTACCTATCCATTTTCTTAGCCGCTTATCCTCACAAGGGTCGCGGGAATGGTGAGCCTATCACAATTGTCAATGGACAGGAGGCAAGGTACACCCTGAACTGGTCCCCACCCAATTGCAGGGCAAACGGAGAGAGACAATAGTCACATTCATAATCACACCTAAGGGCAATTTAGAGTGTCCAATTAATGTTGCATGTTTTTGGGATGTGTGAGTCCCCGGAAAAACCCACACAGGCACGGGGAGAACATGCAAACTCCACACAGGCGGGACAGGAATTTGAATCACGGTCCTCAGAACTGTGCGGCCAACGCTCTAAAGCTGGACCACCATGGCTCCATAATAATCCAACCACATTTCTAAATAGGCAATGTGGGATAAAACGACGACATGCACCCAGGTGGAGATATGAACCAATGATACTCCAGTTGCAGCACATAAACCTACCCTATGCACCTCCCAAAAAACGTTTCCTGCTGTCTGAGTCAACAACAGGTCAGACATGAGGTAAGGTTTGGTCACGTCTGTGAATGTCAATGTTCCGTTTCAAGTTACAATTCATGGCCTCTTAACTCAACGACATGTTGACTTTCCCCACTTCCATGAAATTATTAATTGGCTGGCCATCAGTTCAGGGTGTACTCCACCTCTCGGCAAGAGTCCGCTGGAATAGGCTGCAGAGCAGCCACAACCCTGGTGAGGATAAGCAGTATGGTAAATCTTATAGAGCACAGGTGTCAAACTCAAGGGCAGGGGGCCAGATCCAGCCCGCCGCATGATTTTATGTGGCCCACGGAGGGAAATCATGTGTATCAACTTCCATGATTTTTGTTAAAATCTGACCTAAAATTTCAAATTGTTATGTCATAAATGATAACGTTGCACTATTACAAGCATTTTTGTGTAATCAAACAACAATAGTTGGAAAACCCATTACCCCTGATTTCTGATTCCAAAAGTAGTTCATAAATTTCATGAGTAAATATGATGAGGCGGTTAAAGATTATTATCGTTTCACAGTCATAATGGCACTCTGAGGGAAACCCTAAGTAAAATGTGGCCCAAAACAAAAATGAGTTTGATACACCTGTTACAGAGGATACATTTTACAATCTATCTGCTTTGACCATTTTCGTATTGTGTTTCAGATTCACAACTAAATTTAATATTTTGAACTAAAATTTGTTATATTTATCAATAATTTCATGGACATCTTTTGACATCAAACTAAAATAATTTACTGTGAGTCTACAGCAAGAATGAAGGAACAGACCTCACTGCTCTGGTATTTATGGAGGTGAATTGGTACAAATATGCAGTACCATGTTTATACACTGAGCGCTTAGTGTCTGGACACATTCTTGTTAGCAAATAAAGCTGTTTACATTACAAAGGTCATACATTACTACCAGTTAGTGTTCCATAGTAGTTGACTACTGTACCTGGGTGGAACAATAAGTGTATTGAAGTGCACTCTTTTGATCAATTTATGACGCTCTAAGTTTGGTATATGGTATCTCAGTTATCGTACACCTTGAGTGAGCACTCCACCGACTTGTTATTAAATGTCGAACAAGTGATCTGCCAAAAAATTCTTTATTGTACCACCCCCCTCGACAACATGCTTCGAGTAATTGGCAACTTGGAAAAATGACCATATAACAACTGCAATAACCACACCCAGAAACTTGAGCAGAGCTTGCTTTGACTCTGTCCAGGAAAAACATTCACTTTTTTTTTTTAACCAACACTTAAAACTTACAGAACATTGTCTTATAGTATTTTGTACAACTACAATATATACTATACTGTAAAAACTGGATATATTGTACTTTCCAATCCTACGACTCGCTGCCTAAGCCTCAGGGCCAAAAGCTCGTGAATGTAAATTGCTTTATTAAGAATAAGAAACACCAGATGGAGTTTTGAATATTGTCTCCTGGGAATAAGGGGAAGGTCATTTGTTGACATCCACTATTTTATTGGTATTCTCTACACTGAAGATGAATGGGAGGGTCATGAGAGTCAACACAGCTCAGCCTGTGATTTTGCATTTTTTTTTCCCTTAGAAGCAGTCACGGTCTTTGAGTTTATTTTCAAACTTAAATTTGTCTTAGTCTCATACGATGGATGCCATGAAGGTCAACATTCTTCAAGTTATCTTTATTCCATTAATGATTACCCCAACACACAAACATACACACACACCTACACACACACACACACACACACTCACACCCACGCGCACGCACACACACACACACACACAAACACACACACACACACACACATTAAAGCATTCCCTATCCTTGAATGTGTCTTACTTAATCTGTACATCAAAGTTTGTTTAGCCTAAATCTGCTATTAGTTGGAAACCACAGAATAAATTGAAACATGAATTGGGTCTGAAGCAAAAAGGGTGCATGTTAATTATTGGCTCTTGTAAGAATGGGGTTACAACCATCCTCGTCTTAGTCCTCCACCCTTTCTCACCCATGTCTAAGGAAAACAGTTCCGTGATTTTGTGTTCAGCCTTGAAGCATTCTTCTAACCAACATCTGACAATAAGAATACAGTGTTGCCGTTAATTGCCGGGGTTACATTCCTTACACCCTCATGAATAACAAAATGCCACAAATAATGGATGTAGTATTAATACATACTGGTTACACTGTCAGAATGCATGCCAGCATGAGTTTTAGCATGTATGTAATGGACTACTGCCCTATTCTGTGTTGGGTCTTGCAGGCAGTCAGGCTGGGCCGGGTCTTCAGGAATCTAGCCTCTTACTCCACACAAACTGTACATTTTTACAAACACACTGTACATATTTTGCTCATTGGGGACACACACATCTCATTCAGGGTCCCCTGAGGGCTGGCATGAAGCGTGAAGCGGCAAACGTTAGGCCGGATCCTGGAATATCTGTGCTGGTCCCTGGTCTGGTACCCTTGCGGTTTGGAAATGGGTGGCGTCCCCCTGGCTGGCTTCCCCATTGGATGGGCTTGCTGTCTTGGCCTCCCCTTGCCCACCCCTCTTCAATATGCTGGTACACCAAATCCGGAGACCAGTTGACCAAAATGCATGTGCTATTGTGTTCATTTATCAATAAATTCCATAGAAATGCTCCCGGCTTGAATTATTTATGATGAGACAATAAACAACAACACGGGGAGGATTACGAACTCGCTAACTTTTCTGTTCAACTGCATTTTAATCAAAATAATTTAACAAAAAAAATAAGCAGAGGAAGTATTTCAAACTCACTGTTGCACAGCAAAACTGTTCCAGCACAAAAGCAGGCATAAGCATTTCACGGAAACGATCGTTCCGTTACCGTGTCGTTACCCAGCCTGAGAAAACATGGAACCGAAAGTCTCAGGTCTCAGGGCTTACTTTTAATAAAATTTGCCCATGTGCGGAATGTAAAACAAGTTCTCAACGAAATACAACAATCTGTATAAAACGAACCTACATGAACCCCTTTATTTTTAATGATTAAAACGCCCAGCTTTGTCAGTGTGGTTTACAAACAGCACCGGTTTCCGCTTCTGCGCTACACATGCGCAAGGTCGAGTTATTCATATCCGGGTCACTCAAATGCTAGTCAAACATGTCGGTTGCTAAGCATAAAAGACAAAATGCTCATGCCTGCTAAGGCTTTATTCTGAAGTACATGTAAAAACCCTTATCCTCACAAAGGTCGTGGGAGTGCTGGAGCCCATTCCAGCGAACTTCAGGCAGGAGGAAAAGTATACCCTGAACTGGTTTCCAGCCCCTCACGAGTCATATAAAAACAAACGTCCTTTCACACTCACAATAACACCTACAGGCATTTTGGAGTCGCCAATGATTGCATGTTGGGATTTAGGATGTGGCAGGAAACTGGAGTTCACAGAGAAAACCCACACAGGCACAGGGAGAAAATGCAAACTCCACACAGGCGGGTCCAGGGTTTGAACCCCGGTCCTCAGAACAGAAACGTTCCACTGATCTTCTTAAGTGCCCTCACTATGTGATGGAGTCTCATGAAAAGATGACGTGGAGGCTCCGTAAAACACAGTGGTGTAGTTGAACAAGATGCTCTCTGTGGTCACTCTGTAGAACAACCACATGATGGGGGTCAGGGCTCTGGCTGTTCTCAGCTTGTGCAGGAAGTAGAGGTACTGGTGAGCTTTCTGTCTGTCTCTTAGTCTCAATAAGACCCACCACGGTTGTGTTGTGACATCAATGGAAGAAGTGTAGACTAAATTCCCGACATAGCAAGTGTCAAAAAAAAGAACATATCATCCTAAAAGGTGACAATATTAAGTCATATTTTATGTATTGTTGCTGTCATGTGAAATCCCCCACGTCCAAAATGACTTTTTAGGGGAAAAACCAAACTGGAGACACAACATTGTGTGGACAAAGGAATGTACAGTGGAACCTTGGAATTCGAACGTCTCATTAGTTGTACATATCTGTTTTCGACCAAAAAAATCTGCGTAAAAAAAGCCTTCGTTTTTTTGTGTCCGAACACCTGTCAATATCAAAACCCATGTTCACTGGATAGTGGACTCGAGCGAAGCAATTACAAATTCACACAGGGCAGTGCTCATTTGGCGTCAAGCAGTCACTCGCAGCATGCTGGTGCGTGCTATGTGAGCACACACTTTTTGTGCTTCTCAGGATTGTTGTTTTTTGTTATTTTTTCCAGTATTTTCTTTGGCATGGGCACAAAAGAAAGACACCGGTGCGACCAACAGTGAAGGAAAAGGACAGTTGAGCAAACTATAGTGGATCTAAGTACGGAACTAACTGCAGTAAGCGTTTGCTACGACTCTGCTCCGAAGAATCGCATGGAAATATCAACTATTTTGAATATTCTGAAGAATAAAATATAAGTAAAGACAGCCAAAGGTGTGACTAGCCATCCAAAGGAGTGACCAGCATTACAACGCAAAGGCCACAGAAAATAGAAGAAATGTAAAAGCGACTGGAGAATTACGCAGTCATCATGGAGAGGTGAAATCGACACTTCTTCCAGCATTCATGCACATTCAGGACAATAAAGATGAATTTTTTTCTTCCTCTTAATGCTTTATCCATCCATTTTCTGAGCCACTTATCCTTACAAGGGTCACAGGAGTGCTAAAGCCTATCACAGCCTAACCCTAACCCTAATCCTAACCTGGGCAGGAGGCGAATCTGAAGAACCCACACTGGCTGAGGTCCCGCGTTTGGCGGTCACAGCTTCTGCGAAGGCTCCGCGTCAGGCTTTGCGGACGGGGGCGTCTCTGTTGAACCCAGCCGAGAATGTCTCACTCAGCCGCGTGCGCGCAGTAATGCGCCCCGGCTCGACGGTGTTCATCGAGTACTGTGGCGGCTATGAACATCCCCCTAAAAGCAGCACGGCTCGGCTCCATTATATGCCACCACAGCGCCGAAAATCAGCCACACCGGCTGAGGCACCGCGTTCGGCGGTAACAGCTTCTATGTAGGCTGCGCGTCGGGCTGCTGCGCGGACGGCAGTGAATCTGAAGAACCCAGCCAAGAATGCCTCACTCAGCCACATGCGCGCAGTAATGCACCCCGGCTCGACGGTGTTCATCGAGTACTGTGGCGGCTATGAGCATCCCCCAAAAAGCAGCACGGTTCGGCTCCATTATATGCCACCACGGCGCCAAAAATCAGCCACACTGGATGAGGCGCCGCGTTCGCCGGTCACAGCTTCTGCGAAAGCTGTGCGTCAGGCTTTGCGGATGGGGGCGGCTCTGAAGAACCCAGCCGAGAATGTCTCACTCAGCCGCGTGCGCGCAGTAAAGGGCCCCAGCTCAACTGTGTTGCTCATCGCCTAGTGTGAACAACCCCCTAAAGCAGCACGGATCGGCTCTTTCATAAGCCACACCGGTCGGCTGCAATGAGCCGCGATGGCTCATCTCCGCCGCGGAAGTGGATCGGATGGGGATGCGGTTTGGCCATGATGGCATATCATCTGAATATGGCTCGAAATAATAGTGTAATATTGCCCCAGTAACTTCACTAGGTTGTGTGGTGTTCTCCATTTCGAAAACAGCTTCCATGTCAGTAGGGGCGTGTTCGATGTGTAAATCAAAGTTCCCGGAGAAACCCACGCAGACACGGGGAGAACATGCAAACGCCTCATAGGTGGAGCCAGGATTGGAACCCCGGTGCTCAGAACTATAAGGCCAACCCTTTATAACTGCTCCACCGTGCTACACTTAATTATTGGTTTGATTTCCACCCAATACAAAATACTCATCTTCATCAAAAAACTCAGACAGTTTCATGACAGTTGTTGACAATGTTGGAAGAACAGCAAAATGTAAAAACAGAAGGAACCGCACAAAGAGGTTACAACTATAAATTAAAAATGAGGAACCCAGTTTAAGTGAACACTTTGTACTTTGGGTGAAATTCTTTGAATGAAAAGTTTGAACAAAATATTGTAAACTGCCTTAGAACTACACTAGAGTGGCCCCAACCTGTGTGTGTATACTGCAGTGCTATAGACGTGACGTACAGATACAAACAACAACACTCAGCTTTCTGCATTCTTAACCCAGCTAAGTTAAGTGGGTTAAGGCTTTACGACATGACCCACTTTGGCTCACAGGCAAACACACTAATACTGAGCAGGGATACCTCCTCTCTGGAGAAAATCCCTTTCTAAAGTAGTACTTACATTATTGGACATGTTCAACAGCTGACTTAAATACATACAGTACAATCCCTGCGCAGAAGGTAAAATGGAACTGATACTCTTGTTACTTCCCCTTGTCAAATTATTTTGTGAGCAGCCTTTTTTATATGACTGCAGTATGATAAAAAGTACAATGATTGGGCCTCATTTACAAATTGTTAAGAACAATTTGGTTCTATAATTGCGCATACATATACAGATCAATAATTGTAGTTCAGTAGTTAATTTGAAAAAGTGAAGCTTGCTTTTTGGAAGCACACAAAGTGAAATACTGTATTGCATAAAAAATTTCGAATGTATATGTTTGATGATTATAGCTTACCCTCTGAAAAGTACTCTCTCAGGTGTTTAATGAATCTAAATCAAAGGAGTATTGAAATAAATGTTTACTACAATAGTCAAATTTATTGAGATGTACGTGTATTAAAGGTTTGAAAATACAGTCCTACAGACCTGAGGCCTTACAGCATAATGTTAATTGTGCGGCCCACAGGCCGGATCCGGTCCGCAAACTGTTTTTTTCCGGCCTGCGAGATGGTTTTTGGAAAGTAAAAAATGGTGGCATGGACATAAAAATGAGCTGCTTATCCTCACAAGGGTCACAGGAGTGCTGGAGTCAATCCCAGCTGTCATCGGGCAGGAGGCAGAGTACACCCTGAACTGGTTGCCAGCCAATTGTAGGGCACATAGAGAAAAAAACAGATGCATACACAAATACACCTACAGGCAAATCAGAGTCTCCACTGAATGCATGTTTTTGGGATGTGAGAGGAAACCGGAGAAAAGAAAAACCCCACACAGGTACAGGAAGAACATGCAAACTCCACACAAGCGTGGCCAGGATTTGAACCCTGGTCCTCAGAAGCTTGAGGGCAACACTCCAACCAATTGCTCAATTGTGCATGAAATCGTCTTCAATTTCTTTTCCTTTTGGCTTGTCCCGCTATTGGTTACCACGTGTCATCTTTTTCCATCTAAGCCTATCCCTTGCATCTTCCTCTCTAAAACCAACTGCCCTCATGTCTTCCCTCACAACATCCATCAATCTTCTTTTTGGTCTTCCTCTCGCTCTTTTGCGTGGCAGCTCCATCCTCAGCACCCTTCTACCAATATACTCACTCTCTCGACTCTGGACATGTCCAAACCATCGAAGTCTGCTCTCTCGAACCTTGTCTCCAAAACATCCAACTTTGGTTGTCCCTCTAATGATCTTATTTCTAATCCTATCCAACCTGCTCACTCCTAGAGAGAACCTAAACATCTTCATTTTTGCCAACCTCCAGTTCTGTTTCCTGTTGCCTCTTCAGTGCCACAGTCTCTAATCCATGGCTGGCCTCAACACTGTTTTATGAACTTTGCCATTCATTCTAGCAAAGACTCTTCTGTCACATAACACACCAGGCACCTTCCACCAGCTGTTCCAACCTGCTTGGACCAGTTTCTTTACTTCCTTCCCACACTCACCATTGTTCTGGATTCTTGACCAAGTATTTGAAGTCGTCCACCCTCGCTATCTCTTCTCCCTGGAGCCTTGCTCTTCCCCCTCCACCCCTCATTCACGCACATATACTCTTTTATTTTGGCTAAACTTCATTTCACTCCTTTCCAGTGCATGCTTCCATTTTTCTAATTGTTCCTCCAAATGATCCCTGCTTTCACTGTATATCACAATGTCATCTGCAAACAACATGGTCCAAGGGGATTCCAGTCTAATCTCATCTGTCAGCCTATCCATTACCATAGCAAACAGGAATGGGCTCAGAGCTGATCCCTGAAGCAGACACACCTCCACCTTAAATTCTTCTGTCATACTTACAGCACACTTAACCACGGTTCTACTGCCCTCACACGTTCCGTACTATTCTAACATATTTCTCTGTCACACCAGACTTACGCATGCAGTACTATAGTTCTACTCTTGGTATTCTGTCATAGGCTTTCTTTAGATCCACAAAGAAGCTCCTTCTGACCCTTTAATGTGATGTCACATACTAAATAAAGCATAACTGGATTGGCAGGGTGTTGGGTTCTGACCTGAAGTCACCGTGCCTTCTTAACGAATGAATTTCACACAGAAAATTGTAGCTAGTTGTATTTCAGACAGCAAATTGTAGCCAGTTGAATCTATAAAATATACCATTTCAATTTTAAAGGGTGAATTTGTTAACACTGAAAAGTTAAACTGAAATACACCTCATGAAAATGTGATAACTTTGAAATAATGTGAATTTTACAACATGAAATTTTCAGTGGCATTTTTAATTCAAATCCTGGTGGCACATATTTACTTCCATATGACACACTCTCAGTCTACACAATGCAAAGCTTCAGTGAAGTCATCTCTCAGTCAATTGGGTGGATGAAACAAAACAATGTCTATGCCAACACTGAGACAGCTAACAATGTAAACAGTTTATACCACTTTTGCACTGATGGGTTTTAGTGTTTGTTTTGGTCTTCAAACCAACTTAAGTGCTGATTACCCCTAAAAATAAATAAAAAATCTTAACGTTGAGGTAAAACTTGACTTCACATCACAATGAATTGGGACAGAATTCCCATAGACGACTCACAAACACTATCCTAGTTCCTCTTCGGTGGGTAGGGAAAGGAATAAATGCCCACTTAAAAAAAAAAAAGAAAAGAAAATTAAAAATCATTCAAAGTTACTTTTTGCACCAAAATGTTGAATTTCAGTGCTTACCCTTCAAAATAAAAGGCTACAAGCTTAAAATAGAAACTCAAGTAAAAACGTACACCGAGTATAAACCATTTGACATGATGAAACAGTCCCAAATAACTATTATATTTAACTTTTAGCTTAGTCTATGCTGCGGGCTGCTAAGAAAATGGACATTCATAATTTTGACACCCTTTATTTAAACTATATTAAACTTTCGGCAAGCCCCTTAAAAGAATCCAAATCAAGAATTGTTTGGAACTAGAATCGAAATAAGCAACCAGAATCAGAATTTCTCAATTTCAAATTATGCCCAACCCTAGTGATCCACGACACAAATACATTTTAGCTGCATTGTGAAACTGGCTCGTTTTAGGGCATCTGTGTCATGCAGTGCACGAGCCCTCATCCCTGCGCATATAATGCAGGGCCAATGGCAAGTCCAGTGCTAATTAAATGATGACCAGTGGGCTGGATCTCAGCTGGTACGCTCCTCTGGCATTTAGCATCTTTAAAGTGTATGGAAGGTCCTCAATGCACCTTTTATCTAATATTATACAGTTTTTTTATGCAGAATTCAAATGTGACATCTGTTGTGAAGGAAACTTTTTATTTTTCGATTATCAGCAATAAATTATTGCACATTGCTGGATTCGCCAGAAAAAGACGGAAATGAGGCCAAAGGAGCTGAGTAAGAACGTGATGTCAGAACCAGTGACAACAATGGCAAGCATTGGAATACATTGTAAGAATGACGATGAATTTTTAGATTTTTTGAGCGATAAACACTATTCTGAAGGGTTCCACAAAGACGATGAAGAATACGAGCTTTATAAAGGCGTTAAAGGTTATCAATTTGAGCCAGTTAGACAGCATACACGTTCAAATGCAGATGAAATAGCTGGCCATGAAGAAAGTGCAGAGCACACAGGGAGCAGGATATGCCTTGTGTTGTAAACAAAGACTAGTACGCATTTGTGAAGTTCTTGTTTGGTTTAGTTAGTCATAAATTGATAAATAGTAAAGGCGTTGATATCCTGAATGTATATATGAAGTTTTCGGTCTTGTTTTAAAATTATGCAAACGCCGTGTATTTAGTAAATAGGTACACGACTACCCGGCCGTTCATTGTACAGTGCAATGGATCTGCCTGTGCTTGTATGAGAAACTATCTGCAGTACGATGTGTTTACCTGTAGTGATGTCAGGTCAGCCACGGGAAACTCGGTCAATGTTCGTGGACTTTAATTCATAAATTTTTTTTGGTAAAAACATCAAAAAGGTTATGCATTTTATGGTACAGTTGAACATATATTTTCATCTAGATAAGATAATCTGCAATAAAAATTAACCTTTAACCTGGCTCAGATTTGAGTGCTGCTGGCGGCTCCCTGCTTCTACTGGACGGAGCAGACCCCAGACAATTAGCCAAGCACCCAATACAATTAAACCATTTTCACATTATCCAAACAAACATTACTTCATTAAGATCCATACAGAGCAATCATTTCTCACTGTGCATGAAGCCACCATTTGCTAATACTGTATAACCAAATGACTCCTCACAAAAGGGAGCCCCCATAGTGATTCCATTGCATTATCACTTGTGATGGCAGGAGCTGACCGAGAAGCCACGGAAATACATTTGTCAAATGATCAGACGCTATCGCTGGTAACACTGTTGGCTAGCACTAATCTGTGCTCACACTGCAGTTATGCATAAGCTTAGACATGGCAGCACTTTGGCCACCGGGGTGAATTGGTTGTTTAGCTATGGAGCTTTGTTTGTAAGGGGGTGCATGACCTCGTAATTTTTTGGAGTCAAATCTCATGTGATGAAAAACGAAATCAGTCAACAAGTAGCTGGTGATATTTTTTTTTTGTGCAGTTCTATGGAACATACATTAAAACTAGGGCTGCGACAAACAATTAATTAAAAACAAAAATAATTATCCTTGAAAAATGCATTTTAATTGCTTTTTGTGTTCTATAGTGCAACATTTCAGTGCAGGATATCCTTGGCCACTGATTATACTGACACACGTCACAGCTTGGCTACCTAAATGGAGGAATTGGGTGAAACAGCATTGCTAAGACTGAAGTCAAGTCCAAAATACAATTACTGGCCTCAAGCCTTGGTTTTGTACAAATTGATCCAACTTTCTGTCCTGCAGAAAACTAGACAATACTGTTCTTAAAAAAAGTCCAGGGATTTAAAGATATGTATTCCTTTCTGTTTTAATTATTTGAGTCAATTGTCCACTAAAATCCCTTAAGACGCACTTTAAATTAAGGTCTGTTTCATTTTGGCCAGAGATTTAACAATATTCCTGTGTTAATTATTTGAGTCAGTCATCCAATAAAATCCTTTACAATTAAACCACTTTGCTTTTTATGATGAATTTTATCACACAATTAAAATGGGGTTAATTGAGATTTTAATAATTACAAAGTTGAATTAGATCTGCTCCAGCATAATGACCAAAAAAACAAACACAAATAAAACTCAGTGCACTTGCCACCGGGACAACCAGTGAACATTTGAACTATTTATACAAGGAAACATGGTGAGTATTTGAAGTGTTTTCAAATCGTGAGCCTCTTTATGTACGATGGTTCCCTTCCACTTTGATTGTGTGGACCCAAAATAATAAATAAATAAAAAATCCTGCTTAAGGCCTGTTTTTTTCCTCCTCCATGTAACTGATTCTCCCTTTGTTACCAAAGCTATGGATTCAGCGATAGAAGACAATTTATCAATTCAGGAGACAAATTTGAATCACCATATCTATTTCTGCAAAAGGCTCACCTTCCTCCTCACACTAAAAAAAGCCCACAAGTCAACTGCACACTAAATGGCACCATAAAGTAATGAAGTAAAAAATAAAAAAAAAAATTGCTAAGTCAAGTCACACGTAAACCTCTGGTGCGAGTCAAAAGTGTGTTTTTTTTTTGGGATAATGAATAATATATATTTTTCTGAAACAAATGTTACTCTTCTCTAACTTAACTCTCTTAAGGCCTAATGCCACTACTCACCCAAGCCATTTTCGCAATCCGTAAAGTCCATGGAATGAACAGTCCTGTCGACACCATATGGACCCATGAGTGTCCTGGTTCAAAATAAAAAAACAAAAAGGAGAAAAGAGTGCCTTTTAAGAATACATTTGCAATAACACTGTCAAACACATCTATCTTAATGTATCTGGTACCCTTGGGTCAATTTCTCTCCGAACTTTAATTTTGACTATTATTCCTATGCAGATGTCACGCAGTTATATTTAGCACTGTCCCCAGTTCAATTGAGGTGTTATGCCACATCTAAAGCAAATAACTGGATGAGCCAAGTTTTTATTCAACTGAAGCACAACAAAACTGCAACAATTGTTTTTAGCAATAAACAAAATTGGATTGATGTTAGCAAATACCTAGACTCACTATCTTTAAAAACCAAATACCAAGTCTGAATCCTTGGTGTTCTGATAGATTCTTTTAAGACTCATATCAAATCAGTCACAAAAACTGCCTTTTACCATCTGAAGAACATATCCCGAGTGAAGGCCTGCATAAGTCAAGCAGACCAGGAGAAGCATTAGGAAATTTTAATCTCCAGTAAATTTGACTATCAGAATCAGAATCCGCTTTTTTGGCCAAGTGTGTAACAAAACATAAGTAACTTTTCCCTGACAGTCGGTGCCGCCCTGTTACGACATTCAGAACAAAGAACAAACCAAGAACAACAAAGAACTGTCACGAGCAAGCAACATGGGTAAGACCCAAAGGCAGGACTCCGCAGCAGGGACATGATTTTCGAGGGTAGTTTAGTTCAGGCAGTTGTCAAAGCACAAAAAACACGTGGCAAAAAGGCAAGGTCCAAAAATCTTGAAACGAGGCACAAAAATTCCAAGGTAAAAACTTGCAACATGAACAAAAGCAAGACTTGACTACAGTGGCACAGAAACAATGAGTGAGTAATACTACCAAACCGCTTGCATATTCACACACAATGATGCGGTTTCAAACACAACAAACTGGCAACTGACAATGGAACTCACAAGGCTTATATGGTTTGGCCTCATTAGCATCAATGAGATACAGGTGAGGAGCTGCTGCAAGAGGCAGCTGCGCACAGGGTAGTGGCCTGGCTATGCCCCTGACGAGGACACGGAAGTGCTGGAGCCTATCCCAGCAGCCATCAGGCAGGAGGCGGGCTACACCCTGAACTGGTTGCCAGCCAATCGAGCACATAGAAACGAACAACCATTCACACTCACAATCACACCTAAGGGCGATTTAGAGTCTCCAATTAATGCATGTTTTGGGGATGTGGGAGAAAACCGGAGTGCCTGGAGAAAACCAACACAGGCACTGGGAGAACATGCAAACTCCATACAGGCATGTTCAGGATTGAATCCGGGACCTCAGAACTGTGAGGCCAATGCTTTCCAGCTGAACCACCAAAAGACCGGATGTAGTGATATTGGAATACATGCTGTGTAGTTTTGCCACTGTCTGCTTGTGACACTGGAAGATTTCATGTCAGTAGTCTGATATAGTTAAATAGTGAAAGACCATATTTGTCTTGTGGTCTGAACCAGCCACTCTCTTAAAGTGAGACTGGCATCCCTATAAACATTCTAAAATAGATATTGTAATGAAAAATACATATAACAATAATCACTTCAATGTCTATACGACAAAAAAAAAAGTCAGCGGAGCGCGCGTCATCCATGCACAAAGTTGCGCAATTGAGTGTGCCTCGACATCCAAGTGGTCGCCATATTAGTCGCGTCCTCTGTCCTTGATGTCATCGTCACTTCTGACGTTGAAAACGCACAGTGCCTGCTACTATGGAAGCCACAACATAGATATTCGCATTTTTCCGACGCCCCTTCTGTCACCGAAGCTCTTTTCGAAAAGGACAACACCACACAACAGAGTGAAGTTACCGGGGCAATATTAAACTATTGTTTGGAGCCCTCAGGGCAATATTACACTATTGTTTCAAGCCATATTCAGATGATATCCATTCACAGCCAAACCGCATCCCGTCCGATCCACTAACGCGGCGGAGATGAGCCATCGCGGCTCATCGCAGCCGGCTGGTGTGGCTTATGACAGAGCCGAGCGGTGCTACTTTAGTCACAGTCGAGCCGGGGCGCGTTATGCGCGCACGCGACTGAGTAACGCATTCTCGGCTGGGTTCTTCAGAGCCACCCCTGTCACAAAGCCCGACGCGCACCCTTAGCAGAAGCTGTGCCCTCCGGACGCAGCACCTCAGCCGGTGAGGTTGAGTTTTGGTGCCTGTGGTGGCATATAAGGAGGAGGTGGAGCCTAGCTATGTTGCTTTTAAGGTTATGTTCAAAGTCGCCGCAGTACACGATGAACACTACCGAGACATTGTTGACTGGGCGACGCGCACATCAAAACATTTCATACGCGGATCTTTTGTTACGTTATGAGAGAGACCGATTACGTGGTCCGCCCCAAACTATTATTTTTTTTTTGTAGCTGTATGTGCACATCAACACATTTCATACACGGATCTTTTGCTATGTTATGAGAGAGACCAATTACGTGGTCCGCCCCAAACTTTTTTTTTTTTTTTTGGAGCTGTATACACACCTACCAGTTATTTGGAACTCACGAAGCTCTCGTCCTCTGCACCCGTGCAATCCATTTTTCACAACGAACAGGGTCTCTTTCAAACTTATGAAGGGTAATTCCATTCTCCCGAGTGTTCAAGCAATGTCCAGCGATGCAATGAGCCGGCATTTTGGCTCACACAAAGGAACAACGAGCGACCTTCCCGGAGGTAAAACTAATGGAAACAAACGAGTCCACTAGGGGGCGCCTCTGTCCTGTACGTCACTTCCTGCTTCTTCTCAGAGAGGATTTTCATGGCGGGAGTTACAAAAAGCTGTATACGTCAAAATCATGTTTTGTGGTGGAAAAAACACATGGAACCATATTGGCTGTGGGTTTTTCATTAATAATATACCAAAAATCATCCGTTTGACGACACTTGACCTTTAAAGGTCAGAGGACAAAGAGTTATCACATTTTCTTGATAACTCTATAACCACTTTACAAACCACCACTGTCATTTGATTCTATAGTGAATACTGTATACAGCAGTTAAACCGATAAATAAGATGCAAAAATGCACTTTCGGCTTTTTGCATCTAGTGCCTTCCAGTCTTCGGCTCTCTACGGTGCTGTGAAGTTATACAAGCCAAACATCCTGTTCATTTGCCATTGTGTCCTATTGTTCCATGCTGTTGTTCCCACTGTTGTACATATGTTGTTGTATGAAAATTATTTAATTACAAATGTCACAATTGTTTACTGTTTGGCATTTGGTTGAACAAATGGTTCAGGCAGCAGCAAGTTGTTTTTTTTTTTTTTTTTTTTTTTGCCTTTCCAAGCGAAGAAGGAATACATGACTAGTGGATAGGGAAAGTCAATCAAAAAGAAATGTGGTCAGTTATGAGTGCCTAGCAAGCATTTTAAACTGTACTGATCAATTTGAACCAGCATGTTTTGAGAAAGACTTCACTGAAAGCATTGGTTACACAGAAGCAGTAGTGGAAACCATCTGGTGTGCCAACTATTTTTTCTACGACCATCAGGAACTCAAACGCCAGCTAGAGAAATAAATTTCACATCAGGCATGGTGCAGCCACAAAGCGGCGCAAACAAGAGGTGAGCATTTCCTTGTATATACCTGAGATTCTATTATAGTTACTATGCACTGGGGAGTAGGAACAAAATACCCACGCAGTAGTTTTCAGTACTGATGTCGTTGCTTTCACCTGTATAAGAAATCACCAGATACGGCAAAGACTTTGTGTGTGGTGTGTTATAACACAACTCAAACGAGGGACACAAAATACTATATATAGAAATACTGCATGCTATGTAAAAGCTTGTGCTGTGTCACTGAAACATAAGTTTGTATCAAAATATACATGGGAATGGGTAGTCATCCTCATACAGTATCTTTACCTACATTGATAGATTGGTTAATTACATTTAATAAAGATGTCAGTAGCCCTTACCAAGAAAATGTTGGATATGTCTGGTTTAGAAGCTCACCATTTATTTCTGGATTAAAAACAATTGCGTTAAATTTATTAACCTTTTAATTTCTATGAACGTTACAAGGAATTTCTGTTATTTAATATCAAAGCTAGGAACTTGAATTTTTATGTAATCAAATCTCTCCCCTCAAGTTTCTCACCACATTTAACTCAATTTGCACAAAGTGTCTAATACTGTCGGATGTAAAACATGTTACTGAGCTCCCACTGATGGGGTAACCTGACGAATACTGTGAAGGGATCAGTAAAGTTGAATTTGGCAACCCAGTCCAGATTAGGAGCAGGTACAATGTAAACTCCAAATCTGTTGTTGTTATTTGATTATCATATCCACCTTTTGAGGCAAAGTGTGAGCATTACACACTAGACATAAAAAAAATCTGAACCAATATGTTAACGCGAACGATTCTGGAAGAATCAGAACATCCTGGTCCCAAACAATTCTCAATACTAGGTGGCTAACTCTACTTAATATGATGCTAATCCTTTTCTGTAATATGTGTTGGACAAAGCCAAATAAAAAGCAAAACATTTAGATTTCATCTTTTGATGCCTGCTGCACTGGGTCATATATGACATCGTGCATGATAGAAGATCAAATGCTGACATTTTGTTTCACTGCACTGGTAAATTTTCTCAAATTTTGGTGGGGTTGAATTTAAACCTTTTTTTTTTTGTGCTTGAAATGTTCCACTATATTATTAGTTCCTCCTGATTTTAGATGTCAATGAAATAAATGATACTTGAAAAATTTCATTTGCCATTTCATTGTGTCCTCTATTAGCCTCATTATTTCACAGCCAGTCGTGGGAGTATCAGACTGTTGGTTACAAACATTCTGCATCTGAAATATTGATAATTCTCCTTGTCATTCTTTTGGCGCTCACACAGAAAAATGTTGTTTGGTAGTTAGGAACACACCAATGCATGGGCATCAGCATGGGATGCTAATATGAGCAAAACTATATTTATAGGTAAACACACATATCTAAAGTATATAAAGTATATAGACAGACAGATAGATAGATAGATAGATAGATAGATAGATAGATAGATAGATAGATAGATAGATAGATAGATAGATAGATAGATAGATAGATAGATATAGATAGATAGATAGATAGATAGATAGATAGATAGATAGATAGATAGATAGATAGATAGATAGATAGATAGATAGATAGATAGATAGATAGATAGATAGATAGATAGATATTGAGGTTGACTTGATTGTATTGTAGTTCAGGGTTTTCACTTATTTTTGTGCATTTCATTCATGTTATTATTAGACAGTTAACATTCCAAACAGGAGCCTGCCGTCACTTCACGTCGACCAATGGCGTGTGTGATTTGATCATAGATGTGCTCATACAGTAGACCCCCCCCCCCCCCGCTAAAAATTTTGTTCTATAGAAATCTATAGAATAGAAATCTATAGAATTTCTATATAGAATTTTTATAGAACAACTTGTTCTGTAGAACTTTTGCTGTGATTTTCTATAGAATGTCTACAGAACAAAAATGTTTCTATAGAAATTCTATAGGACTTGGGTCTTAAAGTTCTACAGTTCTTTAGAAATTCTTTAGAATTTTTTTAGCAGGGCAGTTTCGGACCTGGAGTATGTCACCTAAAATCTAATCAAAGAAAATCGTCGTAATAAGGAGATAACTGTTCGCAATTGGATAAAATTGTGTACATCACTCCTCAGATTTTAGCCAAAGCTGCTCGGTGAAATCAAGACTCAGTTTACAACCCCTCGCTGATAACGATTAAAAGGCATGTCCGCTCACCGTTTGTGGACATTTCCAAACAACAGACATGGTACTAATTAAAAAAAAAAAAAAAAAAAAAAACGCTCGACAGACAAGTCAGCGTAAATGTTGAGTTGACGACAGATGGAAGAGTTCAAGCAAAGAGGAAAGAACGAGAAAGCGAGCTGCTGTTTTTACATGTTATTCTCAATAATAATATCTACAGAACCATTGTTCATTTTCCAAAAGAGAAATACTTCGCGAAATGACTGACTGGATTTTGAAGTTGAGCTCACGAGTGCATTTTTTTCTGATGTAAACGTTTGTATTAAAAAAAATATGTATGATGGAATAAAAATGATTCCGTTCTGATCTTACGTTTCTGTAACAATTGAACTAAACATATTTCTTTTACCACACAAGAAACGCGCAGTTATCAAAAGTATATCCATTAAAGTACTCGGTCATATTAGCAGTACAGTATGTTACTGCTTTTACCTGCTTATGATGACCGCTCCTTTATACATGACGGAAAAGGTTGGCATCTTGTCATGGAGCCAGTTTCTTAGGACGGACGTTCGCTCGCTCGGTGTATCGGGACTTCCCCTGCCTCAGCTTCCAACCAGCCGCCGCCGCATGGCACAGGCTGCTTTTCGTCTCCGGATCACCAGCACCACAACACAAATGTGAACATCTCCCACCTTCACCCGCACTTCTCGTCTGTTACGTCATTGACATCGCGGAAAATTAAAAACAAAAACAAACATACTCAAAGGAGTAAGGGGTAACCAGATTGACAGCACAACTCAATGGTAATTTCATATTTGTTGAAAAATTCCTTAATTTTGAGGGGAGGAACACCGCGAAGCAATTTTCAATTTTCTATATCCAGTATCGTTTCTGAATGAAGGATTATTGTGAGATTTTATCAAATCCCTATTCAGATATGTGTGAAGTAGGTTGTTATCTACTATTCCCTAGGTTTCAGAAAAATGTCCCCTCTTCTTGATTAGATGGAGAGGTTTTTCTTTTTCCATTTACAGCTTTTTATTATATTTTACTGCATGTCCTTTTTAAACAAGCTAGAAAAGTCCATCACCATAACTCATTTGGTTTAAACATAAAACATTAACCACAAAAATCACCCCGAATACTCAAAAATGGTTTGTTCCACCAAGTCTCTCACACCTCTCCCCTACACTTTATGCTACAATGATATACTGAGGTGTTTAGTAATGTGCTCCATTTACTCGAAAAGTAATTTCAATTACCACAAAGTAATTTTATTTGAGTGTTTGTGTGAAGAAGGATCGTTTCTTTTAGTCAGTTATAATGATCAATTAGCCTTTTGCTGCTTTTATTTAGCCATACATACTGCGGGATCCATTTTTAGACTCCATCTTCAATTGACCCCTCCGTACAGGGCACTTAACCACGCTTCCTGAAGTTACGTCACCCCACGCTTGCTAACCTCAGACAAACAATTAGCAAAAATGGCGTCGCAGGAAGAAAAGACGAGAGCGAAATTATCCAATTTACCAACTGATTTTTCACTCGCATTCTTTCCAAATAGTGAAATATCGTTTAAGAGCAGACAGCAGGGCTTCAAGTATTTCAGCGAGGGATATTTCAATGGTATACCCATGCATATCGACGGAGAAACCATCGATATTAGCGCGAGATCTTTCCGGAGTCAGAGGAAGTGTCACGGACGAGACTCGGGGGTGGACCCAAATGCACGACTCAGGAGAGAGGTAAGCAGTGCGGAATAAGCCTTTATTCGTTCCAATGTCGGTTACCAGGGAGTCAGTCCAAACAAGCAGCAAGATCAGTAACGGCAGGCTTACGGGGTAGGTCGGGAGACAGGCGTTGGTCGGTACACGGGAGGTAGACGTCAGGAGTACGGTAGTGCGGGAACGAGGCATGAGAGGCAACGATCTAGCAGAGTAATAGTCGTCCCCCGGGTCCTATATGTACTGGGTCTTAATCAAAGGTCATGAGGCGCAGGTGTGCACCTTCAGATTAGCTGGCCACGCCCAGCCCTGGCTGGAATCCAGGAGCATGACAGAACCCCCCCCCCCCCTCAACGGCCGGCTCTGGACGGCCCAGAAGCATCAGGGTGAGCCGCGTGAAAGTCCCTGATGAGGGAGCGTCCACGACGAAGCGGGAGGGGATCCAAGAGCGCTCCTCCGGGCCATATCCCTCCCAGTCCACCAGGTACTGGACCCCCCTTCCTCTGCGACGGGAAGACAGCAACCGGCGCACAGTGTACACCAACCCACCGTCGACCATGCGGGGGGGCGGGGGGGATTTGAGCGGAGGAGCCAGCGACGATGTGCGATTCGGGCGAAGTCTGCTGACGTGGAACGTAGGGTGCACCCTCATCGACCTGGGCAGTTTCAACGAGACGGCGACCGGGTTAATAACTTTGGAAACCGGGAACGGGCCAACGAACCTGGGAGCAAGTTTGCGGGATTCCGTCCGAAGCGGGAGATCTTTGGTGGAGAGCCACACTCGCTGTCCCACTCTGAGCTCTGGTGCGGCCCTCCTCTTGTGGTCTGCTGCGGCCTTGTAGGCGCTGCTCATGCGCAGCAGTGTCCTCCGAACTGCTTCCCAGGTCCGTCTGCAGCGTCGCACCACGGCCAGGGCCGACGGAACTGTGGATTCTGTGACCAGTGGAGGAAACAGGGATGGAGGATACCCATGCACGACATGGAGTGGAGCCATACCTGTTGAAGCGGAGGGTAGAGAATTGTGGGCATACTCCACCCACTTGATGTGCTGGCTCCATGTGCTCTGGTCCCTGGATGCCAGACATCGAAGACCGGTCTCTAATTCCTGGTTAATCCTCTCAGTCTGGCCATTAGACTCTGGGTGATGACCCGATGTCCGACTTGCTGAAGCGCCGATGAGGTTGCAGAACTCCTTCCAGAAACGGGCGCTGAATTGCGGACCCCTGTCCGAAACGATGTCCTGGGGTAGGCCGTGGTAACGGACGACCTCGTCTAATACCAACTGGACTGTCTGCTTGGCCGACGGGATCTTCGGAAGCGGCACGAAGTGGACCATTTTGGAAAAACGGTCCACTATGGACAGCACCACTGTGTTCCCTTGAGAAGGCGGCAGGCCGGTGACGAAGTCCAGCGCGATGTGTGACCACGGACGAAAGGGGATGGACAGGGGTTGCAACTCACCAACAGGCCGTAGGCGGGAAGTCTTATTGGCAGCACACACCGGGCAGGCGTTGACGAACTCCCTTACGTCCTTGCTGAGGTTAGGCCACCAGAACCTTTGTTCGACCACTGAACGTGTCTTCGCCATACCCGGGTGGCAGACCGTCTTGTTGGTATGGGCCCAGTTGATGACGTCTCCCCGCAGAGATGGGATGACGAACAGGCGGCCCGGCGGACAATCCGCGGGTGACGGTGTCTCTCCCAGAGCCTCCTTCACCCACGACTCGATCGCCCAGGTGAAACCGGCCACGAAGCACCCCGCTGGCAGGATAGTAGCGGCGTCTGAATTCGTGCGCCCTCCCTCGTGGATCCGCGAGAGTGCATCTGGCTTGCCGTTTTTGGAGCCTGGGCGGAAACACACCTTAAAGTGGAAGCGGGTGAAAAATAGGGCCCACCTGGTCTGACGGGCGTTCAACCTCTTTGCCGACTTCAGGTATTCAAGGTTCTTATGGTCCGTGAAGACAACGAACGGTACTTGCGAGCCCTCCAGCCAGTGCCGCCACTCCTCCAACGCGCTCTTGACCGCCAGCAGTTCCCTATCTCCCACGTCGTAGTTCCTCTCTGCCGGGGTCAACTTTCTTGACAGGAACGCGCACGGGTGGATCCTTCCATCCCTGGGACTCCTCTGCGACAAGACTGCTCCGATTCCTGAATTTGATGCATCCACCTCCACCACAAACTGGATATCTGGGTCCGGAATAATGAGATCGGGCGCAGTAGTGAAACTTGCCTTGAGCCTGCTGAAGGCCTCCTGGCAGGTCCCGGACCAGTCGAAGAGGGTATGTGGCGAGGTGAGCGAATGCAGAGGAGCGGCCACGGAACTGAAGTTCCTTATGAATTTCCTATAGAAATTGGCAAATCCCAGAAACCTCTGTACGTCCCTCCTGTTGGTGGGGGTAGGCCACCGCAGCACCGCGTCGACCTTCCCGGGATCCATCCGCATCTCTCCCTCAGCCAGGACGAAGCCCAGGAAGGACACGGATGCCCGATGGAACTCACACTTCTCCATATTCATGTATAATTGGTGCTGCTGCAGACGCCGGAGCACCTCTCTGACTTGTTGAATGTGAGAGGTTAGGTCTGCTGAAAAGATGAGAATATCATCCAGATAAACAAAGACAGATCTGTTCAGGAACTCCCGAAGCACGTCGTTAATGAAGTTCTGAAAGACGGCCGGAGCGTTAGTCAGTCCGAAGGGCATCACCAGATACTCATAGTGCCCTGTGGGGGTGTTGAACGCCGTCTTCCACTCATCCCCTTCCCGAATCCGCACCAGGTGGTAAGCGCTGCGCAAGTCGAGCTTGGTGAAGATCCGGGCTCCCTGGAGGAGTTCGAATGCTGTAGAGATAAGCGGCAAAGGGTACCTGTTCTTGACTGTGATGTCGTTCAGGCCTCGGTAGTCGATGCAGGGTCGCAGCGTGGAGTCCTTCTTCTTGACAAAAAAAAAAACCCGCACCGGCTGGTGAGGATGAGGGGCGAATGAGTCCGGCTGCCAGCGAGTCCTCGATGTAGTCCCTCATGGCTTGATGCTCTGGTCCGGTTAAAGAGAACAGTTTCCCTCTGGGAGGAGAGGTGCCTGGCAGGAGTTGAATCGCGCAGTCGTATGACCGATGTGGCGGCAGAGACTTTGCTTTAGATTCAGAGAAGACCTCCCGTAGGTCATGGTAGCAGGAGGGCACTGCGGTCAGGTCCAGGGCGGTACTAGGTTCTGTTAGCCGAACCGGCGCAACTTGAATACCCCTGTCTCTCCGAACAGCGACACAGCGACTGAGACAGTCCTCTCCCCAAGTCTTGATCTGACCCGTGGCCCAATCTATGTGCGGATTATGTTCTTTGAGCCACGGGCTCCCCAAGATGATGTCGCCACTACGTGAGTCGAAGACATGAAAGCTAATACACTCCGAGTGAGCGTCCGGAAAGCTCATACGTAGCGTCTGAGTGCGATGTGTAACCCGACAAAGGAACTTGCCGTTGGCGGCATAGGCGTGACGAAAACGTTGCGTGGGAAAGGTTGCTGCCCCCAGCTCCTCGACCACGCGGGGATTTATCAGATTTGCTTCCGACCCAGAATCAATGAAAGCCGTCACAGAGCATGAACGGGAGTCTGTTCCCAAGGTGAGGTGAAGAAGGGACCTCCCTGACCCCATCGCGGTGTACCGCACACTCACCGGAGTAGCGATCCTGATGTCAGAATGCCCTGGTCGAGTCGGGCAACGGGCGATCAAGTGTCCCAAACGCCCGCAGTAAAAACAGCGTCCCTCTCGTCGCCGACGTAAGCGCTCCTCCGCTGAGCTGCCAAGCCCCTCCACTTGCATGGCTTCCGGTGAAGCTGACAACACGGGTGGCCGGGAAGCGGAAACAACCGGACTGCGACTGTCCCTCTCCTCCTCCCTCAGGCCCTCCATCTGTCTCTGCACGGTGAGGCGCTGGTCCACCTTGAGGGCCAATGTGATGAGGGAGTTAAGCGAAGGCGGAAGATCCATGGCGACGAGGTGACCACGGATCTGTGGGGACAGTCCCTCGTAAAACGCGTCATGGAGGGCTTCCTCATTCCAGCGGCTCTCAGCAGCCCGAATCCGGAACTCGATGGCGTAGTCGGACACGCGGCGACGCCCCTGGCGAATTGTCATGAGTGACGATGCCACCTGGCGTTCCAGAGCCGCATACTGGAACACCTGGGTGAGCGCGCAGACGAAGCTCGCCCATGAGCGGCAGGTCTCCGAGTTATGGCTCCACTCGGCGGTGGCCCATGCCTCCGCCCTCCCTGTCATGTGGGAAATGACGAAGGCGATCCGGGAGCGGTCCGTGGGAAAAGCGGAAGCTTGCAGCTCAAAGTGGAGATCGCACTGCGCCAGGAAGGGCTTGACGTTACCGGAGTCGCCTGAGAACCGCTCTGGTCGAGAGAGCAGAGTGATGGTGGCACGGGGAGGCACAGGAGCGGCCGCGCTAGCTTGGGAGGCTAGCCACGGTTGCTCCTGGATCTGGTGAGTCATACCCTGGAGAGCAGCCTCTTGCTCACCCTGGCGTTTGCCCTGCACTTGCAGCGCACGGCGAATGGCTTCAGAGTCGGCTGGGTCCATGTTCTTGGCTAGATCGTTCTGTCACGGACGAGACTCGGGGGTGGACCCAAATGCACGACTCAGGAGAGAGGTAAGCAGTGCGGAATAAGCCTTTATTCGTTCCAATGTCAGTTACCAGGGAGTCAGTCCAAACAAGCAGCAAGATCAGTAACGGCAGGCTTACGGGGTAGGTCGGGAGACAGGCGTTGGTCGGTACACGGGAGGTAGACGTCAGGAGTATGGTAGTGCGGGAACGAGGCATGAGAGGCAATGATCTAGCAGAGTAATAGTCGTCCCCCGGGTCCTATATGTACTGGGTCTTAATCAAAGGTCATGAGGCGCAGGTGTGCACCTTCAGATTAGCTGGCCACGCCCAGCCCTGGCTGGAATCCAGGAGCATGACAGGAAGACTGAGAAGCCACATAATATAATATATTATAACCCAAAGACGAATTCGTCATTGACAGTTTCCTATTTTCATGTTACCTATCACATATGCAGAATCTGTATGTGTATCTGTATAGCCGTTTGTGAACCGCCGTATGAAGGAAAAGAAGAAGGTGAGGCTTCATTTACGAGTTGTTTCTCTCGTTTTCTTTGTGTAACGTCACGCGCTCCCCTCAATAATTATTCTTGAATCAGTGCCAAACCTACATAAGTCCCGACTGAGTACGACAATCACTACTTTAGTGTCCTCAAACATCCTTCCTTCAGTCTTGGTGTCTCGGTGCACGTCGAAGGCTTTTAGGACTCACTAGTCCGGTTTAGCTTAGCTCGATAGCCGCCAACAAAGAGACCTATTTGTGCAGTCAGGTCCTCGCGAAGTATCGCTCAACACAGATCAAGTGTGTCAATCATTCACACGTTGCTATGTTATGCAAGCGAAGAACTGCTAATTCAATTATATGAGACATGTATTGAAAATCAAATATAGTGCATACCTTCGTGCAAACATATCTGTTCCGGTTGATTTTAGATGGATTCAGTTGATCATGCCGTCTTCCACAGAGTTTGATCCATCGAAGACATTTTTCGAACTCGGTCTTCGGTTTTGGAAAGGGTACGAATTGAACTCCACCAACTATCCTATCGGGATACCTGTCGTCAGTATTATAAAGTCCGTGAATACACCTCTTAACCATATCTATTGTTAAGGAACCCAAATACGTGATAAAACGCTAACAAAAGTTATACTGGACCATACGACTTTGTCTGAGGTAACGGCGGACGCCGACAAAGGGCGTGGTTTATGCAGATCTCTGGCCTCTGATTGGTCAGCGACCCGGATGATGCAATTTCTACGGAGGGGTCAATTTTAGCATAGGGCACTTGTTGCGCCAACCAAACAAACAGGAACGCATAGGTTAGCAGACACCAATTCACCAATCAGACGGCATAAGTCAGTCACATGACCTTGCACATCGCTACGCAACCCAATAAAATTAATCATTGCAAGGGGGGAGGCCGAACAGTGTGTCTAAGACCAAAAAGCAACATCTTTGTCATGTAGCTCTTAAATTGTGATTGTCCAAAATTGGATATTCCAACCCACTGCTAACGTAAGAAAACACCCGTGTCATGTTCTCGTTCTGTACGAATTTTGCCGTCTTTGTTTTTTCTTTTTCTTGCCGTTTCAGTTTCCTGGCTGACTGGTGGTGAGCGGGTGCTCCTGTTGCGGACCTGGTGGCACTGGACCTTTCCGACCTGTCAATTACTCGTACAATAATAGCCAATCAGATAGCCGTATTGTCTTAAAGGGGAAATCCAGTGACTTGCATGAACTATGTAACAAATTGGTCATGTAATATGTACTCTATTTTGACATTGTGATGTGAAATCCTCTTTCATTTAATAGTGTTTTGAGAATTTTTTTATCGACAATTACAGATTTTCAGGGGCGCTGCCATTTTCGCGAGTCACATGACTTACGTGAGGGGATGTGACATGTAAGGTGTTGGACTAAAGGCATCATTCCGCAGGAAGAACCATCTGAATATTCAACATTAATTACAGCCACATGTTCAAATGTCTCTAGAAGTATTCCTTTGTCTTCCCGATCAACCGATACTGCTATTTCTTCATCAAATGAGGATAAATCCCAGAAATCAGTGCTGGGAATAATGTAATCGAACCTTTGGTCCGGCACCTTACACATCACATCCGTGCACATAAGTCATGTGACTCGCGAAAATGGCAGCGCCCCTGAAAATTCATAATTGTCGATAAAAATCTTATCAAAACACTATTAAATGAGAGCAGATTCAACATCACATTGTCAAAATAGAGTACATATTACATGACCTATTGGATACATTGTTCATGCAAAGCACTTGAGTTCCCCTTTAACCCCTGGCTTGACACACTCCTCTTTCGTCATGTCCCACAAGCAATGCTGGTTATCAGTCGAGTGCGCTTTGAAAAGTTAATGCTACGCACAAAATGGTCCTCAGATGTGCTTGGGGAACGTGCAATTCTGATGAAAGATATACGGTTAGGTTACAAGTGGCCCGGTTGATTCATTTTCCAAAGCCTAAAACACAGTTGAAGAAGTGTCTACGATGGATTAAGGCTCGCAGAAGAGCGCACGTACAATTAAGTGTGGACAATATCAACAAACACAAGGCTGTATGTTCGAAGGTAAGGGGGAAGTAACTTCTCTGAGTTTGATTTAATTGTTTTCAGTGCTTTATACATTGTCGGAGAACAACTTTCACTTTGTTAGCGTATTACTAACGTACTGAATGAAGTGTGTAATGTTTTATGCCGAAGAGTCGGGTTAGTGATATGTAAATGCGGGATTTCATGCAAGAGAAATGTTTATTTGCCTATTTGTATCGCATCAGACTTTTAAGACAGAGCACTGGGTTCCATTACGAATCAAGTCAAATGAATACACCCCACTCACTTGTAAAGACTACAATGATATTACTTGTGATCTTTCCAAGTAAAAATTACTCACCCTGCTTTACATGGACAGTACGATTCCACTACTTTATCCCGTTGGATTTCAATATGAAGTTTGTGAGGCATCAAACTTTTTTGCATCAATAGCCAACGTTTCGCTGTAACTCTGACATTGCGTCCTACCCGTCCAGAATCTTAATTCCATGTACATATCCTTGTCATGATCCTGCCGCTCCAGCCGGGTTGTGCGGGTGTCCGCGCAGTTGTGCTGATTGGAAGGTGCACACCTGCGCCTCATGCAGCCTGATTATGCTGTGTATTTATATGACCCCGATGACGACTGGCCTGCGCCAGTTCGTTGAGCTTCATGTCCCGTTCCAACACTCTCGTATCCCTGATCGACAACCTGTGTGTACCGACCTTCGCCTGTTCTCCGACCAACCTTATAAGCCTGACTCCTTTGATACTTCTGCCTGCTTTGATTGTTCTCCCATGTACCGACTCCTGCCTGCCCGCTCATCTGCTCTCTTCGCCCGGTGTCCCAACTACCGCTGCTGCACCTGACTGCCTGCCCGATCCCTGACCACGATATAATAAACGTGGCGAAGCTTCCAGCCTAGAGGGAGGAGGAGCCGCCAAATCACGAGGCGTTCCGCCGCAAAATACGGGCGGAGATAGAGCGGCAGAGCGCCGAATTGGCGGCTCTCACGGCCCAGGTCCGGCAAGGATTGCCGAACCAGCCGAGCTATGCTGACGTCACAACTGCAACGGACTCGCTGGTGATGCAGGTTCGTGTGGCAGTTGGAACTGACCCGCTCCCGAGACACGCCCACGTGTCAGTTTCGACTGATTCTCTGCCTACTCTCGTTCACGTTGCCGTGGAAACAGACCCGCCCCCTCGCCATGCGCACGCTGCAGTGGGAACGGACTCTCCACCTTGCCAAGTGCAAGTCGCAGTGGGAACGGACTCGCCACCTCGCCAAGCACACGTAGCTGTGGAAACTGACCCGCCTCCTCGCCATTCCCACGTCGAGGTTTTGGCTGTTCCCAGCAGAGCTCACGCGGCAGTTGGAACTGACCCACTCCCGAGACACGCCCACGTGTCAGTTTCGACTGACTCTCTGCCGACTCTCGTTCACGTTGCCCTGGAAACGGATTTGCCACCGCGCCACGCCCACGTTGCTGTTTCAACGAATGCACTGCAAGCTCACGTGGCAGTGGGGACCGACCCGATGCCGCCTCACGTTGCTGTCCAGGAAGTGGCGACGTCTCCACAGCCACTTCTCGTCCGTGCCTTGGAGTACCAGTGGCGACCGGTCCGCGATCGCTCCCCGTTCTTGCTCTGTCGGCGACCGGTCCGCGGTCATCCCCTGTTCCTGCTCCAACGGCGACGGGCACGTCCATATGTTCCCGTCCAGGAGGTGGCAATGGTGCCACCACCTTCTCATGCTCCTGTCCAGGAAGGAATGGCACTGGCGCCACCTTCTCACGTTCCTGTTCAGGAAGGGGTGGCACTGGCGCCACCTTCTCACGTTCCTGTCCAGGAGGAGGTGGCCCTGGCGCCGCCTTCTCACGTTCGTGTCCAGGAGGTGGCGATGGCGATGGTGTCGCCGCCTTCTCACGTTCGTGTCCAGGAGGTGGCGATGGTGTCGCCGCCTTCTCACGTTGCTGTCCAGGAGGAGGTGATGGCGATGGTGTTGCCGCCTTCTCACGTTGCTGTCCAGGAGAAGCTGGGGAGTTCTGTGGAGCCACCCCGGAGCTGGAGAGACTTCGGGATGGCTGTGATGGTGGCGGTCATGGCTCTGGTCCTTCTCTCCATCACCCTCTTCGCTCCTGAGGGCTCCCAGCCGCTTCAGGACCTGGCCTCGTTGGTGACCAATCCAGAGGTGCCTCCTGACCAAGTGACCAGGCCCTGGTCGTCTCGCAACCACGGCGTTGGAGGTTCTCGTCCGGAGCAGTTGCCTGCCTCGGCCTGGTTCCTGCTTAGTCGTTTGGTTCCTCACAGAGGTCGCCCGCCCGAATCGCTCCGTGGGGACCCTAGTGCTTGACGTCCGGGTCGTCCTCCTGACCTGTCCACCCGGACGCCTTGCGTTTGGTGGCCTGGATGGCCACCAGACTGGGGTTCGGGGTGGTGTGCCCTCCTCCGGACCCCCCGTCCCCCCACCCCTGCCTGTGTTAATTATTGTCTGTTTTTTTCGTTTAGGCACGTCTGGGAACCGTGCCTTTGAGGGGGGGTACTGTCATGATCCTGCCGCTCCAGCCCGGGCTGTGCGGGTGTCCGCACTGTTGTGCTGATTGGGAGGTGCACACCTGCGCCTCATGCAGCCTGATTATGCTGTGTATCAGCTGGTTATTTAAAGTGCCACTGACACCTAAAACATAAAATTGTGTATGTTTTTAACCAAAAGTAATCATCCGGAATGGAGTAATCCGTTTTTCACACAGCAAGTCATCTCTCACCAGGGAGTCTCTCTCGGATTTTGTGTTGAGGAAGACCCAAGAAGTGAAGTTTTTGCAGTAGCGGGGTCAAGTGTTTATATTGGTTTATACCTCTTGTACCTGCAAAAAAATTTAAAAAAAATTTTCAGCGTGTTAGCCAAAATGCCAGCTCATTGCATTGCTAGACATTGCTTGAACACTCGGGAGAATGGATTTACCCTTTATAAGTTTGCAAGAGAGAGGTCTTTGCGAAAAATGGATTGCACAGGTGCAAAGGACAGTATTGAGCTACTAAAAAAATAATAGTTGTTGGGACTAATATGTTTTACAATTTATAGCATATGTTATGTGTTAATTTTGAATAAATCCCCTTGGTCAAACCAGCAAAATATAACAAAGCATTTATATTGCGTTTAAGACAATTTAATCACACACAATACAATACAAAACAATAGCAAAATGGAAGTACAAAGACACTTTAGTAGCGTGTAACACGGGCTAACTAGTCAAAGGACATATAGTCACCACCCGAACTCAAACAACTTGTCCGAAAGCAGCAGTAATAAAATGCTCCTTCCGCGTCCGATGACGTAATCCTTCTCTCAGAAGGGAACAAAAGATCCGTGTCATATCCCCACTGGCTTCCGTTAGCCGCCATTACACCCGACGCGGAGGTGGGTCAGGCCGAGAGGCTGGTTGGCCCGTGCTGTCGGACCGCTGACGTGGAGGAGAAAGGAGTCCACCCACCACCACCACCAGCCACTGGTGCCTGGGCACCCCTGAAGTAGTTACTTAGCCCGGCATAGGTCCTCCTGAGTACGCTACGCACTGTTGGAGGACGCTTTTTTCCTCCGCGTGTTCGTTTAATTTCGGGTAGTGAGAATGTTGGTTATCCAAATAAAGGCTGGAGACGATGAACAGTTTCTTCGAAGCTTTTTTACTTACAGAATATTCTGGGCACTTGTGAGTTACAGACAATGGCTGTAGAGAGCAGATCACAAGTGCGAAGATACAGAGAAAGCACACATACTTTATTTTGTCAGAAGGGCGGACCATGGGTGGTATCAAACCTGTGGCATGACATCGGGGCTTTCCACTTATACAAAGGGTTTCTTTCTCAACCGGTTCTAGCTGGCAATGGATTATTACAAAGTGCCCAGTACGCAGTTCATGAAGGTTAGCCTACGTGCAAAGATGCGCTCAAGAACACATCTGGCTACAGAGCAGAGCCCCACTGAGGACATTAGGAAGTTATGCAGTCATGACTAAATATGGGCATAAGACATACTTCAATACACAAGTCATTTTGAATATTTGATTGGGTTCCTCATCCTCCTTGTCCGTCTGTCGGGGAGTCTCTTGTCAGAAGTGATCTGTATATTGTCTAATATGGCTCAAAACAATAAGGTAATAGGGCCGCAGTCACTTCACTTGCTTCTGAGATGTTCTCTTCTTCGGAATGAGCTTCAGTCTCAGAAGGGGTGTCGAAAAAATCCAAAAATCTCTCTTGTTCTTCTCCCATTGCATGTGGCACAGGGCCATCTCAATGGCAACTGTCCCAGTGTGACATCTGGAAATGACGTTGCAGAGAATATGGCCTCCAGTGCGATGTCGAGTGAGACTTCTGCAACTTTGCGCAATAATGACACGCTCTCTGGTCATTTTTTTTTCCCGAATAGACATTGAAGTGAATAATATTATATGTAGTTTTCATAATATCTATTTTAAAATTTCTTGCTCTCTTCCGTTGGCATTGGCTTGAGTACTGGAGTATCTGTTGTAGTACCTTTCATGTTCCACCCGAGCCCTGAGTCACTCGTATTTTGGTCGGGTTAGAATATCTTTGGTTATTGTTTTTTCCCTGGGTGTCATCTTTCAGCTGTGGCTCCATCCACCTATTTGATTTAGAACAGGATTATTAGTGCTTGGTTCATGCTGACCTCATTATCAGTGTTTCCTATTGCTTGTACTGTTACTGGTTCTGCTCATGTGTAATGCGCACTATTATTTTCCCTTCCTCCTTGTATGTTATTTACCACTTTCCGTTATTAAATTGAGTGTACGCTACCAAACTGCGGGTCTGCTATTAGGGTCCATATTCTCTGAATGTTACGTAAAACCAAGCGGTAAATTGCAGACGTTTTTTGCTGAGGGTGAGGCAGAATTAGCACACACAAAATCACAGCCACTAAGTATGGTCAGCAAACCGCTTCTTCATGAAGTCGTTTAAGTGAACAAAGCAACAAATTTTTCTGTAGGGTCCAGTGCATGATGTGGTTTTTTTCATGTGCTAATTAAAAAAAAACCTCACAAGTTGCTCAAATTATTCATTACTTGTGTAATTTGTCTTCATTGAGTACTTTCTTACTCAAATATTAGTCTGACTACTTTTTAGTTATTCTAAAGTAACAGTGCTCTTACTTGAGCATAATAGTTGCACTCAACCCACCTCTGTTAATATGCAGTTGTGGTGTAATTAGTTGCGTGGTTTAAACCAGGTTATATGGGACATTTATTAACTTCTTCTACTCAAGACTAACACACTCTCATTACCATTGCTCAAATGCACTGCTTTTAACCATAGCAAAGTTTTTATGTTAGGAGGTGGGTGCCTTTTTTTTTTCAAACTAGGAAATATTTCAGGTGATGAGAGCCAGTGACGATGATAATGTTACCTGAATACACCCTCAATACCACAAAGTAAAAGCCCTTAGCAAATCCTCATAGACAGCAACTTACAGTGTGCACATGTACAATGGTGGGAAAAATAGGGCTCCTTACTGTTCTTCCAGATGACAGGGCAGAGCTTTTTAGACAGAAAGTGTGGAGCACAACAATAATTTGCATATGCCCATTGGGAAGATTAGCTCCGCCTAAGTCAGTGCAAAAAGGGATGGCAACTGAATGAAATACAGTCCCTTTGAATTATTCAAACTAGGCTATTAAGGAAACACATCAGGACCTCATTATACTGTGAACACATGACAGAAGTGACTTTAGACAGACTAGCCTCACATCTTGGACGCTACACCAACATTGTATGAAAAATGAATGAGGATTAATGTAACTGCAGCTGCACTAATTCATCACCCACAAATACTTTGGATACTTTGTACTTTGCATACTTGTTTATTGTACAATATTTACCTCTCATCCATTTAATTGCTGTTCAATGTAAGATGTTCCTGTGACCCTTGTGAGGATATTTGGCTTGAAAAATGGATGGATGAATGTAAGCTGTATTTTAGACATAAATAGAGAAAATACCAGAGAAGATTGCCATTAATTTATTGGAATGTTAAAGAAAAACACAATATGGGGATGTATATAATTATCAGCATATAAAATAACCAATATTGGAATTTGTGTTTTTAGGTCCATATTTTACAGCACTATGATAAATAGTGTTAAAATAATAGCAGTCCAATGTTACTAACCACATTAATCCACTTTTTTAGTATTTGTTATTGCTACATGTCAAACAAGTTACTAGTAGGTGCAGTAGATTCTCAGAAAACTAACAAGATCCAGTATTCAGGATATACAGTAAAGACTCTTAAGGCTGTGCAACTGGGCAATTTACTGTTTTACTGCATTTACTGCAGTTTACTTCTACTGTATAATGATCCTGATATCAATGATAAACTATCATTTGTATTCAGTGGTTTTCGCAGCTTATGGGAATCAGTAGGAGAACTGATAAGGAATCGGAATGTAAGCGAGTGAACTGCAACCTAACCTAACCTATGTGGGTGGGAGGCAGACTTCAAACTGAACTGATTGTCAGCCTATCATGGGGCTGTGGGTCTATAGTTTGGCCTTTATTTATTCAAATTATTTCACAGACATTTATGGGCCCATTGTTCAAATTTCCAGATTACATCACACGATCTTTGACAACGAAAATTAGAAATTGGACAGAGAAAGAGAAGAGTTCAATAGTATCACTGTCAATGCCTTGGTGATCACAGTCCTTAAACCTTCTGCACATTGATAAAAAATATCAATCCATGCTTTGTTTGTGCTGGTTTCCAGATGGGTTGCGAACTAAATGCTTTCCATGAGCTTTTGGTTTGGGTCACTTGTTTTTACTTTGATCTGCCACTGGATTACGCAACATGAAATCCAACATTTAAAAAAAATCTAATACCTCGAGAAGCTTAAGAGCTCTTCAAAGCCTCTTTGCAACATTTATTAAGAACTGAAGGGTGCTCTTAACAACACTGCCTCTTGGATTTGTTTTGGCACACTACCACAAGAAATCTTTTCAGATGCAAAATATTCCTCATGAGCGTCAAAGAGAGCTCTGACAGAGACCGTAACAAGGATCAAAACAATTCCTTCTTGATTGGTTCTTTTCCTAATGAATCATGCTTAGTATTTATTTCAATTTATGGTGTCCAGAGATGCATAAGACATTCAAAACTAAACAGAATTGTTCAAGTTGTCTAATTTGAGGTTTCATCTTTCACGTTAGCAGGCGTCATCAGTTCATGTTCAAAAACAACACAGGACCGCTCGAGTCTGAGGGGATGGAACATTTATCTTCTAACACCGTAACCATTATTGGTTTGAGTCTTTTGGGATGCAAAACAAGAATCATTTATAGTTGAGAGAAGCCTCTCCCACTCAGTCATTTGGGTGATATCAGAAAAGCTTTGGAAATGCTGGAAAGAACACTGAATTAAAGAGAAAGAACGAGAGATGGAAAATGTTTGTTTCAATTTTAAACAATGCCCCATTTTTAATGAACATGCATTAGTAGTATGAGCAGCAGAAGTGACACTTTATTGTGGAGGCAGTGTTTCAGTGCGTGGCAGCATCTCATTCGCTGGCAAAATCCAGTTTGTCCTTTTTTTTGAGACAATCTGAATCCAAAGGGGTATCAAGCTCAAGATGAGATATAGCAAACTCTGTCCTCCGAGATGATGCTTTCTTGAAAAACGATGTTTATCAGAGACAACCTCCAGAAATTGAGAGTGCAAAGAATGATTTGACCTGCCAAGACTCCTGACCCCAACCCAGCTGAACATTTGTGGGATGAATTGGGAAAGGTATTCTGGTCAAGTGATCATTACAACATCATTGGCTGACAAGCGATCACTCCGAGTCATCAAGTCGTGATTTCCAAGTCTCACTAGAGCCGTTCAGAACTGAGTGTGAAGCAGCTCGGATGAGAATCAACACTTCCAAATTTGAGACCATGGTCCTCAGTCGGAAAAGGGTGGCGTGCGCTCTTCAGGTCTGAAATAAGATCCCGAAATCCTTATGGAATACAAACCCGTTAGAGCTCTGAGATCAACAAACTCTAGTCAAATACCGGAGTGCGGAGTCCAAGGCAAGCGTTGTGAAGCAGCATTTACCCATTATACTGCACAGAAAAAGTTCCCACAGAGGGGATGACAGCCCCAATTGTGAATGTTTTAAACTTCCAGGTCTCACTCACAATCACACATAGGGGTAATTCAGAGTCTCCAATCAATGCATGTCATTAGTATATGTGGGAGGAAAGCGGAGTGCCTGGAGAAAACCCACGCAAGCACAGCTGCGCCAATTCTCTCTATTTTGCTCTCTCTCTCAGGTTTATATATAGCAGCTCGGTTGCACAGCTGTAAAGCGTTGGCCTTAGAGTTCTGAGGACCTGAGTTTAGTACCCAACCCCGCCTGTGTGGAGTTTGCATGTTCTCCTCCTGTATCGGTTTTCTCCTGGCACTCTGGTGTCCTCTCACATCCAAAAACATGCATTAATAGGACACTCCAAATTGCCCCGAAGTGTAATTGTGAGTGTGACTGTTATCTGTTTTCATGTTACCTGCAATTGGCTGGCAACCAGTTCAGGGTGCACCCTGCCTCCTGCCCGTTGACAGCTGGGATAGGCTTTAGCACTCCCGTGATCCTTGTGAGGATAAGCAGCTAAGAAAATGGATGGATGGATGGATGGATATATGTATCATCTGGACTAATAGATTGTACAATAATACATAATAACAATAACATTTTTTGGACACGCACAATAATGTACTGCACTGTGATGTTTTGTGGTGCACGGCAGGGCTGAGCTCAGTGAGGCTGCCCTTGTGAAATATTTAGTCTCTCAGTATTCAAACAACCAGTGGGTTTATCCAAAGGGCATAAAATTGTGTCTTCCACCTTTTATTTACAACATCCACTCCTACAAAGATGTGTTATGATTAGTGTATTCAACGGAAAGAACCATTGCCCGCACTCTTTTATATGGATGAGATTATTTATTCCCAAAACAGCTCAAACATTTGGTTTCAACAAAAAAACTGTCACTGTCATTCCTCTACTTTCCCTTACTTCATATATTATGAAAATGTACACATCAACATCTTATTATACATCTAATCTGTCACATCACATCTATGCCGTGACTAAACTAAAACTGTGGTTGCTTGCGTAATTGATAGAAACCTCACTTCAAATTAGAGCGAGACCACTGTTTGTGCAGTGGACAAAGCACGAGATGGGGATAAAAGCAAAGCTTTATGTATGTTCACTTTACATTTTGACAGAAATACAATAGTTCCACCTCCTTGATGGCTCGCAACTTTAAAGTGATTCAAAATTGAGCAATTTAAAGGGTTAAATGTCAACCCTCATCGTAACTGCACCACTCTGATGTATAGTCATACATTTATCAAAGTTTGCAAAATTTTGAGGTGTTGAGGCAAAATGTTGAGGATCCAAATACAAAGATGCAGAGAGGCAAGGTAGAAAGGCAGGGCGGTGTTATGGTATTGAATTAAAAAAGTCGCCGACAGAGCAGGAACGGGGAGCGACCGCGGACCGGTCGCCGACAGAGCAGGAACGGGGAGCGACCGCGGGCCGGTCGCCGACGAAGCAGGAACGGGGAGCGACCGCGCGCCGGTCGCCGACGAAGCAGGAACGGGGAGCGACCGCGAGCCGGTCGCCGACGGAGGAGGAACGGGGAGCGACCACGGGCCGGTCGCCACTGGTACTCCAGGGCACGGACGAGAAGCGGCTGCGGAGACGTCGCCACCTCGTGGACAGCAACGTGAGGCGGCATCGGGTCGGTCCCCACTGCCACGTGAGCTTGCAGTGCATTCGTTGAAACAGCAACGTGGGCGTGGCGCGGTGGCGGATCCGTTTCCAGGGCGACATGAACGAGAGTCGGCAGAGAGTCAGTCGAAACTGACACGTGGCCGTGTCTCGGGAGTGGGTCAGTTCCAACTGCCGCGTGTGCATGAGTCTGTAACGAGTCCGTCGAAACTGACACATGGGCGTGTCTCGGGAGCGGGTCAGTTCCAACTGCCGTGTGAGCTCTGCTCGGAACAGCCAAAACTTCGACGTGGGAATGGCGAGGAGGGGGATCCGTTTCCACAGCTACGTGCGGTTGGCAAGGTGGCGGGTCCGTTCCCACTGCAACGTGCACTTGGCGAGGGGGCGGGTCTGTTCCCACTGCAGCGTGAATCTGCGTCAGCAGCGAGTCCGTCGCCGTTGCGACGTCAGCGTAGCTCTGCTGGTTTGCCAGTCCTTGCCGGATCTGGGCCGTGAGAGCCGCCAATTCGGCGCCCTGCCGCTCTATCTGCGGCCGCATTTCGTGGTGGAACGCCTCGTGATTTGGCGGCTCCTCCTCCCTCTGGGCTGGAAGCTTCGCCACCAGCTGCGGGTCTGCCGGTTTCGCCGTTGCCGTCGAGGAGTGGGACGACGGTGTCTTAGTCGCCGTGCAGCGGGAGGCACAAAGGAGCGCCCGGCCGGGGTGTCTCCTCTGGCTGCCACGCGGAGGTCCCCGGTAGATGGCCAAGCGGGTTCCCACAAACGGGTTAGTGTACTCGGACCTACCGGGCGAAGACGCTCGGGTGCTGGAAACGCGGGGAGGTGAAACAAACTGACTGGGATGAAAGACCGGGCAAAGAGATTCATAATCAAAATCATCTGAGTCGTACTCAGGCAGCCGGTCATACAAATCAAGGTCCTCCTCATATTCCAAAAAGTCAGAGTCCAGAAGAATATGAGGAGCCGGACAGGTCGTGGTCGGGACGTATTCATAGCTCGCTGGCGGAGGACGTCATGGATCCTACCCGGATCGGACAGGCTTTGTCCTCTGGCAGACGGTCAACCTTGCGTCGGTCCCGGCGACGCCGGGTCTTTCCTGCTGGGTCCTGTTTTCGCCAGATCGTTCTGTCACGACCCATCGGAACGGGAGTAGGACCCAAATGCAGGACTCGGAAGATGCAAGGTAGTTCGTGGAGAAACGTTTATTATTCAGTGGTCGCGGATCAGGCAGGCAGTAAGGTGGAGCAGCGGTAGTTGGAACGTCGGGCGAAGAGAGCAGGTGAGCGGGCAGGCAGGAGTCGGTACACGGGAGATCGATCAAGGAAGGCAGAAGTGTCAAGGGAGTCAGGCTTACAGGGTCGGTCGGAGAACAGGCGGAGGTCGGTACACACGGGTTGACGATCAGGGATACGGAAGTACTCGAACGGGGCATGAAGCTCAACGATCTGGCCCGGACCAGTCGGCATCGGGGTCATATAAATACACAGGATAATCAGCCCGCATTAGGCGCAGGTGTGCGCCTCCCAATCAGCGCAACCACGCGGGCACCCGCACAGCCCGGGCTGGAGCGGCAGGATCATGACAACTACGAACTGTACCACAGACTGTACGACTTGGGAGCTTCTGCTGGAAAAATGTGTATTGTATATAAAAATGAAACTTCACTGGTTGCTTCCGGTCTTCAAACTGGTAGCAGCTTAAACAGAAGGCTCTGACCAGCACGATCGTAATTCAATAAATCCTGCTGATTTTGGATCGAATGTTGTAAATACACAAAGTGGGATGCTCCTGGCGACGACTTCAGTGTAGTAGAATCACAATCTGTGCAATCTTAGTACGCAAATTGGAGCCATATCGTTTGCGTCGAAGGTGCGCGGCCTAAGTTAGCCTAGCTTAGACCGCTAGTAACAAAATGTATCTGTTTTCTAATATTTACTGAGGAGGAAAACATCAAATGCTAGTAACTACATGTCTAGCAAAACCTACGTATTGTATACAACGAGGATAGTGAGTACTCATAAGAAGTTGGGCGATTGGAAACGTGAAACTTAAACTTGCTTATCGGCCTAGTATTCCTTAGCTTAGCTTGCTAACAACGAGAGTCGTTTGTGATCAATTCATGGATGTTGAAGAAACATCGAACGTGAGTAACTTCATAACTTGCAAGACGTGGGCTGTGAGGACTAGGAAATTTAACAAGTCTTATCTTAGTACATTTTAGTACCCAAATGGTGCTGTATCGTTCGCGTTGAATCTGTTCCGCCTCAGTTAGCCTACCGTGCTAACAACATTACCTACATCGAGTATACATTGAGGACCAAACATCGAACGTGGACTCAACCTTCAACTACTAGAGTGAGGGCCATTGCGGTTTGAATCCCTTCCATCCACATATTCTTTAAATCACCATATCCTTTCTATTTTCACACAAGTAGTATGTGATTTGTGTACCTTATGTGCTGACTATTTATGTGATTTCTTTCATTTGACCTTAACTTTATCATAGATTCGGTAGTATGTGAATTGTGTATCTTATGTGCTGACTTTGTTTAGTTAATTGCTTCTTCTTTTTGATTATCTGCAGCCCGTCTGGTAGCACATTATTGGGCTACCTGTCGACTGTTCCCAAGCCCGGATAAATGCAGAGGGCTGCGTCAGGAAGGGCATCCGGCGTAAAACTGTGTCAAACATATATGAGTGTTCATCATACGAATTCCATAACGGTTAGGTCGTGGCCTGGGCTTCCTACACCCGCACCCGGAATTGTTAATCTCCAAGGTGTAGTTAGAAATTCAGATAATGTAGGTCAAAGATGAAAAAGAAGAGGAAAGCGGCTTAGTTGGAAGAAGAAGACAAATGCAAAAACCCTACATCTGTGTGGAGGGACTTTGAATGTTGGGACTATGACAGGAAAAGCTCAGGAGTTAGTTGACATAATGATTAGGAGAAAGGTTGCTATATTGTGCATCCAAGAGAGCAACTAGAAAGGGAGTAAGGCTAGAAGTTCAGGTGCAGGGTTTAAATGATTTTATCGTGGAGTAGATGGAAAGAGAAATTGAGTAGGGGTTATTTTAAAGGAAGAGTTGGCTAAGAATGTCTTTAAGGTGAAAAGAATATCAGTTCGAGTATTGATTATGAAACTTGAAATTGAGGGTGTTATGTAGTGTTATGTATAATGCGGTTAGCAGCTATGCCCCACAGGTATGATGTGACCGAGAGTTGAAAGAGAAATTCTGGAAGGAACTAGACGAATTCGTCCTGAGCATTCCAGACAGAGAGAGAGAGTTGTGATTGGTGCAGATTTCAATGGACATGTTGGCGAAGGAAACAGGGGCGATGAAGAAGTGATGGGTAAGTATGGCACTCAGCAAAGGAACTTTGAGGGGCAGATGGTGGTGGACTTCGCAAAAAGGATGGAGTTGGCAGCGGTGAACACTTATTTCCAGAAGAGCCAAGAACATAGAGTGACCTACAAGAGCGGAGGTAGAACCATGCAAGTGGATTATATTTTGTGCAGACGATGTAATTTGAAGGAGGTTACCAACTGTAAGGTAGTGGTGGGGGAGAGTGTGGCCTGACAGCATAGGATGGTGGTGTGTAGGATGACTCTGGTATTGAGTAGGAAGATTAAGAAGACAAAGGTAGAGCAGAGAATCAGGTAGTGGAAGTTGAGAAAGGAAGAATGTTGTTGTGGCATTTCGAAAAGAGGTGAGACAGGCTGTTGATGGTCAGAAGACTGGAATACTACTCCCAAGGTACTTACAGAGGCAGGCAAGAGAGTACTTGGGGTGTCTTCTGGGAGGGAAAGAGGAGAAGGAGACTTGGTGGCGGAACCCCAAAACACAGGAAGTCATCCAAAGAAAGAGGTTAGCGAAGAAGAAGTGGGACACGGAGAGGACTGAGGAGAGGGATAAGGAATACATTGAGGTGCGTTGTAGGGCAAAAGTAGAGGTGGCGAAGGTTAAACAAATCTCATATGACGACATGTACTCCAGGTTGGATACGAAAGAAGGACAAAAGCGTCTCTACAGGTTGGCCAGACAGAGGGATAAAGATGGGAAGGATTTGCAGCAAGTAAAGGTGATTAAGGATAGTGATGGAAATATGTTGACTGGTGCCAGTATTGTGCTAAGTAGATGGAAAGAGTAGTTTGAGAAAAGGGGAAATCCAGTGCTTTGCATGAACAGTGAATATGTACCCTATTTTGACAATATGATGTTATATCCTCTCATTTAATAGTGTTTTGAAAAGATTTTTATCAACAATTACGAATTTTCAGGGGCGCTGCCATTTTCGCGAGTCACATGACCTGCATGCGCGGCTGTGATGTGTACCGTGCCGCAACAAAGGCTTGACTACATGGGACACCATTTATGCCCAGCGCTGATTTCTCGGTTTTATCCTCATCTGATGAAGAAATAGCAGTATCGGTTGATCGGGGAGACGAAGCTTGGCGGAGGCCGTTAGCTGAAGGTCGGACGCTGAATCTCGGCCGCTGCTAGCCGGCAGCCGTTGATGGTTCTTCGGACGGGAATGATGAGCCTGGAAGATCTGACGAGCCTGGAAGATCGGCTCGTGGCCCACCGCCGGAGCTCGCTCATCAGATAGCGAGGGTCGGCGACTTCAAATACTTGGGGTCAACAATATAGAGGAATGGTGAGTGTGGTTAGGAAGTGAAGAAACGGGTCCAGGCGGGATGGAACAGTTGGCGGAAGGTGTCTGGTGTTCTATGTGACAGAAGAGTCTCCGCTAGGATGAAGGGCAAAGTTTATAAAACAGTGGTGAGGCTGGCCATGATGTACGGATTAGAGATGGTGTCTCTGAAGAAACAACAGGAAGCAGAACTGGAGGTAGTAGAAATGAAGATGCTAAGGTTCTTGCTTGGTGTGAACAGGTTGGATAGAATTAGAAATGAGCTCATTAGAGGGACAGCCAGTGTTGGATGTTTTGGAGACAAGGTTAGAGAGAACAGACTTCGATGGTTTGGACATGTTCAGAGGCGAGGGAGTGAGTATATTGGGAGAAGGGTGCTGAGGATGGTGCATCCTACACTCACTTATAATAACTGTTAGATGATGGAGTGTTGAAATGAATTTTGTAGGGAAAAAAAGTGGAAGCGTCCACGCCTGGTGGTAACATGCATGTAGACCTTTGTTGTTTGTTTTGCTTTAAATATCACCAAAATACATTTGAACAATGTGGATTTATCACACAAAATAATTGTTTGTTCTCCAAACCATTACTTTATTCAGTGCTTCCTCTTATTTCGCAGCCATAGTAACGACCATTTGCCTCAGATCTTTAATCACTAAATCTGCACAGTGGGTCATTATCAGATTATAGGATTATCCACTCCACACTGAGAAATCAAACGGGCTGGGACCCAATCACAAAGATACATTGCACTCGATACTCTCTCTCTATCACTGATGTGTGCACACACATGCGTCCACACATATATACACACACTCACATACACATTCACACAGACAGCTTTTAAATATCCCCGTCAGACCAGTTAGCGATGCAAGTACAGAGCAGAAACTTCAATGGGTTTATTGGGGAGAGCAGAACTAAAAGCAAACTTCTCTGGGGACAGATAACTCCATTCAGCATTTTGCTTTGAAGAGCACATCTTTTGTAGAGAGAAAATGCAACTGCAAAGAAGTCAATCCTATTGAATTAAACATCTCCAGAGAGGCTGAATACTACAATCCCTAAAAAGGCTTAATTGGATTCCCTTTACTTGTCATTGATTTTACCTGACAGCTGACGTTCAGCATATATTGTATGGAAGAGACAGGCAGTGGAGCATCAGAATAATTTGGACAGGGATTTCACATTTCTGTCACGAACGTCCGGTACGGGGAAGGACCCAAATGCAGGATTCCAAGGCGAGGACATGGTGATTGGTGGGTTTTATTCTCAACTAAAAAGATGCATAAATACCCAGTCCAAGAAAGCAGGATCCAAAAACGAGAAACAGTGTTGAATGACTATGAAGCTCAGTAGCGGAGTAACCCAGAATGCGGTAAAGCAAACTCACTAACACAAAGCACACTCACAACTGGCGAATGATCACAAGTGAGGGAGGAATAGAACGTGAGATAGACAGGAGGATCGATGCAGCGTCTGCAGTGATGCGGACCTTGTACTGGTCCATTGTGGTATGTGGTAGAGGAGCTAAATTGAAAGGTGAAGCTATCACTTTAGCAGGCCCTTGACCCAACCTTGACAATATTAAAGGGGAAATCCAGTGCTTTGCATAAACAATGTATCCAATAGGTCATGAAATATGTACTCTATTTTGACAATATGATGTTAAATCCTCTCTTTAATAGTGTTTGGAAAAGATTTTTAGCGACAATTACGAATTTTCAGGGGGGCTGCCATTTTCGCGAGTCACATGACTTACCTGCGCGGATGTGACGTGTAAGGTGCCGCACCAAAGACTCGATTATATTGTGCCCAGCGCTGATTTCTCTGCTTTATCCACATCTGATGAAGAAATAGCAGTATCGGTTGATCGGAAGATGAAGCTTGGCGGAGGCCGTTAGCTGAAGGTCGGATGCTGAATCTCGGCCGAGGCCGCTAGCCGAAGTTCGGATGCCGAAGCTCGGCTCGTTGCCCACCAGGGGAGCTCGCCCGTCAGACTCCACGTCATTCCCATACGACGACCCATCCGCGTCTGCCACTCCGGAGGTCTGGGGGCCTTTGTTTACGCATTTACATCCCGCGTGTAGGCCTCTGAGTAGTCCACCCGAAGAACCATGCGAATATTCAACATTATTTATAGCTACAGGTTAAAATCTGTATTCCTCCGTCTTCCCGATCAACCGATACTGCTATTTCTTCATCGGATGGGGATAAATCCGAGAAATCAGCGCTGCGCCACTTTGGTGCGGCACCTTATACCTCACATCTGCACACGTAAGTCATGTGACTCACGAAAATGGCAGCGCCCCTGAAAATTCATAATTGTCGATAAAAATCTTCTCAAAACACTTTTAAATGAGAGGTTTTAACATCACATTGTCAAAATAGAGTGCATATTGTATGACCTATTGGATACATTGTTCATGCAAAGCACTGGATTTCTCCTTTAAATACACCATCTAATTACACACCCAATGTGAAACAGCTGTGAGTGGTGACAGGTGTCACCGGTTAGGGCAGTGGCCACGTGGTGGAAGGGGGTCCGTTGGAGGGCACACCACCCCCAAGCCGACGAGCCGTCACTGCCGCCTGGACGGGAACGTGGGGCGGCCGATGAGCCGTCGCCTCCGCCTGGACAGGAACGTGAGGCGGCTGACGAGCCGTCGCCAGGAAAGGAACGTGAAGCGCCGGTGACCCGTCGCCGCCGCCAGGACTGGAATGTGAGGAGGCTGGCGAGCCCTCGCCGCTGGTCAGGAACGTAAAACAGCTGGGAACCGGTCGCTGTAGCCGCCGAAACAGGAGCGTGGTGCACCAGGAAGACTGTCGTGCGTGTGTCACGGCAGCGGCGTGGGCTTGGCTCGGGAGCGGATCGGTGGCTCCCGCGGCGTGAACATGGTTTTCCAGGAAATCTGTTGCCACCGCAACGTGTATGTTGCGTGCCAGTGGGTCAGTTGCCACCGTGACGTGAATTTGGCTTGGTAGCGGGTCAGTCGCTACCGCAACGTGGGCTTGGTTTGGTAGCGGATCGGTGGGAACCGTACAGTGGGTGTGGCTCGGACGGTAGTCTAATTCCTACCGAACCTGGTTCGTGAGGACCACAAGCTCCGCCCTCTGCTGCTCTGACTCCTCCCACATAAAGCGATAGAAAGCCCCATGGTCCTCAGATTGCAACTTGGGGGTCGTAAACCCGTCCTCCCCCTGGGCCATAGGCTTACCGGTTGCTTCAGCGTCTGCTAGCGGATGTTGGCTGGGGCTCGGCTGTTGCTGGAGCGGGATGCTGCTGTGGTTTGGTTGTCAGCGAAGCGCCGGCAGAGGTCGGCTGAGGCTCGGCCGTCGCTGGAGTGGAATATCGCTGTGGCTTGGTTGTCTTGGTCGCCGCACCGTGGGAAACGCCAGGCGGCACCCTGCTTGGGCGTCTCCTCTGGTCGCCACACAGAGGGGCCGGAAAGATGGCCAAGCGGTGTCCCAGGAAAAGATTAAAGGAAGGAGATTTGGGCTCACAGGGCGAAGGCATTCGGATCCTGGAGGCATGGGACCGCGCAATTAAGTCATCGAGACTCATTACCTGGAGTGAGAATTCACCTTTGTTGTCTGAGTCAGAATCAGGCAGGCAGTCATCGAAATTTAAGTCTTCCTCAAAGTCTGAAAAGTCAGAGTCCAAAAAAATATGTGGTAGTGAGCGGGTTGTGGTCGGGACATAATCATGACACTTGGGCGGTGCGTGTCACAACGAAGGAGGGGACGATATCACGGAGCCCACCCGGATAGGATATGCGTGGTCCTCGGGCAGGTGGCGTGCCTGGCGTCGTCCCCGGCAATGCCGCGTCTTTCCTGCTGGGTCCTGTAGTGGCCAGTTCCTTCTGTCACGAACCTCCGGTACGGGGAAGGACCCAGATGGAGGATACGAAGGCAAAGACATGGTGATCAGTGGGTTTTATTCTCAACTGAAAAGATGCACAAATACACAGTCCAAGAAAGCAGGATCCAAAAACGAGAAACAGGGTTCAATGACTGTGAAGCTAAGTAGCGGAGTAACCCAGGATGCGGTGAAGCAAACTCACTAACACAAAAGCACACTCACAACGAACTGGCGAATGCCAGTGACCCAAAGGTGGAGGGGGAAGAGTGAGGCTTCAGGGAGAAGAGATAGCGAGGGTGGACGACTTCAAATATTTAGGGTCAACAATCCAGAGATGGTGAATGTGTTAAGGAAGTGAAGAAACGGGTCCAAGCAGGTTGGAACAGCTGGCAGAAGGTGTCTGGTGTGTTCTGTGACAGAAGAGTATCTGCTAGGACGAAGGGCAAAGTTTACAAAATAGTGGTGAGGCGGGCCATGATGTACGGATTACAGATGGTGGCACCGAAGAAACAACAGGAAGCAGAACTGGAGGTAGCAGAAAATGAAAGATGTTGAGGTTCTCGCTCAGAGTGAGCAGGTTGGATAGGATTAGAAATTAGTTCATTAGAGGGACAGCAAAAGTTGGATGTTTTGGAGATAAGATTCCAGAGAGCAGACTTTGATGGTTTGGACATGTTCAGAGGCGAGAGAGTGAGTATATTGGTGGAAGGGTGCTGAGGATGGAGCTGCCAGGCAAAAGAGCGAGAGGAAGACCAAAGAGAAGGTTTATGGATGTGGTGAGGGAAGACATGAGGGCAGTTGGGGTTAGAGAGGTTGATGCAGAAGATAGGCTAAGATGGAAAAAGATGACACGCTGTGGCGACCCCTAACGGGACAAGCCAAAAGGAAAAGAAGACAGTCCCAATGTGAAACAGCTGTGAGCGGTGACTGGTGTCAACGACCAGGGCAGCTCCGTGGTCCAGCCTGGCTCATGACAATTTCACATTGTAAAAACTTCTATTGACCCAAGTGTCTTTGAGAGATATTGCGTTATCCAAAGTAAATGTAGATTATATTTTCCTTACCTGTCTTGGAAAGTTTCTTTCGGTGTCGCCACAGCATGTCATCTCAGATGAACGCATATATATGTTTGGCACAATTTTTTTTTTTTTTTTTCCAAACGCCAGATGCCCTTCCTGACGCAACCTTTCTCAGGGAGTGGAGGCCCCAGTGGGATACGAACCCACACCCCTGGTTTACCAAATCAGTGCTCTAATCACTGAGCTACGGGGCCTCTTCTTACCTGTCTTGGTAACAAGTCTTATAAATGTTCACACAGAGGCCCCTGGCATGGATGAGAGTCATCCAGAGTTCTTAAAGGCTCTGGATGTTGTGGAGCTCTCTTTTTGACACACCTCTGCACCATTGCATGGATGTTAAGGAAAGTGCCTCTGGATTGGCTGACTGGGTTGTGTTCCCCCATTTTTAAAAAGGAAACTGGAGGGTGTGTTCCAATTATAGGGGAATCACACTCCTCAGGCTCCCTAGTTAGGTCTATGCAGGGGTGCTGGAGAGGAGGGTCTATTGGGAAGTCAAATCTCAAAGATTCGGTAGGAGCAGTGTGGCTTTTGTCCTGGCCTTGGAACTGTGGACCAGCTCTACACCATTGGCAGGGTCTTCAAGGGTGGCTATGACTTGGCTCAACAAGTTCTGTGAACTTGGGGAAGGCATTGGACCTTTCCCTCAGGGAGTCCTATGGGGTGCTTCAGGAGTAAGGGGTACGAAACCCCCTGATACAGGCTGTTCAGTCCCTGTATGACCGGTGTCAGAGTTTGTTCTGCATTACCAGCAATAAGTTTGACTCATTTCTAGTGAGGGTTGGACTGTGCTAAGGTTGCCCTTTGTCACAGATTCTGTTCATAACTTTTATGGAGAGGATTTCTCGGCACAGCTGAGCCATAGAGAGGGTCCGGTTTGGTGACCCGAGTATTGCATCTTTGTTTTTTGCTGATGATGTGGTTCTGTTTGCTTTATCAAGCCGTGACCTCCAACTCTCACTGGAGGGAGTCGCAGTCAAGTGTGAAGTGGCTCGGATGAGAATCCACACCTCCAAATCCGAGACCATGGTGGGGTTGAGATCCTACCCCACATGGAGGAGTTCACGTATCTTGGGTTCTCCGGGGCGTGGATGTCAGGTGACCGTGGATCGGTCGCCAATGAAACAGGAGCGGGTGGTGGCCAAGGATCGGTCGCTGCCAAGGGGTGGTCATCAGGTGGCCGTGGATTGGTCGCCACTTAGGGATGGTCGTCAAGCAGCCGGAGATGGGTCGCCGCCAGGACGTGGACAAGAGGTGGCCGTGGAGGGGTCTCTGCCGAGTCAGGCGGCTCTGGATGGGTTGTCACCAAGGAATGGGCGATAGTCGGCTTTGGCTCGGTCGCCACCAAGGCATGGGCAAGAATCGGCTGCGGCTCGGTTGCCACTGAGGCCTGTGCGAGAGTTGGTTCTGGTTCAGTCCCCACCGAGGCAAGGGTGAGCGTTGGCTGTGGATCAGGCGCCAGCAAGGCCTGGGCGGAAATCGGCTGTGATTCTGTCGCCAGTAGGCGTGAATGAGACTCTGTTGTGGCTCTGCTACCAGCACAGTGTGGGCGGCAGTCCGCTGTGGCTCGGTCGTCACCGAGGCAAAAGCGAAAGTCCGCTGTGGCTTGGTCAACAGCGAGGCAAGGGCGAAAGTCCTCTGTGCTTCCGTCGCCAGTGAGGTGCGGACGAGAGACGTCTGTGGATTGGTCACGTGGGCCATAGTTAGCGGTGGCTCAGTCGCTGGCGAGGCGTGGGCTATCGTTAGCGGTGGCTCGGTCGCCAGAGAGGAGTGGATGGATGTCGGGTGTGGTTTGGTTGGAGTGCACCAGGAAACATAAAGCGACACCCTACTTGGGCGTCTCCTGTGGCTGCCATGCGGAGGACTTGGATAAATGGCCAAACGGGTGCCCCAGAAAGGATCAGAGGAACACGACTTGGGCGCACTGGATGTAGGCACTTAGGGGCCGGAAACAAGGTGACTGGGACTGAACACCCGGAGGGAAAAAACAAAATCTGTCTCCAAGTCAGATTTGGGCAGGCGGTACAAGTCCAGGTCCTCCTCAAAATCCTAAAAATCAGAGTGCACCAAAATATGTGGTGGTGAGCAGGTCGTGGATATGGAACAATCATGACACATGGGTAGTGCAGATGGCAAGGTAGGAGAGGTCCACAAGATAGAGCCCACTCGGGTAGGGGATGCTTGGTCCACAGGCTAGGGGTGCTGGGAGGCAGACTGGCGGAGTGAGCACCGACGCCGCGTTTTACCTGCTGGGTCCTGTTCTGGCCATTTTGTTCTGTCATGGGAATGAGACAAGGGACTGGGCCCAATTGCAGGACTAAAAGGCGAGGGCATGATACTGAGGGTGATTTTATTCCAGGCTAAGGTCTACACAAGTAAGCAGTCCAAAAAAGGCGGAAGCACAAAAATACGAGGCTACAGGCAAGATACAAAAACATGTAACAAGGTCCAATGACTATAAGGCAAAGCTTGTAAACGTGAACAAGACGTAACAAAACTTTAGTGGCAGACACTCGCTGTGCAAAGCATGCAAACTTACGCACGATAGAGGAGTATCCAGTACGCAGTAACATAATGAACTGGCAAATGTAGATGACACACTCAAGGCTTAAATGCCTGGTTTACTTAGCGTCCAATGCGGCGCAGCTGTGGGACTGCAGCCAAGCCTCTGGCCCTGACAATCAGTGTGAAATCTCACTTTTCCCACCAAAATTCATGGAAAAAAATATGAGCACATCAGTGGGATATGTATACAGTATGTGCCTTGTGGTTGGGGTCCAGTCCAAAGTGTACGAGCTGTAAGAGGCTCCAGCACACCCACAACCCTAATCAATATAAGCGGGATAGAACATGAATGGATGGATGGCCTCTCGTGAGCTATTTAAAATATTTCATTCTTGAGTCGGCTTGAACTCAACGCTGCGCTTAATAGAGTTAATCAAAATGTACTCCTAATTCTCTTGAAACGTGTACAAGCAATAACGGTGAGACACTTTTCTGGTTCAGAGCGTGTCTTTTAGTGAGAACACACCATGTAATTCTTCGAAATAAGTCCTGTTAGTATGTTCCATCCCAAGTATTATCCTTAAACAAGCTGGTCTTTTAGTGACCCCAAGATATTAAAAGAGGGTTAGATTCTTGAAGATTTAATATATGGGTTCCGGTACTCTTGAATGCCTTGTTTGTGGAATTTAGAGTGGCTTCCTCTGTAGGCGTGTTAAAATATCGACTTGGGACTCGTTTCCACATTCTTGTATTTGGTGATATCCCAACCTGTCTGGAAATATTCTCTTGCCTGCTTCAGCCCCTGACATCTGGATTTGGGCCTGTTTCATTACTACTTCCTCTCATTGCTTCTTTCCCTCTTTGAGCATATGAGAGTTAAGTGGCGAAGAGCAAAGTGAGACTACATGTTGCTCATGCGCTCATTCCGTTTAGATCAACATTTAATTAGTTTTTGGGGTGTTGGGAATTGTCCTTTTTTTTTTTTTTAGCCCGACTAGATGCACTGTTGGCAAGAGTAGGGCATTGATGACTTAGGTTTGAACCTTTAGCTTGTTTGTGACCTTTATCACCATTCACTGCTATTGCGTATCTATCGTACAATATGTGATGACTGTGAAGCTAAGTAGTTAAAAAAGTAGTTAAAAAACATTAATAGTATCAGTCACTAAGTCTGGACAGGTACTTGGACTTATTGAAGTTCAAGTTGGAAAAGAGCTTTTCGCACAAGTATGTTCTCTGAAAAAGGCACATGGTTCACTTCAACATTCTGTAAAGCTCAGGGAAGCTAGGGGTCAATTCTCTCAAAAGTTCCCCAAGCTTTTTTGCTTTTGCAGTTACCTCTCTGAACTTGCCTTTGAGTTCAGACTTGCACTGCATTTTCATTTCTCAAATTGAAGCACATGAGGGGCATCTTGCACATCAAAGGAGAAGGGGTCTGCAAAAATTTGAAAAGTGGCTTTGTGCGTTTTAATGTCTGCAATTCGGTGATCAAATTCCTCCTGTAGCTTCAAAAGGACATCCACATTCTGTCATTTTACTATTTCAATTACATTTAAATAAGCAAACTTCACAAAGAAGCATGTACTATATGACTATATATTGTAGATTATTTGGAAAACAATGGTTTCAAATGGGTGGAACAGTGAAGCAACTGGTCAGAGCGTTGGCCTCACAGTTCTGTGGAACGGAGTTCAAATCCCGGCCCCACCTGTGTGAGCTTTGCACGTTCTCCCCATTCCTGGGTGGGTTTTCTTCGGGCACTCTATTTTCCTTCCACATCCCAAAAACATGCATTAATTGGAGACTATGAATTGCCCCTAGGTGTGATTGTGACTGCAACTGTTGGCTGTCTTCATGTGCCCTGCGATTGGGTGACGGCTCAGGAAATGGATGGATTGATGGTTTTAAATGCCGTAAGTCCCTTTAAGTCAAAATGTCAACATGTATTTCTTTATTGCTGCGTAATAGTGCAAACCTCATCTGTAACCTGAAGGTTGGAGATGTGGCATCACCTGCACCTGCCTTAATAAATTCCCCCATTGTTGTTGTTTTTTCCCACATTGTTGATGGAGGTGGCTAACCCACTAGGGAGAATATTTATCTTGTGTGTGGCAGAAATGAAAGCTTGCCCCGTGGATACTAACAGCTTGATCAGTTAAATGCCAATTCATAGTTAAAGGAGCGCAAATGCAAAATACATAGTTTGAACGGAGAACCCATTGTATACTAATGTCAGGTTTAAAAAGCCTGGGAGATTTAAAGTAAAATTATCAAGGAAGGAAGACAAGAGGAACTTCTGGCTCGCAATGAGAACGTGGGATGTGTCTTTCACAATCTCCAACCCATTCTAATCACATCTCCACGTCTCCACTTTTTTATTCCTTAGCGTGGTCCGCATCACACAGAGCAAATTGTGACAACAAAGCAAACGTGACAAAAATAGTCCATGTGAGTCTTTACGATGTCTTCAACATCCCCTGGATATCGTCAGTCTTTGTTGTCTTCTGCATCACTGTCTGGTGTTTCCACGGCACCCAATGTAAATTTATTGCATCACATTGTTAAAGTACATCATAGCAAAGTTTCCATGGTACCCAATGTGCCTCTCGATTGCATTGCATCACATAAGGATTAAAAACCCAAGAAAGGAAATATGAGATAACTTTCTATCCAATTAATCCAACATTTCCCTCCTGTTTATCGAAAATTTGCTTAAATACTCACATCACCCAAAATAGACACTTTGCCAGATCTTTGACTACTTTGATACACTCAGAGGAAAAATGGTTGTTTATGCATCGTCATAACAGCTGGGATCTGGAAACAGCCAGAATACTCCCTCATGATTTGTCTCCAGCAAAGGATACATCTACGCCATTTTGTTCTCCATGGGTGAGATTGCCGTGGCAATAATTCAGTTTCGGCAAGATCGCAGACAGAGAATACAGTAACAACCACACAAAGTCAAAATAGCTGCAAAAACCGCAATGGAATTGAAAAAGATGAGACGAGTGCTTTTTATTTACCGAACACACTCATCCATTTGTCCTACATGGAGGTGTCAACACCAGAGTGCTCATTCACCTTACCATCAAGGACCCTAAGGCCTTTTATAGCCTCGGTCAGACCACCATCAGCATCCATACGGTTCTGGATGAAGATGGATCGCTCCCCAAAGACAGCGCAGACGCCACCTTTTTCAGCCAGGTGCATGTCCATGGCTATTTGGTTTTGAAATGGCATTAAGTGGCTCCAAGTTGTTCATGCACAGCCTCAAAAAACACTTTTGAGTCCAATTTCCCAATTTTGACATTGTGGTGGATTTACTTTATTGTCTCCACGTTCTCGTTGGTTTCACACCACCAACATACAAAAGATTCAAATCCAGTTGCCACTTGGTCAGCCAATTTACACTCGGAACACCACGGGAACACCAATGCGCAGATGTTGGATCGTTTTATCCTTGGCATTCAGCTGCTCTCTTCTTTGCCATTGTTCAAATGAAATTGCCTGTACAGTACAAGTTGATTCAATAACAGACATAGGATGAATAAAGTACAAAAATGATACATTCTTGGGCAATTTATTAAAAAGCCCGTTATTTCCTTACCACTACTAGATGTCACTATGTGACAATGGCTTCATTGAATTCTCAATCACCAAAATGATTTTACACATCATTGCTAATAAATTTCCCAATTTGTTTCTGGTTCCTAGCAAATGGACGCAAGTGAAATACCCGGTGAGAATCAGAAAACAATGTTTTTCATTTTTCAAAAAAAGTCAATGGATATACAGAATCCCAATTTTTGCATTCATTATCAGGTACTGTTTTACTCATAACTTCCAAGGTGCAATTATCTGGTAATGGCGCTGGTATAATCTGAAAAGTGGTCTGGGACCCATGCAAATGACGCAATCTTTTGATAAAGCTCTTGCTGCTTGTTCCACTATAAGAAGACTATTATTATTTTGTCCCAAAATGACTGTTATTACATGAAACCACTCATCAACCTTTAGCTTTTGGATCACCCTTACGTTTTCTAATGTTGCTCTAGGAGAAAGGGTGGTAGCTGTTACCTCTGTACTTTCACAAAGCATCAAAGTGAAGTGCGGATTACCAGAGATGTAGACCCAGAGGAAAAAGCCCCAACATGGATTTGCTCCTTCATTATTTTCATCCGTCACCAAAGTGTCCCAACTTGTGTGCATTCAGATTATTCATCATATACCACTTAATTTGACTAAACACTGCTCCTTGTTGCCCTATCTGTCGGACTTGACCATGGGATTATTATAAAATACATTTTAGATCATCATCGCACCCATGAGAACCCAATTGTGGATCATTTAGGTTCTGGATTGCCATAGGTTTTTCGTGCATGGCATGACAACATTACGACACCCCACAGATGTCTCAAAAGCAGAAAGAACTTTATGATGGCTACGACCACTCCACAGCATCCCATTTCGGGACCTAACCACTTTAGGGTGGGTATTTCATCTAGGTATCACTATAGGTTCAGTGTCTTTAGATTTCTTCACTGGCCGTCAGCTATTTTGAGATACTATAAATCTCCACCCAGCTTGTTAACCAGTCTTTAGCTCACCTCCCCAATCGGATGCTCGACTGAAATTACTTTTCTGGAATGTGCCAAATGAATCCAAGTCAACCTAAATTTTACAGCTGTGAGTGTTCAACAAAACCTCAAATGGACATTCCCACTTAGGAAAATACCAGTCCTTCTTTTTGCTCCTCACTAGGATCCAGTCTCCTGGTTCAACCAATGTGATATCCTGCTGATGTCGATAAGTCGGGATGCTCTGTTGGAAAGAATTCTACCCATTTTGAGAATGCATCTATTATGACCAAGCAATACTTTTTTTTTTCATATTGTGTCAGGTAAATTTAATTTGAAGTAATAAGGAGAATACCTGTTTTCTGTTAGTTGAGCTCAAAGAGAATGAAGAAGAGTCAGGTGCAATTCTTGAATGTTCTAAAGCAGTCTTCCTTGAAACGTCTCTTTTCATTAGATTTAGGAGGTCCCTACCAACGGGGACAAATCTAAAGGGTGGGAGCGAGCAAAAACGTGTTTGTGTGACTATGATATGTAAACTAACAAATATGTACGATAACGACATATGTGCTGAGCAAAGCGATCTTTGCAAGCAAAAGCATTCTCTTCATTGCAGCAAATGGGATAAACATACATTTTGATTAATAAATCTCACTTTGGTTTAATTCAATAAAGTTCATGCGGACAATTTGGAGAATGTTTATTTTTGGTTTTTTTTGTGTGAGTATAATATTAATGTTACCTGTCCTCCCATTTTTGTGAGTATAATATTCATGTCACCTGTCCTCCCATTATCCCTCCTGTTGAGACATGCGTGAGCTCATGACTCAATTTAGGCAAGTTAATTTGGTGCAACTGGTTTATTGTTTGGTCAAACATAGATGTTGTCTTATTTTTTTTTCCATACATCCTGTTGCATTTTTTGACTCTTTTGTTGAGTTTCTTGTAATGTATTCAATTCTAGATTTGTAGTTGTATCGTCATAATGTGTGGGGTTTTTTTTCTGGCTCGCGAGGAGAACGTGGGATGTGTCTTTCACAATCTCCAACCCGTTCTAATCACATCTCCACGTCTCCACTTTTTTATTCCTTAGCGTGGTCCGCATCACACAGAGCAAATTGTGACAAACAAAGCAACCGTGACAAAAATAGTCCATGTGAGTCTTTGCGATGTCTTCAACATCCTCTGGATATCGTCAGTCTTTGTTGTCTTCTGCATCACTGTCTGGTGTTTCCACAGCACCCAATGTAAATTGATTGCATCACATTGTTAAAGTACATCATAGCAAAGTTTCCATGACACCCAATGTGCCTCTCGATTGCATTGCATCACATAAGGATTAAAACCCCAAGAAAGCAAATATGAGATAACTTTATATCCAATTAATTCAACAACTGACAATGAATACCAAGAGTGGGAGCGGAGGGGCACAACATTATAACAGTATGTCACACAGAGGTAAAGATGCTGAGGCCAGGTGACTTAATGAGAGCATGTCCTCTGTGGCAGTAAAACTAAAGAGAGAACCACCAGAGGCCTGAATTCTAAAGGACAGGAGTAGAGTTAGCCTGTCAAGTCAAGGTGCATCCAGCAACACTTTTCCCCGCCTTTGGCCGTTTTGATGCGAAGAAACTCAACTCAAGGTCTCGTCAGTTAAATTTTTAGATAAATCCCTGGAAATATTCCCTCTTCTGCATGAAGTTTTGGATAAAAATTTTTCCACATCAACCCCAAAAATAAAGCAGGTTGAAATCTGTTTCCAAGAAAGTCCTGTGGTTATTTTACCTTGCTGATCTTCATTTTCATTAATATTGGTGGACACCTACTTGTCTAGCGCCAGTGTCAATTTCATTATGTTAGTGGTAGTATCAGTGTAGTTACTCGTTAAAGTTTTACCTGTTGTATTCAAAATCTGCAATCCAAAAATCCAAACATTTTACAATTTCTGTTTCAATTTTCTGCGCCCCTTATCCTCGTTTAAACTGGACCTCATCCCAGATGTTTTTTGATAAGAGGCAGGGTTCACTCTGGACTGAACTGCAATGTCCATAAAAAAAAGAGCCCCAGCTGAGAATTGTACCCCAACCTCCAGAACTGCGAGGTATATGTACTAACCATTTGACCCATAATGCAAATAAATGTGCAGAAATTTTATACATAGCATTATTATTATGATTCAAAAACCTTGAAATCACCCATCTCTCACATTGGTCTATTTTGCTCTCAGCAAAAATAATTAGTGAAAGTAACAACAATATCCATCCATCCATCAATTTTTTTAACTGCTTATCCCCACAAGGGTCACAGAAGTGCTGGAGCCTATCCCAGGTATCTTTGGGCAGGAGGCAGGCTACGTCCTGAACTGGTTTGCCAGCCAATCAAAGGGCAGATAGAAACAACCATTCGCACTCACAATCACACTTAAGGGCAATTTCAAGTCTCCAATTAATGCATGTTTTTGGGGTGTGCCCGGAGAAACCCACGCAGCCACAGGGAGAACATGCAAACTCCACACAGGCTGGGCTGGGATTTGAACCCCAATCTTCAGAACTCGGGGGCCAACGGTCTACAGCTGCTCCACCGTGCCACACCATGATTGTCATATTAGTCTTTATTTCTTTATAAGCATTAGCAGCATTATCCCACATATTTGGATTTTTTTGCAAGTTAATGTTTTTGAGATTATTGCAGTTAAGGTGAGTGTGAGAGTGATTCACTCTTCATCAATAGAATTAAATTCTCAAATCTATCAGGGTTGTGCATCATAATGTACATTACAATTGCGTTCAGGATAAACAATCTAGGAGTCCGGTCATAACAAAATAGATTTGTTTTATTCCTCTTCAGTTCCGCTTATCTTCACTAGGGTTGTGGACGTGCTGGAGTGTGTTGGGTAAGAGGCAGGGTACACCCCGAACTGGTCGCCAGCCAATCGCAAGGCACTTATAAAAAAACAGCCTTTCCCACTCACACTTCCCCATTCCCACTAGTGAGAATAAGCGGTGCAGAAAATAGATGGATGGACGCAAGTTCATTAAGCAAATGGTCTTGTTCACACTTGCGATCTGGATTTTTGTGAGCCATCCTCTTTCCCCGAAAATTGGATGAATTCCTAACTGTAATTACACTGTGAGGTTTCACTGTAAAGCAATAAATCTGCAAACTGAGAACAGTGTGAGTGGGACCATAATATTTTACTTCTGGTGTGGTGAGCAAAGGGAATTTCAAATAGCACAACATGAAAGAAGGAACCCATCCATCCATTTCTGTATCACTTATCCTCTCGAGAGTCACAGGTGTGCTATCTCAGCTATCTTTGGTTGAGAGATGGGGTACACCTTGAACGGGTCACCAGCCAATCACAGCAAAGAATGAACCCTGCAAGGACAATTAATAATCCACTCTGACAAAAACATATTTCCTGGATAGATACTGATTCTGGTTTCCATGGTACACTAGCCCACAACATTTATCAAACTTTTTGACATTTATTCAAACCAGCACTGGACATGACCTACTCTAAATGGTGCTTTGCATCCTGATTGGAAGCATTCCCAGGTCATTGTCTGTACTGTAGCGATTCAACTCAAGAGCTATTGAAATGTTTGGGAGAGGAGAGTCATGAGGTCAACTATTGTTGGCAGTTGTCTATGAAACGTAGGTCACTCTGGATTCGAGCTCCCAAACATGGGCATTCAGCAGGGTTCAAACATTACCCTTCAGTGTTCCGGCCCTGAGTGTCCACTCAGCACCTCCGTACAGTACATTTAGCTGACTGTCTCTATTCCCACGGACAAAACACAAGCACAAACTGCTCTCACAGTTTTTGTACTACTCTTATGTTCAGATGAATTGTCTGATATATCCATACACTTAGATGCAGTTTTTTTTGTTTGTCTGGGTTTATAAATTGTAATTTCTTCTTCTCCTCATTATTATTAGTGATAATATTATTTTTATTACACAGTTTGGAAAATAATCATATATATGACCACAAGAACAAGCAAAAATAAACACGCACACAATCTCATAGGTGTTTTGCCCATTAAGTGAATCAATTTTTAATGCTCCAATCAAACCAATCATGACACAACGACAAATAAATGTAAAAACACATGCACCATACAGTCTATACCAGCACATTTTCAGTCATTATAAAACAAGTACCTCATTAATCATGGCTTTGAGCGCTGTCCCTCAAACGGATCCAACTGCATTACTTCTGTCATGGTGAAATGAACATTTGTCTGACATTGCACCAGCTTTCATATCTGCAATATAATCGACAGCCCACGGAAATGCTTGTATTCTTTAGCCCTGCATATGAAAAGACATTATTGTAGTAACACAATGTGATCCTAATGTGCTGCTCTGGGCCAAAGTTTTACGGTAAACACGCAGCTGAGACATGCAGCATCTCTTCTCCTGCACTTCAACGCTGACTACGTGAAAGTGTCACTGCTCATTCCCCTTGGAATCAATGAAATGGAAATTGTAGCCCGTAACAGGATGCTCAGTGTGAAAACACACACACACACACACACACACACACAGCTGACAAGGTGTTGTTGACTGAGGGTTCAGTTGTGCTGCATTTAATATCCCATAAACCTGCATAAATCTTAATTCAGTAGGATCCTGCTGACTGCTTTGAAGCTAATCCATGCATTTTTGTTGTTGTTGTTGTCATTTAATATTTGACCTGAGCTTGAAGGTTACCTGAATTGATAATCTGTAGGTAAAACAATATTAATATGTGCATGGACCATTTTACACTTGAACTATATGAGTCCCATGATACATGTCTTGAAACAATGAGTCCATGCAAAGTATCATCACGGAATACAGATGCAGTAATCCTACGCAATATCAGTGTTCTTCACTTCACTATATTACAGATTTTTACTCATTGTTTCTCTTATTTTCTTGACTCGACAATATTTTACTATTATCCATAGCTCTCTCTCTCTCTCTCTCTCTCTCTCTCTCTCTAAATATATTCGTTTAATTTTTTTTACAATTTTTTGTCGATGTATTTTTCCAAAAACTATCACTTCAAACAACAGTATCACTGATTTGTATCTGTATCAGATTGTTGTTTTTTTATGCCTCTATTACAGAGATACTTGAGTAAAAAAATTAAAGTATACCCTTTTAATGAACAATTAACTCTGAGAATGTATGGAACATTGGCACTCCAATACAGAATAATACATAAAATATATTAGACAATTGAAAAAAAAAACACTTGGGCTCTGTTCACAAAAAAAATGCACTTAAATAAGCAAACATTTTGGCACAGATGAACAGATTACATTGCCGTAACAGACAAGATACTGCCAATAAAATTTACAGTTGGTTAAGAAAAAATGCAAGTATTGCAACATTAATACTTCTTCTTTTTCTTTCGGCTTGTCCCATTAGGGGTCACTACAGCATGTCATCTTTTTCCATCCAAGCCTATCTTGTGCATCTTCCTCTCTAACCCCAACTGCCCTCATGTCTTCTCTCACCACATCCATAAACCTTCTCTTTGGTCTTCCTCGCGCTCTTTTGCCTGGCAGCTCAATCCTCAGCACCCTTCTACCAACATACTCACTCTCTCGCCTCTGAACATGTCCAAACCATTGAAGTCTGCTCTCTCTAACCTTATCTCCAAAAAATCCAACTTTGGCTGTCCCTCTAATGACCTAATTTCTTATCCTATCCAACCTGCTCACTCTGAGCAAGAACCCCAACATCTTCATTTCGGATACCTCAAGTTCTGCTTCCTGTTGTTCCTTCAGAGCCACTGTCTCTAATCCGTACATCATGGCTGGCCACACCACTGTTATATAGACTTTGCCCTTCATCCAAGGAGAGACTCTCCTGTCACATAGAATACCAGACACCTTCCGCCAACTGTTCCACCCCGCTTGGACCTGTTTCTTCACTTCCTTACCACACTCTCCATTGCTCTGGATTGTTGACCCTAAGTATTTGAAGTCATCCACCCTCGCTATTTCTTCTCCCTGCAGCTTCACTCTTCCCCCACCGCCCCTCTTATTCATGCACATATACTCTGTTTTACTTCGGCTAATCCTCATTCCTCTCCTTTCCAGTGCATGCCTCCATCTTTCTAATTGTTCCTCCGCTTGCTCCCTGCTTTCACTGCAGATTAAAATATCATCTGCAAACATCATGGTCCAAGGGGAATCCAGTCTAACCTCATCTGTCAAACAGGAAGGGGCTCAGCGCGGATCCCTGATGCAGTCACACCTCCACCTTAAATTCTTCTGACCCACACCACGCACGCCCCACCGCTGTTCTGGTGCTCTCATACATGTCCTGTACTATTCTAACATATTTCTCCGCCACACCGGACTTGCGCATGCAGCATAACAGGTCCTCTCTTGGTTTTCTGTCATAGGCTTTCTCTTAGTCTACAAAGACACAATGTAGCTATTTCTGAGCTTCTCTGTACTTTTCCACGAGCATCCTCAAGGAAAATAATGGATCTGTGGTACTCTTTCTCGGCATGAAACCATACTGTTGCTCGCATATACTTACTTCTGACCTGAGTCTAGCCTCCACTACTCTTTCCCATAACGTCATTGTGTGGCTCATTATCTTTATTCCTCTGTAGTTTCCACAATTCAGTTACAACATTAATACATAACAGCAAAATAAGTAGATCAAAGAATCTTGTTTTTATTCAAGATTTGTGTTGCTTTTCTAGTCTTCAGCCTCTCTGTAAATGCTGCTTTGTCAACATGTTAAATGGCTACATCTCTTACAATACTGAGTAACACTGTAGTGGACATGAAGTGACCAGCCGTGTGCCATACAGTGTGTATGGAAAGTATTCAGACCCACTTTATTATACTACACCCATTTGCTAAGATTAATTGAAGATTGCCAGATTAAGTTCATTTTTTTCATTATCAATGTACTCATAGCATCTCATATTGATGGGGTGGGGGGTGTAATGAAGTATTTAAATATTTGCAGATTTATTCAAAAAGTACAACTGAAATATCTCACAGGCATAAGTGCTCAGACCCTTTGCTGTGACACTCATGTCATCTCTGGTGCTCTCCATTTCTTCTGATCATCCTTTAGACGCCTCTACACCTTCTTTGAAGTCCAGCTGTGTTTAATTATACTGATTGGACTTGATTAAGATACGCCATACGTCTCTCGCTATGAAAGACCTTTCCTCCAATTATTATATGTTACGAAGAAGTGATGTTATTCGGCAATATCAGAGTTTGCATGTTATTTATTTTATGTTCAACCTGATTTAAAAAATAATAAATACAAGTTTTGTTTTGAGTACTTTTTTCAAGCTTTAGTATTTATAGGGAGGACTACTTTTTACTTTTATTTGGCATATTCTCAATGAACGGTAGTCTTAAATGAGTACAATATTTGACTACTGTGAGTACACAATTTTTGGCTTTCAGTTTTACCAGGGTAGCGAGACATGTAACAGAACATGTACTGCCCCCCCCTGGGCAGTGTTACGTACAACAGTCTCTCACTTGCAACTGACACATCAACCCCACATGCACAGTATAATTCATACAATTTACTTTGGTGATTGCTAGAGTATTTTCGTCGTTAGAATATTCAGGAATATACTTTTTTTTAATTCACAGTCGTCCATGCTTCTACACACTTATCACTTGACATACCTACATAAGGTGTGTCTCCTCCCCCACATCCTTTTTTTTAAAGCACAAATGCTTTCAGGGTTTCAGGTAGTGCAGTAACTGGAATGGCATGTAAAAAAAACCTGACTCACATATCCGTACCAGCAAATTATAAAGTAACACAGTGGTCCCATCACATTTGCTTGACTCATCGCACTTCAGTCAGTCCATTCACCCAAACTTATGAACTAGTAACATCTGAAGTTTTCTTGTTCAACCACGTACAACCATTATGTAAATATGTTTAGCCATTTGGACACGGGCGCGTGCGTGCACACACACACACAATGTAAACATCTGTCCATTCATAAAAGTAATACCCAACGGTCCGGGCTCATTCACCTCACAGGTGGTTACAAAATGGACACAAATAAGATCACTGATCACCATTTAAATGTATTTTTAAAGGTATATTCAGGCCCCAAAAAAACTTGATATGTTTCATGTTTTTCTTGTTCTTAATATCATTCGTAGTGCCGTGCTCAAGACTACACTATCCAAGTCCAAGAGTTGCACAAGCCCAAGATAAGACTAAGAATAGTGCGAGTCAAGACCAAGACAAGTTGGGATAGTACCAAGACCATAAAAATCCATTTTAAGAACCACGGTAATGTTGATTTTCTTGGTTGTTGTAAATTTATTTTATTTGACAGTCCCATGACCCCCTGTCAGACATTGCAAAATTGTTTTTTTTTTTTAATTGAAAACACATTTTGTTTCTTCAGGAAGAAATTCTTGTCTTTTGTAAAAACACCAATTTCCTTTACAGTGAAAATACAGAACGTGATAGATTACATGTGCTCTGAGTAGAAATTAACGTTAAAAGGCTACACTAAGGCATTAATGATATTCACTCACTGCACTTTTTGCAGTGCGCCTGACATCGCTGATGAGCCATGGAATGCTACATAACATTCAGAGTCACCTCTGACTTGGGGTGTATGCCAACACCCTTAGTAACAATTTGCCATAGTTGTCATACCAACTCTTGACCTGCCTCCTCCAGGCAATTAACTTCATTGAGAGCCAAACACACCTTAAAGCTGCAGAGGTCCCACCTCTAAAGGGAATGTGGAAGCCCAAAAAAAGACTGGACCTGTGTTCATTCATTCACGTAGTAATGTTGCCACCACCTCATCACATTTTAATCCAGTCACATGCCTTGATTATTGTCACATGCACAATGTATGTACAAAATTTAGAAAGCTATGATTGAGCTAATCCATTAAGCCTGCAAATATTGTTAATGACTTTTCACAATTAATTTTTTTCATTTTTTTGCTGAAACATGCACAAAATAGATTAAAATCAACCACATTAATCAAATGTATGTATTATTGCAGTTCCTGGGTTTGGAAACACATTGGCCTTGGTACTACAGTAATTCCTAGTTTTTAGGTTCATTGGTACCAGACCCACCCACAAAAAAAGAAAAACTGCGAAGTAGGAGTAAATGGTGTTTTTTGTTTTGCTTCATAGGACCTTCTCTCTTCCTGGGGATGCCGTACTATACCCTATCAATACGGCTTCCCTCTACAGTACTGTACTAATGTATGCTGCTGTTATATTTATTTATTTAGCTGTTTATTTATTTATTTTGCTTCATTGGTCCATACTGTCTTGTGACAGGATAGGGGGATATGATGACATGTACACCAGGTTGGACACTAAAAAAGGACAAAAGGATCTCTATGCTTTGAGAGGGATAGAGATGGGAAGGATGTGCAGCAGGTAAGGGTGATTAAGGATATGGAAATGTGTTGACTGGAGGCATTAGTGTGCTAAAAAGATGGAAAGAATACTTTGAGAAGTTGATGAATGAATAAAATGAGAGCGAAGGAAGAGTTGAAGAGGAAAGTGTAATGGACTGGAAATTGGCAATGAGGGAAGTTAGAAAAGCACTAAAGAGAATGAAAAATGGAAAGGCATTTGGTCCTGATGACAACCTTGTGGTGTTATGGAAGCAATTCAGAGGGGTTGTTGTGGAATTTTTGATCAAGTTGTTCAACAGAATACTAGCAGGTGAGAAGATGCTTGAAGGAGGGAGCAAAAGTGTGGTAGTTCCCATTTTTAAGAACAAAGGCAATGTGCAAAGCTGTGGGAACTATAAAGGAATAAAGTTGATGAGCCAAATAATGAAGTTATGGGAAAGAGTAGTGGAGGCAAGAGTCAGGACAGAACTAAGTTCCTGCGAGCAACAATATGGTTTCATGCCTACAAAGAATACCACAAATGCATTATTTGCCTTGAGGATGCCTGTGGAATAGTACAGAGAAGGTCAGAAGGAGCTGCATTGTGTTTTGTAGACCTAGAGAAAGCCTATGACAGAGTACCAAGACAGGAACCGTGGTACTGTGTGCGCAAGTCTGGTGTGCTGGATAAATACGTTAGAATAGTACAAGACATGTGTGAGGGCAGCAGAAGAGTGGTGTGGTATATTGTAGGTGTGACAGAACAATGTAAGGTGATGGCGGGACGGCATCAGGGATCAGCTCTGAGCCTCTTCCTGTTTGTAGTGGTCATGGATAGGCGGACAGAGGAGGACCATCATGTTCGTAGATGATATTGTGATTTGCAGTGACAGCAGGGAGTAGGTGTAGGAACAATTAGAAAGATGGAGGTGTGCACTGGAAAGTAGAGGAAAAACAGAATAAATGTGCATGAATGAGAAGGGTGGAGGTGGAAGAGTCAGGGTCCAGGGAGAAGAGATAACGAGGATGGACGACTTCAAATACTTCAACAATCCAGCGCAATGGTGAATGTGGTAAGAAAGTGAAGAAATTGGTTCAAGCAGGTTGAAATAGCTGGCAGAAGGTGTCTGGTGTGTTATGTAACAGTAGAGTCAATGCTAAGATGAGAGGCAAAGTTGATAAAACAGGTGTGAGGCCAGCCATGATGTACGGATTAGAGATGGTGGCACTGAAGAGACAACAGGAAGCAGAGCTGGACGTTGCAGAAATGAAGATGTTGAGGTTCTCGCTAGGAGTGAGCAGGTTGGTTAGGATTAGAAATGAGCTCATTAGAGCAACACCCAAAGTTGGATGTTTTGGAGACCATGGCCAGAGGCGAGAGAGTGAGTATATTGGTAGAAGGGTGCTGAGGATGGAGCTGCCAGGCAAACGAGCGAGAGGAAGACCAAAGGGAAGGTTTATGAATGCTGTGAGGGAAGACATGAGGGCAGTTGGTGTTCGAGAGGAAGATGCAGGAAATAGGTGCAAGTGGAAAAAGATGACAAACTGTGGCAACCCAAAGGAAAAGAAGGAAAAGAAGTTTAAAACATTCTTTCAAAGTTTCTTCTTATTGTTAAAAAGAAAAGCTTTGTTTAAGCCTGTCCTCTTCCTTTTTTGGAATGAATGGATGTCTGTCAGAAGCGGAGAGATATGATTGAATTCCTTGCAGTATGGTTAGAGCGTCCACCTCACAGTTCTGGGTACAGGTTTAAATCTTGGAACCACATGTATAGAGTTTGCATTTTCTCTCTGTGCCTGCGTAGGTTTTCTCCAGGCACTCTGGTTTCCTCCCACATGATAAAAACTTGCAATGTAGGTTAAAGGCCAAGCGTCATCCCTCAAAACATTCTAAAATAGATATTGTAATGAAAAATACTTATGTTATTCACGTCAATGTCTATATGAAAAAATAAATGTAAGTGGAGAGCGCGTCATCCATGCGCAAAGTTGCGGAAGGGTCATTCGACAACAGAGTGGTCACCATATTAGGTCCGGACATTCGCCTATGAAAACACGCGGTGCACTCCAACTATTGGAGACGAACATGGCCCTTCAGACACGGAAGCTCTTCGAAAAGGAAAACACCACACAACCATGTGAAGTTACCGGGGCAATATTACACTATTGTTTCGAGGCATATTCAGATGATATGCGATCACGGCCAAACAGCCTCCCGTCCTATCCACTTCCGCGGCGGAGATGAGCAATCGTGGCTCATCGCAGCCGGCTGGTGGGGCTCATTTTCGGCGCCGAGGTGGCCAATCATGGAGCCGAGCCGTGCTGCTTGAGGGGGTTGTTCACAGCCACCGCAGTATGCGATGAACAACACTGTCAAGCCAGGGCGCTTTACTGCGTTGTCGTCTCACGCGGCTGAGTGCTGCATTGTGGCAGCGTTCTTGAGAGCCGCCGCCGTCCGGCGGCGTCGCTTCGCTGGCGCCGTTCCGACGTGCACATCGACACATTTCGTACGCAGATCTTTTGTCACATTATGAGAGACTTATTACGTGGTCCGCCCCGAACTATTATTTTTTTTTAGTAGCTGTATACACACCTACCTGTCATTTGGAACCTACGAAGCTAATGTCCTCTGCACCCGTGCAATCCTTTTTTCACAACGAACAGAGTCTATTGCAAACTTATGAAGGGTAAATCTATCCTCCCGAGTGTCAGGGTTAGGGTTGTTTGCTTATATTTGCCCTGCGATTGAATGGAAACCAGTTCAGGATGTACCCTGTCTCCTGCCTGTAGATATGGTATGCTAGGGTAGGCTCCTGCATGCCCGCATCCCTTGTGAGGATAAGCAGCTCAGAAATGTTCATTTATGGAGCAAATTCAATGCCAATTGATTTGAATCCTCCATGAAAATTTTTTAAAAGGTTGCAAAATGTGTATGAAGTTAGGGTTATGCCACTGATAATTACACATAATGCTAATGTCATCAGTGATGACGCTACGAGGTCCTCTAGTCAGTGCCTCAACCCAAGCAGTATTCCTGCTAAAGATGGTCGACCGGTCCTTTGCTTGTCACGGCGGTCACTCAGAGCAGGCTCTTGTTCTTCGCCTTTCATCCTGGACACCCAATTTTTGATTCTGTTGTAGCCTAGAGCAGAATAAACATACTTGAAGGTCATGTTGTTGACAGTACAATTCTCTCACAGTGCACTTGTGATCAAGAAATGTTGGTCCCTTGTCCAAGTAGTGTTAGTTCTAGCTTCTTTTCTTTTAGGCAAAAGCCAGACTGAGTTCAAGTGTTTTTTGCAGGGGATCCAGACTGGAATAGTAAGGGGTGGAGGAGAGGGGGCAGACTGAAAATATTGGCAGCCTAGTAAAGTCACATCTTACCCATTTTGACAAGGGGAGCTTGGGGGAGCATAATGATAGGGCTGCCTGGCCCCCCTCAAGAGCCGCCACCGTGCTCAAGGACACTTCAGGTAAAAGTCAGACTTTAGTATAGATGAAAAGTATAGTGACTTAAAGATGTACAAATTAAATGCCAGTGCAGTCAAACCCTTTTTGATTTATAGCATTTGATTGGCGTTTAAATGGGCGGGACGGTGGATCAGCTTGAAAGCCTTGGCCTCACAGTTCTGAGGTCCCAGGTTCGATTCCAGACCCGCCTGTGTGGAGTTTGCATGTTCTCCCCATGCTTGCGTGGGTTTTCTCAGGGCTCTTCGGTTTCCTCCCACATCCCAAAAACATGCAACATTTATTGGACACTCTAAATTGCCCCTAGGTGTGATTGTGAGTGTGGCTGTTTGTTTCAATGTGCCCTGCGATTGGTCTGGAAACCAGTTCAGGGTATACCCCGCTTCCTGTCCGTTGACAGCTGGGATTGGCTACAGCACTCCCCACAAACCTTGTGAGGATAAGCGGCTAAGAAAATGGATGGATGATGTTTAAATAAGCTCAGCTATTGAACTGTGGTGCTTTTTCTTCTTATATCTTATCACTCAGAATGCTGCTAAACAAGTTCAACACTCCAAGCAGACATTCCTGTCATAGTACCGTACTGGTGTGACTTCCTGTATGGAGTTTGCATGTTCTTACCATGCGGTCAATTTTTTTTTCCTGGTTCTCAGACTACCACCTCTAACACAAAAACCAGTACAAGTACAGTAGGTGAATTTAATACTCTAAATTGTCCATAGGTGTGAATGTGAGTGTGTATGGTTGTTTGTATGTGCCCCACAATCTGCTGGCAGTTCAGGGTGTATCCTGCTACTTAACAAAAGGTAACTGGGATGGGGTCCAACACGCCCGTTGGCCTAGTGAGGGTAAGGGGTAGACAAAATGGATTGCTGGATGGATAACAATTATAATTTAATAATCATTGAGGGCAGTGGCTCAGCTGGTAAAGCGTATATCTTTGGGCAGGAGGCAGGGTACATCCTGAACGGGTTCCCAGCCAATCGCAGGGCAGAACAGTCTCACTCACAAATCACACCTTGGGGCAAGTTAAAGTGTCAAATTAATGTTGCATGTTTTTAGGATGTGGGAGGTAAATCAGAGTGCCCAGAGAAACCCCACGCAGGCACGGGGTGAACGTTGAAACATGGCATTATGTATTAAACCTTTTTCAGAAAGTATACAAAACGGTATTTTTCCTGGTTACTTTTGTTTTTTCATTTACCTTTTTCAAATATAAGACAAACCCAAACAAACTTGTTAAATATCTTATTGGATGGTTAAGTGAGCCATTAAACCGTAACTGTACCGTTACTAAAAATGCCTCAAATTCTTTTTAAAAACTGATAGAAAAGAGCGAGATAAAGAGACTGTTTGAAGGATAAAACCAAAGAGCATCCAATTTCACTGACATACACTAAGAGCAGATGCTATTCTGTGAAGAAATGTGCAAGTAACTACTCAAGTCTGCATGCATTTGCCACACCTGTGTGAGAAGCATTCCACACAGGAGGACACATATGTCAAGTCTACTGGCTATGCGAGAGAGTACTGTGAGAACCTGCAAGGTTTGCAGTGACCTTGTTCTTGTTTTCCCTTCAGCTTGTCTCGTTATGAATTACCATTGCGTGTCAGCAAGTGCAAACTGTATGCCAGTCCCAAACCCGAATAAATTTAGAGTTTGTCAGGTAGTATATGTTGGTTCAAACAAATAAATATGAGCGTTCATCTAAAGAACCCCATACTGGATCTATCGTGGCCGAGGTAAAAAAATGTTTACTCCCAGCACCATTAACCTGCAGGGTGCTGGTGGAAATCCAGCTAATGTGGGTTGAAGACAAAGGAGAGGTGGAAAGTAGGTTCTTTGGCAGAAAAAGAAGAGGAAAGCACTGAGCCTAGAATTGAGTGTGGAAACTTTGAATATTGGGATTGTGATGGAAAAATCTCAGGAGTTGGTTGACATGATGAGAAGGAACAGAAAGGTTGATATATTGTGTGTCCAAGAAAGCAGGTGGAAAGGCAATAAGGCTACAAGTAAAGGACTAGTAATTAACTTATTTTACCATGGAGTAGATGGAAAGAAAAATGGACTCAGGATTATTTTAAAAGAAGAGTTGGCTGTGAATGTCTTGTAGGTGAGTAGTTTTGTGCAGCACAGAGACAAAGAGAGTTGTGATTGGTGTAGATTGTAATAGATATGTCGGTGAAGGAAAGAAGGGTGATAAAGAAGTAATGGGTAAGTAAGGCATCCAGGAAAGGACCTTGGAGGGACAGATGGTGGTAAACTTTGCAAAAAGTATATAAATGCTTGCAATAAACACTTTTTTTTCCCCAGAAGAGGCAGGAACATCATGATACAAGAGCAGAGGTAGAAGCACACAGGTGGATTCATCCTTTAATGTAATCTGGAGGAGGTGACTGAATGTAAGGTAAGGCATGGGAGGGTGTGGCCTGAAAGCACAGGATGGTGGCATTTAAGATGACAATGGTGGTGGGAAGGAAGATTAATAAGATAAAGAAAGAGCAGAGAACCATGTGGTGGAAGCTGAGAAAGGAAAAGTATTGTGGGGGTTTTCGGGAGGAGCTGAGGTAGGCTTTAAGTGGACAATTTCACTATAGCCAGGGGGATCAGAGTGACATGCCAGAGAGTACAATGCTGTAAAAAAGTATTAGCCCCCTCCTGATTTCGGCTTTTGCATATCTATCAGAAACAAAGGTGTCAAAATACCACTTTGATGCGTCGTCATCGCCAGTCAAAGGGATAGAGATGGGAAGGATGTGCAGCAGGTTATGGTGATGAACAACTGAGATGGAAATGTGTTGAATGGTGACAGTGTGCTGGACAGATGGAAAGAATACAATGAGGAATTAACGAATGAGGAAAATGAGAGAAGGAAGAGTGGAAGGGGCAAATGTGGTGAACCAGGAAGTGTCAATGACTAATTAGGGGGAAGTTTTAAAGTCATTAAAGAGGATGAAAAATGGAAAGGCATTTGGGCTAATGACATTTCTGTGGAGGAGTGGAAGCAGCTGGGAGAGGTGGCTGTGGATTTGACCAACCTAGTCAACAGAATACGAGGAGCCGAGCAGATGCCTGAAAAATGGAGGAAATGTGTACTGGTGCCCATCCACGGGACAAGCTAAAAGTAATAGAATGAGAAGAAGGGATGATAGTAATTTACATTACAGTGCATTTACTTTAATTTAATTTTAAGAGTATAGTACTACGTGTTGGATTACAGAAATATCAGCATAATTTAACAGTCAGTTTTGGCAATTAATTTTGATTTAATGCTAAATCAAGAACGCTGCTTTTCAGATCAGCTCCTCCACCACGACAGACCAATACAGATTTCGCATCACTGTAGATGCTGCATCAATCAGTCTGTCAATCTTTCCTCACTTCTCACTTTCACTCATCTTTCCTTTCTTCACATGTGAACAAGACCCCGAGATAGTTGAACTTCCACTTAGGGCAGTATCTCATCCCCGGCCAGCAGAGAGCACTCCACCCATTGTCCCTGAGGACTATGGTCTCAGATTAGGAGGTGCTAAATTCCCTGCCAGCTTCTTCACACTCGGGTGTGAACTACTCCAGCAAGAGTTGACCACCACAGCTTGATTTAAACCATCAGAACCAAGTCATCTGCAAAAAGAGAGACAATGCTGAGATCACCAAACTGGATCCCCTCAACACCTGGACTGCACCGAGAAATTTTGTCCATAAAGCTAATGAACAAAATCGGTGACAAAGGGCAGCCTTGATGGAGTCCAGAAACAAATTCAATTTACTGCCTGCAATGGGAAGCAGGAATAAACAGCCCTTATCAGGGATTACAGTACTCCATACTCCCAAAGCAAGCACCCTCCACAGGACTCTCCTCGTACCCCCATTTCCCTGGAGGAGCACGATAAGAGGACCTCTCCAAGTGCACAAAACACTGCTTGAGTGAACTCAAATGCATCCTCAAGGACCCTGCTCTGGGTGTTGAGCTGGTCCACAGTTCCACACCCAGGATGAAAATCACACTTTTCCCACTCTGAAATACAACTTCCAGATGAACCCTCATCTCCAGAACCCCTCAATAGAGCTTACCAGGGAGGATGAGGAGTGTGAGCTCCTCTGGACTCCTATTTTAAAACAGCGTCTATGCGACGTTGTAGAGGCCCGTCAGCTAGAGCAGCCAAACAACATCCAGAGCATTTAGGAACTCCAGTCGATTCTCATTCACCCTTGGGGCCCTACAACCAAGGAACTTTTTACCCACCTCAGTGACCCCAAATGGAGGAATCCCACCTCAGAATACCCAGGCTCTTCTTCCCCAAAGGAAGATGTTTCAGTGGAAATTGGGTTTTCAGAGGATTCAGCCCACCAACTCACAATGTACCTAGTTGAGGTCAGCGGCACCCTGTCCCCACAAAATACAGTGTTGTCGGTGCAACGCTTCTCTCCTGAAATGCTGGATTGTGTACCCGAAGTTCCTCGAAGCCATTCAGAGGTCATTCTCCTTGGACTCACAGAACTCCCATGTGGGTTTTTCCCTCAGCGACCACCAAAGCATTATTCTCTTTGGACTGAGAGTGCCCATGAGGTGACTGGAATCTCACAGGCCAAAAACATCAGTCTGATAGGACCGTTTCTTCAATTTGAGGACATCTCTTAGCGCTGGTCTCTCCCAACAAGTACAGAGACTGCCACCACGACAGGCACCGACCACCTTATGGGCACAGCTCCTGTCAGCCACCTCAATAATGGAGGGGGGAACCTAATCCACTTAGACTCAATGTCACTCACCTCCCGCAAGACAAAGTTGAAGTTCGTCAGAGGTGGAAGTAAAATCTCCTTCGTTAGCCATTCCCAGAAGACCCTCACACTACACTTGGGTCTCTCGGGTGGTGATCAGTTGACAGCTCTGTCCCTTTCGTGACTCGAGTGTCAAGACATGCTTCCTCAAGTATGATGAAATAACCACTAAGTTTATCATTGAACTGTAGCGTAGGGTGTCCTAGTGCACATATGGACACCCTTATGTTTGAAATTAGTATTTGTTATGAATAATCAGTGACAAGCACAGATGTCTAATAACAGAACATTGATCAGATTCTGATCTTGACAGCTGTTCTTCCCAATCACACCCTTTCAGGTCTCCCTGTCATTGCCAACATGAGTGTAGAATTCCCCCAGAAGAATGAGGGAGTCCCCAGCAGTGGTGCTTTCCCGTACGGCCTCCCAGGACTCTAAAAAAGGTGGGTACTTTGAGGTGCTTTTTGATGCATAGGCACAAACAAAATACAGGACCTGTTTCCCCCACCCAAAAGCGGAATGCGACTACCGTCATCTACCGGGTTGAACCCCAACGTGCACACACCAAAACTGGGGGAGCCTTCGATATCCCCACACCTGCTTGGTACATCTCACCATTGGCAACTCAAGAGTGGAAGAGAGTCCAGCCTTTCTCATAACGACTGGTAATGCGTTGAGGTTAGCCTGATTTAATCAAGCTGGAATTTCTAGAACTTGCACACCAGCTCAGACTCCTTCCCTGCCAGAAAGGTAACATTCCATGTCCCTAGAGCCAGCTCACAGTCCACACAGCATCCTTGGCTCTTCCCATAGGTGGTAAGCCCATAGGAAGGGTTAAATTCGATCACAAATTAATTTGGCAATGCAGTACTGGCATTGTGTCATAGCCAGAATTGTTCCATTATGCTCTCCTCCTCCTTTATCTACCCATGTGTTTTTCCTGCATTTGTCTTCAATCCTTCACACCCATGTTCACCTCCAAAATGGTCTTGTAATCTCCCCTCACACAAATAAACTTTCCTTGACTTGCTCTGTAAGGAAAACTATTGTTAGTGTTCCGAGTTTTACAATAATTGGAGTGAGAGCCGGAGACAAACAGAAATTGCGCAGAAATTAGGAGGAAACAATTGTGTTGTCACGTTAATGAACTAGTAAAACAATCCAACTGATATACATTAGATCACGTGCTCAGAAAATAATTAAGAAATACTAAAAACAGTAAAGAGGCGGCACGGTGATGCACAGACCTCACAGTTTCTGAGGTCGAGGGTGTGGAGTTTGCATGTTCTCCCTGTGCCTCCGTGGGTTTTCTCCAGGCACTCCGGTTTCCTCCCACATCCCAAAGTTTAACAAAGTTCCGTTCATTTTAGGGAGCAACATTCTAAATGAACCCTTCAGTCAAGGATTTCAAAACATTACAGTATATGAAAACTATTACCATTTCCTAAAAACAATCAAAACCAAATCCCAGATATAAAACGTAGTGAATGTGCCATTCAAGATGAACACTATCATAAAACCACATTTAATATAAACAAATAAATACACTTCTTTATAATTTGTGTTGTAAAGCACTTATTTGTAATTATGAATTGGTTAGACCTATTCTGTCATGACGAATGAACTAAGGACTAAAGTCAGGTTTACCCTTATTGTTTACAAAAAGCGAGCATTATGTGAATTCCACTGAAAAATATTTCATTCTCCTCTAATTGTTTTTTTCGAGGTGTTGGACATGTGGATTCGATACTGATGATTAATTGGTTAAAGACTGGTCGGGAAAATGTGCTAAATGTGTCAATGTGAGCGGGCCAGCGTTGTTCATCACCACTGCCGTCGGGGCCGGCGTTGTTCATCGCCGCCGCGGAGGTGGATCAGGCGGGGAGATGGTTTGGCCGCATGTGGGAGGAGAAAGGAGCTCTTCCCCAACCGGCCACCGGTGTCTGGGAACCCCTGAAGTAGTTACTTTGCCCAGCATGGGTCCTCCTGAGTACACCACATATTGTCATACATACTGTTGCGGGTCTGTTGTTAGTTAGAAGTGATCCGCATCTGCTTCTTCTTTTCCTTTCAGCTTGTCCCTTTAAGGGTTGCCACAGCATTTCATCTCAGATGAACGCATATTTGTTTGGCACAGTTTTACGCCGGACGCCCTTCCTGACCCCTCTTCATTTTAGCCGGAGAGAGAAGCTTACAGCTATCATCTAAATATGGCACGAAACAATAGGGTAATATTGCCCCGGTGCCCCTCGATTGTAAGATGTTCTCTTCTTCATAAAGAGCTTCTTTGTGAGAAGGGTGTTGGAAAAATCCGAAAATCTCTGTTGTTCGTCTCCCATAGCAGGTGGCACAGCGTCTTCTCAATGGCGACTGTCCTAGTGTGACATCTGCAAATGATGTTGCAGGCAATATGGCTGCCACTGGGATGTCGAGTAAGACTTATGCAACTTTGCGCATGAATGACATGCTCTCTGCTCATTTTTTTTTGGTATAAACATTGAAGTGAATAATATTAGTATTGTAGTTTTCATAACAATATCTATGTTAAAATGTATATAGGGATGTCAGTAGACCTTTAAGCATATTAGCCCATTTGCAAATACACCTCTCAACAGATATTTTTCTTTTTTTCCCCCAATTAGAACAGTGATACCATTTCCTGTTGGGGTGAAATGGTTGAAGGCAATATTGAATGGCATTCAGTAGAGCTGGAGAGAAAGAACCGAGTCTGCAGGGTGAAACTAGCTGCTTACCTAAAGTTATATTGGCTCCAAATCACCTGTGACCCCAACAAGGATAAGCAGTATAGAAAATTTACAAAATGGATGGGTGGAAACAAGTATCCTCACAAAAAAACATGTCAGACATCATTTTTTCTAATGAATCAGGATAAGTTATTACAGTTCAAATGGGTGTGTTTTTACAGATAAGAGAAAGATACTGTTCTAACTTTCTACCGCTGCATTCATATCAATTGACTAATTTTTTTTTTAACAGTCAGAGAAAAGCCACACCCACAAAAGCACCGCGAGCGCTTGTAAACTCCACACGGGAGGTGCTGAGCAGCAAGAAAAGGTGAATGTCCTGTAGTCGGCCCACTGCAAAGTGTCAAGTCAAATTCTTACTGTATCACGCCCTCGTGGATTGCCGTTCACATACTCGAAAAGATTGTCAAGTCGGACCGGTTCAGCCAGTGCAACGCATTGTACGAGTGCGTGCGTGCGTGCCTTTGGCTATGAAGACTTGCATAGCTGCATGTAGCTCCGCCCTGCAGGCTGTCAACTAGACAGGTGTGCAGCGACTAAAGGTGACTGATCACAGTGCAGATCGGGGAATCGTCGACATAACTAAGGTTCTGTGAACACAGCTGACGCACGCGGGCAGCGCCGAATCGACACTAACAAGACACCCGATTTGCTGGCGTTGTTGTTTGCTTGCAAGCCGCCGACAGGTCACCTGTCACCATGAAAAAAAGGAGCAAAAGTTCCATCGTTACTCCGGTCAAGCAAACGTAAGTAGCCTTTGAAATTCCCAATGTGGCTCATTTTGTTTGATTGGAGAAATTCTCACTGTGGCTTATTATGTTCATGTTCATTAAGTAATGTTTAGAATTCCTGCAATTCCCCATTTTAAGTAGTTTGTTATTTGAAGACGACTTCAAATTAGGCCGACCTTACCAGGTCCATTACATGTATTTTGTTTTACACTTGCACGTATTATTTACAGTATATTTACAAAATGTCTGCATACGGGTATGACCATTTCACAGATATGGGTGTGGAATTTAAATACCAGCCCATTAGTTTGCATGAATTGTGCTCTTTTCAGGAGAGGGTGTGGCACTGTTGTGAAGTTGTAGTAACTGGTCTGATAGGTATTCAGCTGTGCCTCCTTTAGAAGACAATATAAAATATGCAAGTGCTTGCAGCCTCTCCCACAGACCACAGTTGTGTATTACTAAGCTGAATTAAGTTAAACAAATAATTAGCTCCAAAATATTCCTTTTTCATTGGTATTGATAGTAACCTACTCAGTCACTCAGTTGCACAAAGATCAAGTGATGTGTTTAAGAGTGGAGCGTCATTCTGTGGGTTTTCGGGAGGGTAGGGAGGCCAATCAACATTGTGACTAGCAAAAGAGTTTGTCATGTTTTTTTTTTCCAGTAGTTTTCCGTGTCTGCCATAAACAGACATCAATCATTGTACAATTTATTCTAACTTACATACATAGCTAAAAACACCATTATTATAAATTGGCGTAGTAGTTGTTGTATAAGTATTTATGTGTAAGTAGTATAGATATATAAATAAAGTAGTGACCAGAATTACAGTATGCAAACATCAACCTACAAACTAGTAAACCATATTATGGAATTACTAACATTATGTCTCAATTTTGCTCTGCACAAAGGGAATAAACAGTATTTTCTGTATGGTTCCGCAGTAAAACACCAAAGATAGTTGATTATCTCTATGTGGCTCAGCGGACAACATGACATCATACCAAGTCACACAAGCAGTATTATAGACGACGATACCAATGTGAGCAAGTTAACCTTCAAAATTGCAAATGTACGATAAGATGTAAAGCTTTTGAGTTTGTACTCCGAGGAGTTACGCTGCAACACATTTCTTCATTCATGGTAACTTTTGGCAATTCCAGAAAACAGTGTCACCAAAGGTTCACATGCCACTGAATTCTGAATGTGGAAATACTTAATGCATAAGAGTGATTCAGATCTGGCCTCAGGATTCCTGCGCTCCAAAAAGTGCAACCTCCTCTAGAGAAGAGGACTACAACCAATTCAGGGTGTACCCTGCCCCCTGCCCATTGACAGCTGGGATAGGCTCCAGCACTCCTGCGACCCTTGTGAGGATAAGCGGCGAAGAAAATAGATGGATGGATGTAAGGATAAAAATAAATACTTCCTAATATTTTCATTTTTTTCATGTCTTCTTGTGGGCGGCTTAGTGGAACAGCTGGAAAGAGATTAGCCTCACAGTTCTGAGGTGCCGGATTCGATCCCAGACCCACCTGTTTGGAGTTTGCATGTTCTCCCCATGCCTGCGTGGGTTTTCTCTGGGCACTCTGGTTTCCTCCCACATCCCAAAAACATGCAACATTAATTGGACACTCTAAATTAACCCTAGGTGTGATTGTGAGTGTGGCTGTTTGTCTCTATGTGCCCTGTGATTGGCTGGCAACCAGTTCAGGGTGTACCCTGCCTCCTGCCTGTTGACAGCTGGGATAGGCTCCAGCACTCCCCGTGACCCTTGTGAGGATAAGCGGCTAAGTAGATGGATGGATGTCTTCTTGGTGAATGTCAGGGCTGGGCCCTAGCACCCTCTGTTGGCCGCCTGCCACCTCCATCAATAGTGTGAAATTAGTGTGGCGCAATCCTGCCCTCTTGGTTCTCTTATTGTTGCTCTTGTTTCTAATTTGGTTGCTGAACAGAGAAAATAAGAAACAGTGACAAAAAGCCTCAAACTGTTTATGTACGTCTTTAGACCTGTTACGAGTATTTCTTAACTTACTTTGATAGAATGTTGGCAAATGTGACTACTGATAAGGTATGTCTCTCCTGAGGTGCACTCAGAGACCAGATTTCCTGTGATGATCAAAACAAATTACAATAGCAACAACCAGACCCACTATGGCTTTAGCATTTGAGTTTTCTGTTTCCAATTAATTTCCCGCTCTGTGGAAACATCTGCGTCGTGTGTTTCTAATGCTTTTGTGACATGAACTTTCCCTAACCAGCACAGGTTTGAATTAGTACAAGTGAGCAACCAAGGAAACATTTGACATCTTTAGAGAAAAAAAAAACATGTAGGAAAACAAGACATTTCCGTCAAATGTTCCAACTGCTCAACCCTGTTGTTTGCCTTTTGAAAGCATCTTCTTTAGTTCTGACATTATGTAAAAGCCACAGTTTGTCTTCCACAAGTTGAGAATATTAACTTCAGAATCATGGAATTGTGTTTAAATGAAAAAAAAACCTACATTGGCTCAACTGTGAAGCGTTGGCCTCACAGTTCTGAGGAACCGGGTTCAGTCCTGGCCCCGCCTGTGTGGAGTTTGCATGTTCTCCCCTTGCCTGCGTGGGTTTTCTCCGGGCACTCCGGTTTCCTCCCACATCCCCAAAACATACAACATTAATTGGACACTCTAAATTGCCCCTGAGTGCGGCTGTTTGTCTCTATGTGCCCTGTGATTGGCTGGCAACCAGTTTTGGGTGTATCCTGCCTCCCGGCCGTTGACAGCTGGGATAGGCTCCAGCATTCCTGCGACCTTATGAGGATAAGTGGCTAAGAAAATAGATGGATGGATGAAAGAAAATGAAACAAAATCAGATTTTTTTTTCTCGATTTGTTTCACATTAAAAAAATAAATAAAGGAGGCTGCAATTAAAGTTACTGATGAGCATTCAACCAGTGGGACTTGTGTAAGATTTGTTCCGTGCTGTGGATGGATGGGCGTGGCCAGGCCCGTGTGCATGAGCAGATGAATGTGAACTACAGTATTGTTTTAAAATGACACACATAATTTGTCAAACACACACACACACACACACACCACACACACACACACACACACACACACGGACACCTGCATTCACTGCACTGTCTCTGTCACATAATCCCAAATTATCTCACGAAGCTGTTCACAAGTTGCCATAGAGAAAACTACCTAAAACACCGATTCGACAAATATTTTGCTGTGATGACATTTTTACGATTCGTCAGTTTATATACTGCATAACTAACAGCATCTCAGGATTAATGAAACAAACCAAACCTCTGTTGAGCCATATTTGTGTTTAAATGTGAAGTCTTTGGTCTTTAAATGTGAACTAGTTTTAAAGGCAGGAATATAGTATAAAAATATTATATGTAATTAGCCTTATTTTCTAGCTACTTCTACTCATCAGTATGTCATCTGGGATGTTAATACCAAGCAAATGACTCACAACCTTTTACTAAAAGGCCTAGATTGATCAGCGTCTTATTGAAAGCAATCACAATGAGATCAAATGTTACAGTGCATTAAAGTATGGGATTTTGAATTGCTCCTCTGACTTAAATATGAAGGTAACAGAAGACTTGAGCGCAAACTGGCCCAGCTGGTTTTTGCTTCCTTTCCTGTCTGTGAGCAGACACACCTTGTGCTATCACTTTGACTGCTCTGATCGCAAAGTGTGCAAAAGTCCATGACTCACTGGCTGCTTTAATTGAGTCTAGGATGGGTTAGTATTGTATATGAGATCTTCACAGTTTATATACTCATCTGACTATGTATTGTAGATTCATGTGAGAGACTCAGCTCCAGTTATTGCGAATAAAATAATTGCTAAAATGAAAGCAGAATTTCAAATTTAAATGTGGATAAGCATACTGTATAATTACAAATCATTCATTTTCCAAACTGAGCTTATTCTCACAAGGGTCACAGGAGTGATGGAGCCTATCCCAGCTATCTTCAGGGAGGAGGCAGAGCACACCCAAACCTGGTTGCCAGCCAATCTTAGGGCACATAGAAATGAACAAGCATTCACCCTCACAATCACACCTAAGGGCGATTTAGAGTCTCCAATTAAAGCATGTTTTTGGAATATGAGACGAAATCAGAGTGTGTTGAGAAAACCCATGCAGGCACAAGGAGACCATATAAACTCCACACAGGCGATACCGGGATTTGAACCCCAGTGCTCAGAACTGTGAGGCCAACGCCCTAAACAGATGCTCCACCATGCTGTTTAATTACAGATTAGTAGACTCCCTGAGAGTGTCAAAATAGGGCGTTATTATTTTTATGATAATTATTTATTATTATTCAGAATCATTGCTTGGGCCAATGAGTGTACAATTATATACACTAGGTCACAGTTTTTGGTGATATATGCAGCAAAGACATTTTGTCTGATCTCTGAATGTTGTGCTTTTGTGACCTTGTGAAATATTTGAAATGAAGCGACATTTGTTTCTTACTCCAGCTTCTTCTTTTAGAGTTTCTTCCACAGAACTGACAGCTCTGATCGAGAAGCTGCAAAAGAATGCAGATAAAGTGGAGAAGAACATCTACGATGTCGAGCAGAACCTCAACAAGGTACAAGTTGGTCTGAATTTTAACAGCTCTTTCAATGACTGACAACCTGAGTGTCAGCTGATTTGGAACCTTCTCACTGATCTTTAAAGGGCCCAGAATTTGAGTATGTAAACACCGAGACAAGCTATTTCCAAACTATTGGCCTGTTACATGTTCCTCTGTGTGTGTGTGTGTGTGTGTGTGTGTGTGTGTATGCACATCTGCGTGTGTTTTTGATTGCAGAATAATGAATTTACAATTAGTCAGTGGAACATTTTTACGCTTGACTTGACTTCTTGAAGGCCTTCTTTCCTGTGTGAAAGAGTGTGTTTTCACACTTGTCATTCTAGGACAGACACGGGTCTACATGCAGTTTTTTGGCCTGATATTTGGCAAACTGTCAGACAGTGTGTGGATGATCTGATCAACGTTGATGTTTGTGTCATGATGTACAGTACTGGCAACAGATATGTGTATATTTATACATACAAGACATAAGCATATACCGTATAGAGAAGTGATTAGCAAAACACTAATGGTTAGCTAGACAGCTCTTGTTTTTTCATTTTTCTGGAGAGTCCTGGGACCAGGATCACCTAGTAGCAGTTGATGGTCTTAATTTGGAGCGCCATTCATTGACGTACCTTTTGGACGAGGCCACCTGAGCTGAAGCTGTTTTATCTTTTGCATCATCATTTCTACATCTGAGTCAGAATGATCTATGTCATATTTCTAATCTCTTGTGACACTTTGGAAGTAGCTCGACTGCAACAACTATTTGGTTCAAACGTGAGTTGCTTGTAAACATCTGAATTTACCTGTACCACCATCCTCTCTCATCTGCTCTATAGTTATTTGTATGGCTGTCCTTCTCCGCCTCTCCTTCTTCCTGTGATGCATACTGATCTCGTCCAAAAGAGGCCCATCACTGCATCTGAACAATTCTTAGTCAAATTATTCCAATAGTAGTGGGTTTTTATTTTTTACAACTATCTTTCGAGTCTATAGGATCATTTCAATAAGGCACACAAGCTACTAAAAAACAATAGTTAAGTCAATTAGGAACTCTTATTCAACAATAATGTGGATTAATACAGTTTTTTTTTCTTTTATGTTGAGTCTGAGTGGAATGGTCTTTTGTGAGTGGAACACAAAATTGTTGAGATGAACACAACATGAGAGTAAAAGGTGGCCTCAACATCCTCTTGTATCATAATGGTGGCCGGGGTGGCTAAGGGTCATATCTGCACTGCACATGACAAATTATGAAATTATATATTTAAAAATTGATATCTTCATATCTAAACAGAATGACTTGTTGGATCATATATTTCACGTCAAAGTCAATCCTCATGGAGACCAAGTCAAATCCAAGTCGTGTCTTTCATAAGTTTTAGCCAAGCAAATCACAAGTTCTCAAATTGGCGACTCAAGTCAGACTCGGGTGACTCAAGTCTCCAACATCTAATAAAGGAAAGATAAAAGAGAGAACATGCATTAATTGTAAGTGAGTGGGTGAAGTCACAAAATGAACATGGGGAGAATAAAACATCTTTAGAGATGGAGTTTTGGACTCAACCTATTCCCCCTATGTTTGTCTCACACTGACTTGCCTCCTGCAGGATGTAAGTAAGATCAATGAGGGCAAGCAACCACTGTATCAGGAGGACACCAACAAGCGACTCCTCAATTCTCTGGACCTCCTTGTTGGCCTGGATGAGGATGCTGTCAACGCCAAGCGCCTTCAGCATCCTCAGGCAGAGATGATTGAACAAGAGTGAGTTTTGGCCTGACCCTTCTTCATTACATTTTTTTCTTTAATGGCTAAAGGTCTGTGTGCGCGTGTCTATTTACACAGCATGAAGCAACTGCGTGAGAGAGTGATGAAGCTGAGGGAGGACCATGATCGCATCTACCAACTCATCCGCACAGAGGGTGTGCCCACCATCAACTGGGGCAACATGATGGATGAGAAGCTGGTAGGAAGAAGATATACTGTATACAGTATAATACATATCCAGTGCTCTTTTAGTTTGTGAAAACAATCAAGCAGCCAGGCAGTTTTAGTTAATAGACTCGATAAAGGCCAATACAATGTGAAGACAACTAAAATTGAATGATTTCTGAGTTTTGTTCTGGATTAGGAGGTGTTCACAATTAATAAGTGTTGTATTTAATTTATGGTTTACATCTTGCATTATGGATTTGTATTACTAATATATCATGATGTGTGTGTAAATAAGAAGGGTGGAGGGGGAAGAGCGAGAATCCAGGGAGAAGAGATAGCGCAGGTGTCAACACTCCAGAGCAATGGTGAGTGTGGTAAGGTAGTGAAAAAAGGTCCAAGCAGGTTGGAACAGCTGGCGGAAGGTGTCTGGCGTGTTATGTGACAGAAGTGTCTCTCCAAGGATGATGGGCAAAGCTTATCAAACAGTAATGTGGCCGGCCATGATGTACGGATTAGTGGCACTGAAGAGACAACAGGAAGCAGAGTTGAAGGAGACAGAAATGAAGGTGTTGAGATTCTCTCTAGGAGTGAGCAGATTGGATTAGAAATGAGCTCATTAGAGGGACAGCCAAAGTTGGATGTTTTGGAGACAACGTTCGAGAGAGCAGACTTTGATGGTTTGGACGTGTCCAGAGGTGAGAGAGTGAGTATTTTGGTAGAAAGGTGGTGAAGGTGGAGCTGATTGGCAAAAGAGTAAGAGGAAGATTAAAGAGGTTGATGGATGTTGTGAGGGAAGACATGAGGGCAGTTGGAGTGAGAGAGGAAGATGAAAGAGATGGGTGGACATGGAAAAAGATGACACGCTATGGCGACACCTAATGGGACAGGCTGAAAGGAAGATTATTAATATATCATGAGTTAATCATTTTGCATCTGTGTTAGAATTATTAAATTAAGCTTCTTGAAGAGAGGTTATATGCCACTAACTTTAACATTCAGGAAAAGAGGTTGAAGGATTTCCTTCTGGTCCACATAACTGGCTGAGCCCAGTAGCGTGAGATCTGGATAAAGCAAATGTACAAATATTATGTCTATATGTCATATCATATATAAACAGTATAAATTAAACAATATACATGTACTGTACTTCAATCCATCACTCATGATTTATATGGCACTTTTTATACGTGCAATGAAACCCAAAGTGCTTTGTGTGAATTAAAATCAAGCCCACCAACCACTTGTCCAAAGACACATGCGCGCGCACACACACACACACACACACTTAGATGTTTACATTTTGTCCAATGACAACAGCCATAAAGAAATTCAATTTTAGCAAGTTTGAATTCAAACAACAATTGTGTCATCAGCCCATGGTTATGCTAATTATCGTGGCATCCTCAGGTAGTCTGCAAACCTGTTTTTTGGGTTTGTTCACTTAATGTAAATTAAAGTCAAGTGAGTAAGATGTAAAAGACTAAAGTGCAGTTATCATTATGGTCAACTAAAGAAAGTCACTTAAAAAAATTGATAATTACTTTGAATTAGTTACAGCAGTATGCATGAGTGAAGTTACATGTTTGGTTGGTTCCTTAGGACATTCTGAGCAACAAGGGCTTTGGCCAGGACTTGCCATCTGTGGAGAATGACGTGGAGGAGCATAACATCTTCCATAGTGAGGTGGAGGCTTTGGCTCCTCACATTTCTGCCGGTGGTGACAAGGTACAAACGGCGAAGGAAAAAGAATGAAAACCATGGTTTATGTAAAGCTGTTAGGATTTCCACTTTCTGTGATTAAATGCATATTCCTGAAATTTCTAAGTTGTAATGAAATACTCTTTGTCCATTTCAAATTTCTTGGCAAAATGTGTTTTTATATTTTGTCTCTGTTTCCACAGGAATATGTCAGTGGCCTCCAGATGAAGTACAACAAACTGTTGGTAATGAAAGTCACACACTATCCTGTGCATGTGTACCTATAGTAGATGGAGAGGTGGACAGAGTAGTCCAATACTGCACTCAAGTCAGAGTACTATTACTTTACAATCATATGACTCAAGTAAAAGTAAAAAGTAGTCATCCAAATATTTACTTGAGTAGCACAAAGAAATAATAAAAATACTCAAAAGTAACTTGAGTAAATTAAGATTTTTTTTTTTTTTTTTTTTAATCAGAGCATAAACACAAAATGAAATAAAAAATAATATACCTGCCTGATGAAAGCTGGACTAGGCTCAAGCACTCCCGCCACACTTGTGGGGATAAGCGGCTCAGTAAATAGATAGATAGATGGATGGAATAATAATATACAGGAGTTGACATACATCTGCCATTTCAAGAACACTTATTTGTTTTTAACCCGACAGAAACATTACTTTATTAACTTAAATACCTTCACGGAACTGCTGATTGCTGAACAGAGTTAGAGATTGTGTGCATATACGGCACCAGAGTGCCCCACACAAGAATGGTTAAATAGAAGTAGAAAAACGGCATGTCGATCATTGTAATGGAGTAAAAGTATAGATCCATCCATTTATCCATTTTCTGAGTGTCTTATCCTCAAGAGGGTCATGGGAGTATTGGTGCCTATGCCAGCCATAATAGGGCAGGAGGCCGGGTACATCCTGACCTGGTTGCCAGCCAATCGCAGGGCACACAGAGCCACCCAACAGTTGGACTCACAATCACACCTCGGGGCAATTTAGAATATCCAATTAATATTGCATGTTTTGGGGATGTGGGAGGAAACTGGAGTGCCTGGAGAAAACCCACACAGGCACAGGGAGAACAAGCAAACTCCAAACAGGCGGGGTTGGTAATTGAACCTCACTCCTCACAACTGTGAGACCAATACTGTAACCAGCTGTGCCATTGTGCCGCCTAAAAGTATAGATCCTTCGTCACATAAATACTTAAGTAAAAGTAAAACATATGATTAATTTAAAGTACTCTGACAAGTACATTTTATCGAAACTGATAGTTTAGTAAATGCAATGCGTGACCACCCACCTCTGCCTATACGTAGTGTATATCATAGAATACAGGAAATGTAATTGGAATTTTTCAATAAAATAGTGCAGGAACATGATACATAAAGCATGTAACTATAAATTGTTAGTTGGGTTTAATTAGTCCATGAATCACACAAAGTTCCAGTGCAAGAAAACTGATCCCCACCCCTACACCCCAAGGCCCTTTCGAGCGATCGTCAGCGCCACTTGCGGAGTCTGCGTGACTACATGCAGCGCTGCACCAATGAGCTTTACTGGATGGACCAGCAGGCTGAGGAGAGAATCAACTATGACTGGAGTGACAGCAACCTGGACTACCCTGCCCGCCAGAGGCAATATGAGGTGCACACTCTAAACACTTTAGAGATAATTGTCAGAATGCTGGGTGGTTTCGCCCGCCTTGCATCTATCTTGATCCTCTTCAAAATCAAATGACAATGTATGAATATATGTTTGCTTTATTACATTTGCAGAGCTTGTCCCGTACAGTCATGCGCCAATAGAAGCAAAAAATCTGTAGTTCAATTTAAATACTCAGCATCACTCTTGTTCAAACAGACCTTCATCAGCAAATGTCTGGAGTCCAAGGAGGGGACAATCACCAAGCTCAATGAAGATGGAGAAAAGCTGATTTCTTCAAAGCATCCAGGGTCAAACGTTATTGAGGTATTACTAAAATGATCCGGGGTCTCTGGTGCTAAGTCCACATATACACAATTATCTGTAGTTCTTGTTGAGTACATGAGCAAAACATGTTTGGTATGATAAAAGTAGAAATAGACACCACACCCCTCATTGTGTAAGTCAATGATAATGATAAAAAGTTGACCGTATATTATATTGATGATGTACATTGTTATTCTTATTGTTATCATGATCACTGTCATAAATATAATTTTTTTTTATATCAGACTTGTAAAATAATGATTTTCTGAGGTTAAAAATATTTCCCAGGGCCTGAAGGACAAACTGTATGTGCACATGTATATAAAAAAAAAAAAAAAAAAACATTGTATGTACAAAATCTGTGATATGACGTGGGCAAGAAAAGGCCATAGTGAATAAAAAAACATTTGTTTTCAAAAATACTGTATAAGTGGGCACTTTGGACGGCTGGTTAGCACATTTGCCTCACAATTTTAATATACTGCGTTCAAATCCAACCTTAGTTTTGAGTTTGCATGTTCTCCCTGCGCATGGGTGGTTTTTTTCCTCCTACATTCCAAAATCATACTTGATAAGTTGATTGAAGACTAATTGAAAAGTCAGCAGGCGTGAACGTTAGTGTGAATATGTGCCCTGCAATTAGCTGGCAGCCACATTTCCTGGAGCTTGCCCAAAATTAGCTTGGATTGCCGCCAGTGAGACTAAGAGGTTCAGAAAATGAATGGACATACAGTACACTTAGCACTGTGCAACAAAATGCTCATATTGGTATGTCTATACCCTTATTTGTACAATTTACAATTGAAACACAAAATTTAAACACTATATAAAAACTCTTTTCCTGGCTGTCTGACATTAAGTCAAACTAAACTTTTGCTGTTCTTGGTGAATTAAGATTACCAAAATTTACATTTTCTAATAAATGTAAAACTTGAAATGCCCAAATAATTTGTTTCAATTTCTTTCATCAAAACATATGCATTCACCACTTACACTTACTAATTTTACCCTTTAGATAAGATCTCAATAGGTTTGTTACTCTTCACTTGTTCCTGTTCCTGTTAATGACAAACTGTACAGTACGTTTATGCATCCACATTCAATATCGTTCATCCATCCATCTTTTTAGCCGCTTATCCTCACAAGGGTCGCGGAAGTGCTGAAACCTATCCCAGCTGTCAACGGGCATGATGTGGTGTACACCCTGAACTGATTGCCAGCCAATCGTAGGGCACATAGAGACAAACAGCCGCACTCACAATCATACTTATGGACAATTTAGTGTCCAATTAATGTTGCATGTTTTTGGGATGTGGGAGGAAACCGGAGTGTTTGGAGAAAACCGACACAGGGAGGACCAGGATTGGACCCGGGTCCTCAGAACTATGAGGCCAATGCTTTACCAGCTGTTCCACCGTACCGCCACATTTTCAATATTCAGATTTAATTACTGATTCTAGATTAAAAATCCATCTATAGTATCAGAGATATCTGCATTTGTTTCACACAGCCCATCACGACCATCCATCCATTTTTTTTTTTAATCCACATCTCCCGTTCAAGGTCGCATGGAGCTAAAGCCTTTCCCAATTGGCATCAGTTCAAAGGCAAACTACATGGTAGATTACTTGATATAGACACAGAACCATTCACTGTCATATTCACACCCTCAGTGAGTGGAAACTGAACCATCACGGCCTGCATGAAAGTCAGGCAAATGTACTACTACACTATCAGTGCTTTACGTATTAACAAACGTTTTTAGTTTACCTACTTACTTATTTTAACTCATTTCACATAAACGAGAATGCGATAAATAGAATAATTACATACCGATACTGTCCTTCCAAGGCTCATATGGAGGCTGTGCATGCTGACTGGAAGGAGTACCTAAATCTGCTGATCTGTGAGGAAAATCACCTGAAACACATGGATGAGTACCACAAGGTTAGACACTGATATCAACACTTGTTCTGGGTTGTTAATACACTCACCCCCACACTATTAATTGGGTAACACTTTGTGATAAAAACATATGTGTGTGCAGTATCACAAGGAGGCACGTGACACCCAGGACCTGTTGAAGCGATTGGACATGGACATCAAACAGAAGTACAACCCCGAGTTTAAGGATGTGTACCAGATGGAGGGTCTGATAAGAGAGCTGGATGTAAGTTTTTCTTGTTAGACGGATAAACTGTTATCAGCATTTGTTAAACTTTCTGCTCTGAAATTGTAATTTGTTTGGGTCTATAGGATCAAGCCAAGGCCATGGACCACCTTGATGAGCGGGTCAAGTCTCTGCAGAAACGGGGTGTGCAAGTTTTACCTCTCAAGTACAGACGGGAAACTCCTCAAAAGATTCTCCCCGTTGAGTCTTTATGCGATTTTGACTCAGATGAGGTAAATCGTTCTTCTGATGGCCTTGCATTTAAAAGTTTTATAGGGTCTATTTACTTGTGGCTTGAAATTCAGTAGACCACATTAATAGGAGAAAAAAGCCACTCCGCATAGACAAATGTGATAGGCCACTGATTGTGTGTACATTACTTATATTATGGAACTCTGGAAACTGAATACAGAACCATTTTTGACATGATTCATTTATCTTCCCGTTCTTAGGACTTGAACACAGTTGAGAATTTTATCATTCACTTGTTGTCAGAGCAATATATATTTTTTTTTGCCACTTGAATATAGCTTCTTTGAATTCCATGACACTAAGATAGTGTACTTTCTGGATGGGTGCAGGGGCAAATTGTGCGTGGGAACAGATACACTCTGCTCCGCAACAATGGAACCAAGTGGGATGTGAAGGATGCAGCAGGACAAAAAATATCTGCTCCAGCAATCTGTTTCATTATCCCCCCCACAGACACTGAGGCAGTGGCCATCGCTGACAGGTGAGTTGGTATATTCAAAATTCAAAGTCTATCTTGGAATGGGGATTATGAAGTTCTAAGCTTTTGTGTTTTCACAGCTTGGCTGGACAGCAAAATTCACTTAAGCAGAAGATGGGAGACAGCAAAGCAGCATTGTTGAAACGCTTTGATGAACTGAAAAAATCCAGTGGTGGTGCAGGTAAAGTTGATACTTATATACTATGCTTCATCAATTAGAGTTTCGTGCAAAATTACAGTTGTCTTAATCTATACTGAGCTCCGCAACTATCAACAATAACAGTCTAAAAGATTACATTCTGCTTTCACAACGGTTAAAATGTTCACTCAATAGTGCTGTGGCATGGTGGCCAATGTAGTTTGGCCATATGATTTGCAGTCTGTTGAGGTACAAGTGTCAGCACAGTTTCCATGTTCTCCTTGTGCTTGCGTAGGTTTATTCCAAGTACTCTGGCTCCAGTACACCCAACATGTTAGGTTAACGTTGAGTTAACGTCAGTTAAAGTCAGGATAGGCTGCAGGCAGCATGAGATTTATTCTCGCTCAGAGATGTTATCTATGTGCCCTGTGACTGACTGGCAACCAGTTCAAGGTGTAGTCCGCCTTTCGCCCGAAGTTAGCTGGGATAGGCTCCAGCTAGAGGGTTGGAAAATGGATGGATTGATGTTTGTAATATTTTCACCTACTGTACCCAAATTAGGTAACCAAACTATTAGAAACAGCAGTGTTAGACCTAGAGAAAGCCCATGACAGAGTACCAAGAGAGGAACTGTGGTGTGCATGCCAAGTCTGGTGTGGCGGAGGAATATGTTAGAATAGTACAGGACTTTGAGGGTAGCAGAACAGCGGTGAGATGTGCCGTTGATGTTTCAGAAGAATTTAAGGTGGGGGGGGGACTGCATCAGCATTCCGCGCTGAGGCCCTCCCTGTTTGCGATAGTAATGTATAGGCTGACAGACGAGGTTAGGCTGGATTCCCCTTGGACCATGATGTTCGCAGATGATATTGTGATCTGCAGTGAAAGCAGGGAACAGGTGGAGGAACAGTTAGAAAGATGGAGGTACGCTCTGGAAAGGAGAGGAATGAAAATTAGCCGTAGTAAAACAGAATATACATGTGCGTGAATGAGAGGGGCGGAGGTGGAAGAGTGAAGCTCCAGGGAGAAGAGATAGGGAAGGTGGACAACTTCAAATACTCAAGGTCAACAATACAGAGCAAAGGAGAGTGTGGTAAGGAAGTGAAGAAATTGGTCCAAGCTGGGTGGAACAGTTAGCGGAAGGTGTCTGGTGTTCTATGTGACAGAAGAATATCCGCCAGGATGAAGGGCAAAGTTTATAAAACAGTGGTGAGGCCGGCCATGATGTACAGATTAGAGGCGGTGGCCCTGGAGAAATAACAGGAAGCAGAACTTGAGGTAGCAGTAATGAAGATGCTGAGGTTGTCGCTTGGTCTGAACAGGTTGGATAGGATTAGAAATGAGCTCATTAGAGGGACAGCCAAAGCTGGATGTTTTGGAGACAAGGTTAGAAAGTGCCGACTTCGATGTTTTGGACATGTTCAGAGGCGAGAGAGTGAGTATATTATTGGTAGAAGGGTGCTGAGGATGGAGCTGCCAGGCAAAAGAGCGAGAGGAAGACCAAAGAGAAAGTTGATGGATGTGGTGAGGGAGGACATGAAGACTGTGGGTGATAGAAAGGAGGATGCACGAGATAGGCTTAGATGGAAAAAGATGACACGCTGTGGCGACCCCTTACTGGACAAGCCGAAAGAAGAAGAAGAAGAAAAAGAATTGTGATCCAATACAGTACTACATCATTAAAAATGACAGCTGAAATGATCATGAAAAGATTGCGTTGTGGTTTTATGTTATCAGACATTCTGATTGAGATCATGAAAAGATTGTGTTGTAATTTTGTGTTATCAGACAAGCAGGAGCAACAGTGCCGCCAGATGATGGCTGGACTAGATAAGGTTGCCAGTGACCTGGACAAACAAGAGAGGGCCATTCAAGCTCGACTGCGCCCACCACTCGAGCTGAAGAAGCCACTGCAGGATAGTGGGGACCGACTGCAGGATTTGAGGGTACTTAATTGCTCTTATCCATTCTACCTCAAGAGAATTCATATTATGATTTTTCCAGGTTTAAACTGACCAATACATGCATTTTCTTCAGGATATTGACATTGCAGTCCATAGAATTGAACCAGAAAAGACCTCCAGAGTGCAAGAAGCAAAGAACTTCTTGGTCTCCAACCCGACATGTCCCAGCGCTCCTCACCTTCACAGCAAAGCAGATGAAGTCAACAAGAAGTACAACTACCTAGAACAGCTTCTTCAGTGCTCTCAGGAAAAGTATGACGCTTCATTATTCAACACTTGACTATTTCTCCTACCTCCTTCCTCTACTTCATCTAACATCAGAATTGTTGATATGCTTCTGTTCTTTCCAATCTTCTTCAGGTCAGTTTAATTTCACTACAATAATAATTAAATTCGGCTTTCTTTAGAATGAAGAATTCCAACCAGCTCGAGGCTTCACTTCAAAATGGAAATGCTTTACTGTCCAACTATGAGAACAGGCTGGCCAGGGAGGATGTGGCACCCTCTGACATCTCCTCATTGGAGAAAATTCAACGCGAACTTGGAGTAAGATTAACCTTCCATTGTACCAGAAAAGATATATCACAGAGGACGTACTGTATAAAAACATTACAAGCAACAAAGTTACATAATCTTCTCTGGTCATCCGCATACCAAAGAGCGTACTGTAAATACCAGATGATTTTGTGCTTGAAAAGAATTGGCTAAGTCAACCAATAGCAAAACAAACAAATGGCATTAAAAAAAATAATAATGAGCCATCAAGTCCAGGAAATAAATACAATTTGCAAATATTTTATGAAAACTGAAAAAAAAATGGTTATAGCACACAAGACAATGAATGATAGTGAAACCTAGGAAAGGATGCATCATTAACTTGTATTTATGGCAAATAGAAAACTAAAGGGGTTACTTTTTACAATGGCTCTATAGATTTCAAATGTTGCATGCTCTACATTTAGTAGGATTATTTTAGCTTGAGGACATCCTGTGAACAATATGATGTTCTCTACTTTAGTCAAGAACTAAGTGTGTGGTTCGCTCTTCCATTTTGCTATTTAGATTCTACCTGTTCACTCCCCAAAGATTGTCTGTGTATTTTTCTTTCTAAGGCTACTCGTCTTCGTAACTGTTGTTTCCCTGTTTACGCTGACAGGATATTGGCTCAGACCTAAGGTCCAAGAGGGCAGTGATCAACGAGACTGAGCAGAACCTACGTTCAGCCAAAAACAGCGTGGACCAAATGGCAATAAAATTCCAAGAGCATTGCCCTGACATTGAGAGGCAGGAATCCGATGTGCAGAAGTTAAACAAGCGCTTCAACATCCTGAACAATCAGCTTGATACCAGGTCAGAATGTTCTGTTGAGCAAGACAATATCCAACCGAAGACTGTGATATTCAATGGTTCCCTTTACCCTGCCACAGGTCCCAAAGTTTGCAGAGGGCTAAGATGTCCTACGGTAATTATCGCAATGATTATAACAACATGAACAACTGGCTTTCTCGTATCCCAAACTATGAGCCATCTGAGACTGATGACATAAAGCAACTGGAAACCAAACTGAAAAATCAGAGGGTGAGCATGATGTGCAGCCGAACCTATTATAAAGTATCCTTTGCAGTGGTGAGGATATAGGTAATAATGGTTAAAGGTGTGATTTATTAGTCTACTCCCTTGTCTGCAGAACTTGCTCTCTGATATTGCAAGAAAGGAATCCGACATGAACAATCTTTCAAAAAATGGTAGACTTTACCAACAAGCTATCAAAGTAAGAGATTTTTTTATCCCACACCAGTCATAGGTTACAAAATAAAAAAATAATATGGTAATAGTTTGAATCTTTGTAGGACTATGAGAGTGAAACAGAGAAGTTCAGATCCATACTAGACCTTGATGATGGACTTGTACCTCAGACGTACAAGCGGAGCCGAATGGAATCACCTGCACTGGCAGTCAAAGCAGAGGTGGGACACGTTGCCAAAGTTTCTCAGTGCAATCAATGTATGCTTGATTTTTAGAACACTGAATCCCAACAAGCTATGGCACACTGATGTGTTCACAGAAAGTATCCAATTTCACTTAAGTTGTCCAAAAATTATTTATACATACATTACAAATGTATCTTTGTTGATTTATCCATCCCATAGACGTATTGTTACATGGACAATAATTAAATTACTTTCTATAACATGCTGAAAAGTACAAAAACCTTTTTTACCCAGGTCTTATCATTCATGCAAACGAGTAACATGTTTCTTCCAGCAAGGACAGTATGAGTTTTGTTTCAATTTGGAGAGGCCCAGGTTTCACACAGTAAAAGATTTGTGAGCAATTTGAGACAGGACAAATTCTTTTTCAGTTTTTATACTTTTTGTTCCTTTTTTTGTTGGTGGTGTGTCATATTTGTCTATGTTGACTGGGTCCCCTGACTCACAAAAGGTTGGCAAACACCAGTAACCCGTTAATGCAAATATAACAACACAATTCCTTTACCTATTTGTACTTAAAAAAAAGAAAAAAAAAATCTGGAAACTGTCTGCATAGACTAAAAACACAATACCTAAAAAATACTTAATTGTGATAAAATGTAGTCTCTTTGACAGAACATTTACTGATCTGTCTATGGTGTACATTGTCTCTTGCCTCATGTCAGTTAAGATATGCTAACTTATCATTTTATGACTTGGGTTCCATTAGGGCCATTATGGTGTTCTGTACTACATAAAGACTTTCTACATTTATTGTATGTACTTTAAAATAGTGCCGCTTTGTTCTTTTTTAAAAATGAGTGTGCCATCCCTTTTGTTTATGTAATACCTTTCATTTTATTAGGACTGGAATTGATACACGTCTCCCAGCACTGTTATCTGATGAAGACTCTTAAATTAGAAGCTTATTGAGGATTTAACTTCTCATTTTCCACAGCAGCAATTAAAGGAAACCCTGAAACACAGTATTTGTACAGTATGTGCAGTTACATAATGTTTCCTTAAATGTCCAAGCTGCATTTGTCTCTTTGATTCAGATATAAACTACTCAAACGCACTGGGCCAGCTGTGGCTCAGTTGGTAAAGTGGGTCGTAAAAGGACGACCGGTTCGAATCCCAGGCTTGCTGTCTGTTACCAAAGTGTCCTTGGACAAGACACTGAGGCACAAATCACAAATTGCTCCCAGTGGGGCTGGAACCATCTTGCATGACAGCAGCTGTGCATAACTGTATGAATGTGTGTGGAATTGTGCGAATGTGAGCCTCTGTAAACTGCTTTGGGAAACATGATGGAGAAGAAACGCACTGTAAAACTGAACTCCATTTACACCATCTTGCTTGGGTTTTACACTTTAAGAATGCAGCCTGAACAAACTTGTTCAGAGTGTAGGTTTTTGTTTTCTTTTTCACCCTTCTGAGATTTAAACAGTTATGTAACTTATACAACATGAACAATAGAATCAAATAGCTGTAGGAATCTACTTAACATACTAAAACTACTCCTAATAATGAATTGAATCGTGAGTCAAATATTCATTCACTCAAGTTAGCCTATCAAGTTGAAGTATGTGTATAAGAGCTGAATAAAAGTCTATAGTCTGATGGAAAATTATTGGTAGAAAAATAACTGTCACTGTAAAACGACATAGGGGGCACAGTGGCGCAGCTGTAGAGCATTGGCCTCATAGTTCTGAGGACAGGAGTTCAAATCCCGGCTACGCCTGTGTGGAGTTTGCATGTTCTCTTCCTGCCTGCATGGGTTATTTTAAGGAACACTCCAGTTTCCTCCCACATCCCAAAAACATGCATTAATTGGAGACTCGAATTTGCCCCTTGGTGGGATTGCGAGTGTGACTGTTGTTTGTCGCTATGTGCCCTGCGAATGGCTAGCAAGTAGCTCAGGATGTACCCCGCTTCCTGCTCGATGATAGCTGGCATTTGCTACAGCACTCCCGTGACCCTAGTGTAGATAAGCTCAGAAAATGGATAGATGGGTGGCCAGACAGCAACATCTCATTTGTTTGTGGCATTGTTTGTGTGCATTAACATACACACGTGATGTAACCATCTGTTAGTTCAGGAAAAAAAAAAAGACCTCGCAGGTATTTCTTCCCATGACATTTTATTTGTCCCTTTCCAGGAAGCTGCTATTGAGGCCAAATATACCGAGGTGAATGCTCTGAACAAGCAAAGACTACAAAATCTTGAGTTCACCCATAGCCTCCTCAACCAGGTGAATTTCTGCATTACACAAAATGGTAAAAATAACTTGTATAAATTATAATATTGCTTTACACTTTCATTTTTAGCAACCAGATATCCCTATGATCCAGTCTACAAATGTCCAATCAGTCAACGCTGCTGCCCCAGGAGGGGAGCTTTGGAGAATTAGGAAGCAGTTCCAAGATGAGATTCAGAGGAGAGAGCAGTTAGAGAAAGAAATTGAGCTAATCCAGACTGAAATATATGTCCTAGAAGGACAGAAGCCTCAAGATACTATTGTCAAGAAGGAACTAATCAAAAAAGTTCCAGATCCTCAGCTCGATGAAGAACTGTACAAGGTTCAGCAGAAGCTTTCAGAGGAACGTCGTATTACTCATGGTCTGGAGAATGACCTTGAAGTATTGAAATTGAAGCTGCGTGGTCTTGAGACTGAGGTCAAAGAAGGGGCACAGCAATACATGGTCAAAGAGGTTCTCCGAATTGAAAGAGATCGTGGTCAGGAGGAGGAGATGCGCAAACTTCGGGAAGAGTTGGATGAGCTCAGAAGGCAGAAGCTGATTAAAGACAATGAGTTCATTCAGATACAAAAGCAGGTGACAATCCTGGCTGAAGAGAAGAATAAAGAGCAAGAAGTTATCAAAGAAGAGGAAGTAATAAAAGTACAAAATGACCCACAACTTGAAACAGAATATAGAGTTATCTTGAACAGAAAGCAAAAAGAAACTGACGGAAGGAAGCAATTGGAGGATGAATTGAAATTCCTTCAAGAGAAGCTCCGTAGGCTGGAGAAAGAGAAATCAATGGCTGAGGAGAAGATTTCCATTAAGGAGGTACTTAAAGTAGAGAAAGATGTTGCTCTGGAGAGGGAGGTAGAAAATCTGAGGAGGCAATATGAAGATGAGAAAACCAAACGGAGGTCATCCCAGCGAGAAAAAAATGACCTCCAAAGGAAAATTGCTAGTCTAGAGGAGGAGAAGTCCAAGGTTGTGATCCAAGAAAAGATGCGGGAAATTGTCCGCCCTGACCCCAAAGCTGAGAATGAGGTCGCCAATCTTCGACTTGAACTAGTTGAACAGCAGAGGCGCTATAAAGATGCAGAACTGCAATTTAGATCCCTACAGGATGAGCTGACCATGCTCAAGAACCGGGGACCTCAGGTGGAAATCAAGGAGATCATTAAAGAGGTTATCAAGTACAAGACAGATCCACAGACTGAAAGAGAACTTGAGAGACTTCGCAATGAAATTGTTGACAAAACTCACCAGACTGAGAAATCTGAAATGGAGATCCGCCAACTTAATGATGAAATTCAAAGATGGAAAGATATGAAACCTCAAGTGCAGACTAAAGAGGTTGTCAATGAAGTGCTACAGTATAGAGAGGATCCAAAAACTAAAGAGGAGGTTGAAATCCTTAAAAGAAAACTAGCTGATGAACAGTCAAAACGTCTTGACCTTGAGAGAGAAAAATCATCCCAAGAAGAGAAGATCAGACTGAGGAAGATCAACCTCTCTCAGGTCCGTGAGAAATTTGTTCAACAGGAAGTTGTCAAGATGGAAGAAGATGCCCTACTTCGATCAGAGTGTGAAACCTTCGTACAAAACATTAACAATGAGCAAAGACAGAAGGATACTCTGAAAGCAGAACTCTATCAACTGCAGAGACTGAAGGCCGACTTGGACATGCAGCTCGAAGAACTTGAGCGTGAACGTAGGGCAAGACGTGAAGCTGAATTGGAGATCCAGAGGCTTCGGGTCAGACTTACTGAACTGGAGATGCGAGACAAAGAGAATCGTGAAAAGGTGACTGTCAAACAAAAGGTAGTCCTGCAGCAGGATCCTCAACAAGAGAAGGAACACTCTATTCTCAAACTTCAGCTTGATGAAGAGAGGCATAAGCGTGTCTTGCTTGAAAAAGAACTGAATGCGCTGATACAGCAGCAGGTCACCTTGGAGAAGATGGATGTGAAAGAAAGAATTGTTCGCACTGAGAAGGTCCAGGTGGAGAAGGATCCTGAGGCTGAGCTTGAAATTGAGAACCTAAAGAGGACTCTGGAAGAGGAGAAGAGGAGAAAGAGAGACCTCGACCAAGAGTTGGTGACTGTCACTTCCAGGCTTTCTGAGATGGAGTTTTCCAACACCAAGTCAAGTAAAGAGCTTGATTACATCCGAGAAGAGAGTAATCGCTTGCAGCATGAAAACCAAAGACTGCAGAATGAAATTCGCAAGCTTCGATCTGAGATTGAGATCACAAGCAAAGAGACACAGCTTATCACTGAGTCTGCACCAAGAGAGGATGGAAAGAACCTGGAGTTGAGACTTGACTCTTTGCAGAGAGAACTTGCAGAGCTGAGAGGCATTACCATAAAAAAGGATGAAGAGATTGAGAGGCTACAAAAGAATCTCTCAGCTGTTAGAATGAAGAGAGAACAGAGAGAGAGCCATCTGCGAAGATCTATAGTTGTAATTGACCCAGACACAGGGAAAGAAATGCGACCCGAGGAGGCCTTTAAATTGGGGTTGATTGACTGGAAGATGTTTGTCAATTTGCAAAGCCAGGAGTGTGACTGGGAGGAGATCACAGTCAAGGGCCCCAAGGGAGAATCATCTGTTCTCCATGATCGGAAATCAGGGAAAAAATTCTCAATTGATGATGCTTTGAGTCTCGGGCATATAACAAATCATCAGCTTCAGCAGTACATGAACAAACAATTAACCATCCAGGAGTTTGGTGCATTGGTGTCAGGAAAGAGCAAGTAAATTAATCTACAAACAGCTACAAAGGCATGTTTGGTTTCAAGCAATAACATTTTATTTTACTATCACATTGTTTAAAAAAGTCTTGTATCTTTGATTTTGTGGTGACCTGGAATTTTTTTTCCCCTCCACTTCCTTGATGACAAAATGCACTATGTACTTATTGCTTATTCAGATTCCAGTCTTTGGTAAAATGAACATGCATTTACAACTAGATGAAATTTCTATTAAATATGGTCTTGGAAGAATACTGATCGCTGAGCTTTATTTTACTGCACTGGGGTCAACAACTTTTTTTTCCCTTTGATTTTTCAAATACTGTACAATGCTTTAGGCACTTGTGGGATTCTCCAGGAAATTAAATGTATGCTATGCTCTATGTTTAAATAAAAGTCCAGTTAAACAGAGAGGTCTTGTGTGTAACGAGAATTATTTAAAACATGCTTTTATTTGCGATCACAGGGTTATCCTGCACAACTGATATGGAACACTATACTGTATTTTAAATTTTAAAATCTACTAATCCAGGGCATTGAGCCACCTGGCCATCCTTTATCTGAGCTGCTTATCTTCACAAGGGTTGCGCGAGTGCTGAAGCCTACTCCAGCTATCTTCGAGGAGGAGGCGGGTATACGCTGAACTGGTAGCCAGGCAATCTCAGGGCACATAGAACCAAACACCAAACTCAGAGTCTACAATTAACCTACCATGCTTCTTTTTGGAATGTGGGAGGAAACAGGCATGGGGAGAACATGCAAACGCCACACAGGCGAGGGCGGGGATTCAAACCTCAGTCCTCAGAACTATGAGGCAGATGCTTTAAATAGTCGTTTACCGTACTGAGCACGCTATCCAGCTATTCATTGTCTATTTTTTTCTGTCCCACTGTCAGAGAGATGTATTTAATTCACACAAATTGTAACAATGGATTTGTTTTTACTGTGTGAGTACCCAGAGTAAGCACTAAAGCACTCAAACACCACATACAAACGCATGACTCATAGACTCAAAATAAAAACTTTGTGGTATGTGTGGTGTGCTATGTGTGCAATATCTGCTATACAAGATGAAAATAAATACTTACACACTGGAAAGGAAGTGGCAGCATGGTGGACATCTGGTTAGCACATCTGCCTCAAGAGTAGCTAGGTTCAAAGTTGGCTTTACCTGTGTGGAGTTTGCGTGTTCTTCTTCTTGCCTGTGTGGGTTTCTCCGAGTTTCCTCTCTCATTCCGAAAACATCAATAGTAGATTGATTGAAGACTCTAAATTGTCCACAGGTGTGAAGATGAGTGCAAATCGTTGTTTGTCTACATGTGCCATGTAATTGTTTGGCCTGCTTCTCGCCTGAAGATAGCTCGGATTGACACCAGAATCAGAATTAGCTTTATTGGCCAAGTGTGTAAAAACACAGCCAAAACTCTAGTAAGGATAAGCAGTTCAGAAAATTAATGGTTGGATGGAAAGGAATCAAAAAGTGAAGCAGAGCACATAATGTGAAATACCCATTTAGTGATTATACTCACAATTTAAGTCCTTCCGAAGTAGTATCTTTGTCTATTACAAAGTTTTACATGTAGAAATTCAGATTTGCCTCTTTCATTTATAATTTGGCCAGTAAACAGTTATGCCATTTTATACCTGTTTTCTCCGGGCAGTCCGGTTTCCTCCAGCATTTCCCAAAAAATTATGCATTAATTGGAGACTCTAAATATGTTAAAATAGGTGTGATTGTGAGAGCAAATGCTCATTTCTTTCTTTGTGCCCTGTGATTGGCTGGCAACTAGTGTACACTGCTTCCTGCCCAATGATAGATGGGATAAGACCCAGCAATCCCATGACCCTTATGAGGATAAGCACCTCAGATAATGGATGGATGGAAATTGTAGTTGAGATTAGAACCAAATTCTCTACCTATTTCACCGAAAGCTAGAGATGCATTTCAAAATCTGAGATAGCTCTCATTGTAATAATTTGCTAAAACAAAGATTCAACATGGATGATGTCTCGTTATTAAAACAAATACAATTTATAATTTTAGTACTTTAGCAAGAAACGTGAAATTGATGCACATGATTTCCTTCAATGGGGCCACACGAAATTAAGTGGTCGGGCGAATATAGCACCTAGGCCTTTACTTTGATACCAGTGGTTTATTTGTTAAAAAAAAAAGCCATCCATCAATTTTCCAACTCACTTATCCTCACGAGGGTCACAGGAGTGCTGGAGCCTATCCAAGCTAACTTTGGGCTAAAGTCAGATTACATCAAGAGCTGGTTGTCAGCCAGCCGCAGGGCACATAACACAATCACTGAGCAGGACTCAATCCCACGAAGCCTGCACCAAAGTCAGGTGTGTGTACCACTACACCATCAGTGATCCAAAGAATGCAATTAAGAACTTAAAAACAATAATAATTAGATAAGTCTTGACTGTCCAACGGATTAATCTTTTGTTTTCTCACTAGACTCCCAGGTTTTTATTTCCATCCACCCATCCATCCATGTTCTTCGTCGCTTATCCTCATGAGGGCTGCGGGGAGTGCTGGAGCCTATCCTAGCTGTCAACGGGCAGGAGGTAGGGTTCACCCTGAACTGGTTGCCAGCCAATCGCAGGGGACATGGAGACAAACAGCCACACTCACAATACTACCTACCTAGGGACAATTTAGAGTGTCCAATTAATGTTCCAAGTTTTTGGGATGTGGGAGGAATCCACACAGGCACGGGGAGAACATGCAAACTCCACACAGGCAGGTCTGGGATTGAACCCGCGACCTCTGAACTGTGAGGCCAACACTTTACCAACTGATCCACACCATGGCACCATGCATCGCTTTTATTCTTTACCAAACACGTATATACTGGAATTCTGACTTTCGTAAGTGACAGACGATAGTGTGTTCCAATTTGGAAACAAATTCAATTCAAATCCCTGCCAGCAATGAAATATGTAATGTAGGCTGCATCTTAGGTCAAACTTACCAGTTATTTGACAAGGGTCAGGAGATAGACTACAATTTAACAGCCATGGAACAACCATTACTTGAGACATTCAAACATTTATGAATGCCAGTGAGTGGTGTTTTCATAGCATCACTGATTCCTATGATTGTTCTTTACTTCAGTAAAAGTGGGTCGCCTTTGAGCAGTGAGAAAATGTGGGTGACAGGATGACAACAGTTGATTTATCTCATCATTTAAAGTTTTGCATTTATTTCATGAAGTGATACACTTATTACTCACGTTCAGGTCTATTTCGTGGCTTTGTGTCGCAATTATGTTAAACAGTACAGGAATTTGCTGGTCTTTGTGTTTCAACACCAGTGGATTTTGTTCATGTGACCTGACAACCGGAAATGCCGTAAAGTGCGGCTGAGCCAATGGCAGGCGCTCAGTGCTGAGGAAGAGGCGGGGCTTCTATTTGTGATGAGTGGGTGTGTAAACGCTTGCCAAGTGTTGTCTTTTCCTCTCATTCGTTGCGACGTTTTATTGGAGTTGCAAGATGGCGACGGTGCATCTGAGAATCGGGGATCTAGTGTGGTGAGAGATTCTTTAAACGTTAAAACCTGCTCTTTTCCTTCGTTAATGGTCTTGATGTTTATTAGTTTAGATTCGTGTAATTTAATCTGTCATATATATACTCATATGATGAGTAACAAAGTCAATGTTAATCGGAATGTTAGCCACTTGGTTGATGAACAACCCCAACAAATTGTTTGCTAAGCTGACTCAACATTCGTTGCTAGCTCGTTGCTAACATTGGCGGAAAACAATGTAAAATTTTCAAATAATGCGGAGTTATTTACTTAAGTTAAATAGTTTTGTGGATACAATTCTATTTTTTGGTGTACTAATTTCACAGTTATACCTTTTATTCACGTTTATATTGCAGTGTACATGTATAATTTCCTGCTTTGAAGACTAGCTTTTCTAGCACAGTTGCTCAAGCGGAAATCTAGGTTACTTACTACGCTGAAAACTCTTATTCGTCGCTTGCTTAATCATTATCATTTTGGATTTTGTGGTATATTTTTTTGTGGAATTATAATGTTGAACGGCTTGAAATGCTAGCCAAGCAGCACTTGTTTGCGTTTCTCGTTGTGAATTGATAACGCTGCTATCACAGACTTCCAAACTAATGCAGCGGAAAAAAAACGGACGTAAAGCACCGAACAGTTTACTATGAAGTTGATGTATCACTATATGTTAATCCTTTATACAGTTTTCAACATGGAACACTCGTCCTTTCGTTCCAAATACTGTTGCCCAAAGTTTCTTTTGATTTGTGTGTGTGGGAAGTGGCCAATTGACTGTGAATAACATGGATTTGACAGAATGTCATGCTGATATTTTGTAAGTTGTTTAAAGTGTTATTCCGAAAACACTCAAGGATATAATTGTAAACAAAGAAATTCCTCATCTAATTTCACAAAAAAATACAATTAGTTATTTACCAACGTCCAAACGTTTGAGTAAATAAATGACATTTGAATTAACTGTACCACATTTGGTTCCTTAATTACACCATACCTTGTTAGAAATTTCCCCTTGGTTTTAATAATGTATGCATATCTCTTGCCTGCCAAATGTCATGCAAATAATGCTTTTTCATTTGAGTACTATATTTCTGTACAGTACTTTCTCTGCATGTTACTTGCGGTAGATTAAAAAAAACCATTATGGCTAAATACTTGTATAATTTTAGGGGGAAACTTGGTCGATATCCACCATGGCCTGGAAAGGTAAATAGGGTGGCAAAACCACTAGTTTATGGCTCCAATGAACACAAATGATCAATGTCACTGTTGGTTTTTATCTTCCAATTTAGATTGTAAGCCCACCCAAGGATCTAAAAAAGCCAAGGGGAAAAAAATGCCATTTTGTGAAATTCTTTGGAACTGAAGACCAGTAAGTATAATTGTGTACTGTGATTGTATTCAGTAGTTCAACACAAGGGAATGATTATGTTTCTGTCCCAGTGCTTGGATCAAAGTGGAACAGCTAAAGCCTTATCATGCTCACAAAGAGGAGATGATCAAGATAAATAAAGGCAAGCGGTTCCAGCAGGCTGTTGATGCAGTGGAAGACTTTCTTAAAAAATCAAAGGGGAAAGAACAGGTGAGGGATTTGTCATATAACACCAAACAGTTGAGGCAATGCTCTTTTTTTATTTTATTTTATTTTTTTAATTGCTGTATTTGCACCAATGTAGAGCCATACTTATAAAAATATACTGATAAGACATGTTATTGTAAAATATTCTTAGAATTCCACCACATGAATGTAAAATATATACATTAGTTTCTTTCCATTTCTTGAAATTTGCCATTATGGATTATAATTGATGTAGTAGGAAAAAAAAATCTCAACAGTAGAGCTGTATGTTGTCATTTGTACTTTTGGTTTATAAGTCAAGGGGGACCTTGGCGAGGTCCTCGATGTCTCCGGAGAAGTTGGTTTGCTGCTGACTTTCACTTGGGTTGTTGTGAGTTGATGGGGAGAATACTTGGAGGTCCTTCTCACCAACATTCCTTCCCATGAGGAAACAGAGTCTGGGGTCTCTGAGGCGTGCTCTCTTCTCACTGGGAAGGAGGTCAACAATGTTGTTAAAAAGCTCCTTGTATGCAAACCCCCACGGATGGATGAGATTTCGCCCAGAGTTCCTAAAGGCTCTGGATGTTTATGGGGGTGTCCTGGTTGACACACCCCTGCAGCATCGCATGGACATCGGGGACAGTGCCTCTGGATGGCAGAGTGGGGTGGTGCTCCCCCTTTTTTTTAAAGAAGGGGGGACCATAGGGGGTGTTCCAACAACAGGGGGATCTCATTCATCAGCCTCCCTGGTAAGGTCTATTCAAGGGTGCTGGAGAGGCAGGTCCGTCGAGAAGTCCAATCTCAGATTCAGGAAGAGCAATGTGGTCGTAGGTGTGGAACAGTGGACCAGCTCTACACCCTCAGCAGGATCGTGGGGGTTCTTTGGAAGTATGTGGTACCTAACCCCCTGATACATGATGTCCGGCCCCTTTACGACCGGTGTCAAGAGTTTGCTCCGCATTGCCAGCACTAAGTCTGACTCATTTCCGGTGAGCGTTGGACAAGGCTGCCCTTTGTCACTGATTTTGTTCCTAACTTTTCTGGACAGAATCTTAAGTGCAGCCGAGCCATAGAGTGCGTCCGGTTTGGTGGCCTCAGCATTGCATCTCTGCTCTTTGCAAATTCTGTTGTCTTCATCAAGCCATGATCTCCCAATGCTCACTGGAACAATTTGCAGCAAAGTGTGAATCGGCTGAGATGACCATTAGCACCTCTAATTCTGAGACTATCATCCTCAGTCAGAAAAGGGTGGTGTCATCCGGGAAGGGCTCAGTGTTGAGCCGCTGCTCCTCCACATTAAGAGGAGCCGGATGAGGTGGCTGGGGCATGTGGTTTGGATACCTCCCAGACGTCTCCATGGTGAGGGGTTCCGGGCGCGTCCCACTGGAAAGAGACCCCGGAAATGACCCCGACCATGCTGGAGAGACTCCATCGACTCTTTGGCTGACCTGGGTACGCTTTAGGTTCCTCCCCTTAGAGAGCTGGATGAAGTGGCTTGACTTGACCGGGAAAAGCGGTAGAAGATGGATGAATGGTGGTGAAACTTTAAAGAGTGATTAAAAATTAAAAACCTTTAGTCATATGTTGTAACTTTTGTGACATTTAGGTTTCTTTAGAGCAGTAGTTTTCTGACACATTTCACGTGGTGTCTACTGAATGTTCCTAACTTTTCATTTTTGGGACTTCTTCTTTTCCTTTCGACTTGTCCCGTTAGGGGTTGCTACAGCGTGTCATCTTTTCCTGTCTTAGCCTATCTCCTGCATTTTCCTCTCTAACCCCACCTGCCCTCATGTCTTCCCTCACCACATCCATCAACCTTCTCTTTGGTTTTCCTCTCTTTCTTTTGCCTGGCAGCTCCATCCTCAGCACCCTTCTACCAATATACTCATTCCCTCGCCTCTGGGCAGGCCCAAACCATCGAAGTCTGCTGTTCATTTCTGCTACCTCCAGTTCTGCATCCTGTTGTTTCTTCAGTGCCACTGTCTCTAATCCGTACATCATGGCTGGCCTCACCACTGCTGTTTTTTTTTTTTTTTTAAGAACTCCGAAGGTAAAGGAGACTCCAAAGGAAAGAAGACTCCTAAAAAACCACTAAAAATACTGGATGAGGATGATGAGGATCTTAGTGCCTTGAGGGACCCCTCTGAAAAGGTCAGTAAGACAATAACAGAATGGGAGACAAAAAATATGTCAGCTGTCAAATTATTCAAGTCACACACACTCAACTTTACACCACAAATTCAGTGAGATGCTGCAGGTTATAGTCCGCTCCTTCATATGTGAAATGTAACTAATGCTATAACAAAAATGTGGCAGCTGCCATGAGAAAGAATACAAAAACAGACGTATACTGCAGCATGCTATTTTCCTCGATTTGTTTCATGATTTTGCCTTGTTGTGACCATTAAATTGCCTTTTTTGCGCTGATTGCGTGCGCTGTTGGTGTCCATGTTGGCGTGGTCAGCTAATAAGGTGCTTGCAAAAATTGGCAGAAACGTAATTGTGCACACAGATGCAGAAGCTTATTCACTAACCAAGCATTCTCTGGCACGACCAAAATTGCGGGAAATTTCTTGGTGCCGTAGGAGGGTATAAGTAAAAGTATAAATTTTGTATGCGGAGTTTGATTTCAAATCTGAGATGAATTGCCATGGCTCATATGTCCTTTTAAGTAGTATGTCCAGAAGGATTTAGGGCGACTTTCATATACCTTTCTTAAAAAACAAATCTAGTGAAATTGCCTTTTCATTGTGATGAAATATTAATTATATTCATTGATGTGAAGACTGATCATGTTACGATACTTCTAAAAAAAAAAAAAACATACAAAAAAAACTAATCTGGTGCAGTTGCCTTTTAATTATTAAAAATGATATTTGTTACTATGGAAACACTGATCGTGTTAAGAATTTCTCTCAATAAGGATTTAATAAGGTCGGAAACATCAATTACTAATGTGCAACACCATTTGTAAATCTCTACGAGTATTTACATTTTCAACAGCATTCTTGGGAAATCACAATGCTCCATCATTAGTGAGGTACGGGTCCTTGAGGACTGCGTGACTGTTACAGATAACCTGCCCTATCAGATTGTACGATGTTGCTCTGTATGTGCGCATGATTTACTGAAGTTGTGGCGCTTTTGACAACAGTTGTCAAAAGCCTGCAACACCAAACGGTTAAAAGACAAGACTTAATACTGTTGAAATAGTTCAACCAAGTTACATCAACACAGATTCTCTCTTGTAATGATTTCATATCAAGAAGTGTGGCAGATAAGCAGTGAGTTTTGCTAGAATGATCGAATCGTTTATCTCTAAGGCAAGGGTGCCCAAAGTTTTCATTTTTTTTTTTTTTTTTTCCAAGGCCTGCCGAAAGAAAAAAACTGTTTGCAAAGGCCACTTTGAAATTCTCCATTTATTTGACACACTAAAACCAATCCTTAGGTGTAGGTAACATTAATCAAAACAATAATTGTTTGATAGGAATGTCACTTTCCACTTGTTGAAATCAGAACTTAGTCCGATGTCAGCAAAATGAGCATCAGCTTGTACTGATTAACTTTTTCGATTTTTAGCACTCTATTTGAGAAGTCCATTGGCCCTGGAGCTCAGTGGTTAGAGCACTGGTTTGGTAAACCAGGGGTTGTGGGTTCGTATCCCACTGGGGCCTCCACTCCCTGAGAAGGGTTGCGTCAGGAAGGGCATTCGGCGTAAAAATTGTGCCAAACATATATGTGCGTTCATCTGAGATGACACGCTGTGGCGACCCCGAAAGGGACAAGCCGAAAGAAACTTATTATTTGAGAAGTCCATTGGCCTATGACAGAGTACTAAGAGAGGAACTATAGTACTGCATGCGCAGGTCTGGTGTGGCGAAGAAATATGTTAGAATAGTACAGGACAAATAAGAGGGCAGCAGAACAGCGGTGGGATGTGCCGTTGGGATGTCACAAGATGTTATGGTGGGATTGCATCAGGATTCCACGCCTGAGCCCCTTTCTGTTTGCGGTCGTCATGGATAGGCTGACAGACGCGGTTGGACTGGATTCCCCTTGGACCATGATGTTCGCAGATGATATTGTGATCTGAAGTGAAAGCAGGAAACAGGTGGAGGAACAGTTAGAAGGATGGAGGTACACACTGGAAAGGAGAGGAATGGAGATTAGTTGACGTAAAACAGAATATATATGTGTGTGAATGAGAGGGGTGGAGGAGGAAGAGTGAAGCTCCAGGGACAAGAGATAGCGAAGGTGGACGACTTCAAATACTTGGAGTCAACAATACAGAACAATGGAGAGTGTGGTAAAGAAGTGAAGAAACTGGTCCAAGCTGGGTGGAACAATTAGCGGAAGGTGTCTGGTGTTCTATCTGACAGAAGAATATCCGCCAGGATGAAGGGCAAAGTTTATAAAACAGTGGTGAGGCCGGCCATGATGTACAGATTAGAGGTGGTGGCCCTGGAGAAATAACAGGAAGCAGAACTTGAGGTAGCAGTAATGAAGATGCTGAGGTTGTCGCTTGGTGTGAACAGGTTGGATAGGATTAGAAATGAGCTTATTAGAGGGACAGCCAAAATTGGATGTTTTGGAGACAAGGTTAGAAAGTGCTGACTTCGATGTTTTGGACATGTTCAGAGGCGAGAGAGTGAGTATATTGGTAGAAGGGTGCTGAGGATGGAGCTGGCAGACAAAAGAGCGAGAGGAAGACCAAAGAAAAAGTTGATGGAAGTTGTGAGAGAGGACATGAGGACAGTGGGTGTTAAAGAGGAAGATGCACGAGATAGGCTTAGATGGAAAAAAATATGACACGCTGTGGCAACCCCTAACGGGACAAGCTGAAAGAAAAAGATGATTTAAGAAGTCCATTGCTTTAGGACTTTTATCCAGCAGTGTTGAGACGGAATACAGAGCCGACGTGATCACAGCAGGTTGCTAAGGTGCTAATATAGTCGTCTTCTTTTCCTTTCGGCTTGTCCCATTAGGGGTTGCCACAGCGTGTCATCTTTTGCCATCTTAGCCTATCTCCTGCATCTTCCTCTCTAACCCCAACTGCCCTCATGTCTTCCCTCACCACATCCATAAACCTTCTCTTTGGTCTTCCTCTCGCTCTTTTGCCTGGGAGCTCCATCCTCAGCATCCTTCTACCAATATACTCACTCTCTCGCCTCTGAACATGTCCAAACCATCGAAGTCTGCTGTCTCGAATCTTGTCTCCAAAACATCCAACTTTGGCTGTCCTGCTAATGAGCTAATTTCTAATCCTATCCAACCTGGTCACTCCGAGCGAGAACCTCAACATCTTCATTTCTGCCACCTCCATTTGTTCTTCCTGTTGTTTCTTCAGTGCCACCGTCTCTAAGCCTCACCACTATTTTATAAACTTTGCCCTTCATCCTAGCAGAGACTCTTCTGTCACATAACACACCAGACACCTTTCGCCAGCTGTTCCAACCTGCTTGGACTAGTTTCTTCACTTCCTTACCACACTCACCATTGCTCTGGATTGTTGACCCTAAATATTTGAAGTCGTCCACCCTCGCTATCTCTTCTCCCTGTAGCCTCACTCTTCCCCCTCCACTTTTCTCATTCACGCACATATATTCTGTTTTACTTTGGCTAATCTTCATTCCTCTCCTTTCCAGTGCATGTCTCCATCTTTCTAATTGTTCCTCTGCATGCTCCCTGCTTTCACTGCATATCACAATATCATCTGCGAACATCATGGTCCAAGGGGATTCCAGTCTAACCTCATCTGTCAGCCTATCCATTACCACTGCAAACAGGAAGGGGCTCAGAGCTGATCCCTGATGCAGTCCCACCTCCACCTTAAATTCCTCTGTCACACCAAAGGCACGCCTCACCATTGTTCTGCTGCCATCATACATGTCCTGTACTATTTTAACATACTTCTCTGCCACACCAGACTTACGTATGCAGTACCACAGTTCCTCTCTTGGTACTCTGTCGTAGACTTTCTCTAGATCCACAAAGACACAATGTAGCTCCTTCTGACCTTCTCTGTACTTTTCCACTAGCATCCTCAAGGCAAATAATGCTAATATATTGTGCTAATATCGTAGAAGTAAGATTCAACGTTGCTTGTGACACTGCCATTCAAGGTCACGATAAATCGAACTTGGATGACAAAAGAATTACACTAATTGAATGTTCAAATACTTCGTAAACTTTTTTTGTTTTTAGCCCCAAAAATCACTTAGGTCCAAGCTAACACAATGAATGGAACACTTGACAAGGTAACAAAATTCCAAGATAAAAAGTACATGATACGGGCTGCAAAAAAAAAAAAAAAAAAAAATGAGCGGCTGGCGGCAAATGGCCTCTGAGCCATAATTTTAGCACACCTGTTGTAAAGGAATACCACTTAGGGACTTGTATGGAAGGACACTAGGTTAGGTCACAGTCGTGATTTTTTTTTTTTTTTTTTTCCCCTCCCATTTTTGGTGGCGTTGAAGATGCTTGTCACAACACCGGAGAACAGCGGCTGTATTTTGGCTAGCGCTCTTAAGCAAGTGCTTTTCCCATTGGTAAAAGCTGTTTTCAAAACAGTTGCTTTAACCAGGTCTGTTTTGTGCCAGCCTCAGCGCTGCAAAATGTGGAAATCCATGAATGCTCGCAACATATACTTCTATTAAAACAGCTAGCTTGTCTAGTTGCTAGTTATAGTGGAGAGCTAGCCAGCTACCACAATTCCTTAGTTATCTGCCACGATAATGTTTAATCCTCTCTTGCATAACTTGACAGGGCTCGAGACTGCGACCTACGTGGACTTTATTTCATTTTGTTACACTTGCGCAAGTGCATATTTTTTTTTTTTTTTTTTTTTTACCTGTTGTACTGACTAACTGCATATAATCTTAATCTGTTTTCATTTCACTCATTATAATAACAGTCATTTGCAAAGGTTTTAAAAGTTATAAAGATAGCAAAGCCTCTCACTCAGTGTCTCTCTCTCACAAAACCCCATTTACAGCATAAATGTGTGCAATTGAAAACAATATTGTAGACTCACTCAAACAGAATGCTATAGAAAAGCAAACTGTCATTAAAATAATGTGCAATTATTGATTGGAGTAATAATGATATACAGTATATTTAATTGACGTGTTTCGTCTGCCTCTGCTTGTTAATCCACACTTCTTGTTTACAAACTATATAGCAAATATATTTTGAATCTCTGTTAATTATCATACAAAACAATGGTATGCCATGGCTATGCAGTACCTCCTCAAAAATTGGTGTGACCAAATCATGTGCTGGTCTGACCAATTTTTTTTCAGTTTGTTGCACTAGTGCTACTAGTACATAAATTACTGTGGAGCCCTGCTTTATTGGTTTCATCTTCTGTGGTCGCAGTCTGCCATGAACAACACTGCAGCTTCACAGCATTCCATGGTGATCATCATCTTCGGGGAGAGTATGGCTCCATGATGCACATGACCGAGTACAACTGTGCCACATAAGCACATGAGCATAAGTTAAAATGGCGGCAGAAGTAAACAAAGCATTGGCGCTCTTGTCATAATAAATCACCATACCCTACTGATTCATTCGGCGCACCAGTTTGCATGAGCATAAACTAGCAAAACATAGACCAGTCCCGGTTGGCGCAATAGTCGAAACAAATATTGTCATATGTAGGAATGTCAACGTAGTCATGATACCGCAAAAGTAAAAGTGCTTTGTTTCGGGATAAAATAATGAGCCGCTGTGCTTAATATGTAGTTTTGGGCTAAATATAAGCCAAGCCGCTTAGCTACTACAGTGCTTCACTTCATTTGAGTGTAAACGCACCCCATTAGATGTGTAACCATGTGTATATAAAGTAAATAGCCTGGCTGCCTGGGTCACACCATTCCGACATTTTTAGGAGTGCATTAGCATTGCAACACATTACAGCGTACTACGTCTCGCAGAGAATCGCTTCCCAATCAGTTGGGCAAGATAGAGGCTCTTTGTTGTACACTTCGGCCTCTGTCCCAGTAGTGTCCTCGCTCATGACTTGTATACATGTCACCGCCGCTGAATTGCTCAAGCGTATCGTAGCAGTATCACTCTTTGTGTGAGTCAAAATTGTATAAACATCACGCGGAGAAGGACGAACAATGTTAAAATGTACACCGGTACATTTACGTTCCATTCGCCCCAATAATATAATAATAAAATCCATTCACACAATATCGTTGGAAAAATGTGCATACTTCTTGCTTAGATGGAATTGTCTACATTTCACATAAAGACAGATCAGAGGCTGCTCAGAAATTTTTTTTCCAATATCACTAACTGGAGGAAAAGAAACTCAGAGTTCCATGGTTTATTTTTTACATGGGTGTTTCGAAACCCGTTGCCTTTTTAGTGTTCCTGCCTTTCAGATTTTTTTTTTTTCAATCACTGTTCATGGGTAGTAATTTTTTATGTTAGAATACAACCAATTTCTGTTCATACATTTTCTTCTGATTATTAGTAATATTTGATGTGAACCTGTGAGTGCATAGAAAGCTAAAGCTTGTTGAGAGACTTGGCAGGAAAAAAGACTGCGAGCAAGAAAGAGATGTTTTCAATATTCCTTCTCTTGACAATCTGCCCCACTTGTGCTGTCAACATTTCTGCAATACCGTGAGCTTTCCCAAAATAGTGCAATCATATTCATACTTCAGAGGGTATACTGTGATAAAACCAAACATTGAGCGGGAGAGAAAATTTTTGAGGAGACTTGACCAAAAAGGCCAAACTAAAGTTTGCTACAAGGACAAGGGCCTTGAAAAGTGAACTTCGAGCCCTGGCAGTTTTTCTTCGACTTGATAAATCACATTGCACATACTAGATTTATTGATTTTTAAATCTATTTCATGAACCACGAGATTGTAGATCAGGTTCAGCATTGGTTTGTGTGCACCAACCACATTGAACCTGTTTTGTACACAACCCTCTCACTCTGTAAATAAAGACCAAGATATTCTCCTTTAGTGTATATCGTAGATACCCTTAGAACATACAAATGGACAATGTATACACACATCCTGTTCATCTTTCACATTTCATCAAAACCTATTTCACCATTAATGTAACCTATACCCTGTATAACTACCATCAATTTCCTGTGTATAATATGCACGAATTTCAAAGAAGAGCTACCAATACAAATTGTTTGAATAAAATGCATAACTTCTGAATAATTATTCCCAAAACAAAAAATACAAATAACACATTGTTTTGATCACATGGGTTGAAGCACAATCATGCATTGTAAAAATGCATTATACTTGGGTTGAAAGGTTTTCCAGATTTTGGCATCAACTTTGGGGTGTGAAATCTTTTACAGAGGCTAAGTAAAAATAAGTGACAATGTGGTTGCAGAAGTTTTTTTTTTTTCCCAGAATTAACCATGTGTTAATGGGAATCAACACACCTGGCACCATCTGAAGTGCCATTGATTAACTCCAAATAAAGTTAATATTTTCTAGTTGGCTTTTCCTAACTTGTAATAACGTCTCAGGCCAAGCCATGGTCCATGGAAAGCTTCTACAGCATCACAGGGATCGTGTTTTTCAAACGTATCAGCCAGGAGGAAGTTTTAAAAAAATAAGTTTCCAAGCATTAATATACCATAGAACATCAACAAAAAGGTCATCTGATATTAATGGCCAGTATGACACTGTGTCCAGCCACAGGGACGAAAACTCCATGAACGAATTTAAGGAACCGAATGCTGTTTAAACATTGGAATATTGTTGTAACAAAAAAAGAGGTGGAAGGGGATGCTGCTTGGGGGCATGCTTTTTTTATTACACGCCCTTCCTCCTCCCCAGGCTGTCAAGCTGCGGAGACAATTTTTCTCCATCCATTGTCCATACGTAAGTCATTATTAATTGCCTACACGGTATCGAAAAAACTACACTTCTTACCATGCTTCGAGAGATGGTTTATCACAGAGAGAGCGCGGTTAGAAAAATGAGATGCATAATGCTCATTGATAAGCTATCATGTCATGAAGTCGCACAAAACATAAATTTGATTGGGTTATGCGGTACATTTGTTGCATAGGCCTGGCTATAACCACATTATAGCTGAAACTAAACAAGTTTGAACAACATATACACGAGGCAATTAAATCTCCAGGCACGTATGGAGATATAAATGTAAAATAATTAACGGCCTCTGAATTGTAAATGAAATATGTACTGGAGCTGTCATCTGATAAGGGGATCAGGTTAAAAGTATGTTATTAATTATAAATATTTGTAAGGTAAGATAATGTTATTGGTCGCATAATAGGGACATTTCCACAATATCAGTAAAGTAGTGGATGCAGGAAATATATAATATAAATGGCATAGAAGAGAAGACATGAAACTACATTCACAAACGTAGAAATGTAAACTGTCCAGTCATAAACTTGCAAAATATTGCTAAGTTTAAATTTACTTTTAAACCAAGGTTGAATACAGGATTGGTCAAGACAAATTAATCCATCTTTGTTTTGGACGATGGCACGTCGACATCTCATACTTTGAATCAGGCTGCAACTGCATTTGCCATTACAAGGTTGATGTGATTGAAAAAAATAAATAAATATTGAAGCCATAACTTAACTATTGCAATGATTAAGTCGTCATTGTGGTGCAATTGAACAGAATGCAGAATTATTTTCATTGTATTACTTAATATTAAAGCAATAGCTGGTCTGCAGTAATGTTGACAAAATTTTGAAAATGTGTAGTCAGAGAAATTTGGCCAAATTGTTTTGGAAGTGAATTTCTATAGGTTGGCAGTTCTAGTATGATCTTTTTTAGGTGTTATGTTCTGGGGATTTATGCTCGACTTTCTGTTCAAGCACCTTTGTCAGGAATTCTCACATAACTATTTTTTCATGTTTGTAGATATTTGTTTTGGATTTGTGGACCTCACACTAGTTAATTTGAGCATTGGCATCTTAAACCTCAAAACTACTGGTTTTGAAATATCTCAAACGGATACCCCATGCAAAACAGGAATCTCAGCAAATTCACCCTATGTTTTAAAGGTGAATATGTCTCTCTCTCCTTCTTAAGGACTTAACTGACTCTGACCCCGAGCCATCCACTCTTGAGAGGCTGGGGGCTGGACCTGGATTCAAATGGGAAAGCAGTGTAGGTGAACCCTCCCCACCCTACTTCCCACCAAGCTTGCCTTGCTCTTCTACCTTACCTTAACCTTTGGCTTTAATGACCAACTATGCAGGCCTTTTCCCTTCTGATCTTTTGGTGCTTGCACTTGGCGACTGATTCTGTTTTCCCTTTTGGTTTTTGACACGTCACTGTGCCACAGCTTTAAAATGCCTGATTTGTTTCAGTTGAACCAGAAGATATTATTTTACCAAGCCACCAAACATTTTAATATCCTTAAAACATCGGTTGTAGCTCTACTGTGGGGTTTACTTGAACCTAATATGTGGCCTCAGTAGTTTATAGTTAAGTGTAGATTTACTGTTTTAAAGTCTTGTTCTGAATTGACATTTAAAAAAAATATTAAATATTTTGATAAAACTACCGTGCACAACAGATAGCTACATTTTAAAATCTCACTCAACCTGCACAAATGGGGGGGGGGAATCTCTGTGCTAAATTTAGGTTAGCATTGATCCTACGTTCATTTTTCGCATGGACTTTGTAGTAGGAATGTCCTGATCACATTCTTTTGTACTTCAGATTTTTTTGATTTTAAGGACCTGCTAATAGTCATGATCCAATACATATAAATACAAAAATAAACTTTTAATATTTAAAAGCACAACCTCCAAAATAGAGAAGTAAAATAATGTGGGGAAAAAAATAATAATCTTCAGCAAATTGAAATAATTTTGGTAATCCAAACTGCATCAAAATATCGGCCTAATTTCATTTCAGACAGACTGGGTGTTCCTGCTGTGCATGCCTTGGGCTATGTGGTGTGATGCGATGCATGGAAGGAGCTACATGTTTGCATTAAGACATTGATTTAACGCTATTCACAGATAAGGAATATGTGCATGCGAGTATAATTATATTACTTGTCTGCTTGTGTGACTATGTAGTTTGTGTATAGATAGTCCTTATTTGAAAATAAACCCCACCCATGATATAATGTAAATTCTAGCTAGCATTCCATTGACAGCGTTAGCTTGCAATTTCTCAAGCGATCATGTCTTATATCAAAATGTACGTGATTTTGTTTTTTGTTGCCCATCTATTTTAGTAGTAAACTACACCTGTCGTGTCAAAACGGTTTAAAGCACACTCGAGGGAAGAGACTGTGGTTTTATGTCACTGTCATTTATATCATACTGGTACTATAGGTACCTGAAAATTCACATTATAAAAAGAAGCTTTTATTGTTCCATTTGGGATGATCTTTGTACCTTTGGGTTATTTTGTCACTTTGTGACATTTAAAATGTTAAAAAATTAATCAAACAAAAGTCCCATTTTCGACCTTGATTTTCGATCTCATGAGGTGTTGGGACACCCCTACTTTTGAGTTAAATTTTAGAATCTTTACCTTTTTAAACTCATTATCTTTGGGTTTTTAGTACCACCTTGTTGAAATTAGTCTTTGTCAAATCTGTTGTTTATTTCTCTCAATGAACTTCCGATCTTATTAGTCCTAAAATGGTTCACTGTGTGTGTGTGTGTGTGTGTGTGTGTGTGTGTGTGTGTGTGTGGTGTGTGTGTGTGTGTGTGTGAGAGTGTGTGTGTGTGTGAGAGAGAGAGAGAGAAAATGGTGCCTTGTGAAAGTATTTGACCGCCTTGAACTTTTCAACCTTTCCCCTTATTTTAAACATAAAGATAGAAAATGTTCATTTTTCATCGAAAATCAACAAGTAGGACACAATCATGAAGCGGAACAAAATTTATTGGATATTGTGTACTTTTTTTAACAAATAAAAAATCTGAAAAATGGGGCATGCAATATTATTCGGACCTTTCAATGCAGCAAACTCACTCCAGAAGTTCAATGAGGCTCTGTGAATGATCCAATGTTGACTGATGATGATAAATAGAATCCACCTGTGTATAAAAAAGACTCCGTATAAATGCACCTGCTCTGTGATAGTCTCAGGATTCCGTTTAAAATGCAGAGAGCATCATGAAGACAAAGGAACACACCAGGCAGGTCCGAGATACTGTTGTGGAGAAGTTCAAAGCTGGATTTGGATACAAAAAGATTTCCCAAGCTTTAAACATCTCAAGGACCACTGTGCAAGGAATCATATTGAAATGGAAGGAGTATCAGACCACTGTAAACCTACCAAGACCCGGCCGTCCCTCTAAACTTTCACCTCAAACAAGGAGAAGACTGATCAGAGATGCAGCCAAGAGGCCCATGATCACTCCAGATGAACTGCAGAGATCTACAGCTGAGGTGGGAGGGTCTGTCCAAAGGGGAACAATCAGTCTTACACTGCACGAATCTGGCCTTTATGGAAGAGTGCAAAGATGAAAGCCATTTCTCAAAGATATCCATAAAAAGTCTAATTTAAAGTTTGCCACAAGCCACCTGGGAGACACACCAAACGTGGAAGAAGTTGCACTCGTCACCAAAATCGAACTTTTTGGCCACAATGCAAAATGTGTGGCATAAAAGCAACACAGCTAATCACCCTGGACACTCCATCCCCACTGTCAAACATGGTGGTGGCATCCTCATGGTTTGGGCCTGCTTTTCTTCAGCAGGGAAAGGGAAGATGGTTAAAATTGATGGGAAGATGATTAATATACACACACAAACACACTATCTAATGGACTGCTGATTCCTCAGATTAGCTTCAGCTAAAGTTTAGGAAGCCCCTTTTATCCTTCATAAGTACAATGGCGAAATGTCCTACTAATCACTTGCCACGCAACTGCTTGTTTTAATTGTACGTGAAAATTAAATACCCTTTTAATCACATTTGTCACCAGAAGGCCCCATCCCTCAGTGGTTAGTGTTGGTTTTGGTGAACCAGGTGTTGTGAGTCCGCTTCTCATTGAAGGCCTCCACTCCCCAAGAGGGGTTGTGTCAGGAAGGGCATCTGGCTTAAAAACTGTACCAAACAAAATTGATATATCCGATTCATCGAGCATATGCTCTAGAAATGTAAGAACAATCAGAACTGTTCCTTGACCTTGAACGATGGATTAACAAGAAATTTAGTCTGTAATGACAAACAGTTTTTCATGTTTTCTGGCTCTCTCAGCTTTTTCAAATATCATGACCTAAATCAATATCCTTTTAGGTGAACGCCTGGGTGTTTTATTTGCTTAAAGTGAGAACCAAAGCAGAAATTTGTCTGTCACACAATTTGTATTTGACTTGTGCTGAAATACTATATTATTCGGAGACAACCCAAGGAAATACAAAATGCAGTTTTCAAATGATAATTCAATTTATGGAGGCACAAAATAAATTCCAAACCTTTCTGACTATCTGTGCAAAGGGACAGTATTTTTCGGCATAGTAAGTGGCAGGTTTTTTTCCATAGTTAGGCCCCGGGGTATGACTTCAGAGCAATAGATTTTGGAGTGAGCGAGAAACTTGTAAGGGACCAGCGAAAAGCGAATGTTACTCTCACTGAAATGAGGAAAAAACAAAAAAGCTAATCACACGCTAAGAGCTACGTTGCCACAGTTTGAGGAATGAGTTTACACTTAAGTGTTTGAAGAATGTGCTGCGGAGGGAAGCCTTTTCATCAGAATCAGCTTTATTGGCAAAGTGTGTAAAAACGCAAGTTTTTCTCCAGCAATCGGTGCTGCCCTCGTACGACATACAGAACAAAGAGCAACAAAAACAAGAGACATTTCCATTTATATGAACTATTCCTTATAAGAGTCGTGCAAGATGTAAAATCTTCATTTAGAACAGGTAAGACGTGTGTGTGTGTGTGTGTCAACATCTCACATTGTGTAAAGCTTGTACAGAATCCCTTTACCCGTTCATGGTTCCCGTTATAGAACAGTTCAATGACAGCTGTACAGAGGGAGCAGGTTAAAGTGACAAATTGTGTTAATCTACAAAAAATATTACTAATGCGAATATTGATTGGACCACCAGGATGTGAGCGTCCCAACAATGGCACAAGGCAGAAAATAGTAAATTTGCTGATCAAGAATTTAATGACTTGATTGCCAGAGGGATTTGAATTCCTGCTCGTTTTGACTTGATCTGTAGCGCTTTCCCAATGGAATGAGCTAGAAGAACTGGTGGCCAGGATGTGGAGGGTCTGAAAGGATCCTGCCCGCTCTGGACCTATTTCGCATTGCATGTAAGTCCTCAATAGTGGGTAGAGTGGTGTCGATAATCCATTCAGCTGTTTTGATTGTCTGTGCTAGTCGAAGTGTCCTTTTTTTGTGGCAACCCCAAACCAGACTGTGATGGAGGAACACAGTAGTAATTCGACGATTGCTGTGTAGAACTGTCTCAGCAGCTGTTGTGACAGGCCATGCTTCCTCGTAAGCCGCAAGAAGTACTTCATTTGCAGGGCTTTTTTGAAGAAGGATTTGATGTTCGTCTTCCACCTCAGATCCTGTGAGATTGTGATTTCCAAGAACTTGAAGGTCTTGAGGGTTGACGCAAGTCAGTGGGATAGCGTGAGGGCTAGGTGTGGTGAAGGATACCCCATGAAGCCCTCTATCATTTCTACAGTCTTTAGAGTGTTCAACGCCAAGTTGTGTTGACCACGCCAAAGCTCCAGTTTCCCCAATTCTTGTCGATTCGCAGACACATTGCCATCCTTGAAGAGGTCGATGATTTTGGTGTCATCTGCAACTTCAGGAGTTTGACAGCCAGGTGCCATGAGGTACAGTCATTTGTTTAGAGCAAGAAAAGGATAGAGGAGAGGACACAACCTTGGGGTGCCCCGGTGCTGATAGTGCATCTGAATGAGTTGCTGTCCCCCAGCCTCACCTGCTGCCTCCTGCTTGTCAGGAAGTTGTAGATCCACTGGCAGATGGCAGGTGAGACACTGAACTGGAGAATCTTGTAGGAGAGGAGTTCAGGAACGATGGTGTTAAAGGCAGAGCTCAAGTCCACTGACAGGATCTTCGCATAGGTCAGCTGTTGAGATGTTCAAGAATGAAGTACAGACAAATGTTTACAGCATCATCCGCAGACCTGTTAGCGCGATAGGCAAACTGCAGTGGGTCCCGCTGGGGACCTGTGACGCTCTTGAGGTGGGCCAGTATAAAAGCGTTCAAAGGACTTCTTGACCACTGATGTCATTGCAACAGGCCTGAAGTCATTAAGACCTGAGAGTGCTGCTTTTATTTGGGACCGGTGTGATGGTGGAATGTTTGAAGCAGGTTGATACTTCACACAGTTCTAGAGACCTGTTAAAGATCTTTGTGAAGACAGGAGAAAGTTGGTCTGCCCAGACATTGAGGCAGTTACACAAGGTCTGGGCCCAGCGCTTTTTTGGTCTTTTATCGTTTGAAGATCTGCCTCACGTCCTATTCAAGGATGGTAAACGGTGCCGTTGGAGATGTTGAAGTGGATGGTGGTGCGACTTAGTGGATGTGTGAAGTGAAACCGTCAGTTTGTGTCCCCTCTTTGCGGAGGTGAACTACTCCGCAACCCCCAAAGGGAGAACCAAGGAGTAACTCTGGGAGAAGTTTCAGAGAATTAGTGAGAGTTGTCGGAAAAAAAAGTTCGGAGAAGGCTCTCTGATGGTTAGCAAATGATTTCTTGTGTACATGAGTCCTGAGTAAAAAAAAAAATACCCAAGCATTTAACTAAGCATAACTTTACACAAGACCATATTATTAGCATAGACAAATGAGCTCCTCCTCACGTTTGAAATTCCCATGGGCTGAGGTGTCGCAGAGAAAGGGCAACAAACTGGAAGACTTCGTGCCAGCAGTGCCGCAAAGCTTGCTGGGAGGAGGTAAACACAGTTTTTAAAGTGCATATCTTGTCAGTTAGTTCGTAACTCATTTTATTTGCTAGTTGTGCTACTCTGTTTGATGTGGAGTGGTAGTATTAGTTTCAATGGCAGTGTGTGGGGCAATGTACCGTATTTTTGGCAATATAAGTCGCCCCCCCCCACCCCCGTACTTGGCCCAGTGGTGCTATATATATATATATATATATATATATATATATATATATATATATATATATATAATACTCCAGAGCAATTTATATGTGAAATTATTCGCACATTATTATATCCATCCATTTTTGTTTTTTTAGGCACTTATCCATTATTTTCACACTGACAACTGCAAGAGGGTGCTTTTGGTTCATGCAAATTATACTCTGGAGTGATTTACAATCCAGAAAATTGTCCCCCAAACCTAGTAATAGGTTGTGCCATGCTTGACAACAATAACTGGAATCAAGCATTTGCAATAATTGGTGATCAGTCTTTCACATCACTCTGGAGGAATTTTGTTCCCCACTTCTTTTTTAGAATTGTTGTAGAAGCGTTTTCTAGCATGAACTGCCCATTTATGGTCACAGCACAGCTTCTCAATGGGATTGAAATCTGGTCTTTAACTTGGGCACTCCACCCCCCCCACCCCCCCTTTTTTTTTTTTTTATTTTTAAAGCCATTTACAGTGGACTTGGTGGGTTTCGGATTATCATCTTGCTGCATGATCCAACAGTGTGTGAGTTTGAGGGCATGAAATGGTGGCCAGACAGGATTTTTTGGTACACTGCAGAAATCATTGTTCCATCAATCACAGCAAGTTGTCCTGGTACTGAGGCGGAAAAGCAGGCCCAGATTATTACATTACCCCCATCATGCTTCACGGTTTGCAAAGAATTCTTGTTTTTTGGCAAAGGTGAGAATCCTTTTGTATTCTTTACGAACAGCAGGGCTTTTTGCCTGGGAACTCTCCCATATATGACCTTTTTGGCCAGTGTGTTTTATGGTAGTTATGACTACTAATCTTAATTGAGACCACCAAGGCCTCCAGGTCTTTAGATGTTGTTCGCAGTTTTTTTTTTTTTTTTTTTTGTGACCTCCTGGATGACTCGTCGGATTCTTGGAGTAATTTTAGGTGGTTGTCCACACTTGGGAAGGTTTACCACGGTTCCCGTTTTTCTCAGTTTGTGGATAATGGCTCTGACAGTGGTTCTCTTGAGCCCCAAAGCCTTGGTAATGGCTTTGTAATATTTTCCAGACTGATTTGTTTTCTCATTTCTTCTTGAGGTTCTCAAGGTATTGGTTCTTTTTTTAATTATACATGTATGGTGTTAATTAATTCGGTGTGACTTGTGAAATTCAACCCACCTTTCCCAAATTTGTAGTTTAACATACCAGACAATTACTCTTTCACAGTGGGTCAGAAAGGGTTTTGTTTTTTTTTGGGGCGCTTTAATAAATTGAATTGTCATTTGAAAACTGAATTTTGTATTTCTTTGAGTTTTCTCTGAAATATTAAAATAGGTTTGAGGATTTGAAACCTTTGTGTGTTACAGAAATGCAAAGAACCTCCCACCCACACCCCAAAAAAAACAAAAAAACTGCCCAATGCAGCGTGCACAAACAAAAAAACATTTGCACACACATTCACCCTTTCGGGCAATTAGGTTTTCAATTAACCTACAATGGATGTATTTGGGCTGTGGGAGGAAACTGCAGGACTCTGCGAAATCCCATCCAGGCAAGAACATGCAAGGGAAGGTCTCACTATGCAGTGTCTTAGCTTTTTCGGATACAGAAATATTTACGTTTACCGTGGTTGCTGCCACCATTTCTCAGAATGTAGCAAAGCCTTTGAATAGATTTGTGGGATGCAAAGAATTTAACAATTTTTATAAATCCTCATTCACAAATCCATCAAAGTGCTTCTTTTCTGTATCCAAAATGCACAGCTGGGCAAGTTCCCCATCAAACACGTCAGGTTCATGCTCATCATTGTCATTGTCAGTCTTGTTGCCATGTGGCTCCTCAGATAGGATGCCGGCTTTTCGAACAACAGCGGAAGAAGACTCGATAGCCCAAGCATCCACAACACATTCACAAATTGTGGCGTAACTCACCCGGTGCTGCCTCTTAATATTGAGTCCATTTGTTGCTCTTGTTTGTTCACGGTGGTTGTCAGCTCTTTGAGCATTGATCCGTTGTTCTTCCATCTCGGGCCACCTCGCCTTTTTTCCACAGAAACTCAGCTTCATCTTCTTGACTTGGCAAAAGTCGTTTTTCCTGCTTCTTCAACTTTCGCACCATGCATTCGTTGGTCTTGAATTCTCTCACGGCTGCTTGAGTCCCATGTTTATCAACGTAACTGATAGCTGGCAGTTTACAGTTTGCTTTGTAAGCATGTCTCTCCGTTGGTGCCATTTTTGGGGGGTCCTTAGCCAAAACAAAGTTGTTTAGTGCAAAACTCATACTTTCTGTGGGCGTGCCTGTAACGTCAGCATGCTGGCCTCTTACGCGTCCGTTTTTTCTCTATATAAGTAGTATGTAACCAGGAAATACTCCCAGTCAGTTACAAATTTTGGACCTCAGTTCACATATAAGGGACTCTGCGTTATAAGGTGCCCTGTCCATTTTGGACAAGATTTAAGACTTAAGTGCGCCTTATAGTCGGGAAAATACAGTACATGTGTTGACAAGGAATGAAGTAAAACTCTTATCTCAAATCACCACAGTAACTTGTATGTAAAATGTGCTCACTTCCACTTCGCTTTAAATATACACAGTTACTTCCAATTTTAATCGAGTTACTGTTATTCACGATATTTAAAGCAATGCCAGTGCAGCTTTCTGATTTCTTCACAGCACTGTTAAACCCAACAAATTTCTTTTCAAAAATGATAATTTATTTTTCCCTATTTGGTTTTCAACCCTGTTGCTACGTTTTGCGTTTTGTGAATTTATTTTCAATGTTTTTGTCAGTGTGTTTGTGTGTGGTGGTATAGTAGTTTGCACTTGATAGCGTGGCTCAGGCCCTCCTGGGTAGAATTTCCTGTTGTTTGCTTTTTGGGGTTTCCTGCAGGTACTCTGGCTGTACCAAACTTTCCAAAAGCATGCAAGTCAGATTAATAGAAGAACCTTAATTTTACATAAGTGTAGATTTGAATGTAAATTGTTGTTCCGACGTCACACTAAGGACAAATGCTAAAGAAAATTGATAGATATTGTGGGGAAATAGGCGGCACGGTGTTTCAACTGGTTGGACGTTGGCCTCACAGTTCTGAGGACTGTGGTTCAAATCCCAGCCTGGCCTGTGTGGGGTTTGAATGTGTTGTTTCCGTGCCTGTGTGGGTTTTCACCGGGTCACTCTGACTTCATCCCAAAAACATGCATTAATTGTAAACTCTAAATTGCCCGGAGGTGTGATTATGAGTGTGGTTGTTGTCTGCGTCTTTGTGCCCTGTGATTGGCGAGCAACCAATTCAGGGTGTACTCCGCCTCCTGCCGGATGATAGATGGGATAGGCTCCAGCACACTCTTGACCCTTGTGAGGATCAGTGGCTCAGAAAATGGATGGATGGGTTCTGGTAAAGAAGCTGCAATTAGCTCTGTCAAGATAATGGGAATTGCAAATGCAATGTCACAGAAAACGATTGCCTTTATCATGATGCATTGTGCTGAGTACTAGCTCCAATTTGGTATCTCTCAAAGAAAGCACATTTGAACTCTGTGCCGTTATTCTTTTGCAGCCTGTGAAGGATGACCCACATTTTCATCACTTCTTGCTTAGCCAGTCTGAGAAGGTAAGAGTATGAACATTATTCACGTTATTGTCCTTCAACAGTTAGAGTTCCCTGTTAGGTCTTGAAACACACACTAGATTCTTGCCACACCACCTGTTAACTAGTCACCCTCTGTTGTAGTCAGTGACATTCTTATGGATCATTATTTTTGTAAGCAGGATCACATTTTTACACAGATTTTGTGGACACAATTTAAAGCATTTCCTACTTTTACAGTTTGTCTAACAAACTTCAAAAGATTAAGAATCATACTGGTGCTGACGTATGAGCAAAGTGTGATCCTTCATTGACATTATGCATCTAAAACTGGGAAGCTGCTTTCTGCCAAAAAAATTCACTCTATGTACTCTATTTTTAATTCCCTTAGCCTGCCTCATCCATGGAACCTATAAGCAAGCGCTTAAAAATTATTGAAGAGGTAAAGTTAACAGTGGAATTAATAAATGTAGTCTTGCATTCAATTTCACTCTAAAACTGACCGTGGTATTGCTTTTGATTTTTGCAGGACACAGCATCAACATCCATTCAAGCTGCAGACAGCACGGCCATTAATGGCAGCATCACACCCACAGATAAAAGGTATTAACACGCCGGACTGCGATATTATTTTGTCCACAGGCTAAAATGACAGATCGGAATGTATTGTGGAGTAATCAAATCTTAACAAAACAAAATACGGATATATGCGATCTGTGAGTTTGCAGAAATTCAACAATGAAACAAGCAACAAGTGTGACTAAATTCTATCCTAAACTTGGGCTTTCCTCCCATTGTGTTGTGTTCATGTAGTTCTCAAAGCCAAAAGTCTTTAGATAATATGAAAGATAATATTGAAACTCTAGTGACCAAAATCATCAGTCAAAAAAAATATGGTACATGCAGCAGTACAAAAACAAGAAATCAGCATATTCACTCTTTTAAACATCCATCCATCTGTCGATCTGCAGTTGGACTCCAGAGACAGTAGCCTGAGCAGGGAAACCCACTTTCGTTTTTCACAGCCACTTAGTCCAACACTTCCAGGGCAATGCTGAGGTCTAGTTGACATTAGAGCTGTGCAATATAAAAACGTCTCATGTGCCATATAGAGTGCCGCGGAAGATTTATTTATTTTTTTTGGTCGCGACTTCGAGTTTAAAAGTATAACAAATAATTATCCAAATAAAATGGTTCAAATATAGCTGTCCCTGAAAGTGCACTTTGGTTCAGCCATGCGCAGACTTTTCACATGCATATAAAAAGGCTTTGCTTTCAGCGGGCTGAGAAAAAAAAATCTATGTCAGTTGGCCGTAGAAGAAGAAGAATGTGAGTCAATTGGGCGTAGAAGACAGCGTCCTGAAGGGAGGAGCTGCGCAACACTCATAAACACAAAATACATACTCTGATACTGGATGATTGGAGGATTGATTAAAAACAATGACTTTTCTGTTATATTTGAGCCCTTTTACCGCAGTTAGTCACACTCTAGAAATAAGGTAGAAATAAGTTTTTGTCTGAATATCAAGTTTTTACAACGTACCAGTGTGTACGTTATACTGCATATTGTATCATCTGGTGCTGCTCGTATATGGGACCAGCCTCTTGAACGGTCGGTGGGCACTGTCGACCGGAAATTCCGGTATTTAATTTGGTAAAATGTTACAATAATTTTGTGTGTGTGTGTGTGTGTCTGTCAGTCAAACCTCCTTCCATACCTGTTCTGTATCTATATGGCTATACCAAAATAAATACATTTAAAATCTATGCCAAAAGCTCATATATGAAACTAATTGACAAAGGCAAAGAAGTTAGCTTTGCAAACGTAAAATGTCGTTACCTGTTTTTTTTTTGTTTTTTTACTTTGTTAATTTCTCTCATTTAAAACATTTTGTTAACGAGAATGTTGTGTAAGAAAGTTTGGGAACCCCTGGGTTCTTAAAAACATTTATGTGCTGCACACATTTAACCAGTTACTTTTCATCTCCTTTACCTCCAGGATAGGGTTTCTTGGTCTGGGGCTGATGGGAAGCGGAATAGTTTCCAACCTGTTGAAAATGGGCCATGTCGTCACAGTCTGGAACCGCACAGCAGAAAAGGTACTATATCACAAGACAAGACATAAGTTGTCAAGAAGCTTCCGAGTCTAGTGTCTCAAAATATTTTAAAGGTCTAATCCAGAGGACCTGTATTTTATTTGTCTGTCATACAAATGTAGCTAAAATTTCATTTAAAAATATTTTAAAAATTCTCAACACAACAGAAATGAAATAAATTAGTGTCAAAGTCAGTCTTGACATTTTCTTCGAGATGTCACTTAGATTCGACAAGTTCCGTAACTCCCAGGAATGTGACGTCACATCCGGACAAAATTTAGCCAGAGAGTGAAAAAGCTAGCAAAGATGGTGAGGAAGTGTGTTGTATACTGCTGACAGAGTAATCTAACATGAATGGCCGAAAGACCAACACATCGGCAGGCTATGGGCCAGGTTTGTGAAGACAAAGCAGGCACATTGGAGGTACAAATCAAACTCGACAGTAACATGTTCCAAGCACTTCACGGAAGACTGCTTTGAAAACCCGGTACAGCGTTCACTTGGCTTCAGTAAGTACGTACATGTTGAATTCTATCTACCTCGTTTTAACTATAAGTACAATACCGGTAATATCCGTAATCCATGTGATGTTTTGGAGGTGACGAAATATGGACACTGTATAAAGGTAGCGTACTGTTGACGCTGAGGTCTTCCTGAAATTCGACTACGGGAGTGTGTGCTCTCAACTGTTAGGTGCATTATTTAAAATACGGGCTAAATGCATGAAAATAAACCGAAGAATGTGCTATAAACATGTGATCTTTAAACGCAGAACGATACCGAAAGTTTCGATTTTTGTTTTGCGCCTCGCGTATTCAGTCTTTAGTACAACAACAGCAAATGGCTATACGGTTTAATTACACCTGCATGGGATGCTTTTTTGAACATGGGAAGAATTAGAAAATTCCTCCTCTTCAGTTCCTATCTCTTCCACAGAGCATTCCATAAAAATGTATTCATCACTGCTATTTCCTCTAGATCCCAGTTGCAGCGTGTATGATTTATCCATTGTTTACTGGGGTTATCTAGATGAAGCAGCTTCTACAGAGCCTCAGGTTGAAACAGCCATCAGAGGCATTCAGATTGCGCTAATTTATTTCTTATCTGTGTTGAGAATATTTAAAAAAAAAAAATTGAAACAGTAGCTACGTTTGTGTGATACAAAAATAAAATATAGATCCACTGGATTAGACCTTTTTAAAAACATGGATGACATCAAGGCGGCATGGTGGCACAACTTGTTGGAACGTTACCCTCACAGTTATGAGAACTGGGGTTCAAAACCTGACCCCACCTGTGTGGAGTTTGTGTTCTCACCATTTCTGCGTGGGTTTTGTCCGAGCACTGAGGTTTCCTCCCACATCCCAAAAACGTGCATTAATTGGACCCCCTTTAATTGCCAGTAGGTGTGATTGTGAGTGCAAATGCTTTTGTTTTAATGTGACCTACAATAGACTGGCAACTAGTTCAGGTCTCCTGCCTGAAGGTAGCTGGGATAGGCTCCAGCACGCCTGCGACCCTTCTTTGGATAAGCGGCTCAGTAAATGGATGGATAGCTGGAAGGATGGATGACATCAAGATGACAAAGCTGCCAAGGATCCTGTAAGAATCATTCCAAGTGAACATGAAGGCATGACAGAAAAGATTATAATCCAGAGGGATGACTGAAGGAGAAAACTTGGATTGGTTCAAATTTAAAATGTATTTTTTGTGACACCATTCCTGGAACCTTTGACACACTTTATAGTCACAAACTGTGAGAAGACAACCATTATCAATCAGTGTAATCAGTTTTCAGGTTTTTACATAAAACAATTGACACATCTGCTCGTTGAAGACTGCAAATGGAAAAATGAAAATTTTGAATAAAAAGTTACTTGAGTGGACAATTGAAAGTGCTTGTAGGTTCAAGGGGCTTTTAATGCAATGTCTTCACTGCGTAACATTCAGAGGATTGAAATGACACGGTACTCAAGGTCCCACGGTGCTACAAAATACAGTACAAATAGTATAAAAAGCTAAAAACTGGTATGTATATACAGTATAACAAGTATTGAATGCAAACATACACCTCCGCAGTTGTGTATGACCCTTAGGCCCCCCCAAAAAATGTGGTTCCAAATTCCTACATTTCACAATCAGGGTATAGTTTTTTTCCCCACAATATTTTTACTCCGTCTCCAGCACATGGTCATTAATTGATGATGATGGCGTCACCCATTGCGAAATAACAGAATATTAGCAGAGATGACAACTTGATTTTGTCACGAACAAGGCGCACGATAGTACCCAGATGCAGGAAGTCGAGGCATAAGCGTGGATTTTAGGAACATTTATTGCCAGGCAGAGGTTGTACATGGGAAGGCAATCCAACAAGGTGACTGTAATAAAATCACAAGGCAAAAGGCTTGGCCCAAGTAACATGAAACAATGTCAAAACTCGGACTTGGCAAAATATGAAAACGTCACCCGACTTGACTCAGTAACTCTGACATGGGACAAGGCAGTTCATCTAGCTGATACTCGTGACCACATGCATATACACACACAACAATCTGACAACAAGTGGCATGAAAAACAAGGTTTAAACACCAAATAAACAACAATCAGGGAGCGACGAGATGCAGCAGCGTGCACAAGTGGGACATGGCCAGGTCCGCCGCGGCTGCTGTCAAACACATGACTTAACAGAGAGCAGAGCGTGTCGCAAATGCACACATGGCTGTGGAGAACCACCCCCTTGACGTATTTTTACGTGGTCCAAAAAATATTAGGGTCAGCAGGAATTTTTGAGGTCAGTCGTGAAATTGGAACTACAAGCTTTTTTTTTTTTTTTTTTTTTTTTAAATGCCTTATCCAACCTTTCACCGTGCTCAAAGTTAATAGCTCACTACCCAGTGCAAGGTCTATGCCATAATTGCTGTATATTAACAACGTTGGTAACAACCACACTTATGTTTCTGTAATAGTTTATACCGAAATATAATACAATCTCGATGGTCCTTATTCAAGATATTGTTCGTGCTAAAACAATTGAGTTACCTTTCAAAACTACCCACCCCCGCATTTCTTGCATTGTTGCAAAAATCCATGAGTATCACCAGTCGTTTGAACACTATATCCTGAATAATATGTGGAGGAAGAATTAAATTAATTCATGAACTTTTATCCATCTCAGTGGGACAATATTGTGATCTCCTGACGACATAAATTGTCACAACTGTTTTTGGATGGCGTAGGTCACACATACAAACCCGAAAAACGCATAGTGGTCTCCCCATTTATGCTGTGATCACTATCATAACTCCAGTTTGATGACATGATGGTTTTACCGCAGACTTTCTAAAATGTTTTTTGTTTTCCAAGTTTGGTCATGTGATGTTCACAATACAAGTCAACAGCAGAAGGTGATACTGCTCAACATGCCAGCCCCCTGGGATGGATGAAAATTGATGAATTAATCAGTTGAATTATTACATGAACACAATCAATATTCATCATAATACAATGTTTAGACGAGTGTGAGCGTATACACCTTGCAGAAAAAAAGTTAACATTTAGTTGGCGATGCAGTTTAGAACTGGTCCTTTTCTCTTATGTTGCAGTGTGACCTGTTCATCCAAGAAGGTGCCAGGTTGGGTCGGACTCCTGCAGAAGTGGCTTCAACGTGTGACATCACGTTCTCTTGTGTTTCTGACCCAAAAGCTGCCAGAGATGTGAGTTTAACAGTATATATCTTCCTGGATTGATGATAGAAGGATATCTTGCTTTCATTGATAGAATTGTGTTTGTGTTTTGATACAGTTGGTTTTAGGTCCCAGTGGAGTGCTGCAAGGAATCAGACCGGGAAAGTGTTACATAGAGATGAGTACTGTTGATCCAGAGACCATTACAGAGCTCTCACAGGTGTGTCAAATCTTAGCATTAATATACAAAAATAGTTTACTCTGGATTTACCACCCCAGTTGAGCGTTCATCTGAGATTGTACGCTGTGGTGACCCCTAACGGGAGAAGCTGAAAGAATCTTACTTAGCAAACAAGTTTGTGTGTGTGTGTGTTTCTTTTGGCTTTTACCTTGAAAATTGTGACATTCAATTTGTTTCTTGCATCTTTTTTTTTTTTTTTTAAATCAGGTGATCACTTCAAGGGGTGGCCGTTTCCTGGAGGCTCCAGTGGCAGGAAGTCAGCAGCTCTCAAATGACGGCATGTTGGTCATCTTGGCAGCCGGTGATCGAACAGTTTATGAGGACTGCAGCAGCTGCTTTCAGGCTATGGGGAAGACTTCCTTCTTCTTGGGTATGTAGGATGTAATGATACAAGTCACCTTGTGGTTCCCTTTGTCTCAATTTATGACAGTTTATGGCAACCGTAGATTAAGCCAGCAAGGAATCTGCCCTCAATGTTTAGATTGAAGCTTTAGCATCTGCAGCACACACGCACGCACACACGCACGCACACACACACACACACACACACACACACACACACACACACACACACACACACACAGGTCCGTTGGGACGTTCCTCTCTCACATCAACATAAAATTCTGGAATACCTTGATACTAAATGCTAATGTGAAGGGAGCTCAGTTAGGAAAATATTTTATTATTTATTTTATATATTATTTCTTGGCTTTTATGTGCTTCACTTTGTTACACCTGCTTTGTGAATAGTTTTTGCCACACTAGTATTACTCCTTTTTTGTTTGATTTTAAATGGAAAACCAAAAGGGAAATAATGTATATAATATATTTTCGGATTATATAAATAATTTGTATACCCTAATTTCTCGAGTATAATGCGCACCCCCAAAGTTGACCTAAAAAAAAAAAAAAAAAAAAAATCAGGAAAACCCTTCTACCAATGTACAATGCGCACCACCAATTTGCTGTTATTCATATGTTCAAAATATTAGAAATTATCTGTATTTAGAATTTGTTAGATTTGTATTTTTTTTTTTTTTCAAAAACTGTCTGTACAAAAAATATTTAATAATAATCATTGTGCATGTGCTGATGTAGCGGTAATATATAACTCGGGACAGGCCACAGGACACGATTGTCCTGGTCCTTCTAATTGTCAGAACAGAATCCCTCTACCGACTAAAATAAATGCTCAAATATTAGTCTTAAATAAATAAACTAATATTGTTGAACAAACTTTTTTTTTTTTTTTGCATTAAATATTTGTGCATAAAATGTTTGTGGATAGTCCAGTTTATCCTCTACTTTCAGTGATAAAGTCCTCCTGATTTTCCCGGAATTCCGGATTTTTAAGTTTTCATGAAAATTGCTCCGGAAAATTGAGGAAAAATTGCCTAAAATTAATCCGGATATTAGTTGACAAAATTGAACTAACATGCGTTTGAGTTCGTGGTTTTGCTTTCACGAGCGGAGCCATGTTGAGACACTAAGACTAGTAACAGTAACGCCCTTCCCCTTGCATTCTCTCTAAACGTCGCTTATTTTGTGTGGTCTTGACATTAATTTACGTGTTTATTTCATAAACGTTAACTAAACAAGGCTGCTTCGAAAAACAACCGGTATTCACAAGAAATGCAATGTTAACCGTACTGAGCATGTACGAAAGCGCATGTTCAGAACCGCGTCACGTAATGCAAGCTTATTTACGCCGAAAGTCATCAACATCATGAGCCATGTCAAAGGAAATTCAGTTACACCAGGCAGGGCTGTGACGGCGTTAAAAAAGAGACTATCATCCACCTCGTCGTTTGATTCAGGTGTGGCGAATACGTCGAACGCATGCACATAAAGCCGTGTTCTAGCAAGCCGGCCTCCTATTTACGGCAGTCTGGTGGTGCGCCCCCCCCCCCCCCCCACACACACACACACTTACACACAACAATATGTCACGATTCCCAACAGGAATGTTTGTTACAATGTATCGCTAGCTTGTTGCCACGAAACTTTCAGCATTTTCAAAACATTGCGAGTATAGACCGACCGTGTTTATTCCTTGACAGGCCAGTGCATTTGACTTGTCTTCAGATCATGTTTGGCAGATCAATTTATTGATTATTGATGAAAATTTTTAAATCCCGTTTTATATAATGTTGTACTAATATCAATTAATATTGGAAATTATCATTTCTGAGTTTTAGATTTTTCTATTTTAGTTATGTAATTGTTTATTTTATTTCTAATTTACGGTTATGTTATATTAATCCCGTAAGTTATTTTAAGGCCATCCCTAATCACACCCGCAACTTTATCTGCGAGCATGACTGACCACACCAGTACATTTTTCAAACGCGTGTGTGTGTGTGTGTGTGTGTGTGTGTGTGTGTGTGTGTGTGTGTGTGTGTGTGTGTGTGTGTGTGTGTGTGTGTGTGTGTGTGTGTGTGTGTGTGTGTGTGAAAATATTAAAGGCAGCTTATTATACTATTAGTATTACTAGATCTATATCTATGATAGTGAGCAATGTGGTCGAGTGTATGAGTACAACGCGACGTCACAAGTTTGAGACTTAAACGTTAATAGTAATTACTACAGATCAACTTCTTTAACAGGTTTTGCTGAACAGTGTAGAAATTCTTAAGATATATTTCCGTGTATATTCTATATTTAGAATATGTATAATGTGGGGAAAAGGACAATTTCAGATGTCTTTTTACTGAATAATTCACTTAATTCATTTGTCTTGAGATAAAATGGCATATTTTAATGACATGTTATTTTATACTATCCAGTGATAGGGGCATGGGGGGCAAAAAAATCTGGGCTTGGCCCTTGGGGAACTTCTGCCCAATTTTTGGGGGGTCAGGACTTAGAAATTTATAAATAAAAAAAGAAGCACCTGATTCATCTCCAGTCTGAAAAATATCCATCACAGCTGCCTTTGGTGCATCACTGTCAAGCTCATCATTGATGACTTGGTACAGTTCGGGTGCCTCTTGCATTGCATCATGAACATCCCATTTTGCTCCCACTGCATGTCATCCTCTGTGCCATCCATAGCATTTGTGACGAAACATTTTTTGCGCAGCCTCTCCACCTCCTTTCCGCTCCACTCTGTAGCATCATTCTCTCTGGCCTCAGGTGGCTATCAAAACCACGCGAGTTCAAACTATGTTGAAACGACCATAATGTGCACATAAAAAAAAAAAGCGAGCATTTCAATTGTGTGCGGACCCCCCCCCCCCTTTTTTTTTTTTTAATGTAGTCATTACCCCCTTACTATGTAGTTTGAGCTCACGTTGTTTTGATAACGACCTAAAGCCATTGAGCTCTTGTTGTTTTGACTGCCGCGCTGCTCCTGGGTTCCTCGCGTCAACGATGACACATTTCTTTTTAAAGCGGCTGCACAACTTGTCGTTGTAGTCGAAATTTTTTTGTCTTAATTTTAGTGAAAACCAACTCACGGGCAGTCGTTCTTATCTATGGTGCACGAGCAAAAAATATGCTACGCTAACGATCGTAAAATGCGAAGCTCCCTGAGAAGATCATAGAACTCAGGTTTGGTGGTGCACATTACCGTAATATATATAAATGTATAACATAAGACATTGAATATCATATTGAAATCTAGATGTATACCTTTTTTACCACTCTATGTACTTGTATACGACTATGCAATGTGATTGTATTTTTTAATTTTTAATACATATCTAAATACAATGCGCTCTATTAACTTTTTGAAAATATTTTTTGAAAAAATTGCGCATTATTTTCAGAAAATTACAGTGTTGGCTAAAATAGCATTTTTTTATTGGTTGATTCTCAAAATTCGCCCAAAGAGATAAAAAGAAGCGTAGTAGTTTTCCACATTGCTGATTGATTGTACTATATTGAATCTGTAATTCTCACAAACACTTTTGCTCAAAAGATCAACATCTTTAAGGAGACTGAGTTGTTTGTTGTTTTCAAAATGATTTTCTGTATTTCATTGTTTATTTAAAAGGTGAAGCAGGGAACGCAGCAAGAATGATGCTCATCCTCAACATGGTGCAGGGCAGCTTCATGGCCACCATTGCAGAAGGACTCACTCTGGCTCAGGCTACTGGCCAATCACAACAGACCTTTCTGGACATCCTATGCCAGGGCCAGATGGCGAGCACTTTTGTGGACCAGAAATGCCAAAGTAAGTGAAGTACATCATACATAAAACACAATTTTATGTGTTCGCATATTCCTGACAGATGGCAGGATTTGTGTATTCATGCGGAAATAATGTACATGACAATTCTTAATTTAAGCTTTTATCATAGCATACTATTATTTGAATCATGACTTTTCATTTTGCTTTGTCTAGATATTCTACAAGGCAACTTTAAACCAGACTACTATTTAAAGCACATTCAGAAGGATTTAAGGCTAGCCATCTCAATGGGCGATATGGCCAACCATCCAACCCCGATGGCTGCAGCTGCCAATGAGGTACTTGATGCATGGCCTTCATTCTCTGTAATCCCGTTAATTATCTTGTTCTACCATAAAGAGAAAAACACTAGATGCTGTTTTCTTAGTTTGACAGGACATTGAGCCCTTGCCCATTCACGGTTCACCGTTCGTGGGCACTCCTATTCCCAGATTTTTTTTCTTCTAAATAGACGAGGCGCCATATTAGACATGGTCCTTTACAATGTAGTGTACCTTTTCTGCACACTAAATTCCAACATTTGCAATTGTTGTTGTGTAACTTGTCCAACAATGTACACTTTAACACACTGGTTACACTCTGAGCATGCATGCTAGAAAGTGTTTTAGCGTGAATGTATGATACCATATAATTGCACTCATGAGGCAGTGAAGAACAGTTGCATTTCCCATCTGTAAGCAGAAAAAGCTTACATTGCCCCACACACTACCTGTGTAGTCAGGTCATTACTAACGATCTCCACACGGTGTCACATCAAAACTAAAATTATCACACCACAGCAGATAGAGTAGCATAATTAGCCAATAATAAAGCAAATAAAAGTGACTCACAAAATAATTGGACACAAAACATGCACTTCAAATGCTATTTACATGCTCCCAGCGTAGTTTGCGGGATTATGGAGGGCCTTCGTGCCACACCAGGATGCTGCAAAGCTGTGTCATGAACGTAATCCCTGTGAATAACTGGGGGAACACGATATTCATAATTGTTCCCAAACATGGCTTCACTGGTCCAGTAAAGGTAGACAATCTAATCTTCAAACTTCCAGGGATTGTGCAAGGCCATTGGTGCCCAAACTAGGGCCAGCACGGCATTTGCAGCCCACTGTCCACTTTTAGGAACACATGGTAGGGCTGTGCAATATAACATATATGGTACTGGCAATACAAAAATGTCTACCGTATGATTTAAAGACTTTCATTTACAGTAAGTGGAAAGAGAAGGGAGGAAAAAGTAAGAGCCTCTAGACTACAGATTTTCCCAAGTACTAATCAGTCTGACATGAGCTAACCGAGAGTCCAATCAATGAGACAGCATTGAAACTGTGAATAAAAGGACCACTGTCATGCCTTCTAAAATAGATAGTGTAAAGAAAAATACATGTAACATGATTCACTTCACTGGCTATACAAAAAATAAATATGAGCGGAGAGTGTGTCATCCATGCGCAAAGTTGCAGATGTCTCACAAGACATCCAAGTGGTATCCATTTTTCCTGGAATGTCATTAGCAGACGTCACCCTGGGACATTCGCCTTTGAAAACACGTAGTGGCACCTGCTTAGGGAGAGGAATAACAGATATTGTCGGATTTTTTCCGACGCCCCTTCTGACACGGAAGCTTTTTTCGAAGAAGAGAACATCTCACAATCGATTGAAGTGACCCCCCCCCCTATGGTTTCGAGCCATATTTAGATATGCGGATCACTTCTAACTAACAACAAACTTCCCGTCAGTATGTATGACAATACCGCAAGCGATGACAAAGACGATTTGTGTGTGATACAGCTGCAAATAAGCATTTGAACACCAGTCTATCACCTCGGTTTCTGACCCTCAAAGACCTGTTAGTCCGCTTTTAAATGTCCACCTCAACTCCGTATATTATCCTGAATCAGATGCACCTGCATGAGGTCGTTAGCTGCATAAAGACACTTGTCCACCCCATACAATCAGTAAGACTCAAACTTGTAACATGGCCAAAACCAAAGAGCTGCCCAAAGACACCAGAGACAAAATTGTACAACTCCACACGACTGGAAAGGGTTACGGAGAAACTGACAAGTAGCTTGGTGGGGAAAAAAGGTCCGCTGTTGGTGCTATCATTAGAAAATGGATGAAGCTAAACATGGCGGTCAATCTCAATAGGAGTGGAGCCCCATGCAAGATATCACTTCGTGGGGTCTCAATGGTCCTTAGAAAGGTGAGGAATCAGCCCAGGACTACACGACAGGACTTGATCAATGACCTGAAAAGAGCTGGGACCACTGTTTCCAAGATGACTGTTGGTAATACACAAAGACATCATGGTTTGAAATCATGCATGGCACGGAAGGTTCCCCTGCTTAAACCAGCACATGTCAAGGCCCGTTTTAAGTTTGCCAATGACCATTTGGATGATACAGAGGAGTCATGGGAGAAAGTTTTGTGGTCAGATGAGACCAAAATTGAACTTTTTGGTCATAATTCCACTAACCGTGTTTGGAGGAAGACAGATGATGAGTTCCATCCCAAGAACACCATCCCTACTGTGAAGCATGGGGGTGGTAGCATCATGCTTTCTGGGTGTTTTTCTGCACATGGGAGAGGACGACTGCACTGTATTAAGGAGAGGATGACCGCAGCCATCTATTGTGAGATTTGGGGGAACAACCTCTTTCCATCAGTCAGAGGATTGAAGATTGGTCGTGGCTGGGTCTTTCAACATGACAATGACTCGAAGCAAACAGGCAGGAAAACCACAGAGTGGCTCCACAAGAAGCATATCAAGGTTCTGGCGTGGCCTAGCCAGTCTCCAGACCTAAACCCAATAGAAAATCTTTGGAGGGAGCTGAAGCTGTTTCTCAGCGACTCCCCAGAAACCTGTCTGATCTAGAGATCTGTGTGGAGGAGTGGGGCAAAATCCCTCCTGTAGTGTGTGCAAACCTAATTCTCTAATTGCAAACAAAGGCTACTGTACGAAATATTAACATTGGTTTTCTCGGGTGTTGAAATCGTTAAAAAAAAACTTACACTGGGATTTCTGGATTTTTCTTTTTAGATTAACGCTTTCACAGTGGACATGCACCTATGATGAAAATTTCAGGCCCCTCCATGATTTCTAAGTGGGAGTATTTCCAATATACCAGGGTGTTCAAATGCTTATTTTCTTCACTGTACTAAAAATCGTGCTTTTCCTGTCAGTGGCCAGTTAAAGCTGCTCTGGCGACTAGAAAACACACACCGGGCTAGAATTGTCTCCTGTCTACAAGGATTGCCTGATGTCTGACAAATCCACTGCAGCAGTCCCTTGTTTTTCACAGTAATGGGGACCAGGAACCTCCTGAGAAATGTGAAAAAACAAAGTAGAACCCCCCCCCCACACACACACACACACACACACATACATACATACACACCAGGAGTTTTCATTTGTGCTGTGTTTCTATCCCTTCTCACCCACTGCTTCACACGCCTGCGCAGTCCTCTCTCTCTCTCGCCCCCTCTCTCTTCCCCTCTCACTTGCCTACTCTCTCCCCCCCCCCTCTCTCTCTCACTAACTCTTACGTTCATCAATGATGCCTTCTGTAGCAAAGAGGCTTGCTCGTGTTGATGGCTGAGCAGAGGCTCTTATAGGTTTTAAGTTGAAGCACCTGCAGCATTGCCACATGATGACCGTAAATATGGTCCTAGAAAAGGTACGCGTAGGTATCTTTTTCAAAAAAAAGGCCTGTTTCATCCTTGTTAAAAACTTGCACCCAGCACCCCTCACTGATGAGGTTAGAAAACTTCCTGCACAGTACGACGAGCAGCACCATACATAGGCACGTTTCTGAGGCTGTGTTTTTTTTTTGCCATTTGCTGCATGAAGTGGTTGATTCTTCCCGTTGGATCCCAAAAAGAATCAAAGTGCCCCCGGCGTTACCACTTCTTGGGTGCCTGCACTCGCAAATTTGCAGTCCAGTACAAAAAATCACCTGTGTAAAATTTGTTCCGAGTAGAAAAAATAGATATTGACAGATGTCTCGTATTTTGTGTAGTCTTGACATTAATTTACGTGTTTATTTCATAAACGTTGGTAACAAAATAAGCCCGATTCCACACAATCAGTATTCACCCGGAAACACGAAATGCAAGTTATCCGTACTGCGCATGTTTGGAAGTGATGCCAAAGCGCATGTTCCACGCTGCTTCACGTACTGTGAGCGCATTTACGTCGAAAGTCATCAACATAATGAGCCATGTAAAAGGAAATTCAGCTACACCAGGGGTGCTCAATGCCTCGATCGCGAGGCAGTTCTGGTTGATCGTGTGACGGCGTGCTTAAAAATCTTATCTTTCATCTACAGGTGTACAAGAGGGCCAAGGCACTGGACCAGTCAGACAATGATATCTCTGCAGTCTACAGAGCCTACATTCATTAGATTGAGGTGTGATTTTCTGTCTGGACCACATAGTCTTTAATCCTTCAGTTTCCCACCTCTTGATGTAACAAGTTTTATATTCTTAATTCAAGTTTTTTTTTTTTTTTTCGTTATTCCAATTTTGCACCTGCCTGGTTATATGCCCACTACTGATGGGATTGCAATTTCTTCATTGTAGGAAACATTGAACATTGCACTGACTTAATGAAGGGGGAAGACGTGTGAGTACTGCTCGAAACAAGGTTTTACTACTGCAAATGGAGGCAGCTTATCAGACCTCTGACATCAGACTTCGTGGTAAAAGTAATGTAGGTTGTTTTGTGAGGGCAAGATTGTGGTGTCCAGACCCATTGTCGAGCTGGTTGTCCAGTCCAGGCCACATGGATGGCTCAAGTTCTAAATGCATAACCCCAAATATTTTTTTATGTGCAAATGAGTTAATTTAAATTTGTCTACACTTCTATTCATTTCTTTAAATATCTAAAATTCTAAGAGGGAAACGGAGAATATGCCACTGCATTGCCTTAATATAATAGTCCCTCCAATCTTTAAGTGAATTTATTTATTTGTGAGGTCTTCTGTGCAGTTCGGTTTTGGCATATTTCTGTATTTGACAAAGGCAATTGGAGCTTTTAAAATGGGGGTTTATTGTATTTCCTGACCCAATAAGGACATCCGCGTTAAAATGCAGTAAGATTTAGACGTTCTCATTAAGATGTGAGATTTCCATGTTTGCTTAATTCTTGGTTTGTTCTCATTTACTTGTCTTTTAAAAAAATATATATATAAATATATATATATATAATATATATATATATATATATATATATATATATATATAAAAAATCCTGCAGCGAGGGTAATCCGTTTTTGAGTTATATTTTAGCTGAGTTAAATAGGATGGCCCCTTTGTCAATCAGGGATTTTTTTTTTTTTGGTCTGCGTTCTGCAAGGCAACATTCGAACTTGCTCAATTGGACAAATGTAAGAAAAAATTAAAAAATTTGTATGACTGAGAAATTTGTAACTGACTGACAAGCTGCAGAATAAATGGCATATTCTCAGCGGCCAATTTTTGTTATATAACGTCATTGTTCAGTCATTGTCACCCTACGCGAAGCACACACCCTGCCAAAGCTCACTAGTTAAGTACATTTTGTTACAGATCAGGGCCTAGAACCAAGCACTGAGGAAACTGTTAAATCTATTACGGGTTACTGCTAGTGATAGTAGAAACAAAAGGACAGTGCTACAGTGGTGAATTTTTCATGATAGTTGAATAAACAAATCAGAGATGGCAGGCTTAATCAGAATAGCTAGTGTAATGAATCTCTTTCTTGCAGGCAAACCTTTTTTTTTTTTTTTTTTTTTTTTAATTGGGTTTAGCTGTTCATGTCAAGACAGAATTGAGGCGCATGCTTAAGAGTCCACCATAGCATTCAGTAAGTTTTCAAATTTTGAGGGTTTTACATTAGTTCCCCCAGACAGTTTGAAGATGTTTAAAAAAAAAAAAAAATGATGTAAATAGCACCGTGAGTTTGACTACAAAATATTTTATATCTTCAAGTACTGGCCTAAACTATTTTGACCCTTCAAAGCAACAAGCTAACAGTTTTGTCATGAAACTTTAGAAGTGTAACCTGATGCAAATAATTTGGCAACAGTTTAAAGAAAAAGCAACCCTATGGAGACTGGGGATATTTATGATTTTGTGTACATGTGGAATTATCAAGGCTTTTGTGCTGTTTAATAAATCCTCTCATTACTGACAATTGTTGTTTGCGTTTGTGTTAACTTTATTCCCTCATAGTGGCCTTTACACCATTTGGATACAGAAATCCCTTTGATGCTGTTTGTGTAGTGCAGTTTAATTAGACTCTACATTTATGAAATAATATAAAAACTAATTGAATTACCTTCATCGTAATGTCAATTTCCCTGCAGTACACTTCCATTACCACAGCACACACCACTTTCCCAACAAGTATATTGTACTCGTATCTGTGAAGCTGAAGCGGACAAGAGAAAAAGAATATGCCTCGAAACTCTTAAGCACTTCAACATTGACCCATAAAATGGAAAATTTTGGAATGTACTATTCCAATTGTTTCACAAATTTCGAAACATTTTATAGCTTGTCAAGAATTGAAAATAATCGTTTATTGAAATTTGTTAAAATTAAAATGTTAATTAAATGCTAAAATGTTAGGCCATTTGTGAAAATCAAGCTATTTCAAGCTAAAATATCAAATCACATTTTATCATATGGCTACATATTTGGTAGCAACTTTATGCACTTTGCCAATGTTGGCATACACCGATAAATATAATTTACCCACTGATCGGTGTTCATTTCAATCATCTCGACTGGGTGTCCTCAACCTCCACAGTTCTACTGCACAAAAAGCTATCTTGAGTTGATCAAAAACTGCTCTGTGTGAATCTGATTTCATCATTTTAGCCATAACTCCTGTTTGTGGAGAACAACAGCACTTGCACAACTATTTATTTATTTATTTTTTTTGCCTTTCATCTTCAACTACAAATGTGAGGAACGACTGCTTCAAACAAAAAAACACCAAAAAAAAAAAAAAGACAAACCTAGAGTTTTCTCTTAATGGGACTTGCTTGTTGAAGAGAAATCGACACAGGACACCCACTAAACACTGACATTATTGTAACGTCATTATGGTGAGGTGTAGATTTGTCAGTGCATCAAATGGGGTGGTGATGCAGCCGTAGATTGCTGGCCTCACAGTTCTGAGGAACAGTTGGCATGTTCTCCCCGTGCCTGTGTGGATTTTCTCCAGGCACTCCGGTTTCCTCCAACATCCCCAAAACGTACATTCTAAATTGCCCCTCGCTGTGATTGTGGGTGTGACTGTTGTCTTTCTCCATGTCCCCTGTGATTGGCTGGCAACCAATTCAGATGTAGCCTGTTTTCTCCCTGACGACAGCTAGGATTGGCTCCAGCACTCCCTCGACCCTTGTGAGGATAAGTGGCTCATAAAATTGATGGATGTCAAATGTCTGTGAAAGCAGTCAGTGATGTAGAATCGTAGTGCATAGTAGGCACACGCTCTTTTATTTAAAGACCTCTAAAAATGCAGTGAAAGTATTGATTAAATTACTTGTAGTGAATTTATTCCATACAGAATTGGGGGGGAGGACACTCATTCAAATTCACAAGTATAGCCGGAGTAGTCTGCACGCTCAACTGGCTGCAACATCAACTTCTGCTCCAGGTGTTTTTGAACAAAGCGTGGGTCATCTTTTGCACAGATTTAAACACGCTGTCAAGTTGAAAGTAAATCAACTCTTTGGTGATTTGATTAAATGCAGTTATGTCAGACGTCTGGACAGGAGAATGCACATGGATGAAACTTGTGCAAGTCTTGGAAAAAAAAAGCATGATTGCAAATGGGAAAATATAACCCTGAATTATTCATTCCGTGCAGTTGGTACAGAAAATATTCAGATCCTCTTGTTTTCCTGTTACATTGCTGCCATTTTCTAAAATCTTTTTCTCCCCTCATTGCACACAATAATAGAAAAAAAATTGAAATTTGTGCAGATTAAATTAGACAAACTGAAATTTCACACAGCTCTCAGTATTCAGGCCCTCTGCTTGATATTTAGTAAGAACACCCTTTTGAGCTCAAATAGACATGGGTCATTTTGGGAAAGACGCAGAGCAAGTTTTTCACACCGGTTTGAATGCTCTCCATACCCACTGTGAGTCCATTTTATGATTCGGTGTGAATATGTAACCCAAGGATACTAAAAACAGGATTTATTGTACTTTTACGAGATGGACATGCAACAAAAAACCCACCTAATAGCCTCCATTGGGTTACCAGCATTTGCGGTGAGTCCATTTAGGATGGGGGTGTCCAGTGCACTAGTGTTCTCCCTGAGTACCATAGCTGCGCAAGATGGGGCAACCTGTTCAGCCCAATCCTCAGTACTTGTTGGGCCTATCTGTGCTGTTTACATGTGACCACGATTGCTGTATGTCTGAACATGAGGACTACTGGATTCCGGGCTCGAAGGAGGTGCATGTGGTACAGTATTCTGAGCTCATTTCTTGCCTTTCTTTTTCTCGTTTTCTCTTTTTTTCTTCTTCGCATATGGTGTGTTATGCCCTTTTCCGGAGGATGCGTGTTTTCGTCTCATAATAAAGAATGACATTTTCTCTGTTGCATTTCCCCCCCCCCCTTCTTTTAGTTTTAGGTCACTCAGGGAACAAACCTTGATTGCAAGACAAAAAAAGTGCGTACCATATATATTTTTTAGGTCTTGGGATGAACCATATGTAAATATACGGACACATTTTTTTAAAAAACATTCTACTCAAAATATAAACCGTACTATGGAAATCATATAAGGATAAGTAGGCGGGACCACTTAATTCTGGAGGTGTGACCGCGGTATGTTGCATTCAAGACCCTCCGCAATTTCCCACTTGACATGTTGATTCATTGAACAGTTATCTTACAGATGTAATGTATTCTTCTGTCTAATCGTATCGCAAGCTTTAAAACAGTAGCCTGTTTTTCAGAGAGAGGCCGAATAAAGTAAATTAGAAAACCTCATCAAGTTCAAACGGAAATTGATACGTTGGCGCAAACTGCGTATCTGTGTAGGTATGTAACGTTCTAATTTGTCAACGTTATGCTACGTGCTCTTATTGTCAGTGAAGCCGTCCGTTTTTGCCATCCCATCGTGTGTGTGTTTCCCCTGCGACAGCTACTGACGCTCAATGCAGCAGGTCATCTGCTAAACTAGGAGGCATTCTAGGCAGACGTACACGCGAGAGCGGATACTTCAATACGTGTCCTGAGGTTGTTGTCGACGCGTTGTAGCCGTTGACTGCGCACAATGCTCAACCCTCAGAGGTCTCTGTCGGAACTACCCAAGATGTCGGCGGCAAGTCAAGTGGAGAGAACGGTTCTGGTAAGCTGATGTTTTTTGTCAGTGTGCAGGGAAGCTAGCTGCTACAATCTCAACCAAACGCCGACTTCGCAGTCGCTTGGCCAAATCAGTGATGCGTTGCTACGTTTGTAGGTTGCGCGGCTCCCATATGCTGATAGCATGCAGGTGCTGTTTTGGCAAGGTTTGGGGTGTCAACTCTGTGTTTGCGGCGGGCCCGACCGAATCGAACAGTCCGTTGAATGGAAGCGCAGAGGCGCCGTAAAAAGGGCGATGTGGGACACGCCAGGCAACCAATAACCCGAGTTAGTGGTTGAATTAAAATTATAAATTATAATTCTGTCACTGTTAGGAACGCATCCAGTATTTACATAATAAAATACCAAGAAGAAAAACAATTCTTTAATCGCCGTGAACACTGTTGTGATCTTTCAGAGAACGAGAGGTACTATAGGTCAATCTAAGAATAACTGGACAATACTTGCTCTTGAAGTTCAATGTGGCTTCTTTTATTTCTCACTCCAGCAGAAGTGCATCAATCACCTCCTTACAGTGTTCGTTTGTGAAAGGGCTAACAAGGACCTTCAAAATAGAAGTTCAAACAACCGGGGCAAAACATTACAAAAACATGGATGGGAAATTTTCACCCTGCATTTTCCCCATGTTAGTGGGCATGGCAAACATCACTAGTAGTTGGCACGATGGAGCAGGGTGTTATTTAACACAGCACTCCGGGTAGCTAGTATTTTGCCACATACGCACAAGATCTGTCATACTGACGATTATTTGTTGATCTTTTTTTGTTTGTTTGTTTCCCCCACATCCTTCTGCCGTTAAGCTTCTTAAGCCACATTCCCTCCTGATGGTGGTAAACAATGATCTAACTTCTTGGCTCACGGCTGCCCCATTAACATTGAGTTTTGGTTGTACACAGCAAAAACAGCCAACAGTGATCCAAAGTAATTAAATAGTCATTATATACACTACTGTCATAACATGACCTATGGACCTTTCCGACCTGTCAATCACTCGTACAATAATAGGCAATCAGATGGCCGCAAACATTTTTGCATCGAACGCCAACATTTCACTGTAACTCTAACATTGCGTCCTGCTCCGTCCAAAATCTTAATTCCGTGTACATATCCTTGGGTGAAATAGTTGAGACCTCTCTGTAGAACTCTCTTGGACAAGTGTGGTGCATTTGGCAAAAAACATACCGCAATCTTACTGGGAATACGCGATAGAGAATCCATTTCAAACCTGTTCTGTTCAGTCGCCATTTTGGAAGATTGTGGGAGAATGCAACTGTAGCTAAGGGAGGCGGAGCTGAAGATCACCAGTCAGAAAGGTCCATTGTGTGGAAATCTGGAGCAGCACGTCTAAAATCAACACTCATCCAGTGTTGAAACTGCAAAAAAGGCAATCGAAATGATTCATTAAACCGACTGCATGGAACCAATCATTCATCCATTTTCTGAGCCACTTATCCTTACAAGGGTCGCAGGAGTGGTGGCCCTCTCCCAGGTATCTTCGGGCAGCAGGCAGGGTATACCTTGAACCCAAACGCAGGCTACATAGAAACAATCATTCACACTCAGTCACACCTCCTGGTAATTTAGAGTCTCCAATGAATGCATATTTTGGGATGTAAGAGTAAAGTGGAGTGCCCGGAGAAAACTCACACAAGCACGGCGAGAACATGCAAACTCCACACAGGCAAAACGGAGATTTGAACCCCGGTCCTGAGATCTATTCGGCAGATGCTCTAAGCAGTTGTTCATTGTGCCAGAACCAATCCATCTCATACAGTGAAGAAAATAAGTATTTGAACACATGTTGCAAGTTGTCCCACTAAGAAATCATGGAGAGGTCTGAAATTTTCAGCGTAGGGGCATGTCCACTGTGTGAGAGATAATCTAAAAAGAAAATCCAGAATTCACAATGTATGATTTTTTTAAATTATTTGTGATACAGCTGCAAATAAGTATTTGAACACCTGTCTATCAGCTAGAATTCTGATCCTCAAAGACTTGTAAGTCCGCCTTTAAAAGTCCACCTCCACTCCATGTATTATCCTGAATCAGATGCACATGTGTGAGGTCGTTAGCTGCATAAAGACACCTGCCCATCCCATACAATTAGCAAGACTCAAACTTGTAACATGGCCAAGACCAAAGAGCTGTCCAAAGACACCAGAGACAAAATTGTACATTTCCACATGGCTGGAAAGGGCTACAGAGAAATTTCCAAGACGCTTGGTGAAAAAAGGTCCACTGTTGGAGCAGTCATTTGAAAATGGAAGAAGCTAAACATGATGGTCAATCTCGATTGGAGTGGAGCCCCATGCAAGATATCAACTCGTGGGGTCTCAATGATCCTTTAAAGTTGAGGAATCAGCCCAGGACTACCCGACAGGACTTGGTCAATGACCTGAAAAGAGCTGGGACCACCGTTAACCAAGGTGACTGTTGGTAATACACTAATACGTTATGGTTTGAAACCATGCATGGCACGGAAGGTTCCCCTGCTTAAACCAGCACATGTCAAGGCCTGTCTTAAATTTGCCAATGACCATTTGAATGATAGGGGAGTCATGGGAGAAGGCTTTGTGGTCAAATGAGACCAAAATGGAACTTTTTGGTCATAATTCCACGAACTGTGTTTGGAGAAAGATGAATGATGAGTTCCATCCCAGCAACACCATTCCTATTGTGAAGCATGGGAGTGGTAGAATCATGCTTTGGGGTTATCTTTCTGCACATGGGACAGGATGACTGCACTGTATTAAGGAAAGGATGACTGTGGCCTTGTGTTGTGAAATTTTGGGGATCAACCTCTTTCCTTCAGTCAGAGACTTGAAGATGGGTCGTTGCTGGCTCTTTCAATATGACAATGACTCGAAGCACACAGCCAGAAAAACCAAGGAGTGGCTCTGTAAAAAGCATATCAAGCTTCTGTCGTGGTCTAGCCAGTCTCCAGACCTAAACCCAATAGAAAATCTTTGGAGGGAGCTGAAACTCCATGTTTCTCAGTGACAGCCCGGAAACCTGTCTTGATCTAGAGAAGATCTGTGTGGAGGAGAGGGCCAAAATCCCTCCTGGAGTGTGTGCAAACCTGTTGAACAACTACAGGAAACGTTTGACCTCTGTATTTGCAAAAAAAGGCTACTGTACTCAATGTTAACATTGGTTTTCTCAGGTGTTCAAATACTTATTTGCAGCTGTATCACACAAATCATTAAAAAAAAATAATTCATTGTGATTTCTGGATTCTTCTTTTTAGATTGTCTCTCACAGTGGACCTGCACCTACGATGAAAATTTCAGACCTCTCCATGATTTGTAAATGGGAGAACTGGCAATATAGCAGGGTTTTCAAATATTTATTTTCTTCACTGTATATATCGACTTAAATGCACTTGAATTTTCCAACCTAGTTTAAGTCAGAACAGCACAGCTAATGTAAAAATAATAAAATCACAAAAATCCATAAACTCAATTCTAATAAAGTTGGGGCATTGTATTAAACAAAAGAATACATCGTTTTCTGCCCCTTATCCGAGGTCGTGTCGCAGGTGCAGTAGCTTTAGCAGAAATCCCCAAACTCTCCTGTCTCCAACTACTTCATCCAGCACTTCTGGGGGAATCCCAATGTGTTCCTTGGCCAACCGAGAGATGTAGTCCCTCCAATGTGTCTCTGGAGGAATCTTAAAGAGATGCTTGAGCCTCCTCACCTGGCTCCTCTCCATGTGGAGGAGCAGCAGCTCAACTCTGAGCCCTTCCCCTCTGATCGAGCTTCTCACGCTATCTCTAAGGCAGAGTCCGGAGACCCTGCGGAGGAAACTCGTTTTGGCCACGTGTATCCAGGATCTTGTTCTTTAGGTCATGATTTCACAGCTCATTACCATAGGTGAGGGTAGGAACATAGATCGACTGATAAATTGAGTTCGTCGATCTTTCGGCTTATATCCTTGTTTACCACAACGAACCGATACAAAGTCCACATCACTGCAGACACTGCACCGATCTGCCTGTCAATCTCCCATTCCGTTCTTACCTCACTCGTGAACAGGACCCCAAGATACTTGAACTCCTTCACTTAGGGCACTGTCTCATCCCGACATGGAGAGGGCACACCACCCTTTTCTGACTGTTCTCAGATTTCGAGGTGGTGATTCCCAACACAACCGCTTCACCCTGAGCTGTGAACCGCTCCAGTGAGAGTTACAGATTATGGCTTGATGAAGACAACAGAAAAGCATCATCTGCAAAAACCAGAAATGCAATACTCAGGCCACCAAACCGGACACCCTCTACTGTGCCTAGAAATTCTGTCCATCAAAGTAATGAACACAATCTGTGACAAAAGGTAGCCTTGGCAGAGTCCAAATCTCACCATTTACTGCCGGCAATGTGGACCAAACTCTAACACCAGTCATACAGGGACTAAACATCCTCAATGTGGGGGCTTGGTTCATCATACTCCAGAAGCATCCCCACCACAGAGGACTCACTGAGGGACATGGTCAGGTTGGTTGGGTGAATTCCCATGCAGCCTTGAGGACCCTGTTGAGGGTATAGTGCTGGTCCACTGTTCCACACCCAGGACGAAAACAATACTGCTAGTCTGGAATCTGACATTCGACTTCACGACGGACCCTCCTCTCCAGCACCCTTGAATAGAATTTACCATGGAGGCTGAGGAGTGTGATCCCCCTGTAGTTGGAACACACCATCTGGTCCTCCTTTTTAAGAAGGCGGACCACCACCCAAATCTTCCAATCCAGAGCCACTGTCCCCGATATCCATGTGATGTTGCAGAAGCATGTCAACCAGGACGGCTCCACAACATCCATAGCCTTTAAGAACTCCGGGGAATCTCAGCTGTCCCTGAGGCCTTGCCACTGAGGAACTTTTTAACCATCTCATTGACCTCAACGCCAAAGATCGGAGAGCCCGCCTCAGAGAACCCAGACTCTGCTTCTTCATGGGAAAGCACGTTGGCGGAATTGAGGACGTCTTCTAAGTATTCTCCTAACCGACTCACAATGTCCCAAATCGAGATCAGGAGCACTCCGTCCCCACTTTTCATAGTGCTGATGGTACACCGCTTCCCCCTCCTGAGATGCCGGTTGCGAACCACTGTCAGAGCCATTATCCACAAATACAGAAAACTCAGAACAGTGGCAAACTTTCCCAGGAGTGGACGACCAACTAAAATGACTCCAAGAGTGCGACAACGACTCATCCAAGAGGTCACAAAAGAACCTCAAATAACAGCTAAAGACCTCCAGGCCTCGCTGGCCTCAGTTAAGGTCAGTGTTGATGACTCTACCATAAGAACATCACTGGCCAAAAAGGCATCCATGGGAGAGTTCTCAGGCGAAAACCCCTCTGTCAGCCAAGAATCCAAAGGCTCGTCTCATATTTGCCAAAAAAACATCTTGATGATCCTCAATACTTTTGGGGAAACATTGTGTAGACTGACAAGTCAAAAATGTAACTTTTGGGAAGCTCTGCGACCCATTACATCTGTTGTAAAAATGGCACAGCATTTTATAAAAAGAATATTGTGCCAACAGTGAAGCATGGTGGTAGCAGTGTAATGGCTCAGAACCAGGATAACTTGCTGTGATTGATGGAAAAATGAATTCTGCTGTGTACCAGAAAATCTTGAAGGAGAACATCTGGCCTTCCGTTCATGCCTTCAAACTCGAGCTCTTGAGCTCAGAACAACGATCCAAAACATACCAACATGTCCACCTCTGAATTGCTCGAGGAAAAAAAATGATTTTGGAGTGGCCAAGTCAAAGTTGGATTTTAATCCAATTTACCTTAAAAGGGTGGGCAGTTCATGCTAGATAACTCTAATATGGCGGAGTTGAAACAATTCTGCAAAGAAGAGTGGGGAAGAAGAGCAAGATTGGTTACAGTTATTGCTGCCAAGGGTGACACAACCTGTTCATAGGTTCGGGGAGGGGCAGAAAGGTTTGAATTTTTTTGTATTTTGTGCCTTTATAAATTTCATTGTCATTTGGAAAATGCATTTTGTATTTCCTTGGGTTGTCTCTGAGTGATATTAAAATTGTTCTGATAATTTGAAACCTTTCTGTGTGATATGGGTGGGGGGAGGCAAATACTTTTTCACGGCACTGTATATTTTCTGTCTGTTTCCATTGTAACACCTCATTTGCCTTTTGTCTGATTAAATGTATGACAGGAGGAAGAGTTCAACTGGCTTCTTAAAGAAGAAGTTCACGCTGTTCTTAAGCAGCTGCTGGATGTTCTCAAGGTAAGGGTTAAGATAATGAGTTTGTTATTATCTTTTTTTTAAGGCTGACTGGTGTATTTAAGACTGAGATTAAAAAAAATATATATATGCAAGTAATGCAACCAAATATGTCCATGAAAGGATGCTGGCTGGCTCACGTTTTGTTTGGATTTAGAAACCGCTTTAACCATCGGACATACTGGAAGTTGAAAATATATTTTTAGGGTGAATTGTATGTTTCTGTTAGTAGGACTAGATTGACCTTTAGTGAGATCAGTAGTTCTTGAAGATAGCTGTAGGCATAGAATAGTGAAAGGGAGGGTAAGTAAATCATAGGGGTCATCAGACTGTTGATTGACATTTCGTTGCTTGAGGCCAAAAGGCCTCAACAGTGAACTCACCATCCCAGCTACACCCCCCTCAATGCTACAACCTTTTTGTTCTCCTATGTACTTTGAGCGGCAACGGTTTATGTTGACGATCAAAGTGTATTTTTGGCCACATACCATCTGAACGGTGGCCGACGGACAAATGTGCTCTCAACAGCAGAAACACGCAAGAACATAAAACAACTTTAAAACAAAAATGCTTCAATCACAGAAAACAGCAGCAAAACAAAATCGCAGTTGGAAATGTATCTTTTGTTGCATAATTAAGGAAGCAGTCTTTATTTTTAAGACACAGAGCTAGTCACACGATACAAACAAAGAGCCAGAGGGAGAGTTATTCATATATGTAATTTTGTCAACTCAACAGCAAAAAAAAAACAAAAAAAAAAAAAATGAAAGCAACTACAAACCCAATTCCAATAACGTTTGGGGACATTGTTTTAAACAAAAACACGATACTTTGATTTGCAAATTATGTTTGACCTATATTTAATTGTGTACAAGGGCAGGTATTTAATGTTCAAACTGATAAACCTAATTGATTTTAGCAAATAATCATTAATGTAGAATTTTATGGGAGCAACACATTACAAAAAAGCTGGAACAGATGGCAAAAAAGAGAGAGAGTTCAGTCCCTTACATCAGGGTATGACGAACAAATCTAATAAAAATAAAATAGGACCGCAGATTTTGATATTGATGAACTTCTTTTTCTTTCGGATTGTCCCGTTAGGGGTCGACACAGTGTCATCTTTTTCCATCCAAGCATATCACATGGATCTTCCTCTCTAGGCCCAACTGCCCTCATGTCTTACCTCACAACATCCATCCACCTTTTCTTTGGTCTTCCTCTCGCTCTTTTGCATGGCAGCTCCATCCTCAGCACCCTTCTACCAATATACTCACTCCCTCGCTTCTGGGCAGGTCCAAACCATCGAAGTCTGCTCTCTCAAACCTTGTCTCCAAAACATCCAACTTTGGCTGTCCCTCTAATGAGTTCATTTCTAATCCTATCCAACCTGTTCACACCAAGTGAGAACCTCAATATCTTCACTTTTGCTACCTCAAGTTCTGCTTCCTGTTGTTTCTTCAGGGCCACCGTTTCTAATCCGTACATCATGGCTGGCCTCACCACTGTTTTATAAATTTTGCCTTTCATCTTAGCGGATACTCTTCTGTCACATAGCTCACCAGACACCTCCCCCAACTGTTCCATCGCGCTTGTACCCGTTTCTTCACCTCCCTACCACACTCGCAATCGGTCTGTATTGTTGATCCACATATTTTAAGTCATCCACCCTCGTTATCTCTTCTCCCTGGAGCTTCACTCTTCCTCCTCCGCCACTCTCATTCACGCACATATATTTTGTTTTACTTCAGCTAATCTTCATTCCTTTCCAATGCGTACCTCCATCTTTCTAATTGTTCCTTCGCCTACTCCCTGCTTTCACTGCAGAACACATTATCATCTGTAAACATCATGGTCCAAGGGGATTCCAGGCTAACCTCGTCTGTCAGCCTATCCATTATGACCGCAAACAGGAAGGGGCTCAGCGCGGATCCCTCATGCAGTCCCACCTCCACCTTAAATTCTTCTGACACACCTACAGCACAGCTCGCCGCTGTTCTGCTGCGCTCATACATGTCCTGTACTATTCTAACGTATTTCTCCAGCACACCAGACTTGCGCACACAGTACCACAGTTCCTGTCTTGGTACTCTGTCATAGGCTTTCTCTAGGTCTACAAAAACACAATGCAGCTCCTTCTGACCTTCTCTGTACTATTCCACAGGCATCCTCAAGGCAAATAATGCATCTGTGGTATTCTTTGTAGGCATGAAACCATATTGTTGCTCTCAGGAACTTAGTTCTGTCCCGAGTCTTGCCTCCACTACTCTTTCCCATAACTTCATTGTGTGGCTCATCATCTTTATTCCTCTGTAGTTTCCACAGTTCTGAACATTGCCTTTGTTCTTAAAAATGGGATCTAGCACACTTTTCCTCCATTCTTCTGGCATCTTCTCTCCCGCTAGTATTCTATTGAATAAGTTGGTCAAAAACTCTACAGCCACCTCACCAAATTGCTTCCATACCTCCACTGGTTTGTCATCGGGACCAACTGTCTTTCCATTTTTCATTCTGTTCTAATTATTGCCACTTCCCGGTCATTCACGCTTGCATCTTCAACTTTACCTTCTCTCCCATTTTCTTTATTCATTAACTTCTCAAAGTACTCTTTCCATCTACTTAGCACACTACTGGCACCAGTCAATACATTTTCATCTCTATCCTAAATCACCCTTACTTGCTGCACATCCTTCACATCTCAATCCCTCTGCCTGGTCAACCTGTAGAGATCCTTTACTCCTTCTTTTGTATCTATACTGGTGTACATGTCGTCATATGCCTCTTCTTTAGCCTTCGCCACATCTACCTTTGCCTGACGACGCATCTATTACTATCCACGTATTCCGTTCGCCTCTCCTCAGTCCTCTCCGTGTCCCACTTCTTCTTCGCTAATCTCTTTCCTTGTATGACTTCCTGTATTTTGGGGTTCCACCACCAAGTCTCTTTCTCCTCTTTCCTACCAGAAGACACCCCAAGTACTCTCCTGCCTGCCTCTCTGAATACCTCGGCAGTAGTATTCCAGTCTTCTGGGAGCTCATCCTATCCATCTGGACCTGTCTCACATCTTTCCGAAAGTCCGCACAACATTCTTCCTTCCTCAACTTCCAACACCTGATTCTCTGCTGTACCTTTGTCTTCTTGGTCTTCCTACCCGCTACCAGAGTCATCCTACACACAAACATCCTATGCTGTCGAGGTACAGTTTCCCCACCACCTCACCGTCTGCACAAACTCTAATCCACCTGCGTGCTTCTATCTCCGCTCTTGTAGGTCACTCAATGTTCCTGTCTCTTCTGGAAATAAGTGTTCACCACTTACCTATCACTTCTTCATTGCCCCTGTTTCCTTCGCCTCCTGTCCATTGAAATCTGGACCAATCACAATTCTCTCTCTGTCTGGGATACTCAGGACTACTTCGTCTAGTTCCTTCCAGAATTTCTCTTTCAACTCGAGGTCACATCCTACCTGTGGGGCATAGCCGCTGATCACATTATACACAATACCCTCAATTTCCAATTTCATCTTCATCACTCAATCTGATACTCTTTTCACCTCCAAGACATTCTGAGCCAGCTCTTCTTTTAAAATAACCCCTACTCCATTTCTCTTCCCATCTGCTCCATGATAAATTATTTTCAACCCTGCACCTAAAACTTCTGGCCTTATCCCCTTTCCACTTGCTCTCTTGGATGCACAATATATCAGCCTTTCTCCTAATCATCATGTCAACTAACTCCCGAGCTTTTCCTGTCATACTCTCAACATTCAAAGTCCCTACACAAAGCTGTAGGGTTTGTGCATTCCTCTTCTTTTTCTGCCGACGACGCTGCTTTCCTCCTCGTTTTTTGTCTTTGACCTACATTATCTGAATTTCTACCTATGCCTTGCAGATTAACAGTTCCGGGGGCGGGCGTAGGGAACCCGGGCCACGACCTAACAGTTATTGAATTCGTATGATGAACGCTCATATGTTTGGCACAGTTTTACGCCAGATGCCCTTCTTGATGCAACCCTCTGCATTTATCTGGGCTTGGGACCGGCCAGCTTGCACAATATTGTGGTGGACAATGGGCTACAGATGGTCAAAAAAAAAAAAAAAAGGGAGAAGCAATCCAATAAACAGTCAGCACATAAGATACACAAATCACATACTGCCTAATGGCAATTTAAAGGATATTAATGAACAAAATCTAAAATGTAAATACAATCTTTGTTAAATACTTCTTTTCCTTTCAGCTTGTCCTGTTAGGGGTCGCCACAGCGTGTCATCTTTTTCCATCTAAGCCTATTTTTAATCTTTACAATCTTTATTAAAATAAATAAAGTAAAATCTTTGTAAGGCATATTTACCTCCAAGAAATGGTCTTATACGAGATTATTCCTACTTGTTAAACAGCACAGCACAAATGGCTGAATGAAGAAGCTGTTTGCTGACCAGACCTAATGATAGTGTCTGTGTGAGTGTGCAAGCAAGAGATTCACAGAACACACCCTAAATGATGCATATATAAGCCAAGACAACAAAAACATTTGAAACATACAGGAAAGTGTTCTTATCAAGTGAGCAGTGGGCTGAAATATCCTTATTCAGTCAAACGTAAGACTACACGGCATGACAAAGCTGCTGCTGTTGTTTTTTTTTTTTTGGCATCGATAATGTAAATGCAACACAATTTTCATCCTCTTCCTCCCAACATGAGTCCCTCTGATTGGCCTGTCAAGGCTTGCTGTGCAGTCATGTGCCTGCCTTGTGTTGTTTTGTTAGTGGAATGGAGTCAAATGACATGAGTGACAACAGATTGGAATGGTGCAAACATTGTCCAATGCTGAAGTCTAAAAATATATCGCAGACGCAAATATTTGATTACTAAAAATACTGAGCGGCGGTGTGGCACATTGTAATGGACTAAAAGTATAGCTTATTCTTAAATACTTCAGTAAAAGTATAAAGTATGTACGATCCATTTAAATTCCCCTGACAAGTACAATTTATCCAAACTGTTGAGTCAATGTAATGGAGTAATGTTACGACCCACATCTGCTCAATAGTACCCCATCACGCTAAGTCGTTACAAGCATTTTAGTGTTTAAACAGAAGTCAAGGGAATATTGTGGTACAAAATGATATCGAGGACCAGATCTTGTCCACCAGTCTTGACATTGACACCAGTGATTAGAGGCTTCCATGATCTTAACGTGCTCCATTTTTAATGTAAAAGGAAGCCCGGAGCAATTGGAGAAAAAAATCCTCATAAGCAGAATGAGAACATGTGATGTCTGCTTATGAAGGCCTGAGTTTGAATCAAACCCAGCACCTCTTGACTTTGAGGTAGACACGACACAATAGAAAAACAAATTCTGGAAAAATCTTTCATCAGAAGAACCAAGTGGTTAGTCATTAACTAATTGCCATTGTCTAACTAAATGGTTCCCCTCCCTTTGCTACTGTTTCATTTTACTCTTATCAGCTACCGGCATACAGTAGTTGTCAGGTGCTGTTTCACATGATGTACTGTGTTGTTTTTGATAAGTTCATCCAGCACAGAGAGAGAGAGTGACTCTGGATGAGAGGCAGGGTCAACCCTTGACTGGTCGCCATCTGTTTGCAGGGAACATACTAACAAACAAGCCATTCACATTCATACATACGGCTCTAAATAATAATGGAAAGTTAATCTACGTTTATGTTTTTGCTTGTGTGAAGAAACTGGAATACCTGGAGAAAACCCACACAGGCACTTGTAGAATGCAAACGCCACATAGGGGAGGCCGGATTAGAACCCATGAACATTTACCTCAGAACTGTGAGGCAGATGTGTTCACCATCCCCGGTATTAAGTATCTACAACCAATATCTCTCTCCTTATGTCTTCATTTTGTTTCGGTTTTGCTCTTTACCAGGAGGCTTCCAGACGTTTCACTATGCCTACGGCAGGCCTGGAGAGTCAACTCAAACAGGAAAATTTCATCCTGGGCAGCTCAACGTAATGCCATCTGCCATTTCTCTTAATGAATCAGTGTTTGTGTGTTATAGAGCTCGTTCACCTACGTCATAAAATCACGTCCCTGACCGGAAGTGTCGGTCAAACAAACCATTCTTCACTGCTAAGTCGATTTGAGACGACGTGAAAATGTCTTATAGCACGACGTCCAGAGTTTTGTCCAAGACCGTTAAACATTTAGAAGGAGATAATAAACGCAGGTACATGGAAAAATGAGAAACACTTGGCATAGAGGTCCCATATTTAATGCCGAAGTCGATGTTTTTGGCGATAAGAAATTGTACTATTAGCCTGCTTCGGTTTGTCTTGGACAACTGGATCTATCTAAGTCGTCGAGATTTACACGGAAGAGTTTGAAAGCGTAGAAAAGCCTGGACGCATACAAATACTTCGTTGCTGGATCTGTTCCTAATCAAGAATAAATCCCACATAGCAATGCAGCCATTCAGATTTTTTTCAATAAAAATACAAATATATAAATAAATGACCCCTGGTTTTACACAAATTTGCATTCATTAACTATGATTGGGGGGGAAAAAAAAGACAGCGAGTCGGCTCCTCTGTACGCGAAGCGTGTTGTGGCCACACGTTAAGCTTTTCTGTGATAGATGTTTTTTTTTTTAAATAAGCATTGTTCTCAAATGAGTCCAATGCATATTTAAAAAAAGAAAATAAATCGCTGGATAGGCTTCAGCCCCCATACACGGAAGCACGTTGCGGCCACACGTTGAACTTTGGTAAACCTCTGTGTGACCGACAGTTTATTTTCCTTTTTTAAATACGCATTGGACTCATTTGAGAACAATGCATATTATAAAAAAAAAAAAAAAAAGTCTGTTAGGGAGTGGTTTACCAAAGATTAACATGTGGCCGCAACGCCCTTTGTGTATGTTGGAGACTACTCCCTGTTTTCCTTTTTTTTTTAACGCATTGTTCTCAAATTAGCCAACTTGGCATTATACTTTTTGGTAATTTGAGATTGAGAAGAATAATTCCTTCCTGAAATCAAGTGATCGCTACACAGTTGTGTGTATTTGGTTGGGCACCATGCATCACGTTTAATTGCTGAAATCCATCGATCTTTTTTCATCTTTTCAGCTGGTATTCCCTAGAATGATCTCTTTGAATATCTGTGTCGTCTGTTGTGACAACCAACAGCACAACAAGTCTCGGGCATTGTGAATATTCTGCTCCAGTTCAATATCCCCCACACTGTCGAGCAGCTGTTTTTGACCGGCAATATGGCGCCGTGAAAATGGTGACGTCACATGCACGAGCTCTATTGTATTCTGTTAGTGGAGGTCGTTGTGAACAAATATACAGTATTAGTGGTGGTGTTTGTGTTGAAATTTTAAAATAGAGTTGTTTTGCAGCATGGATCAAGTGAAAGGAGTGCTGACACTACAAGGAGAAGCTTTGACTCAGGCGGTGAGTTTGAGCTGCTCTTAAAGTAGCTGTTTTCCTCGTGAAAATGGAGTGGTTTGTGTCGCCTAATCGTTTGTTTTTACATTGAAAAGGATATCAATCTGAAGGTTGCAAAGAGTAGTCAAGTGCTACACTTCCAGTTCAGGGAGGACAAACAATGGAAACTACAGCAGGTATGTCTGATTGAATTTAACTACACTGGAGTGCATACTCACAGTTTTGCATTGACAAATTCACCTACTGTATTTACAGATTTGAAATTAAAAAAAAAAATGGAGGGTGGGGGACGAACCCCCAAAAATGCTCATTTGTGGTTCAGCCCTGCTTATTCAAGAGAAATAATGCAATTGGAATGCAATTATAATTGGGTGTCAATTATCCACAAATCTTGGCTGTTCATGGTTCGAGTCTATCACTCTGCCTGGAGGTACTGGTTTAATTTGTTCTATGACCAAGCGCTTATCACAACACACTTGTATCTCAAAACACATTTCTTGTGAAATATATTGAAATGCAATTAATCCTCCACTTAATCAGAGTCCTCCAAACCACCACAAATTTCGTTTTGATTTTAGTAGAGTAGCCATATATTTGAAAATCTAGTTATAAAAACAGTGTAGAAGAGAATGTAAAGGTATTAACTGGTTTTGTGTCGTGAACAACATCATACATGTCCTGTATTATTCTAACATATCTCTCCGCCATACCAGACTTTTGCATGCAGTACCACAGTTCCTCTCTTGGTACTCTGTCATAGGCTTTCTCTAGATCCACAAAGTCACAATGTAGCACCTTCTGACCTTCTCTGTACTTTTCCACGAGCATCCTCAAGGCAAATAATGCATCTGTCGTACTCTTTTTAGGGATGAAACCATACTGTTGCTCGCAGATACTTCTGTCCTGAGTCTAGCCACCAATATTCTTTCCGATAACTTCATTGTGTGGATCATCTTTATTCCTCTATAGTTTCCACAGCTCTGAACATCGCCTTTGTTCTTAAAAATGGGGACAAGCACACTTTTCCTCCATTCTTCTGGCAACAGGATGAAATGGTGTATAATGTTAAAATTCCACCTTGGGATAGCCTGATAAAGGATGAAAGCACAGACAATACAGTGCACAAAAAAAAAATCTGTATTTTAAATATAGAAGCATAACATTAACCTTAAAACTGTTTGGGAGCATCATTCAGCTTTCAACATGCATTGCCAAAGATATTCTGCAAGCAATAATTCCGTTTTACACCAAGAAAAACAGACAGGGATATCATTGTGGATTTGAAAAAAAAAAAAAAAAAAAGACAAAATTGGAAGCAACCTTTGAAATTTATAGTTCATAGTTGGCTTGGTTTGGTTAGCAATGTTGACATTTTCATTTTAAGTTTACAAAAACACAATTGTTCTTAAAAATGTTCTGATGGAATGTAAATGGTGTAATCTGAATCTTTTAATGAGCCATGTAACTTCAATGGATGACACTGATCTGACCACAGTGCATACGTCTGATGTTGCCCATAGTGGTCAAAAGGGGGCGCTCACGGGCTTAGTTTGTTTGCTCACAGGTAAAAAATTAGAGGGAACGTTGCTCTTGAGATTAATTTACGTGTTTATTTCATAAACGTTGGTTACAAAAGAAGCCTGATCCTAAACAATTAGTATTAACCCGGAAACAGGAATTGCGAGTTAACTGTACTGAGCATGTTCGGAAGTTATGCCAAAAGCATGTTCTGAGCTTCTTCACACACTGTGAGCGCATTTACATCGAAACTCATCAACATCATTAGCCATGCCAAAGGAAATTCAGTTTCACTGAAAGCATTTCTGGGCTATAACGCAAGTAATTTTTCAGTATTTAACTATAATAACTATGAGATTGTGATTTACTTTAACTTGATCTAAGTTCTAACCTTTGACAAGTCGGTCCATATATATAATTCGAACGGTCATTTTCCCAGTGCTACCGTGTTATCATGAAGTTGAAAACTTTTCCCCTCTCCGTGCTTTAGGAAGATATTGACAATCAACTGCTAGTTTACATCAATGGATCGATAATAGATACCGCCGCAAATTACGCTAGATTATAACAATACATCATGATGAAATAAAATGATTTGATTATATTAATATTTAGTTTTGGAATTGAATGTCTATTGACCTCTTTAAAAATGTCTGTCTCAGTCTGTGCTGTGTCAATAAATTAGGCAAAGCAAAGCAAATTTAGTTGTATAGTACATTTCATACATGAGGTAACTCAATGTGCATTACATGATTAAAGGCATTTCAAACAAAGAGAGAAAACATTTAAAATGTGAAAAACAATAAAAATGACACAATATTAAAAACACAATTAAAACCGCATACAGTGCAAGTAATATGATCAAATTATGATTATGGTATTGGGTAACAACTACATACTCGTGTATAACAACTCAGTAAGTTATTTTAAGATCTTGAGATCCCATCCGTAATCACACCCGCAACTTTATATCTGCAGGCATAACTGGTGGACCACACCCGTAACTATATCTGTGGGCATGACTGACCACACCCGTACATTTTTCAAATGTGAGTGACTGCATTTGGATTTCATCTGTAGGGAAATAGTTTGTCATAAGGTTTCCACAGGATAATTACTTCAAAGTTATGAAGTACCTCCCAATCCTAACTGTTACAGTTCTATTTATTTAAAAGCAAAACGATAAATGTTGGAAGGGACCAAGCACCTTTGGACGATCCTCTTTTCAGTGGTTGGGGGTGGGGGGAATGTATGCAAATATGAGACAACTTTTATTACCAAATCATTATCCTCACAAATTCAACTGCTCCTGTCTGTGGTGGACAAGTAACTAAATAACCAAACTGTCTAATTCTGATTGACTAAACTTAATGAGAGTGAAGCATAAGTAGCCAGTGTTGCCCGAAGGCAACATTGAACACGAAAATTCAATAAAATGTCCCTCTCTGTTCTTCTTGGCCCGCCTCTGTGGAGTTTTCCTGTTCTCCCTATGCTTGGATTGCTTTTATCCAGGTAGTACAGCTTCTTCCCACATAACGAAAATCCTGTCCACTTTTTGCATGTTTTGTCAGATCCAAGATGCAAGAAACCATGTGACTCAGGCACTTCAGTTGCTAAGCAGCCATGATGAGAACTATGACTTCAAAACAGGAGCTGAAGTTAACAAGGTTTTCCCTCAATAACAATATATCACTGTATCACAAATGATGTAGTGATGCTAACCTCACTTTTCTGTTGTTTAGCTAATGGATGCTGTAATGCTCCAGCTGACACGTGCACGAAACCGCCTCACCACTCCAGCGTCAATGACACTCCCTGAATTGGCCACTAGTGGGCTGATGGTACAAACTATTTATTCTCCTGAAAATTCACGGTGTCCTGAAATTTAATAGTATTGATGATTTGAGAGTGCTACTAATATAAACAATTAATCACAATTCATCCATGTATCTTCTTCTGCTTATCTGGGATCGAGTAGCAGGGGCAGTAGCCTATGGATGGAAATTCAGACTTGGCTTTCTATACACCCTTTGTCCAGCTGTTCCAGGGAGATCTTAAGGCATTTCCATTCCAGTTGACAGATCTTCAGTGTGTCCTGGGTCTTCTCAGTAGGATGTGCTCAAAACACCTCACAATGGAGGTGGTCGGAGGAATTTTGACCAGATCATCGAGTCATCTTATTGGAATTTTGGCTCCTCTATCAGTGATTCTACCCTGAGAGAGATAGAGACAGCGAGACAGACAGAAACTACTAACAGCTCAGGGATATACTTACTATAGGTGAGGGTAGGATTGTAAGTTGCCCGGAACATTGAGAGATTGGCCCTTTATGCAGCTTCTTGTTTACCACGACAGAGCGATATAGAATATGCATCACTGCAGATGCGACACAAATCCACCTGTCGATCTCCCACTTCATCTTCCCCACCCAGGTGAACAAGACTCCTAGTTACTTGAACTCCACTTGGGGCAAGATGGGGATGACCCCATCCTGAAGAGGTCACCGCATCCTTTTCATACTGAGAACCATTGTCTCAGATTCAGAGGTGCAGATTCTCATTCACTCCACTTCAAACTAGGCTGCGAAGTGCTCTAATGAGAGTGGAATATCGTGATTAGATACGACTAGCAGGACTACATTATCTGCAAAAATCGGAGAAGTAATACATTGACTGTTAAACTAAATCCCCTTAATGCCTTGGGTGCCAAGAAATTATGTCCATAACTGTTATGTGAACAGAATCGATGATAAAGGACAACCTTGGTGCAGTACAAACCTCATTGGAAATGAATATGACTCACTGCCTGCAAGGTGCACTGAAATCTGACACCTGTTGTATAGATACAACGAACCTGTATCAGTGGGTCTGATACCCCATATCCTGAAAAATCCCCTCCTCAAGAGGGACGCGGTTGAGCACCTTCTATAAGTCAACAAAGCACATTTGGACTGCTTCTCTTATATTATCTTTCTAATAACTCTGATTTACCTCCTCAGTATGTATTTATATAGTATAATTAGGCATAGTTGAAATGAAATGTTTAAATCCACTATAGAAAGAGACAGTGATACTTGCGTATAATTGTTTGAGCAGATGATATTCAGGCATCTGGAAATTGGACCCAAGGAGAACCAGACTTGTCCAAAGTTCTCATTCTGATATCTTGGCTATTTTTTTTATGATGTTACAAAAAGAATGTGTTTCAGTTGTGCCTAGTTCAAATACATGAACTGCAGTGTCTCACTCCTGGATATTGTCAATTCATGTATCAGAAGCTTCCAAAGACATGAAATCATCTGGGGTTTCCCCAATTGCATTGTATTTTGCATAGCAACCCATGGTAATCTTACTGTAAGCAAATTTAAGACTTTGAAGAAGGTAATGAAAAATCATCTTAAAACAAAAAATCCTTTCATTATGCTGGCATTTACAAATTGAAATCCCAGTAATACTAATTGATTTAAAATAGAGTGCCAAATATTTGGGCCGGCACAATGTGAAATTATTTTCCATGCAGCACAAGATTAATGGCCCTTAACAAGCTATCCTTTTCATCAGAAAATGTTCACTCCTCCCATGCCTGGTGATGTGATGGTGAATTTTTACATCAACTTGAGCAAACTGTGTCTCACTGTTTACCAGCTTCACGTCCTGCCACCAAACACCACCAAGGTTTGAACACATGATGGATTTAAATACAATACTACATGAAATTGCGTAAGCTATAATGATAGTTGTGTTTTATGTTCTTGCCTCTTGATAGAATTTCAAGCCGTCTGGAAGTTCTGTACTGCACAATCCTGGGGCCATGTTGTAAGATGAAACCTTTCAGTTGGTCTATTGTTTTGCAGCAAGTCATTCCATCATCCACCAATCAATGTTTAACTTCTGTATACAGTGTGTGCACTAGTACTGTGGTGGTATATCTGGCAGCTGTTCATGCCGAGAATGTATGTTTGATTCCCGGCAAGTGCCCCAATACCCAGGCACTGACGGTCCCAAAACCGGATAACCTGGACGTTTGTGTCAGGAACGGCATCCAGGCTAATAACTGTGCCAATTATGAGCGTGACTGAGTGTGGCAACCTCTGATGGGTTACTTTGAAAGTTGCAACTCCCACATACAAACGACACAAGAAAGTCACATGACCTCACAGAATGTCAAAAATTGCACATACAGCGAAATTCTGTATGTCATGATAAACAGTTTTTTTTCCATTATCTATTTTGTGTACTATTAAACAATTGAGTATTTTCATGCAATATTTTATGTATTTCTTGTGTATCAATCTGTGTTCCTTCTTCCCCTCTCCACAGTGAACTCAACAACAACCGGTTTGAGGTCAGCCATGTCCACAAGGTGGAGTGTGTTGTCCCTTGGCTAAATGATGCTCTGGTGTTTTTCACCATCTCACTCCAGCTCTGTCAGCAGCTCAAAGACAAGGTATGTCTCTCTGATTGTGAGTACAGTATTCCCTATTCACTTTACGCCTAAAAAAATGTGATGTATTCAGCGTTAACCTGGCACTATTTTAAGTGCCTTTGATTAACACTGTTACTGATGTGCTATTACTCGTGAATATATCATGTACATTTTGTCAGTTTAGTCAATTACTCGTTTTTTTTTTTTTTTTGGGTTAGTATTGTGATCAATATCATGCTGTAAAGTGGATTCAGAATTTCATTATGTCCAAAGGTTTTGTGCTGACCGGTAAAGAGCTCATGCACCTACGTCATAAAATCACGTGACTTTTGTTTACCTCGCCATATTGCCGGTCAAGCGACGCATTTCTCCATCCTAAGTCGGTTGGAGACGACACGGAAATATGTCTTGTAGCACGGCCCCCAGAGTCTTGTCTGATACCGTCAGACATTTAGAAGGTCAAAATAAATGACAGTACGTGGAAAAATTAGATAAACTCGGCTTAGAGGACCCGTGTTTATGCCGATAAGAAAATGGACTGTTAATTCGCTTCCGCTTGTCTTGGACACCTGGATATACACATGGATCTGGTGAGTAAGTCGTCGAGATTTACACTGAAAAGTTTGAAAGCATATAAAAGTCTCGACGCATACAAATACTTCGTTGCTGGATCTGGTCTCATCAGGAATAAATCACACATACACACACACACGGTTTTGACGGCTCGTGAATGGGGAAGCCTTACACGTTAACCTTTGCTGTAATCTATCGATCTTTCAGCTAGTATTCAATACAAATACCAACATTTAAATAAATGACCCCTGGTTTTACATAAACTTGCATTCATTAACTATGATTGGAGGACAGAGTCATCTCCATGGAACGTACATGGAAGCGATTGCAGCCACACCTAACCTCCATAAACCTTTGCGACAGGTTTTTTTTTTTTTTAAACGCATTGTTTTCAAATGAGCCATCTTGTCATTATAAATACTTTTTGGTAATTTGAGATTGAGAAGAATAATTCCTACCTGAAATGAAGTGATCGCTACGCAGGCGTGTGTATATTTTGGTTGGGCACCATCCATCACGTTTAATTGCCGAAATCCATCAATATTTTCTGTTCTTTTCAGCTGGTATTCCATAAAATGATCCCTTTGAATATCTGTCTCGTCTGTTGTGACAACCAACAGCACAACAGGTCTCGGGTGTTGTAAATATTCTCCTCCGGTTCAATGCCTCCCACGATGTCAAGCAGCTCTGTTTGACCGGCAATATGGCGCCGTGAAAATAGTGACGTCACGTCCATGAGCTCTACAGTATTGAACCCTCAACTGTGACTGACCTGACATTTCAAACTAGAACAAAAAGTGCCCTAACCAAGATTCCTCCAAGCCTCATCGTGTGACAAAACATGATAAAAAGTTGCCAAATGTCCAAGAGAATCAGGTTTTTCAGTTGAATTGTTGGTAGCTACACTATATTGCCAAAAATTATTCCCTCACCCACCTTGACCCACATGTGAATTTTGTGACATCCCATTCCTAATCCATTGTGCTCAATTGGTGTCAATTGGTGTCAGTCCATTCTTTTACCTATACCAGCTTCACTTCTTCTAGAACAGCTCTCCTTAAGGTTTAAGGCTGTTTTTATCCAGAAGTGCCTTTGTGAGTCAGACACTGATGTTGGATGAGAACGCTTGGCTTTCAGTCTTTACTCTGTGTACGCCAGTTAAGTTCATCCATATCTTTATCGACCTTGCTTTGTCCACTGCTAAATAGTCATGTTGGTAGAGGTATGGTGAAGCATTTAGACTTAGTGTCACTGGAGCTAATGCCTGGATCGGACAAGACAAATCTCAGTCAGACAGTGGTAAAACTACACAACGTATTCCGATACCCCCTGTCGTTTACAATCACTGGGTTAGGGTTATCTTATCAAATCAGACACTTTCAGTGAGGCGCAACCAGAAAATACGTCACCAGTCAATGTGTCTGTATACACCTGCTACCATGGTGATTGCAACGACGGTGGCTAATGGCAATATAGTGTGCGTGTTGGGGGGAGACAAAATGAGGAAGAACGTGTGGTGGTAGTCACCGGTACTTGGGAGAGGGTATTCATTCAAGGATTGCTTGAGGTATGTTCACACATTTTTAATACAATACAGCTTGCAAGCAGGCAACAAAACATTATTTTAGTCCAGCAAGCTATCTTAACTCTTGTAAGAGAAACCCCGTAATGGATGTGAAAGATCACTTTGCCTTGTGTCCCCCACTTGAGTTTGATGTGTGACACATCTGGACACATTGAACGTGCATGATCTTCACCAGCAATGTAAACTTGGCAAGGGCCAGGGTTTCCCCTTGGGAGGCGCCGACCACATTTCTTCCTGGACATGTTCGGCTCATCCCAGCTTCGAACATTCGGGTGGAGGAGGTGGATTTGCATGGCCACGTCATTCGCACTGCCTTACGCAGATTCACGTCTATCTGCATTGACTTTCTATGATCTTTGGCGGGAAAATTTTTGTCAAATCATGCTCTAAACCTGCAGTAAACATAGGCTTGTGAATGTGAATGAATGTTGACAACAGCAAGCACGTGAAGCGATGCGCTGGGCACAATATGAAATCTTATTGGTCGATGTGAAGGCGCACTGTCAGAGTAGTCATTGATCAATCACACTAAACAGAAGATATCCCACGAAATCAAGCATGCTAAATTTTTCATGTTCGCGTCCTAGCGTCAAATCATTGGTCGTGGATTTTGTCACACTAAAAGAAGTTTTGTGAACCAAATACATTGGGCCTGATCTCTAAAATCATCAGCAATATCTAATCTGGCCAATGTAGGGTCTACAATTGTGTAGTCTGGCATGTGTAGTCTGCCATTATTGAAACACGTAATTCTGATTTGGCTAGGTGAGCGAATACCTTTGACAATATAGTGTATGTAGTGAGGCTATACAACATAAGTATAAATACAATGTGTTCATTTATGTACAAACCGAGAGCGCTGACTAACAGATTATGTTCCTGTACCTGCAGATATCGGTCTTCTCCAGTTTCTGGAACTACAGACCTTTCTAATCACCGCAGACCCAAACAAACCACACAAGTGTAAAGGACAAGCTCTATAATTTATTTGTATATATTCATAACCCAGTTATTCTATTTCAATTGTTGCATGGTCATCAGAAGGAGCCAGTTAGAAATAACAGATGTGTTTACGTTTTTCCTTCTGGGGTTTGCCATGGGCCCACATTCCTCTCATGTGTTTTGCATTTCACAATTTTGACTAATACCTCTCCATGTATGTACGTTTTGTTTTTTTTCATTAAGGGCAATTTTTGTGGCACAACTAATGTTTTGTCTATTTATCAGCTCGTACTTTCCACTCATTGGTGGTAAAGGCTAATTTCTGGACTCAGGTGAAAATAGCGGAAAGGGAAGTATATTATGGAATTCTTTTCATTTCCAGGTATGAGTTTCAAGGTTAATGTATTCCCTTGCTTGTAGGAGTTGCAAAAAACTTGCAAAATGGCAAAATTTCCATTACAATTGTGAATTTTTACAGAAATTCATGGGTGAAAACTGGGCCAAACACGTCAAGATTAGTAAAATAGTAGGTTAGTCTATGACAGGAAATTTGTACACATTTTGCTTCTTAAGCTTGGTTGAAAATTTTGACACACTACTCATTTTAGTTGGCTGCCTGACTTCTTTTGACAAACAAAAATGTTCTGGTATTTTTGCATCACTCACCCCCAAATGAATCACGATAAGACTAACTCACAGGATGTTTCCAAACCTTATCAGTTACACCTTGGAAAATGGTAAATCTTATATTTTCTTTTCATTTGTATGAGTTATGTATCTTTCGCCATGCTCTCTGTGTGTAAACTAGCACTCTTGCAGCACTTGCTGTGTTCGATGATGCGAAGCCAAAGTCCTCTTTACTTGATTAATTAAGCTTCAGTTTTGCTTTGGCTGCAATCAACGTCCATCTCATCATTTGCATTTAGTAAAAAGTGTGCAATAAAGTGGAATAATGGTTCACGAGTCATGCGGGCACTAACCGGCTCGGCATGCACCACCAATTCAGTATATTGTCCAAAACACTTGCTCATTGTATTAGAAAGAATCTTGAGAAACTTATGAACGTCTCAGAGTAAGGCATATCTGGACTGATTCACAGGTCTGTTTACAAAAAAGAAATGTTTGTGGTGCAAGTCTTTTGAAAGTTATGTGAATACAAATGCTAGCACGGCATTAGGATCATTGTATCCCATTTTTTGTTATTAATTGCCTGATTGGGTGTCATTAATCACATTGCATTTGTTCAATAAGCTAATCAATCATGCATCTATGTATTTAATTTTTTGCACGTTGTCGATTCCTTGTGAAGCACATAAAATCGCTCGTTGTCTCACCTGCCATTTGGACATTTGACTTCAAAGAGGTCATAGGGATCATTGATCAAATACTTTTAAATGGATCCTCAAGTCCTAAACATCCCATTGAAGAACCCGTTGAACTTCACAGTGTGAAAATGGTCTCTGAGATAACGGCTTTTCATGAACACTATCATTCCAGTAAGTGTTTAAAAATGAAATTTGTGCTATTGTACAATTAAAAAAAAAAGGGCAAATTGTCCATGTCTCACCACATAACCAAATGTCTTTTAATCACGACTATTTTAGAGAAGAGCCCTTCCGTGTATGACTGATCTTACAATTTCCAAATGTCCAGGAGGGCTAAAACTTTGACTTTTACAAGTGACCACGTCACCTAAATGTCTTGGGGAAAAAGGTTTGTAATTCTTCCCTTTTGATTAAGGGTAATGTAAAACCTGCAAAAACTCACAACAACTTGTATTCCCAGGCAGTCTCCCTTCTAAATACTAACTAGTCCCAAGCCTACTACAAAAGTTCATTTTTTTAAAAAAATATTTACATTGATTAAAGAAAAAAATCCATATATCCCTAAAAATAAAAATGCGGTCACCAGTGGATGTAATTCCAAGTCCATTGTTCTTTTCTTTGGACAGCACAGTGGTGCTTCTGTAGAGCATTGACGTCATAGCTCTGAGGACCCGGGTTCCATTCCAGCCCGCCTGTGTGAAATTTGCATGTTCTCTCCATGGTTCTGCGTATTTTCTCCGGGCCCTCCGGTTTCCTCCCGTATCCCCCAAACATGCAACATTAACTGGACACTCTAAATTGCCCGAAGGTGTGATTGTGAGTGCGGCTGTTTGTCTCCATGTGCCCTGCGATTGGCTGGCAACCAGTTCAGGCTGTACCCTTCCTCCTTCCCGATGTCACCCTGGATTGGCTGCAGCACTCCTGTGACCCTCATGAGGATAAGCGGCTCAGAACATGGATGGATGTTTCCCACGTTATCCAAAACATGGCTATCAAACCAGGCATGGAGGAAAGCGAAGTGGGAATCAAATAGAGCTTTGTAGATAACACAGTGATTGGCAGTCCTTTTATCATCCAACTGGTTGTTCCTCATAATGATGATTGTGTGATGAACCATGACCAAAAGAAGTTGGACTGTCTTGTTGATGGTCTGCAATGATGCTGGAGACAAAGATGATGAGATGAAACCAAAGAGGGAAAGCCAGGCACAAGGGCCATCACTTCCACTCGCCAGCCTCATGTCCAGCTTTCTTTCAAGGGGATCCTACAACGGGGAACTGAACGCACTGACCATCCTGCACCAGAGGACAAGATGTTTGTATCCTCGGACACTTCTTTGCACACTGGATATCCGCCTGTTGATCTCCCGCTCCATTGTTCCCTCACTCATAAACAAGACACCAAGATACTTAAACTACTCCACTTGGGGCAGGATCTCCAGATTTAAAAAAAATAATAGTATACCCCTTCATTTTAACAACTGGGAACAACATGGAATTGATCATCTATGACAGCTATTTAACAATGTTTTTAGGACGTGTGAGGAACTCTACCAAGAATTCCAAATAACAAGCCGGAATTTACTTCAGTACAATAAATTAAAAGCAGCATTAAAAAAAAAAAATACTTGGCAGCACAGTTGGGCCCGTTTTTTTTTCTTTTCCAACCATAGTTAATGAATGCTAGTTTGTGTAAAACCAGGGGTCGTTTTAATTTAAATATTTTAATTTAAATATTGGCGTTTGTATTGAAAACTAGCTGAAAAGCGTTCGAGACGTCAAAACCGTCACTACGTGGGACTTATTCCTGATGAGAACAGATCCTGCAACAAAGTATTTGTATGCGTCCAGACTTTTATATGCTTTCAAACTTTTCTGTGTTAGTCTCAACGACTTACTCACCAGATACATGTGTAGATGTCCAAGGCTAGCGGGCGCGAATTAACAGTCCAATTTCTTATCGTCAAAAACATCGATACCTGCATTAAATATGGGTCCTCTATGCCTGGTTTATCTAATTTTTCCACGTACCTTTGTTTATTTTCCCCTTCTAAATGTTTAACGATATCGGACAAGACTGGTCGTCGTGCTATAAGACATATTTTTGTGTCGTCTCCAACCGGCTTAGCATTGAACAATGGTTTGCTAGACCGGCAATATGGCAAGGTAAACAAAAGTCACGTGATTTTATGACGTAGGTGCACGAGCTCTATAGATGTTTGTGTGGCTGGCAGCTTCTCCCCAGGCTCTAACTCCTCTTTGTGGTCTTTTGTAGACCTCTGGCGCGGCACAGTGGGGCACCTGGTAAAGTGTTGGCCTCACACTTATGAGGTCCCAGGTTCAATCCCTGTGTGGAGTTTGCATGTTCTCCCCATGCCTGCATGGGTTTTCTCCGGGCACTCCGGTTTCCTCCCACATTCCAAAAACATGAAACATGTTGGACACTCTAAATTGCCCCTAAGTGTGATTGTGACTGCAGCTGTTTGTCTCAATGTGCCCTGCGATTGGCTGGCAACCAGTTCAAGGTGTACCCAACCTCCTGCCCATTGACAGCTGGGATAGGCTCCGGCACTCCCTGCCACCCTCATGAGGATAAGCGGCAAAGAAAAAGGATGGATGTTCACCTCTAACAGTCTAACCAATTATACTTTTCTCCCCAATTGATGGTAATAGGTTCAAAATTTTGGGCTGTTGAATTTTGTTGCCTAGTGTCATTTCCTGCACCAGTGTTTTGGTAATGAACGCTAAGGAGTTCATGAAGGGGAGCCAAGTGGTGTATTTTTAATGTTATCTTATTTAGACATTTTAGTTTGGTGCGTGTAGAAAGTGACTACTTACGTAATACGGTGACTCAATACGGGACGTTGTGACGTGGCTCCAAATTAAGGAGCAAGGATTCTGTTAATTAATGGACAAAGACAGCCACCTTGTGGCCACCAGAAGTCATAGGAACTGCAGGGAAGCGGAGTGGGGCAACCATTCAATTCCCAAAAAAACGCACACTAACGCAAACACCAAAGGCGTGAAAAATCGTAATCAGGCAAGTTGGCTCCTCTGGTGCTAATGACTAAAATATTTACACTATACAGTTTATATAATATATATATATATATATACACACTGTACATAATGTACACGGTCATTAATTCAACACAGCATTATGCAAACCAGTCAGCGCAGTCTCAGGAGCTAACAATGAGACATGTACATAATTTTAATGTGACAGAATGGATTTTACTGAAACTGCAAAAAATAATAATGAACAACCCTTTTCATATAGCCCAGTGTTCAGTAATTATTCATTTATTTGTCATATAGTAATTAATTGTTTTGGAACTTGTGCTTTATTGTTTATTATAGCAATTGTATTTTGCAAGGATGTCGAAGTGCTCAGACTCATACTGAGAGCAGAGTGAAGCAACTCAATAAAGCTCAACCCATTCTAAAGGTTAATCACTGACGTCTGTTATCATTCTGGGTGTGAACAAGGAAGTTGCTGCAACTTCGGCATTTAAGCAGTACTGCATTCTATCCAGTGCATGTGTGTAGTACCATACGTAATGCTGTATGGAAAGATATTGGACTTTTGTCCAATCAGTTGTAAGTTCTCACACAAATAACCAGGAGGGAGTGGATATGTTGAGTATTTGGGCGACTGGTATGTAGAAATATTGTTGAAATAAAAGCCTTGCAGGTGTGATTTGTTTTCAGTTGTTTCAAGTTACATTGCTACATGCACAAAGTATGGATAAATCTGTTCTCCGAATTTAAAACATCCTTGAGGGCCACGTAGACAGCAACTTAAGATAAAAAGTTTTATTAGAAAGATGGCAGTGAGATGGATCGATTTGTTAGCTTTGGTAGTTTCATAACAAAGTCATTAAGTTTTGCACATGACAGTGAAATGAAAATGATATTTAAAATTTATTCATCTGCAAAGGCAGATTGTGGGGAGGCTATCCATCATGATTGATTATTTATTCATGAAACATTTGCTGTGTATGCTGTCATTTATTTCAAGCCCAATTTATTGTAACTTTTAAAGGAGGAAATATATTTTAAAATGCTTTTTTTGAACATGGAATGGCATTTTGGTTTGAACTTTGAACAAACACGATGTAAATATTTCCTGACACAAAAGATCGTGAGGAAATTGTGACTTCACCTATATTGGATTTGAACCCATGTTCTCAGACCTTTGAGGCAGATGTACAAACCCCACTGTGGCAGCTTAATTATTGATATGTACAGTTTGATGGTGCACGCACATCCAAAAATCGTGGGAGTCATTTTAGATTATGATCGTGCAATCCAAGCAAGAATGGCTTCAAGGCTAAAAGCATGGTAGTACCTCGCAGTCATGTTTCCAAAGTATTTTTATTGAAAATATAAATTATTCATTACCATTAATGACGAGAATTTTACATGAATATCCAGCTTGCTAGATTCTTGATTCAAGACAGATATTGTAAGAAAAATAAAAATCACTGAGTCAAGTTGAAGGAAGGACATGCAGAGTCTTCTTGGGCCAGGATTTTATTTCACCGAGTCTGCAAGTGAAGCAAAAATGAAATTGCATCAGGGACTTGACAAACTTAACGCATGACTTTTGCACCTCTTGGTGTCTGATTTGTATTGTAAGGAAATCAGGTTTCCAATGTTTGAACTAGTGTGTTCGTTCAGTAAGTAACGAACTAGGGTTAATAATTAGCTACTGATAAAACTTTGTGGTTTGTGATCGCGAAACCACTTGGAGGCTTTAGTTGAACATTTGAGAGCCATTAAAATGCTCAAAAACACTCTGGTGGGAATAGCCCCCCCCCCCCCCCCACACACACACGCACACGAAAAGATTGGTTAAGAGATGATAATACTGTCTTTATTACAACAGTGTAATATATTATCTTTAAAAATAAAACCCATACCGGGTTGTGTTAATACTTCAGTGTTGATAATACATTAGTGAAGGTGTGATATTTGGTCCCCTCCTTGACCAGTCACCTTATCGTGGTGAAGGGGTTTGTGTGTCCCGATGATCCTAGGAGCTAAATTGTCTAGGGCTTCACGCCCCTAGTAGGGTCACCCATGTCAAACAGGTCCTAGGTGAGAGACCAGACAAAGTACGACTCCAAAATCCCCTATGATGACTACAAAAATTGGATCTTGGTTTCCCTTGCCTGGATGTGGGTCACCGGGGCCCCCCTCTGGAGCCAGGCCTGGAGGTGGGGCTCGAAGGCGAGCGCCTGGTGGCCGGGCATGCACCCATGGGGCTCAGCTGGGAACAGCACGAAAGGGTGATATTGGGCCCCTTCCCAGGAGCTCACTACATGTGTGAGTGGCCACAGGGGTCGGGTGCAATGTGAGCTGGGTAGGAGCCATAGGCGGGGACCTTGGCTATCTGATCCCCCACTCCAGAAATTAGCTCTAGGAACATGGAATGTCATCTCTCTGGCAGGGAAGTTACCCCGAGCTGGTGTGTGAGGTCGAGAAGTTCCGAAGAGATAAAGTTGGACTCGCCTCTACCCACCGCTTGGGCTCGGGTACCAGTCCTCTTGAGAGGTTGGAGAACGCTCCCTCTGGGGACTTGATCATTCTACTGGTTGACTTCAATGTCCACACGGGCAATGACAGTGAGACCTGGAAGGGGGTGATTGGGAAGAAAAACCCCTTGGATCAGAACCCAAGTAGTGTTCTGTTACCGGACTTTTGTGCTCATCACGGATTATCCATAATGAACACATGCTGAGGGATAAGGGTGTCCAAATTTGGCACCAGGACACCCTAGGTTGCAGTCCGATGATCGACTTTGTTGTCGTGTCATCAGACTTGCGGCCACATGTCTTGGGCACTCAGTTGAAGAGAAGGGTGGAGCTATCAACTGATCACCACCAAGTGGTGCGTTAGCTCTGTTGGTGGGGAAGATGCCAGTCCGGCGTGGCAGGCCCAAAAGTATTGTGAGGGTCTGTTGGGAACGGGTGGCAGATTATCCTGCCAGTTTTAACTCCCACCTCCTCCGGCTGGCCAGGTGGAATGCAGCTTTGGTGGTCACTGAGCCAGAAGCCAAAGCGTGGGAGTAGTTTGGTGAGGCCATGGAGAACAACTTTAAGACAGCTTCAAGGAAATCCTGGTGCACTGTCCGGAGTCTCAGAAGGGGTAAGCAGTGCACCGCCAACACTTCGTATAGTGAGAATGGTTCACTGCTGACCTCTCCTCGGGATGTTTTGAGTTGGTGGGGAGAATACTTCTAAGACCTCCTCAATTCCAACGACACACCTTCTCATGAGTAAGCAGAATCTGGGTTCTCTGAGGTAGGATCTTCTATCTTAGGGGTTTGAGATCCCCGAGGTGGCTGGGCCCTGGGGTTGGATGAGAGTCGCCCGGAGCTCCTAAAGGCTCTGGATGTTGTGTGGCTGTCCTGGATGATATGCCTCTGCAATATCGCATGGACATCGGGGACAATGCCTCTGGATTGGCGGACTGGGGTGGTCGTTCCTTTTTAAGAAGGGGTTCTAGAGGGTGTGTTCCAACTACAGGGGGATCACACTGCTCAGCTTCCAGGGTAAGGTCTATTCAGGGGTGCTGGAGAGGAGGGTCCATGGTGAAACCCAATTTCAGATTCAGGTCTATTCAGGGGTGCTGGAGAGGAGGGTCCGTCGTGAAACCCAATTTCAGATTCAGGAGGAGCAATTTGGTTTTTGTACTGGCCGTGGAACAGTGAACCAGCTCTTCACCCTCAGCAGGGTACTTGAGGTTGCATGAGAGTTCAACCAACCAGTCTACATGTGTTTTGTGGACTCGGAGAAGGCGTTCGACCGTGTATCTCAGGGAGTCCTGTGGGGTTTGCCCTTTTAGTCACCGATTTTGTGCCCAACTTTAATGGAAAGAATCTCTAGGCGCAATTATGAGGCAATGAGCCATATTTTTTTAACTTCAACTTGTCGAAAATGGGTGACCCACTTTTGATTTTATCGCAATAAGAGGAAAACGTCTGCTGTTACAGAAAAGGCTGTACTAAATTACAGTGGAAAAGCACATAATACATGTACAGCATATATGTGACACATGTTTTTAAGTAATAGGTACTGGAATACTTCAGTGGGCAGAAAGTGATTGATTACCACCAATTTGAACTGAAAACAGATTAAAAAAAAAAAGTTGTGGTGGGGTTGCACGACCAGCTATGCAAATACTGATACAGAGCACTGAATAATGCTTTTGATAAATACAATTTCTATACAGTAATTATTTTTTCCCCCTACAGCATATGATTTAGTGATGTGTCAAACTGCTGCAGAGTAGTGCACTCTACTGTCAATGTCTGATTTTTTTTTTTGGCCTGTAACTCTCAATGGCTGGGATCAGTAGCCTTCACAAGTACCTGATACCTTCAAATAAAACTGGTATCGCTCAATACAATTATCTCCTATTGATACTCGACCATCCCTAATATTTTGATATGATTGTAAATCGTATATACAAAATGCTAAATTACTACACTTTTTAAAAAAATGCACTATGGTCACGTTGTGATTCTAAAATTATAGTTACTACAAAATAATTGATTGATAATACAGTCATGGCAAAGTCCTCACCACTGGTCTTCCCTTCCATTATGTCGGGAAAGTCTCTGTTGCTGTGGGTGGCATCGCTGCATCATTCCACTCCACCGAAGAGGCACATGTCTGTAAAGTTCGCTCGCTTGGCGTTAAGGTCGCTAAAGTAACAACCACCTGCTTCGAGCATGGGGCCACAGTCGTCTCTGCAACCGACCTCTGCGCGCCTCCGTTCCTGCGCAAAGAATTCCTGATGCCGCTGTACACACGGGTGGACAGCCGCCGGACCACCACGCTGATGCCACCCAGAGCGCCCTTGTCCTTCTTTACCAGGCCCACGTCATCCTCAAGTTCTGCGGAGAGGACCTCAATGTTGCCGGAGTACCAAAACACCCACCAAATGAGGCTAAGGAAGATGACAATGGCACCGGCGTAGATGAGTAGGTCGTAGAAAAATACATTGACGAACACCCCGATGAGAAGGACGAGCAGTCCCAAGACGTCGAAGGCCACGGCGAGCCAGAAACAACAGACGCAGCGACCCAGACCCCGGTAGGCTGGTTCCATGTCAGCGTGCGGTGTCTGTGTCAGTAGGACGGCTGTAAGGTGAGACCGGTGAGAGACCGCAGGTGGGGACTCAATGGAGGAGGGGCTCAAAGGACACTACCTGCAATTTGCTCTTTTGGTGTTGGTTTTATAACCTGCTACGTCGTCTGTCACAAAAGCGTTGCAGTATCACTGGTTGTGAGACACAAAGTATAAATCCTTCATAACTCTCACAGACTGGTGAAGTACAGAATGAAAGCTGAGCAGAGTACTCTACAGCACAGTACTGTATTTCCTAACACAATGTGAGGGGGGGAAGGAAGCACGTTGACGATCATCCCAATGCACTGTACGTATATGACATCTTCAGATATCTGCCACCTACTTTTCAAATATGTCATGTTAGAGCCCCAGTTCAGATTCAATTATTAGAGCTGTCACTATTGAATATTTCCAGA